>NC_135716.1:123915032-124515032 GCF_964656455.1 Halichoerus grypus | reverse complement strand
TTTTCTGGGTCTCCATGGGCATTTTAGTGGGAAACTGGGAGAGGCTGTGTCAACGGATGCTTGCCAGATCCCACGCCCCAGGAGGTGGGGAGCAGGGCGGGGGGCGAGCGTCTCTTCAGATTCTCTGAAGATCAAACAGGCTAGGGGAAAAAAGCATTAGCGGGTGATTCCGTGGTCCCAGCTGTGTTAAAATTGCCAAGTGTTCGTGTTGGTGGCTAGGTTTAGATTTATTTCAAAGGATTTTTTTAAATTACCAAAGTAATAAGTGCTTACTATAATAAGCAAAGAGTAAAAGTATCTACGTATGTACACATTATATATATGTATATATATAATAAAACAACTAGCAATGCTCCCTCCAGCCTTACTTCCCTCAAATAACCAGTGTGAACAGTTTACAGTGTATCTTTCCACCTCTCCTCCTCACCCTCTTCTTCCTCCTTCTTTCTCTGTCTCTTGTATCTCACATTCTCTTGCTCTTGCTCCCTCTCTGACCCCTGACCAATCTACTCTGTATAAACACCCCCCTCCCCCCCCATGGTAGAAGGTTCCGATTTCATGAAAATCCTACTATCCTGTACACATTTCTCTGAAACACCTGGCAGTCAGTACACATCACAATGATGTTTTCTTTTTAATAGCTATGAAATCCTCTCTAATATGGATATTCTATAGTTTCTTCAGGCATTTTGTTTCTAGTTTGTTTTGTCCACTACGAACAACTGGGCAGTCGATGGGAACACCCTTATTTAGGCTTTTGTGTCTCCTAGGAGAGATTGTTGAGCTGTTTTCAGCAGAGGCTTTTTTTAACCCATTTGCGTCCACTTGCCTTTCTCTCCCTGGCGCCGGAGAAGTTTTTTGAACCCAGAAAAGCTCTGGGATTTCCCAGTTCCCAACGGCTGGGCCACTCCTATCAATGCCCCTCGTTCAGCGGAGTTTGCACCTCAGTTCCGAGTGCGAGGCCTCCCCGGATTCAGGCTGGACCTGCCCAGGTTGAGTGCCACTAGCCACCCGGCTTTGGAGACAGCCCTCCCGCCTGCCGCCCAGTGAAAAGAAATGTGCACGAGGGGGCAGATGACTTCAAGGAGCCCTAAGGTTCTGTCCCTCTCACTTGACAAATGAGGCATAAATCTTCCATCTGTCTCTGACTTAGAAACTTTTTTTTTTAAGTTTTTATTTATTTGACAGAGAGAGACAGCACAAGCAGGGGGAGGGCAGGCAGAGGGAGAGGGAGAAGCAGGCTCCTCGCTGATCAGGGAGCCTGATGCGGGGCTCGATCCCAGGACCCTGGGACCATGACCTGAGCCGAAGGCAGACGCTAACGACTGAGCCAGCCAGGCGCCCCTAGATTGATTTTAATTAAGTAGTATTAAAGATTCAGTTCCTCGGTGCTAGCCACCTTTCAAGTGGCCCCTGTGGCTCCCACTTTGCATAACACAGTTCTAGACCATCCTAGAAAGTTCAACCTAAAAACTGCTGGTATTTTAAACAGGAAAATGATCAGGGAGGTCTTAGAATTTTTTTGATGTCTACGAAAAAGAGCTGTCATTCAAAGTTAAACTCCAGACAAAATTCGGAGGAAGAGGAAAAAAGAAGGAAAGATTTTAAACGTAACTTTCTAAATGGACAAACCGCGCTCAGACTTTGGGAAGTCCTGCGTGCAGAGAAGCCATTCATATGCAGATTATAAATAGTTCTTAAATTGTTGCTAATGCTTGTCTTTAAGGCTCTCTAGAGCAAAGGCCTCTGTAGCCCTCCTTCCTACGGCCTTGAGAATGAGGAGCACTATGTGGCCTGACCGGATATGCAAAATGGAGGGCTCCCCAGAAGCGTCGTTTACATCACCCTAACTTTTGAAGACTGCAGCGGACGCTGGGCCCCAGACAACGCGCAGGTGCTGCATATTAAGGGCTTTGCCGAGCCTCGTCTGGCAGTGAGGGGGGTCCCCGCGGTGGGGGGGCTCCGTCTGGCTCCACGGAGGATGAGACTAAAAGAGGAAGAAGGTGGCGCACACAACAATCATAAACCACTCCGTGGCAGCTTGGGTTTGTCCCAGAAGCCCCATGGCGCCAGGACATGAAAAACAAAACTAAAACTCAAGCAATGTTTGTAACAGCGTGGGAAAATTCAGGAGAAACGCAACTAGACCCGGGCAGTGTTTGAACCAGCCCAGTTTTATGGCTTGCAAATTCACAGAACTAGAGAGAATAGACAAAATGTGCATTTCCTAAGGCAGTGTAACTACTCTCCTAATTTAGGACATGTTCTGCTGACTACTGGGAAATATTATCACTGAGTGCTCTCCTTTGAGAAGTCAGGTGAAAACTCAGAGATTCGATCGTGTTTCCTGTTCACTTGCTCTTAGCTGTTTTTATAAAAAAAAAAAAAAAAAGTATTTTCTATACTGATCACTTACTGCAGGATTTTATATCAAGTCTCAGACCCAAAAAGATAGGTTCTTAAAGTCAAAAGTAAATCCACTTACCTAGGTTTCAATTAAATTAAATACATTAAAACCTCATACATTCTGACTCTGCCAAGTCAGACTTGGAGGTCTTTTGGGAAAAGGACGTCGTGAAGCTTACTTTAACTCTTCCTGGGAAAAGAAAGTTGCTATAAACTAATATAGCATAAGCACTGATGATGGAGCAAAACCTCGGAGGATGTCTTATTTTCAAGTCTGCACGATTGCTGAGGAAGTCCCCTCCACACAAAACAATCAAGATCCAGGATTCTTATCTGTTCGCTAAGGATGTTCAACACCAGCACCTTGTTAGCTGGTTTCAATGTGTTAAAGTTGTAAGCACTGAGAATAGTTCCTGTAACTTAAAATGCACTCAGTAAGTTGGCTCTTTCCCATTTCCTTTGAGCTAGAGTAATATATGAAAATATCAAAGTCACTTAACCGTTCTCTTAGAATATTCTCCATGTGGGAATTCGCTGAGCAGGGGGACCAGAGACCTGACCTATCTGCCACTAATATGGTCATGGACAGTGTAAACAATAAGGCACTTTACGGATCTAAACCTTCTCACCCACCCCCACTACATGGGAGGGAACCTGAGAGGGGGCCAGGGAAGTGAGTGAACACCCTTTCCCTCCTTCCAGGGTTTGATAAGGCAAGGGCGGGTTCCGCAGGGCAGAGGGCAGTGGCAGGTTTGCCAAAAAGGGATGTTAGGAGGGCAGACATTCATTCCAAGGCTTGCACATTCAGGTTAAAGATAATAAGGCATTATGGGGCAGTAAAAAGGAAAAGGAATGAAGTACTGATACCCACTAAACTATGGGCGAAACTTGAAAACATGGTGCTTAGTGGGGGAAAAAAAAAGTCACCAAAAAATACATTTACTGTGTGATTGCTTTTATAGAAAATGTCTGGCAACAGGCAAATCTCATCCTGAGCTATTTTTCCAGCCTCCTCTTCTCCTTCCCCCAACTCAAGCAGCATTTGCTGGATCCTCAACAAATGACCCACTGTTCCCTGAAAACTCCACGTGCTTTCAGATCCCTATCCCTTTGCACACGCTGGTCTCCCCACAGAGAAGGCTCTCCTTCTTCTTTATTATCTTCAAATGCAGATCTAGTCCTGTAGGCCCAGCTTGACTGTCAACACCCAACGAACAGTCCTGACGCCCACTGATGGGCACCTCACCACCATGAAGATGTCAACCGAGATTTGGAATAGCATAGAGTATCAGAGCTGGAACCAAACCTGGAGGTTACCATGTCTGACATCAGTCCCTTTACAGAACAGAGGAGGAAACTGAGGGCCCAAGGGGATGAACGGCTGGTCTGAGTCCTGAAGCCCACCGGAGATAGTACCGGGTTATCATCGCTCCTGATACAGTGCTCTTTGCTTCACACTCCAGCCCTCTTGCAATTTTTTGACTAGGCAAATATTTATCAACGACTTTTATGTACCTGTGATTGATTGTATCAATTCATACTTTAAAAACCCTGACATGTAACTCCCCATTATTATCATGAAACAGAATCTATAGGCTTCTTTATGGTCAGCAAAGGCTTACCGTTCCAGCTTCACTCCTTGCTGCCCCAACCAAATTCAACCATGCGGCCATTCTGAACTGGTGGATGTAATGTCACGTAGTCACAAGTGCAAGGACTTTGGAGTCCTTGCCACATACTTAGCTATACGACCTTGGGAAATTTAATTCATCTTTCAGAGCCTCAGTTTTGTCATGTGTGAAATGGGGATGACCATATCTGTCTTTCAAGATCCTTGTCAGAATTACCTGATTGTTTAAAAGCATGGAGGCTGGGGAGCAGGGAGTGGAATGAGGGAGCAAGTGAGGAGGGGAAGGACTGGAGGGAGGGAGGGAGAGAGTCAGGGAGAGGATGATGGAGGGCTTGAGAGAGGATGAGAGAGAGAGAAGAAGGGAGCTAGCAAGCATGGGCAGAAGTGGAAAAAAAAGTAATTAAAAATAAATAAAAGCACTTATGCTTCATTAATGGTGAAGTTTACCGTTTTAGATGATGACGACGACTTTCCTCAGGAAGTGTCCCTGCCCTCCCAACATCCTGGAAGGTGCTCTGTATCAGCCACTCCTGTACTCACCTCAAACCGTGTCAATTCCTGTTAATTCTTGGTCTCTGCCCTGGAGCTGGGAGCTCCTTGAGAGCAGGATCCTTTTGTCTTGTTCCGCTTGGTATCTCCAGCACATAATACATTGTTAGCACCCAGGAAATGTTGGTTGGTTGACAGGAAAAGGAAGGAGAGGAAAAGCAAGAGGCAAGGTGCTGTAAGGGACACAAACATGGCAAAGCCGAAGTCTCTGCCCCCAGGTGGAAAGCCTCTGACTCTCCTGTAAGAATCGGGTAGGACACATCTACTGGGGGAGGGGTGCTTACATTTTTTAAAATTTTAATGTTTTCCTTATTGTGAAATACATCATACACACGGTACTGCAAAAGCAGTGTGTATGGTTTGAAGAATTATAAAACGAACACCGTGTAATCACGACACGGGCCCAGAAGTCGGAGGGAACGGCAGCTCCCTGGGTCTCCCCAGGTCACCTCTTCCTTCCTCTCTCCAAGAAGTGGCCACTTTCCTGATGTTTATGATAATCATCTTCTTGCTTCTCTTTATGATTTACCACTCATGTATGGATCCCTAACCGACACAATTTAGCATTGCTTGTTCTTGAATTTTACATAACTTGAATCATACTGTATGCATATTCTTCCAAGACTTGCTTCCTTCTCTCACTGCAACGTTGGAGATTAGCCCCTGTTGCTGATTGTAGCTGTAGGGTTTTTTCCATCACTATACTGTTCCATCATGTGACTATGCCACCATTTATTTATCCATCTATTGCTGATGGACTTTTGCAGTTTTTCCAGTTTGGGGCTATTACAAACATCACTTCTATAAACATTGTTGTATCTATTTTCTGGGATATTTAAATGTGGTGGGGTTTTTTTTTAGCGGTGGGGGGGGCGGTGGGTTTGAGAATTTATTTTACCTTCAGGATCTGTGAAGTCCCTAGTGTTGTGAAATCGAAACTACTTTGCACAAAGAAGGTAGACAAGAGCGGAAGAAATCAGTGTTTTTCAGAGTGTGGTCCAAGATGACCCACAGCAAAATCATCTGGAGAATGTGTTAAATATGTGGATTAGATGGCCCAGCCCAACCCTAGCAAATGAAAACGTGTGGAGATAAAGCCTGAAAAAGTTGCATCTTAGCAGGCTCGCTGCCCACCCCTCTCACGAGTCTTAGGTGGGTCACCAGGCCTCCTCTTCCTGCTGTCCCAGGTGTGGTGGGACACTCCTCAGTGGCTGGGACAATGTTAGGAAATTTTGAGAGAGGAAGGGTACGTAGTAGTGCCTTCATGCCCAGGAATCAGCTCCCTCCCTGCTTCCTCTGGGACAGCCCCTTGCGGTGGTGTACCAACAACTTCCAAGGGGACCAGCTGCGGTCCCAGCTTTCCGCTTTCTTCTCTGCAGTCCCACCCCATGCCCTATTCCTGTCCTCCAAATGCTCTGCAGCACTCAGAAGTCTTAACTCGTCTTTCCATGAGCCTCAACGATACTTTACCTCAACAAGGCACCTAGTTTTTGTTGTTTTAAATAGATTTTGAGTTTTAAATCACAGCAAAACTGAACAAAGTACAGAATTCTCATATACCCTTGTCCGCAAACACAAAACAACCTCCCCCACGATCAACATCCCACACAAGCGTAGTATGTCACAATCGATGAACCTACATCAACACATCATTCTCACCGAAAGTCCAGGTTAATGTACATTAGGGTTCACTCTTGGTGTTCGCACTCAATGGATTTTGACAAATATGTGATGACCTGTATACACCATTAAGTTTCACTATCATAAAAATCCTCTTTATTCCACCCATTCTTTCCTCTCTCCCCACAACTCAGTCTTTTTATACTCTGTCTCCCTAGTTTTGCCTTTTTCATAATGTCATATGGTTATTTAGCCTTCTCAGATTGACTTCTTTCACTTAGTAATATGAATTTAAGTTCCCCCCAAGTCTTTTCATGGCTTGGTAACTCGTTTGAGTGCTAAATAATATTCCACTGTCTGGATACCACAGTTTATCCACTCACCTAATGAAATCTTAGTTGCTTCCAAGTTTTGGCAAGTATGAATAAAGCTCCTATAAACATCCATGTGCAAGTTTTTAATGTGGACATAAATTTTCAGCTCCTTTGGGTAAATAGCAAGATGCACAATTCCTGGATGATACGGTTAAGAATGTTTAATTTTGTAAGAAATTGCCAAAGTGTCTTCCAAAGTGGCTGTACCATTTTGCAATCCCATCAGCAAAGAATGAGCATTCCCATTGCGCCACACTTTCACCAGCATCCGGTGGGTTTTTTTGGATTTTGGCCAAATAGGTGTGTAGTAGTATCTCATTGATGTTTTAATTTAGACAAACCTAGTTTTTAAACAACTACTCACTTTTCCTCTGTGGTTTTGGGGTCTCTTATTTTAAAATTTTGCACAGTAAGTTATGAGCAGGTAATTCATTTTTTATTGTTAGGAACAGTCTTATCTACAAATATTTCTTAAGACTAACTTTCTGGGGGCGCCTGGGTGGCTCAGTCAGTTAAGCATCCAACTCTTGATCTTGGCTCAGGTCATGATCTCAGGGTCGTGGGTGCAGAGTCGGTTTCAGATTCTCTCTCCCTCTCCCTTGCCTCTCCCTATGCTCTTGTGCTCTCTCTAAATAAGATCTTAAAAAAAAAAAAAAAGACTAACTTTCTTTTTTTCCCTTTTAAATGTAGGTAAATGCAGAGGGGACGCCAGAGGAAGTTTTTCTTCAACTCTGCACAGCTATTGACTCTATTTTCTGAAGGCAAAAAAGCATGTGCATTAAGGAGAGTGGAGACAGAAAAAAATATTAAAAGGTTCATCCCTTAACACAGTATGTTTCAAGTTAAACCTTTAGTGCTCCCCACCGCTGCCCCAATCCTAACATTGCTGTTTGCTGCCCAACTCGACCTTCCTGAGAGGTGTCTGGAAATCATGCATGATGTATTTCGTATGCTCCACCTCTTCTCCCTCACCCCACAGCTGTCCGCCCCCTGGCACGCACACTGCTCTGCGGTCCCGGCCGCGCCCCCGAGCTGCTGGTGTGGAAGCAGCAGTGAGTGCTGGCGTGCGCCGGTGGTGCCCCCAGGACTCGCAGCAGTCTGTCTGGTTTCCCTCTGTCAAGTAGGGGATTGGCGCCCCTAACCCCGCAGCACATTTCCCTTCCTCATCCCGACACTGACATGCCGTTGCCTGATGAAGGCCCTTCATCTGAGGGGCAGGCCTAGGCATCTCCTCAAGTCTCATCCACTAGCAGTAGCTCAGAGCCAGAGACTGGGCTGACAACTCCAATTGTTGATAAGAAATGTGATTAAATTTGATAAGAGATAATACAGTGTGAAATTGTATAGCTTTCCCGAGACAGTAAAACCCAGACTAGTCACCAATAACAAATGTGTCCGTTCATTTTTTGGAAACTGGCTACTTGGACTGCTGTCATAATGGCTAAGAAAACAAACTGGATAAATTGTCTAACCTGATCGCTTTTATACCTGGTGGTGCATTTCAGCAATGATAAATTAATACCAATGATCAATCATAACTTTAAAGCATGAGGTGATTTGTTACTGCATTCACTGGACTAATGTCAGCTTACAGTTTTGATTTCACATGATCACCTATTTACTTATTGTTACTGCCAAGCAAGTAAGAAATAAAGTAACAGTAACCAAACTGATGTGGGTAGGAGAGGCATGTCAGTACATGATGTTTAACAGATCCCAGAGCTACATTCGTTTCATACAGGCCTTCAACAGGGCTGTGCAAACCTTATCATATCCATATGTAAAACTGTGTTTTCCTTGCTTCAAACCAGTGAAGTTTGGGTTCTCTTTTGTGCTATCAGTTGCCAAATCAGAGCTTCTTATATATTCTACTGGAATAATTGCATCTTCCATTCAGTCATTACAAAAGACCATAGTTTCAGTTTGCATGACTTTTTTCCCCTTCAATGGTTGTGCTGGTAAGGATCCAATTCTGGGACAGAACTGTATTTTTAAAGTCATTTTTTTTCTTTTGAAATGGATATGTACAAATAAAATAAATGGAACACAACAAAACTCTTTTTCTATTTATTTGTAACTCACATCATTCTGGAAAGCACTTGAAGCCTTATTCCAAACAGAATTAGAAGCAAACACAGTAATAGTTGAAATTTAGGATATGCTCATATGGTTTTAATTTTGGCCATAGATCAGTTTTGAGCTATTACAGAGAGAATTCTCAGTGTACTCATGATACATGGTAATTTTTGTATTTCCTTTTGCTCTAGCAGTCATTCTTAAACAGAAATGTCAGTGTTTGCTAAAGAAAAAATTAAGCTTCTTTGGTTACAATTATGCCTCTATTACAAAAAGGGGCATGTTCCTACAACTCACACAGTTGTCAAATGCTTCATTACTACCCCAGCTGTCACACTCTCTATAAGGGGGCACAAGGAGCATTTCAGCAAATGAGAGAGAGTTAGAGGATGAAAATTATCACTTACGCCAAAAACACAAAATGACTCTTTGTAGGGATTAACATTCTTTAAACACATACCACATACTGGCAAACACAGTCCATGCCTACCACAGCTCTGACAGCTTCAGGAAGGGAAATGAGATGGCAGGGCAGCAGACAGGGCCAGCCATGGCTTTTATGGCTGTAGCTGGCTGCCCACTTGAAAAAAAAAAACCAACCAACCAACCAGCAGGGGTAAATGGCTTAGATTGCTAAAACATGTTACTGATGTGGATGGCTTGAAATAACATCACTACTTTAAAGTCACAGGATTTTAAAGCAGGAAAGGATCTCAGAGGTGTTTGCCTAGCAAAAGACCTTGTGTGTATGGAAATAAGACATCAGAACACGATCCAAACTCCTTTACAGTGGTCCACATTCAAGGCCTCACCTGCTCTGGCCCTGTAACTTTGTATCACCCCATCAACTATACTCTCCTCTTGCTCATTTGGCTCAAGCTACCTGGCCCTCTTAATGTTGCCTGAACAAGCCAAGCTCTGTGCTCCATCAGGACCCTTGTTGCTATCCTTCTGCCTCTTCCACCAGGTTATCTACAAGCTAATTCCTTCACTCCGTCCAGGTCTCTGTTCAAATTTACACTCGTCATCAAGACATTCTTTGATTATTCCATCTAAAAATGACAGACGGGTCTCCATTCTTCCATCATTTTTCTTTAAGCGTTATTTTTCTTCACAGCATTTATCTCTGCTTAACTTTACGTAGTATTTCATATGTACTTGTTTACTGCTATTCTGCTGCATTAGACTATAAGCTCTATAAAGGCAAAGCTTTATATCCTCAGTCCCACACATAGCAATTTTTGAGAGCTAACATTTAAATCCTCTGAACCTTCGTTACTTCCCTGTAGAGATCATAATAATAAGCACCCTCATAGAGGAGTTGTGAGGATTAAACAAGTTAATTATACCTCTATATCATTTACTAGTTCCTACTGTTCAATAAAAGGTGGTTTTTAGTCAACATTTATTGAGTGCGCCTCACAATTGGGACTGGGACCCAGAATTTCCACTCTAGTGTCCTTTCACTCTAAAAACATGGCAGAGAATCAAGATATATGGCCTAGCTGGGGATCCAGAGAGAAGTATAATCTCAGTCGCCCAAGGTGGAACCACATCCTCCAGAAGAGACAGGATGCAATTCTTCAGTCCTCTCAGAGCCCTGGAAAGATCCTCTGAGGCAGGCCCTCTAAGGGCCCCACATGGGCACTCACAGACACACTCAGACATAAGTGGTCTCTCTCTCCTACCTTCCTGGAAAAAAAATGTAACTCATGGAAACACTGATCATACTACCAATAAATATTTACTGAAAATCTACTAAGAGCTAGGCAGGCCATAGGGATACAGACAGACATGGATGGATGGTCTCTGTCCTCATGGAGCTAAATGTGATACCACTCTCAAAAACCCATTTAATCGGCTACATGAGAAGTTTAAAAAAAAAAAGAAGTCATGGGGGGGATCATATCAACAGAAGCATATTTCATAAGGTTAAGAAATAAAGACACTTAATAACCTAAAAATGACAATGCCTCCATAATCTTTGTGGGGAAAAAAACTACCTGTTATTTGGAGACTTCCAGTACACCTAGAGCAACGGCTTTCAAACTCTGTTACCCACATTAAAAAAACAGTTTACACAGCATGCCACAGTTACAACTAAAAAAGGAATTTCACAAAACAGTATTTATCCTTACTACCTGTGATATACTATTTTCTTAAAAAAAAAAAAAAAAAGAGTTCTTCATATCTCAGTATATAATTGTTCTGTAATGTAATTTAAACAAAAGGGGAACTGGATAAGGCATACTATTAGGTTAAGTGAGAGGCACCAAACATGCATGGAAACAAATTGTCTCAGACAGGAGACTTTGCCTAAAGCCTCACGATCACATGTTTGCTGTCAAATCAGAATATGTAAATTCTATGTACGTGTGGTTTTCTAACTCACCATGGCCGACGATTTCAGTGCTTTTCCCCCATCCACAGATCTGCTTCTCTATTCTGTGCTAAGGTTTGTAACTCTAGGAGCCACACCACACCAGAAAAAAAGACTGAAAAGCAACCCCTGCTCACTTCCACCTGCAACACCTTAGAGACGCCTGACACAAAGGGAATATTCCTGCTCCAGAAATTGGGTAGTGACTCTGGAGCAATCTGTTTAGGTTAAACTTTACTAACTATATGACCCCGAGCAAGTTATTTAACCTCTCTGGCTAGATCTCCTCATATGAGAACAGGATAATCAACACACCTTTCTCCTAAGGTGGTGAGAATTAAATCTGCTATCATGTGCTTGCTTGGCACATAGTAGGCACGTCATTAGTATTTGCTATTATTACTAGTGCACACCACACCAATCAAAACCTCTTCTGCCTCAACCTCAGAGCAGTGGTTTTAGGTGTCATGCAAAGTTCCTTCAGTTCTTAGCAAATAACTTGAACATATCTCAGGAAATACATCTGACCTACTAAATACCACTTAATATACAATGCTTTTAACAAGTCAGTCTATGTTGTCTCTTAAAGGCAATACTTCCTTATAGGAGATGGAAGGACTACTTGCAAAAGACAGCCTTGCCCATTCTTCCAGTCCGCCAATTAAAATGACAACACCACATACACATTACTACTACTATGCCCTTTAGAGCATTTAAAAGCCAGGAGGACTATATGCTTGGAGCTGAAAATGCAAAATAAACAGATCTTTACTCAAGCAGAAAGTAATGCTCTTTGCCACTCAAAATTCTCAAAATCTCTGCCCTTGAAAAATACATTTAAGTATTTTTAGTGTATTGTTTAGATCAGAACTGTATCACACACAGCCCTCTTCCAAAGCATACTTTATACTTTATGGGACTTTTTGAATGGACCCGAATGGCTCTCCAAAACCAATTGGTATTATTTCTATAAAACACAAGTTTCCATCAAGTGCTGCTGTCTTGCTACAAGTTGAAGGTAGAACTCCTGGCATATTCACTTAACATTTAATGTCAGAATGCCCCAATGTTAACAATTCCCTCTTCTCCCAACTAGTAATTCCAGAGTGAGAGGTTAAGTCCATTTCCTGTTCTGATGCAATATATTTTATCAGCATCATCAGTAATCTTTAATCAATATATTATTTTAAAACCCTCATATTTCTATATTTAAAATATTATATTACTTTTTTCAATTAAAAAAATTCAAGGTATGATTTTAGTACCTCACAACATATTGAAGGACTAGTAAATAATGTCCCCTTGATTTAAAATTGGAAAAAACTCTAAAAATAAAGTGAGTATTAATATTTAATCTTAGAATATTTATTCATCTCTTCCAATAGTCAATAATAATTGTCAGTGCATACAGTGATCTTCAAAAACCATCTGTTTAAACACATGAGGGGGGGCTTACTTTCATCCAAAAGAATAAAATTTTTCAGCCTAAGTATAGTTTTCACATCTGGACATTAATAATAGCATTCTTCTTTAACCATGGTGTGTGTTCTTTTTGTAACCCAGTTTAATTTAGTGTCTCAGCACACACTGAGTGAAAACATAACCACCTTTCCAGAGCTTCTCACATTCAACCCATTTCCATAATACTATAGTCCTTACTCTTTTTTTAAAGGACAAAAAGGTAAAGCAACCCCTTAAAAAGAATTTTTTTTTTGTTTTAACACTAGTAAAAAAAAAACTCCAAAATCTAACCAAAAGGAACTCACAACAAGCATTCTATAATATAAACAGACAGTATCCACATAGTTTATTTCTCACAGTTCTCCTGACAAATGAACATTATTCAAGAACATACTGTATACACAGATAAGAAGAAACATACAAAATGTTTTAAATGATGCACAACAAAATCCAGCAGTATAAAAGAATGCATGTGAACTCTTGCTCACTGCGCAGACTAAATTTAATCACTTGTTTAAATAGTAATAAAAATACAATCTTTTATGGATCTTGTGCAGACTACAAAAGAGGGAAATTATTACCATATATATGATTTTTATATTAGGCAGTTTTCTTTGATGAGTTGCACTGACAACTCCAAATACAGAGGCAGAAGGCTGTGTATTTTGAAGGAATTAATGTTGTGAATTAGAGACTTTACACAGTTACTAGCACTGGCACTTTTCACCATAGTTTGTACACATCACATGATCATCTTATATAACATTACATTTAAAAAATATATCTGAGTGACAATTGTATAACATTCACACACCATGAGCTGGTCAAGGAAGCAATGCCACAGCGGCCTCCTGTAGTGCTTCGCTGTTGGTAAGAAGGACAGTTCATTGTGGTTAAAAGAAATTAGACATCAATATGGTTAAGCAGCTCCGATTTACTAAAGGCCATCAGTGGCCACCACTGGGACAGTGAGTTCTTTTTAAGTGTATATCCTAGAAGCAAATACCATCATTGGTTAAAACTTTGTCTAAGAAGTCAGCTTCTGTGCCGAAAACTATTTTCACAAAACTGAAAGCTACTAAACTGTTTTAAGATAAATACTTTGTCTTCTCATTATCCTATTTATGACCGAGTTCTTTGAAACCTTTGGAATTTACTCTCTTTAATGTGTGCTCTCGTTTCCATCTCACCCATTTAAGATCACCACCTAAAAGGCTTTAGGGTGGTGGTGAGAAATTCACCAGGGAAACCCTTTGCTCACCAGGAATGTTCAGCTGCTGAACACTGATCTAGAGCCACAACGGTGCAGAGCTGGACTTGACGAGAACACTCAGGAAGCTGTCATGCTGTGAGTGTCATTTCAGGGAAAGCAGAGAATCTTTCCAAACTGTGCACATAATTCACAATGATACCATTGCTATGTGTTGAAGAGGACTAGTATATGATGTTCTCTTCCATGTCATCTGTTTGCTGGAAAGTAGTTTGGGTCAAGGTAATTATAACTGGTGCCCTGTGACACACAGTAGTCTCTGTCTAAGAATGTCTCTGACCTATAAACAGGTTCTAACTGGTGATCTTCCTTGTGAATATCTGTTTCATGTAGGCTGCAAAGAAAAAAAAAACACACACACACACATATCATTACATGGCATTGGATGCATTTTTGTCTAGACATTACAAAACTTCCTCACAGCTCTACCTATTCAAATCCATTAATCTATCAAAATCTCTAATGGAAAGTTACTTGAGATGTGGTATAATTAAAATTTCTTAATTGCCTAGAACAACAAAGTTTAATTCACTAAGTGTGGTCATTCTCTAAGTAGTTTGGAAATCAAATTCACTAGTGGCTGTGAAGCTCTTTACTTGTCAAAATGTGAGACCTACAATGAAGAAAACACTTACCAGTCTGAACAAGAATCACAGAAATCCAACGACATTTCTGGAGGACAATCCTGGCAGTGCCACCGAACACCCTGGATAGGTTCTATGCCACAGTTATCACACTGTAAAAGTTTCAGAGAGAAAAAATATTAAGCTACACACATTGGGGACGCCTGGGTGGCTCAGTTGTTAAGCGTCTGCCTTCGGCTCAGGTCATGATCCCAGGGTCCTGGGATCGAGCCCCGCGTTGGGCTCCCTGCTCTGCGGGAAGCCTGCTTCTCCTTCTCCCTCTGCCCTTCCCCTCCCCACCCCGTTCATGCTCTCTCTCGTTCTCTCTCAAATAAATAAAATCTTTAAAAAAATAAACAATAAAAATCATTTGTGGACAATTAGAAAAATTTGAAAATAACTTGGTTATTATTTTCATTATATATATATATATTTAATTCTCTTAAATGTGTTGATAATATTGTGACTATATCAACATTTATGGTGAATATCACAATGTCTGCAACTAATTTTCAAGGCATTCAGAAAAAATACACATACTCACAAATAGTTATATGAAGCAAATATGGCAAAATAGGAACAATTGTTGAATCAAGAGAATGAATATACAAGTGTTCATATTGTATTATTCTTTCAACCTTTCTGGATATTCGGAAAATAAATTTAAATATAAAATTAAGGGAAAATTTAAAAGTTACATTTGAAGTCATATAATTCCATTTAAAGTAATATAATTAGGGGCGCCTGGGTGGCTCAGTCGTTAAGCGTCTGCCTTCGGCTCAGGTCATGATCCCAGGATCCTGGGATCGAGCCCCGCATCGGGCTCCCTGCTCTGCGGGAAGCCTGCTTCTCCCTCTCCCACTCCCCCTGCTTGTGTTCCCTCTCTTGCTGTGTCTCTCTCTGTCAAATAAATAAATAAAATCTTTAAAAAATAAATAAATAAAATAAATAAAAAATTTTAAAAAGCTACACACACTGTTCCAAAACCTTTTTTTCCTGATGGGAAACACACAATGTGCACAAAAACATCCTCTCCTCTCCCCATGCACTAGACAGCAGTGTAACACGAAAATCGTTGTAAGTCAGATACAATTTCTAGCAAACTAGCCGAAATTCCATCCGTTCAAGATGCAAGTACAGGTGGGTGAGAGGTACATTATAATAAACTAGGGATAACCTTGAATATGCTTTAATGTACTTTTTGGAATTTTTTATTTTAATTCCAGTATAGTTACATACAGTGTTTTATTAGTTTCAGGTATACAATATAGTGATGCAACAATTCTGTACATTATTCAGTGCTCATCATGAGAAGTGTACTCTTTAATTCACTTTTTAAAATTTTAAGTAATCACCTGCAAATTTGGACACCTGATTATTAATAACTGTTTACCTTAAATGGACCTCAGACCAGTGTATGACGACTGTGATTGAAAACCACTGACTCAATACCACAGTTAAAACTATACAAATAAATTACAGAACTATTGAACAAGCTATCACTAAGTGAACCCAGGTAAACACAAATCCTCTCTACACTTTTATCTTACCGAATTACTCTCCAAAGCCTGAAGGATCTGAATAACCAATGCCCATCATAAAGAAAAGGCAGATCTAGCTTCTTCCCAGTGTGGTGGCATCCTGGTAGCCCTCAGTCTCTCCTGGGTGATTTTGGAAATAAATCTCATTTCTAGTTTCTTTGATCATCAGGCCAACTAGAGTGGCCGACAGATTAGTAAACAAGCCACAGCTGGGTCTTACAGCAAAATTTTGAGAAGTGGAGCGTTTCCTCTGGAAAGGCCAGAGATAACAACTGGGAAAATTTCTAATGGAGAAGCAGGGTTATGGAAAGACCAGGAGGAAAAATCATTTAATATAGTCTGGCTAATGGCCATACTAGAGGTTCAGAGGTATAATAATTTTAAGTTTCTGTGTATCAGTCACAGCACATATCAGTATGTTTATGTAACCACTACCAGCAACTCTATATAGTTCCTGGTCTCATTTTAGAAATGCTTCCTCCAATCTCACCAAATACAATCAATTCTAAAGCCCAAAGTGTTCTCAAACTTGTCAATCTCTCTCGATTTCCACAGCCACCAATCAAGCCTGGGACATTCTCATCTTTTGTCTAAATTACCAAAAGAGTCTCTAACCAGTCTCCCTGCCTCCAGCCTTGTCTTCTTATCCATTCTCCATACTAAGTCCAGAATGATCTTCTTCTCCATCACTTAATTTTTTTTTCAATTACATAAATAACATACATGAATACATTACTGTTTATAGAATTTAACAATATAGTATTCAGAAATTATCCACTCTAACCCCCCTGCCTTCCCAAAGATTATCAATACTAATAGTATAAATAATAGGAATGATTTTTCTATAGTGCAAATTTCATATTACTCTCTGCTTAAACTCCTTCAATGATTCCCCAAGCTTTAAGGGAAGTTTAAACTCCTCAGCAAATTTCCAAGGCACCTCAATAGCCTCACTACTCTCCAGTATGTTCTCTAGTCATAGTCAACTATTTTACTAACTTAACTAAATTCCTTATGAGATGAAAACAGAATAAGGACAGAAACTGAGTCCATCTTGTTTACTACTGAATCCCTAGCACTTAAGCAAAGTGCCTGGAACATAATGAGTATTTCAAAATTTGCTGGAATGAATGGATGTACTTCTACTAGCCTGGAAGGGGAAAAGAAATTTCTCATCTATGAACAACAACAAAAAGAGAAATAGCTCTGATGGATGAAAGGATAAAGAAAATATCACACATACACAATGGAATATTATTCAGCCATAAAACAGAAAGAAATCCTGCCATTTGTGACAACATGGATGAGAGAGTAGAGGACATTATGCTAAGTAAAAGAAACCACAGAGAAAGGAACAAGTGCTATACGATCTCACATATATATGAAAACAAAAACCCCAAAACTCATAGAAGCAGAGAGTAGAATGGTGGTTGCCAGGGGCTGGGAGGTGGGAGAAATGGAGAGATGTAAGTCAAATGATAAAAATTTTCAATTATAAGTAAGTTCTGGAGATGTAACGTACAGCATGGGATTAAATAATACAGTACTGTAGACTTGGAATTTGCTAAGAGAGTCCATCACAAGTG
This sequence comes from Halichoerus grypus, assembly GCF_964656455.1. Classification (NCBI taxonomy): domain Eukaryota; kingdom Metazoa; phylum Chordata; class Mammalia; order Carnivora; family Phocidae; genus Halichoerus; species Halichoerus grypus. The sequence continues at coordinate 124,497,516 of NC_135716.1, read as the reverse complement.
CTGTCACCACACACATACAAAAAGGGTATCTATGTGAGGTGATGTTTTTGTACTTTAAAATTGTGTATACCTTAAATATACACAATTTTTGTCAGTTATATCTCAGTAAAGGCGGGAGTAAGAAAGAGAAACAGCTAGACAAAAACATCTCATATTTTATCTCAAAATACAGATGTCTGTATGTTTGTCTTCGTTCCATTGAATCATAAACCTATTAACGTCAGTACCTGTAGCACACTATAAGTTAAATGAACAGGACTAGAACTAAACTTACTTTTATCTGTGTGCTGCGAAGTCTGGAATTTAAAGCTCCAGAAATTACCTTAAATATCTCTTATCACCCTTTCAAAAATTGAATAAACAGTAAAATTTACCTTGAAGCCCACATGTTGTACAAATCCACTTTCAGCTTGCATCTGCTGGAGTTTCTGCTTCTTTAACTTTTTAAACTGTAATAGTTCCTTATATTCAGGTAAATTCCTATACATGATAGGAATACTTTCTTCATCCTAATAAAGAATAAAAGAGAAAACAAAAATGTTTGATAATTAAAATGAACTAAGTATAAGAAATACTGACACAGGGACGCCTGGGTGGCTCAGTCGTTAAGCATCTGCCTTCGGCTCAGGTCATGATCCCAGGGTCCTGGGATGGAGCCCCACACTGGGTTCCCTGCTCCATGGGGGGCCTGCTTCTCCCTCTCCCTCTGCCTGCTGCTCTCCCTGCTTCTTCTCTCTCTGTCAAATAAATAAATAAAATCTTTAAAAAATAGTAATAAAATCTTTCAAATTGCTCCTCTAGAGTATCCTCTCCTTCCTCAAGCCCCACAATGGCTTAAAATCTCCCAATGGCTTCCTGTCTACAGAGACAAGTCCAAAGTCCTCAGCTAACAAAAGATTCTTTACAACCTCACACTTCACCTACTTCATCTCACACTATCTTTCACCCATTTCAAATTCTTGTCAATTAAAGATGTTAAATTATAGCTACTGCCTTCCTGTGTCAGCACAGAGAATGACAAAATAAGTAATGTAATAAATATGTAACACTAATAAATATAATGTGGCCTAACTAAATAATGGGGTAAGAAATTTTATAATGAAATTTATTAAATTCAGATATATTTTAAGCTATTACAGAGTAAAAATGCTGCCAAATTTTTTAATTTGCATTTTAGGTCTAAGGATACTATTAAATTTGGTCAACAAGACTAAGAAAAGTTAAATCACCTCACAACCAGCAGGATGGCTACTATCAAAAGAAAAAAAAACAAAACAAAACAGAAAATAACAAGTGTTGGCAAGGATGTAGAGAAACTGAAACCCTTGTGCACTGCTGGTGAGTAAGTAAATTGTTGCGACCACTGCAGAGAACAGTATGGCGGGTCCTCAAAAATTGAACGTAGAATTAACATGTGGATCCAGCAATTTCACTTCTGGGTATATACCCAAAAGAACTGAATGCAGGGACTCGAACAGGTATTTGTACACCTATGTTCATGGTAGGATTATTCACAATAGCCAAAAGGTGAAAGCAAACCATGTCCACTGACAGATGAACCAATAAACAAAATGTGGTATATACATACCACGAAATATTATTCAGCTTTAAAAAGGAACGAAATAGTTATACATGTTATAAGATGGATGAATCTTGAATACATTATGTTAAGAGATATAAGCCAGTCAAGAAAGGGCAAAACCTGCATGATTCCACTTATATGAGGTACCCAGAGTAGCCAAATTCATAGAAACAAAGTAGAATGGTAGCTGCCAGGGGCTGGAAGCAGGAGGCAATGGGGAGATGCTGTTAAATGGTTCAGAGTTTCAGTTTTCCAGGAATTAAAGAGTTCTGGGGATTGGCTGCACAAAAATGTGAATGTAGAGGCGCCTGGGTGGCTCAGTAGGTTAAGCGGCTGCCTTCAGCTCAGGTCATGATCCTGGGGTCCTGGGATCGAGCCCCATGTCCGGCTCCCTGCTCAGCGGAGAGCTTGCTTCTCCCTCTCCCTCTGCCTGCCACTCTGCCTACTTGTGCTCTCTCTCTCTCTGTCAAATAAATAAATAAAATCTTTAAAAAAAAAAAATGTGAATGTACTTAACACTACTGATCTATACACTTAAAAACTAGTTAAGATGGTAAATTTAAGGTTATATGTATTTATCACAAAATTTTTTTTAAATACCCATAAACAGAGTTCCTTGTTATAATCAGTTTTCAAGTTTACTTAAAGAGGAAATACTACGACTAATTTCAAATGAGGCTAAAATGGTATACAGATTTTAAAACTGTATGGAAGTATATACATGTAATCATATTCTCTCTCTAGATATTGCTTTTCTTTTTTTTTAATAAAGATTTTTATTTATTTATTTAACAGAGATAGAGAGAGAGAGAGCACAAGTAGGCAGAGTGGCAGACAGAGGGAGAGGGAGAAGCAGGCTCTCTGCCGAGCAGGGAGCCCAATGCGGGGCTCAGTCCCAGGACCCTGGGATCATGACCTGAGCCGAAGGCAGCCGCTTAACCGACTGAGCCACCCAGGTGCCCCTAGATATTGCTTTTCTGAAGAGAAACTGAAATCTGTAAATTTTACCACTAGTGGCTTCATGAATATACATTTGAATAATCAGAATGATTCAAACTGGTGCTCATTGAAAAATAAATTAAATCAACCAAACAAAAGTTAAATCAAATTCAGTCTACTACATGTATTAATCTACCCTTCACCTGGCTAAATTTTGTTCATCCTTTAATGCCAACTTGACTAGCACTTCTTTAGAGTTCTTTCACTTAAACTCCAAATCTAAATAAAGTACTTCTTTTTTTTTAAAGTAGGCTCTGCACCCAGCATGGAGCCCAACATGGGACTTGAACTCACAACCCTGGGATTAAGACCTGAGCTTAAGATCAAGAGTTGGATGCTTAACCAACTGCACCACCCAGGTGCCCCTCAATCATTTTAAAAATAAGAAAATAAGGGGAACAATCAAGCACTTATACTGCCTTTTCCATATGTACCTTCAGGTAATCAAACAGTTGATAAAGAGGGGGTTACTTCACAGAATATTTTATCAAAAAAATAATGAAGAAATGAAGGAATATCACTATTTTGTAACATCGAATGAATTAATGAACCCAGGCAATGATCAACAGCTACTATGTCAAAAAAAAAAAAAAAAGACAAGCAGATTGATGAAAGTACACATGAAGTAGTCCTGTTCACCCTAACAAACAAATCTGGGTGGTATGATCTGTTAAGAGTCTGACTCTTGGGGCACCTGGGTGGCTCAGTCAGTTAAGTGTCTGCCTTTGGCTCAGGTCATGACCTCGGGGTCCTGGGATAGAACCCTGTGACTGGCTCCCTGTTCAGAGCGGAGTCCGCTTCCCCCTCTTCCTCTGCCCTTCCCCTGGCTTGTACTCTCTCTCTCTCTCAAATAAATAAATAAAATCTTAAAAAAAAAAAAAAAGAGTCTGACTCTTGGTTTCGGCTCAGGTCGTGATCTCAGGGTCATGAGATCGAGCCCTGCATCAGGCTCCACAGTCAGCATGGAGTCTGCTTAAAAATCTCTGTGTCCCACTCTGCTCCTACTCCCTGTGTATGCTTGCTCGCTCTCTCAAATAAATCTTAAAAAAAAAAGCAAAAAACAAATCTGAATCTGGTCAGTCATCTAGACCTACTTTCAATTTACAGAAAATTCAGGGAGCAGAAAAACGGAACTTCTAAGTGACACCAATTATCTAGACCTACTATCAATTTACAGAAAATTCAGGCAACAGAAGACAGAATAACTGACACCAAGGAGAAGCAAACAAAATACACACAGTGGTAAATTCTAATGACCCAATTTTTCAACAAAAAAGTTTTAAGAGGAGAAAAGGGGGATGGGAAGGGAAGGAGGAAAGGAGGAAATCTATTGCAATTTATGACTGGGGAAACGTGAACTGAGCTTATGTTTGATCGTATAAACAATTACCTTTTTATAAACATGATAATAACTCTGTTATGTCTGAGACTTGCTCCAAAATAACCCAGGATGGATATGAGGTGGGTAAGAAGTATAGATGAAAATAAGATTGCAACAAGCTGACAACTATTGAAGTTGGATGATAGGTGCATGTGGGTTCATTGTACTACTCTATATTTGCATTTGTTTAAAAAATTTATTTTATTATACATATAATTCATTTTATTATTCTATTTTTTGCATGTTTTTAAGCTTCCTCTCATTTACATGTTATATATAAGTATATAATAATATATATTATTAATATATAACAATTTAGCAATGTACTGTTTTTGTTTTTAACAATATATTGTTTTTTAAAAAGCCCATAAATTTGCCTGGTAATTAAAAGAAACCAACATTCTCTGAAGGGTAGGAATAATTTAAAAATTCTGATGCTCTCATTCTGTACCCCTGATCTATATAACACATAAGATAAATATGATTTTATATAAATAGGTAACTTACTGATGCTTCTTCAATAGCAGTGTTCATGTGGCTATGAAAACAGGATCGGTCATCATCTTCATCCATATATACTGGTGGTTCATGGGAAGTCATGAAAGTGGAAGGTTTAAAGAGATGCTTATTAAGGGGGTGCTGTCGTCTGCTTGTTGAAGACTAAGTGAGAAAACAAATTTTTAATTGAGACACTGGATAATCATTCAAAGAATCAAAGATACTCAAATATAACTATTACTTCCCTCCAAATCTATCTATTGAAAGGATTTCAGCTCTACCCTTCAGCATAGTCTTATGTGGTTGTTTTTCCTATATTACCTGGAATTTTAAAGCACAACTAGATTAAAAAAAAAAATGTAGGGGGAATATCCCAACAACAGTACAATGGATCACATGCTATCTAGCTTGTAATTGGATCCCCAGCATTGATCACACTCTTGATATTCAAATGCTGAGCACTCCTCTTACAGTCATCTTATAGAAGATCAGGGAAGATGAAGTAGCCTAAGCCAGATATATTTAAAGATGGAGGTTAAGTTTCTTGTTCAGCGTGCTGCAGTTAGATAGTGGTAGAACCAAGATTACAAACTAAGCCTGTGTGGGACCAAAGCCCTTACTCTCAAAAAACTGTACAGACTGCCTCTCTTCATAGACAGTGTAGCCACAAAGAGTAACCTCAGCTACAGGCAGAATCATCATTTCATCTGTTTCAAGATTCAAACTCTAACCGTGACAAAGAATCACTATGTCAGTGGGTGGGCTAGATCACTATAGTCGAAATACTAACCTAAAATTCAGTGCACCCAAAGGAGGGAACACATTTAAGTTTCTTTAGTATTCCTTTGTTATCATGACTAGTCTTAGCTGTGAAAATATAAGGTGCCCAACACACCTAAAGTTAACTTGGAAATTAACCATGAAAATTAGAGCTGTTAAATTAAATATTAAGGTTCCAACATTCCAAAGTTATAGGATGAACTCTACATATTTGATATAAGTGATGCTATATTTGGGGGGGGGGTGAATCCAAGATATTTAAATCAACTGACAAATTAAAACAAGCTTACAAAGCTTGGTAAAAAGATGAAAAACAAAACTTGTAAAACATGGAGCTGTAGAAACAATATTCCTAATGTAAAATCACTTAGTAAGGAAGCTTCAATAAGGATGGGTAACAGCATTAGATATGCTCTTATTTTCTTTCGTGAAGGGTGGCAGTGGTGGTGGAGAGGAAATATCAGGATGATTTACTAAGGACATGAAAGAGGCCAATTGTGTGCTTTAGTTTTTGCAATTAAAGCAAAAAATTGGCTACAATTTGATGCAGTGGTCTATGTAGGAAAACGATAATAGCTTTTTCACTGTAAAAAGCAGCAGAGAATAGTGGAAAAGGCCTGGGATCAGAATCAGAGGTCAGTGGTTCTCAGACTTAGCTTTATGACTGAACAACTGACTCCATTTACCTTAAGGCCACTTTGCTGTTTTTTTTTTTTTTAAGGCTGTATTTTTAAGTAATCTCTACACCTAACAAAGGGCTCGAACTCACAACCCTGCAATCAAGTCACATACTCTATCTACTGAGCCAGCCAGGTCCCCCAAGGCCTAGTTTTCTCATCTATAAAAATGCTGTAGGGGTGCCTGGGTGGCTTAGTTAACGGTTAAGTGTCCGACTCTTGCTTTCAGCTCAGGTCACAATCTCAGGATCATGGGGATCGACCCCCGCATTGGGCTCCATGCTGGGCATGGAACCTGCTTGGGATCCTCCCTCACCCCCTCCCCCTCTATGCCAACCTCCCTTCTTCCCTTCTCCCCCTTCTTAAAAAAAAAAAAAAAAAAAAGGATCTAGAGCAGTACCTGACATAAAGCATTCAATAATAATAATAAAAGCTAGCTATTAATACTATTATTAGTAAAGTGAAAGGGATAACACTACCTACACTTCTAGAATTGTAGTGAGGATTAAATAATGTATTTTAATAAATATTCCTATTTTTGGATTTATGTAGCATATCGAAAAACAGAAACTGATTATGTTTGTTGAAGAGTCAAACACCCTAAAATTTTTAACATCACAAAGGCCTTTCTGATATACATTCAATCTACATCTATCAAGTAGCACCCATTCATACAAACTAACCTATTCCTAAGAAAATAAAGAACATAAAGATCATTCAATTTCATGGAGTAGCAACAATGGAATTCTATCCTGTGTCCATGCCCAGTATAACAAAATGATTAGAGTAAGTCAGATTTTAAAAATACAACAACTTTGTTTTGATAAATGTATACACTTTTACATAGCAATTCTGACTTTGATAAGTTTAATCTAAGATCTAAAGTTTACTTTTCTATTTTCTTTTTACCTTTTTGGAGTATATATATAAGTTTGGTGTTCTGCCTGGGACTGGAATGCCAGCTTTAGTTAGTTTTATGAAATATTTCTGCACTCGGCTGGCAACCTAAGGAGATATGACAAGTCATTTAACATAATTACAAGACATGCAATACCGGAATAGTTTTTTTTTTTTTTTTTTTTTAAATTAAAATATACCTGTGTATCTTAATGAACGCTAATAATTTAAAATTTATCATAAATCTAGAAATAATTTTAAAGTGCCAACAAACACACTTATATTTTAAAATCTAGACAAAAAATCATTAAAATACAGGAAATGTGTTTGACTCCAAAGCTAAATACATATTTTCAACTAATGAATGCTCATGCTTATACTATTAAAAACACACCTATTAATCTCAATGGTAACGTGAAGAAGAAAACTGCTAGATTTTTTTATTTTTTTTTAAAGACAACCACAGAATACTTCCTAAGTATGTCACAAATCTATCAGCACAGTCTAACCAAAAAGTACACAACCTGGTGCACTCACTAAACATTCAACAGACACTAAGTACATTACATTCTTATTTTTCAGTAATGATTGAAGCAGTATTATCTCAAGTTGTTTCAGAAATCAACACAAAGGGGCGCCTGGGTGGCTCAGTCGTTAAGCGTCTGCCTTCGGCTCAGGTCATGGTCCCAGGGTCCTGGGATCGAGCCCCGCATCGGGCTCCCTGCTCCGCGGGAAGCCTGCTTCTCCCCTCTCCCACTCCCCCTGCTTGTGTTCCCTCTCTCTCTGTGTCTCTCTCTGTCAAATAAATAAAATCTTTAAAAAAAAAAAAAAAAAAAAAAAAAAAGAAATCAACACAAAATATACAATGTTAAAAACAGAACAAAACAAAAAACCACATATTATAGCATTATGTAGCTAAAAATGATGTAGTAGATTTGCTGATGTTAGTGGCATTATCCTTCATTAAAAAACTATCAAAAACATGCCAACAATATGGGGCCATCTCCTCTATTACCTGTTTGGCTGTCCTATTGCCCAGTTCATCTGCTATCTTCTGCCAGCGTCGAGATTCTACTTCTTCAGGAGGGTATTTCAGGAGTAGCTGTTCAAGCTTTTTCTAAGACAAACCGAAGACCAAATTTAAGAAAGTTTAATACTGAGTTTCATAAATAAATACATTTACATAAATGAATAAATACATTCACACTTCTTTTTAAACTATCTCCCTCCCCAACTTTGGGGGTTAGGTCACTAGAAATCCTCATAGTAGGAAAAATTTCTAGTAAGGAATGTAAGACTTCACAGGAAAAATGAGATTAGAGAATAAACCTATGGAAAACCTTGTAAGATTTTCTATTCGCTTAAGCAAAAACACAGCACCCCCCAAAAAATTTTAATTAATAATACTTTACACATCTTAGTAATTTCCATTGACCATCTTTTCTTGCTAGACTATGTATGAGCTTGCTCCTATAGATTTGACAAAAACATCTAAATTCATTCGGATTTAGACAGAATATTTAAGAGACTTTTCCTTCCTTTGTGTGGTCTTCCATTCAAATACTTGATTTTTAAATTCTTACCTATCCCCTAAATTGTTCCACAGTTCTAAAGATGCAGAATAATCTGGATGCTTGAAATGAATTTCCTAAACCTTTTCATAAACACTGAACTCATTATAGCTCTGGGGTTAATCCTCATATGAAACAGAGATGTGTCTCAAACCTTACCCATGAATAATCCTAGCCATATGCCAAACCATAACAGAATACTCTGACGTGGCTTTGTCAGCTCCCCTCCATAACAAAAACAAGAACTTATTCTGAGGCACTGCTTTATTTGGCCCCAGGTTTTACTCTTCCAAAGCTGTATTACAAACACTTTATTCCACCCATTTCACTATCTTTTTCAATCCCCTTCCTATAACCCAGATTCCTTCTTTAAAACCCATCCCCAAACTGGAATTCGTATATTCTCAAAATCCAAAATTCTTGAAGTGTGATAAAAACTATATAGAAATAAGTTTAATATTTTCAGTTCTTAGTTAAGAGGGATCATCTACAACAATATACACTTAGTCATAATACTGACTCTAATCTGAATCTTTTTTCTTTAACATACACAATTTAGAAACATTACCTGTTCTTCAACAGTCCACAGTTGGTTAAATGTTTCAGGTTTGGTATCATCACAAAGGCGTCCTCTTATCATCTGCATATAAAATAGGGCCTCTGTCAAAAATAATAAAGGCTACCATTTGACGTAGCGAAATAAAACACATATTGTGGGATTTTTTTTTTTTTTTAAGATTTTGTTTATTTATTTGAAAGAGAGAGAGAGAGCACAAGCAGGGGGAGCAGCACAGGGAGAGGGAGAAGCAGGCTCCCTACTGAGCAGGGGGCCCGACATGGGGCTCAATCCCAGGACCGTGGGATCATGATCTGAGTTGAAGGCAGATGCTAAATCAACTAAGCCACCCAGGTGCCCCCATATTGTGGAATTTTTTATTAATTTCAAAATATTTTAGTAAATTATTTAATGTGTAATTTTTTTATTATTTACAAAATGTTTTCACATTCCTTTATTTAGTTTTTATACTCCTAGCAATCCTGTAATATGGATGACAGCAACTTCATCTTAAAGAAATGTTACTTTTCCATTCTGAACCCACATGTCTATTAAGGTTCATCTAACTACTAGTGGCAAGGCCAGGACTCAAATCCTGGTTAAATTACACTGCACAGACATCTTATTTTTAGAATAAAGAGTACGTATCACACACTGTAAGGGGCATGTTACATGTACTACTCGTATCTTCACACAACTCTACAACACAGGTAATATTAATCACATTTCATATAAAAGGGAACTGCAGCTTCGAGGCTTTAATATAAATGACATCTGACATTCCACAGCTAGTTAAGTGGTAGAGCTGGGATTCCAACTCAGATTTCTCTTAACATCAAAGTCCATGTCCCCACTATCTTCAGTGAAAGACTGCTTAAATTTTAAGAATACAAACCAGGAAATGTTAAAATATTTTGTCTATAGTTCAAATTTTCCTGCTCCAAAGCTTTATACTGTTTACCTGAGGACGACTGTTTGAGCCTTCAGGACCATCACTCAAAGGCAACATAGAATATGAAAGGGACTCTCCATCCTTCTTAGGATCTAAAGGACTTTTTGGTCTAGCAGGTAAACCTACTAAAAAGAAGACCATGTATAGGATTATTAAAGCAAGACTGCCAGATATTTCTCTATTTAAATTCTTATCATGTAATTTCTTACCTTTATCGAAAACAAGCTTAACTCTCCTAGTATGTCTTTTACGATTTTTAAATTCTCTTTCAAAGTTCCCAAGGCTATTGGTATATTGGTCCCATACAATCTCAGGCAATTGAACAACTCTCTGTGGATATGGAAGCCCTATATCAGCCTGGGAGAAAAAAAAATAAAGTGACAGTCTAAATTTAATTCAAAAAATTATCTACCATAGCCAAATTTTCAGAGGACTCCAAATCCAAATTACCATCAACCAGGCATTTCTGTTCACTGTTTAAATCCAAGAGCCAATAAAGTTAATATAGTCTAAACGTTAAATAGTAAAATGATAGCAAGTAGAGGAAGAATGAGTTAATAAGACAAAGCACTATTTTTAGATATAGCTCTAAAGCTGAACTATATAGACATATTATACTTTATCACTAATACACTTTAAACATAAATAACAAAACTAAGAAAGGTTTTATCTTTAAGAACAGCATATGAAATGTGTTTGATTGAAAAAGATGAGATCTGATACACAGAATTCATTTTATTTATTTATTTATTTATTTATTTTTAAAAGATTTTATTTATTTATTTGACAGAGATAGATACAGCAAGAGAGGGAACACAAGCAGGGGGAGTGGGAGAGGGAGAAGCAGGCTTCCCGCTGAGCAGGAAGTCCGATGCGGGGCTCGATCCCAGGACCCTGGGATCATGACCCGAACCGAAGGCAGACACTTAACGACTGAGCCACTCAGGCGCCCTCAGAATTCATTTTAAATACACCCCCAAGTTCATGACTTATTCATAAAACAATGAATTATTTTCACTATATATAATTCTTATCACATACACAAAAATTATGACATCTTGAGAATCAAAACTACACATTTAATCTATTTGGAATTCAGTTACTTAACCAACTACCTTTAGAGAAGTCATTAGTTGTCATAATTACTAAAACCAGATCATTATAATCAAAATATCTTTTGACAGGGATTTGGTTTACATAGGTGTATGTTTTTTGTCAGAACTCATAGAACGGTACAATTAGAATTTCTGAATTTCACTGTGTGGAAATCTCACCTTAAAAAAGTTTTAAAAAAGATTAAAAGGTAATAATATGCATCCTGAAGTGTTTTGGTGTAAAGTGTTCATGTCTGCCACTTTGAAATTCATTCTTGAAATAAGATGGAATGAAGGATTGAGTCATACATGATAAAGCAAATATAGTAAAATGTTAATTGTAGAATCTAGCGGTGAATATGTGCGTGTTAACTATACAATACTTCCAATTCTTCTGTGTACTTAACATTTTCCATAGTAAAATGTTGAGAAAAACATCAGGTGATAAACTATGAAACTGGCAAGCAAAATCCTGTTTGACACAGTTTTTTGTTTTTTTTTTTTATAAAGATTTTATTTATTGGGGCGCCTGGGTGGCTCAGTCGTTGAGCGGCTGCCTTCGGCTCAGGTCATGATCCCAGGGTCCTGGGATCGAGCCCCGCATCGGGCTCCCTGCTCTGCGGGAAGCCTGCTTCTCCCTCTCCCACTCCCACTGCTTATATTCCTGCTCTTGCTATCTCTCTCTCTCTCTCTGTGCCAAATAAATAAAATCTTAAAAAAAAAAAATGTTCCTTGCATTCTATATGCCAGTATATACCACAAGTTTCCTTAATGTCCACTAAAACAAACAGATCACATGTCAACAACTTAACTAATTCAGTAAACCTAAAAAATAAGTAAATTAAATACAGATGGTACCCAACTTATGATGGTTCAACTTATGATTTTTTGACTTTACAATGGTGCAAAAGTGACGCATGCAGTAGAAACCATGCTTCGGATTTTGCACTGTGATCTCTCCCCAGGGTAGGGATATGCAGTACAATACTCTCTGGTGCTGCTGAGCAGTAGCAGCGAGCCACAGCACCCGGTCAGCCACGGGATCACAAGGATAGAAAATCTATACACTGACAGCTATTCTGTACCCGTACAACCACCCTCTTTTTGACTTTCAGTGTAGTATTCAATGAATTACATGAAATATTCTATACTTTTATTATAAAATAGGCTTTGTGTGAGATGATTTTGCCCAACTGTAGGTTAATGTTACGTGTTCTGAGAACCTTTATGGTGAGCTAGGCTAAGCTATGTGATGTTCAGTAGGTTAGGTGTATTAAATGCATTTCGACTTACAACTGGACAGGTTTATTGGGACATAACCCATCATAAGCTGAAATATCTGTATATATAAGTAAACACACACATACACAAAATGGAAAAATCAACTTCTAAATTAAATCCAGTAGAAAAATTTCTTTCCAAGGAACATGTCTTTCACAATTACTAAGTATCTAGATTTAATGTAATTCCATACATTTTGATTAAAAATTGTTAAGATGGCCAATATCACATCTCTGTTTCTGAGATAAAGTGAAAAGAAATTAAGTTCTTTTTTTTTTTTTTAAAGATTTTATTTATTCATTTGACAGAGAGAGAGACAGCGAGAGAGGGAACACAAGCAGGGGGAGTGGGAGAGGGAGAAGCAGGCTTCCCGCAGAGCAGGGAGCCCGAACCGAAGGCAGACGCCCAACGACTGAGCCACCCAGGCGTCCCGAAAAGAAATTAAGTTCTAAACTAAACCTGGAAATGGAGAACTAGCAAATAACCGACTGCATATAAATCTAGTAAAAAAGCCTAATTGCATCTTTTTTGCCCACCAGAGAACATGAATAAAGATCAAGGTTAATAATTTTTTTGCTAATATTAACTCTTCTATCACCACCTGTTTTAGTTGAATCAATTGTAAGTAACCACTATAAGTACTATATCTTTTTGCACTAGAAATGTTTAATAATGGCAATGCAGAATCAATAAACACCTAACTGGACTCAAGAGTACAGAGAGGGTAAATAGGGTCCTAAAAAGTTTAGAAGTCTTAGCAAATCAATATATAAATTCCATATTCATTATGATATGAGAAAGTAATGATTGCCAAGTAAATAATATAGCTAGAAAAATCCAAATAATAAATTAATACAACTAAATGAAACAAAGTCCCCAGGGCTGTTCCCTCAACACCTGGTAGACCACTTCTGTGACTCATTAAAAACTGGTAACTAATAACTATACTAAGTTATTGTTTTGTTTTTTAAGGTGGAGAAGTTTCTTTATCATAGTTTCTCAGTTTTAATGTTTTCACACAATGCTGATTAATATTATGCCTCTCAAATTTATTAAATTTGAGTCCCTAATTCAAGATACATACTACAGTATAAATACACATCTAGATTATCCATACTTACATACAAGAGAGTTATAAAAACATGAATCACTTTCAAATGATTTAACTGTTAAATACGAAAGTTCTGTTTTAAGGAAAAGAGAAAATTAAAAGGAATTTTTACACTAAAGTAAAGGACGTTACAAGGGCATTAAAATTTATACTTCCTCTTCATGGACTTGGCAACCATAACCTTAAAGACATTTGAAATAGTTTTTTGTTTTTATCACCAATGTTTTCTATCGCACTTCATGGAGAGTTACAAAAGTACCTCAAAACTAAAGCAGTTAATAAATCCTGAAGTATTTTTTCTTTTCGCTTTATTAATCCTTAAGTTGTGAAAGAAGAAGGAAAACCCTCTTTTCCTTTTTACCTAAGATGGGAAAGGTAACAGGAAAAGATCCTAAAAATGGCTAGGGAATGGGACATCAAGTTCCTAATATAAATATCCAATTAAACCTCTCGGCTATTTTCATTGGAGTATATTCTGTTCGGGGGCGGCGGGGGGCAGGGATGCTTAGGAAGGCAGTATCCTGCCTTCAGTAGTATGGTTAGTTTAGAAGGGAAAAAAATTAAACATTTAAAAAAGTACATACCCATATTAAAAGAATAAATCAAGTTATTACCGAATATATTTCAATAAATCTTAAAAAGTGCTCAATATATACCTTCTTCTGGAGTTTCTCCACAAATCCAATGGGATTTTTTAGTGCTTCTTTCTGGTGTTTGCCTAAACTTTCAAGGTCTTGGACTGCTTGAGAACGTTGAGCTTCGAGTACAGCAATCGTCTGTAACAGTCTCTGATAACTACAGAGACAAAGAAAAATACCTCACTAAAATTTTCTAGTAACAACAATAAATAAAAACTGAGTTCAAGCCATGATCTACTATTAAGCCACACAGTCTTTTTAAAGTTACCTGAAAGAGTTTAGTAAAACATATTACTGGGAATAAATGAGGTCTTCCTGAGTTACGAAGTACCTAGTCAGAAAATATCAGTTAGAGAAAGCAAAGCCTTATTTCCCCATCCTAAGTTTTTAACTCTTGAACCTGAGTAAGTACAGAAAATTAGAAGGCATCTTGACTTTCCAACAAAGTCATTAAGAAACTGCTAAATAAAAAACAATAAAATCATAAGGTTTTAGCACTAGGAGGGATCAGCAAATTCAGCCCCTCTGTTGTATTCTGTTGGAATAAGGAATCTGAGGTACATTTTCTTGCCCAGAGTTAAGCCAACTGTACAATAATTAAGACATGATTTTAGGCGTCATGGTTCTCATTTGCTCTTTCTATTATACTTTCACTCTACAGGAAGTTTACTTTCCAAGCAATTCTTAAGTATTGAACATTTTTAAAGAAGAAAGGCCTTAAAGATAATTACTCCCTACCTACAAAGGTCTGTTTAGCACAACATATAATTTTACCCACACAAACCTACTATCTGCCATTATCCTGAAATCCACTATGGTACTAGTTAATTCTCTTCGTCTCTCTCTCTTTGATTCAGATTGTCCTGCCTCTCTAATGTCTATTTTCAAATATCAATGCACACATGGGAATATGTTAGCCCAAAAGTCCTGAATGTTCAAATACACTTTGCAAAAAGAATGAGAAAAAAAAAAAAAAAACAAGTCATTCCAAGTTTGCTTCAAAATAAGTGGTTAAGTCCTTAAATGTATAGGTAAAACACAATTTTTCTTTATGGCTTCAAATAAATTTCACTGCATTTCCCAACTAGACTGTAAACTCCATAATGGCAAACACATCTGAGTTCACTGTTTTGTTTATCCAGTGTGCAGCACACTTCCCAGGACAGAGATGATCGATAAATATTTTTGAATGAACAAATGAATAGACATGTCTTGTGCAACCAAAAAGTATACTGAATCTTTTAAGTTCAGAAGTCAGCAAACTAGCAGAAATTTCAAAGGTAAAACAACGCAATTTTGAGGTTCACAGCCACAGCATAATTGCAACATGGCATTCTCTATCAGGACACTTCTCCAGCCCCTGCCTACAACATACCTATTCTTGCTCTTGAAATGTTAATAATTAAGGTAAAAACTAATAACACTGAAGGGTAAGACTCCTCTCAAGCGGGAGATACTTTATTTAAAAGTTAGAACATAATTGGAAAGCAGGAACCATAACAAGTCCCTCCTGGATAAGTTACAGAGGTTAAGTCTAAACCCACTTCCACGAAGCCCCCATTTGCTGTGAGGTATATGGAGTGCACAAACCCTGCTTGTGCTGGCTATTTCCATGAGGCAGGCTCACCGAGGCACAATGTTAGGATGATGGTAGTGAGCTAAGTACTAGAACCTATCCTCTCTACAATACTCTTGACTGGCATACTTCACCTCCAGAACTCCTTCCCCACTAGCTGAATAACCAAAGATTTGTCATGGTGTCCTTATAACTGATCTCTGTTTTAAGCAAGACTTATATATTTCTGTATCATTAATATAAAAATGAATATGAGTCTATTAAACTTGTAGCAAACTGCTGAAAGCACAATAACAATTAATAAGGAACAAGTAAGAACATAGTTATGGAAAAAATAAGCACAGGCTTGAAAAAAAGTGCTGTAGTCAGTTGTTGATGCTGGGAAGAAAGGCCTCTCTTTGAAACCAATAAACTGTAACAATTTTTA
Organism: Halichoerus grypus; assembly: GCF_964656455.1. Taxonomy (NCBI): domain Eukaryota; kingdom Metazoa; phylum Chordata; class Mammalia; order Carnivora; family Phocidae; genus Halichoerus; species Halichoerus grypus. The sequence continues at coordinate 124,481,496 of NC_135716.1, read as the reverse complement.
CTGTATTTAAATTATTTTTTCAAAAGAGATGACAAAACAGAACTCTTCAAACTCTATTTGCTTCTCTTTAACCAAGATAAAATGATTAACAAATTGAAAGTCCCACAATAAACACTGGTAAAAGACTTAAAGTCTGGAATAAGTGAAAAGACTGTAAGAAAGTGGTAAACTCAAGTCTTCTAGACCAGCTAATTTGAATCATTTGAGTACTCTTTAGAGTCCTCAGAGATTTTTTTTTTTAAGATTTTATTTATTTATTTGACAGAGACAGAGACAGTGAGAGAGGGAACACAGCAGGGGGAGTGGGAGAGGGAGAAGCAGGCCCCCCATGGAGCAAGGAAGTCCGATGCGGGGCTCGATCCCAGGACCCTGGGATCATGACCTGAGCCGAAGGCAGACGCTTAACGACTGAGCCACCCAGGCGCCCCTAGAGTCCTCAGAGATTTTACCAGTAAGATTACCATATATATTCCTATGTAGAAATGGAAGCAATCATAAAAAACTAGGGTGACATCTAAAAAAACCAATATGATACAGTCAAATCTATTTTCAATCCCTCCCACCTACCCAACCACTTCACCTCCAAATGCAAACTACTAGAAACTGATCCAGACATCAATCAAGGCAAGACTCATTTGTTCACTAATTTGATAATTGTTTACTAAGAGAATTAAGGCACTATCCTAAAAGCTTTAGTAATTATCAAAGCAAATCAGCCATGGACTTAGGTATAACAGAGAAGGAAAAAACTGTATGGAAGTGAATGGATAGGACTGACCATGTTGTTGGGGACAGAGGATGGGTATGTGAGGTCCATCATCCTAGCCTGTCTACTTTTTTGTATGTTTGAAATTCTCCACAATGAATTATAAAAGAAAACTTGAACTTCAATCCAAATTAATGGAGGAATTAACCACTGTACTCTTCCTAGGCTGGTCAGATCACACCTGCTACTGTATTCAGCTTTGCTTTAAGAGAGACAACCAGGTTCATGAAGAGACAAGGTGGATGAGAAAGTATGTAATAAGAAATAACAAGTGTCTTAACATTTACTGAATGTATACTATTGTATTTTAAGTATAATAACACAGTCCTCACTATAAACTTACAAGACAGGTACCATTATCACTATTTCACAAATAAGGAAACCAAGGCACAGACTAAGTAATTTGTCAAGATCATACCAGCCATTTATTGTGGAGATGTGATGTGAGGAATGGTTAAGATTCTGAGAATATTTACCCAAGAAATTAAAACCTCCAACAGAATATTGTTTCAATCTTTATTTAACACACAGCTATGTAGAAAAGGAAATAGACTTTTACAGGTTATAAAGAGTCAAACCAGAATCAAATTGTGATAAAGGCACAATATGAAGAAAAACACTGTCTCAGTCAAAACCAATAAAAGATGGCAGTATAGCACCCAATCACCACAGATGTTCGCACAGATATTTAAAGGAAATTCAAGCACTAAAAATACTGCAACTCTTTAATTCCAGCAAAACAGGCTACTTTCACACATTTGCTACTACTCACTCAACCAAGTAATCTGTAGAATGATTTTTTAAATGTATATACTTTGGTGTGAATGAAAGTATAGTTACAGCATTCCCACAAGGACAACTTTGTATTAAACCTATCAAAAGTTGTTATCTATTTCTAAACTAAATCCACTGCTACAAATAGTAGGCTTACCTGTGGCAAAGAATTGTTAATTTTATTGTCTCACGTCTTCAATGTAAAGTAAGTTTAGCTTTTATACTGTGGAATTTTATTTTATTAAAATATTAATACTCTCCAGTTCTAAATCTAAGTTATTTTCACTACCCTTCATTATCCAAGTCCTCCTGAATTCTTTATTCACATCTGTGAATATAAAACATTTACATAGGGGCATCTGGGTGGCCCTGTCAGTTAAGTGCTGACCCTTGATTTTGGCACAGGGCATGATCTCAGGGTCATGAGATCAAGCCCCATGCTTTGCGGAGTCTGCTTAAGACTCTCCCTCTGCCCCTCTTGCTCTCTTTCTCTAAAATAAATAAATGAATCTTAAAAAACAACAACAACAACAACAACAATTCTAGGGGCACCTGGGTGGCTCGGTCAGTTAAGCATCAGACTCCATTTCAGCTCAGGTCTTGATGTTGGGGGTTGTGTGGGTTCAGGCCCCACACATAAGGCTCTACGCTGGGCCTACTTAAAAAATAAAAATTAAAAAAAACACTATTCTAGGGACGCCTGTGTGGCTCAGTCGGTTAAGTGGCTGCCTTCGGCTCAGGTCGTGATCCCAGGGTCCTGGGATCGAGTCCCACCATCAGGCTCCCTGCTCGGTGCGAAGTCTGCTTCTCCCTCTGCTTGCTTGTGTTCTCTCTCTCTCCATCTGAGAAATAAATAAAATCTTAAAAAAAAAAAAAAACTATTCTAGATCAGAGGTCTACAACCTTTAGCCTGTTTCTATAAGTAAAGTGTGTGTGTGTATGTTTATTTTGGGAGAGAGAAAGAAATGGGGGAGAGGGAGAGAGAGAATCTGAAGTGGGCTCCACACCCAGTGCAGAGCCCAAAATGGGGCTTGATCTCACAACACTGAGCCAAAATCAAGAGTCAGATGCTTAACCAACTGAGCCACCCAGGCCCCCTCTATAAATAAAGTTTTATTAGAACATAGCCACACTCATCTGTTTAGATAATGTCTATGGGCTGCTTTCTAAATACAATGACAGAGTGGAGTAGTTGCAAAGCGCAGTTGATTCCCAAAGCCAAAATTATTTATTATCTGACCATTTAAGAAAAAGTCTGCTAGGCCCTGCTCTAGATTAAAGATACAGAGACATGACAACCAAGTATAATGTATAATCATGAATTAGGTCCCAGAGAAGGGGAAATAAACATTTCGGGGATATTTCTGGGTATAGACAGAAAAATGTAAATACAGATTGTGGATTATATATTTCATTCTATCAATGCCAGACTACTGAGGTATAATAAGGTATTTAAGGTTATGCAAGAGAATATTCTTTTTTTTTCCCAGATTTTATTTGAGAGAGAGAGAGAGTACAGAGCGAGAGAGCGCACGAGTGGGGGGTGGGGGGAGAGAGAGAAGCAGGCTCCCCACTGAGCAGGGAGCCCGACGCGGGGCTCGATTCCAGGACGCTGGGATCATAACCTGAGCCGAAGGCAGACACTTAACCAGCTGAGCCACCCAGGCGCCCCAAAGAATATTCTTCTTTTTAGGAGATACATACTAAAGTAAAGGGTGATGAGTCTACAATATACTTTTAAATGTCTCAGCTTAAAAAATTAAAAAAGGGGGGAGCGCCTGGGTGGCTCAGTCATTAAGCGTCTGCCTTCGGCTCAGGTCATGATCCCAGGGTCCTGGGATCGAGCCCCACATCGGGCTCCCTGCTCAGAGGGAAGCCTGCTTCTCCCTCTCCCACTCCCCCCTGCTTGTGTTCAATCTCTCGCTGTGTCTCTATCAAATAAATAAATAAAATCTTAAAAAAATAAAAAAGTATATGGGATGGGAAGGAAGATGAGGGGAAAGGGAGAGAAGGAGAGAATATTACAAAATGTTAACAACTGATGAATTTAGCTGAAGGCGATACAGATGCTTACCATACTATTCTTCCAGCTTTTTAAACTTTTATGATTTCCTAAATAAAAACTGAGTAATGAAGAAGCAATTCATTACACTTTGCTACTGAAAAAGAACAGCTTGATTATCCTATGAACACTGAACTTAATTAAATAACACTGAAAAAAAAAACTAGAGGAAGTAAGGCAACATAAAAATAAATGTATTCAGGGACGCCTGGTGGCTCAGTGGGTTAAGTGTCCCACTCTTGATTTTTGGCTCAGGTCATGATCTCAAGAGTCATGAGATGAAGCCACATGTCAGGTTCCACGCTCAGCACAGAGTCTGCTTGAGATTCTCTCTCCCTTTCCCTCTGCCTCCCCCCCCACCCCACACTCTCTCTCAAATAAACAAATATTTTAAAATGTTTAAAAATGTATTCATTTAACTATACTGTACAAAGAAAAGGGAAAGGAGTATAGAAAAAACTTAAAAGCTAACCAATATGTTTTCACATGTATGCACGTGTACAAATGCACACATGTATGCACTGGTGAACAGGAGGAAGTAAGAGAAAAAAAGAGCAAGACATATGCTGGATATCATTTTCAACAGGATAAAACCATATAAAGTGAATCAGTTCTCAGGAATAACAATCAGGCAATTTTAAACAGCAATAAATTCCATCCTAACAATTTACCAGTGTAAAACAGTTTTGGGGGAAATGCTTCAATTTACTCTACACCATCATTTCAAATCATGTATGGTACTTCTACTTCCAGCAAAATACTGAGCTCAATATATACATGATTGAAGAGAAATTATTTTGATATGAGAACATACATATTTTAAAATCATCAATTTAGTAAAAGAAAAGCTGTATGATACTTTTTCTTTCTTCATGAAGGGTTTCAAACACTGAAACTGAAGAACAGCAAAAATTCAATAATTCATAAATGATTTCTCATTTACTATGAAAATCCAAAAGTCATTAAGATGATCAAAAAGCCTTTTATGATACTCTGTGTTAAGACAGAAATGAATACCTTAGCTTCTGATAATATGCCTTTCCAGGTATAATGATCAATTCTGTATTGAAAAATAACTAAAAATGCTGAATTAAAGACAAGTTAAGAAAAAAACCATGTACCTGTTTATTTTAAAATCATGGAAAAACTGATAAGATACTAAGACTTCTTGTATTAATAGGCCAAAATCTAAGTGAAGGCATAAACTGGACCATGTAAGTCTGGGCTCAATTTTCTGTACTTCACTTGCCCAGGAAACAGAAGACAAAGCCACTGAGGTAGGTAGTCTAATAAGAGATGCTCTTCCTTCAGAACCTCTCACTCCCATCCCATAGAAGAGTTGCTTTGTAGGCGCCCGGGTGGCTCAGTCGTTAAGCGTCTGCCTTCAGCTCAGGTCATGATCCCAGGGTCCCGGAATCAAGTCCCACATCGGGCTCCCTGCTCGGCAGGAAGCCTGCTTCTCCCTCTCCCACTCCCCCTGCTTGTGTTCCTGCTCTCGCTATCTCTCTGTCAAATAAATAAAATCTTTAAAAAAAAAAAAAGAAGAAGAAGAGTTGCTTTGGGACGGAGAAAAGGAGCAGATAAAAATGTCAACCACAAAAAGCTGTCACCATAAGACAGTCCAAATAATATTACCTGGGTGGCCTTAAACAACCAAAGCCACGACTACAGTTTAAAGCAGTGCTTCTGAACTGATGCACACACACCCATCCCCCACCAAGATACCCACAGAGGCAAATGCAATTTTCTCTGGAAGAATACATATTCATCCTAGGCCTCAAAGATAACCCATAAAGAATTTTCTAAAGAAAGTAAAGAGCACCTATTTAAAAATTACCAAGCATACAAAAAAGCAAGAGAGTAATAAAAGACAAGCTTGAAAACAGCTACAGGGAATAGGAAACTACAAAAACTAAGATGCTTTGAAAAGGAAGCAAATTCAAAAACATTTTTTAAGGATTTTATTTATTTATTTGACAGACAGAGATAGCAAGAGAGGGAACACAAGCAGAGAGAGAGTGAGAGGGAGAAGCAGGCTTCCCGCTGAACAGGGAGCCCGATGCGGGGCTCGATCCCAGGACCCTGGGATCATGACCTGAGCCGAAGGCAGACACTTAATGGCTGAGCCACCCAGGCACCCCGCAAATTCAAATTTTTAAGATATGATAATTAAAACTAAAAGCTCAATGGGGACAAATTTCCTCTTTCAGAAAATACAGATGATGTAAATTTAGAAGAACCCTTCATTGAAGACAAGCTGGAAAAAATATAAAAGCTCTTAAAAGTCGCAAAGAGCTAACAGACTCATGAGACGGTACCAAATTAAGATCCATGATAAGATGAAAACCAGAAAGTTAAAACATGTTTGGGGGCACTTTTGCCCTGGAGCAATTTATTGACTGGATTGAAGAGGAAGCTGAGCAGTGTTTCTGATAGCTTAAAATGATAGAAGATTAAAATTGGGAGTGTAGGGCCTACCAAAGGTAGAGGCTCTGGAAAACAAACCTAAGCTTTGGTCTTGGATCCTGGAGGACTACACCCTCGGAGTAAGGGTGAAAAGGAAGTAAACAGCCCTCTCAGAGTGGACTAGGATATCTCAGTTTGTAATTAACTAGTAAGACTGAAAATGCAGACACACCAAGACCCAGACATCCCATATGTAGTATATAACCTCAAGAAACTCTTGAATAGACATAATGGCATGTATTTACTGCAGACTTATTCATGATAATCCAAAACCAAAAACAACCCAAATGTCCACCTAAAAAAAAAACAACGAAGAGATAAACTGTGGTATAGATATACAGTGGAATACTATACAGCAATGAAAATGAAAGTACATCTATGTGTACCAACACAGATGACTATCACAAACATAATAAACCACAAAAGAGTATATGCAGTGTGGTTCAAAAACTAAACTTTATTATTTAGGGATACACACATAAGTAGTAAGACCTTTTAAAACAGCAAAGAAGGATTTTCACAAAAGTGAGATAATGGTTATCTCCAAGAAAAGTAAGGGAATGTAACTAAGGAACTATTCACAGAGGAGGACTTCTGGAGTACTATCCATATTGTGTATCTTAACCTGGATTGTGGTTAAACAATTACAGGCTGTTTGATTTCATAGTTATTCCGTATCTGCATGTCAATATTTCATTAGTATTACATGCATGAGATATTGCACTTTTTTTTTTTTTTTAAGATTTTTTATTTATTTATTTAACAGAGATAGAGAGAGAGCATAAGTAGGCAGAGTGGCAGACAGAGGGAGAGGGAGAAGCAGGCTTCCCACTGAGCAGGGAGCCCGATGCGGGGCTCGATCCCAGGACCCTGGAATCATGACCTGAGCCGAAGGCAGCTGCTTAACCAACTGAGCCACCCAGGCGCCCCGAGATATTGCACTTTTTTAAAGGGAAAGTTTTCTAGGAAGAAAATGTTACAGAGAGAACACTTCTACTTCTAGAACTTTAAGATTCACAGAGGAGTCCTGGTTCAAGTCCCAGCTCTATCAGCAACTAACCATGGGATGTTATTCAAGTCATTAAACCTTGGGCCTTGGCTTCCTCAGCTACAAAATGAGAAGAATGGACCAGATAAGTAATTCTAAAAGCTTTCTGCAAAGTAAAATATTCTATGATTATAAGCCATTTGTTCAATTCTGGTCATTCACTATATAATGCTAAGTGAAATAAGTCAGTCAGAGAAAGACAAATACCATATGCTTCCATTCATAGTGGAATTTAAGAAATAAACAAGCAAAGGAGTAAAAAAGAGAGACAGAGAGACAATCCAAGAAACAGACTCATAACTCTAATAGAGAATAAACTGATGGTTACCAGAGAGGATGTGAGTGGAGGGTGGATGCATGAAATAGGTGATGGGGATTAAGGAGTACACTTGTTGTGATGAGCACTGAGTAATGTACAGAATTGTTGAATCACTATATTGTACACCTGAAATTAATATAACACTGAATGTTAACTACACCGGAATTAAAATAAAATAAAAATAAAAAAAAAATTTTTTTTAAAATTCTGGTCATCATTATTTCACATTTTTTCTGAGTTAAAAATGGGCTCACTTAATACTGTATACATAAACACAGCATTAAGTCAATCTTTTCTTCATACAGAATCCTATTTGAGACCTGGGTTTATCAGCTCTGCCCATAGCAAGAAGTATGCCAAGTAACTGATCTAAGGGATAAGTTTCCCCTACTTCACAATGTCTACTCATGATACATTAATGGCTTTACTCTCACAAAGGTTACTTCCAAAATGAAATTATGTGAAATATAATGGCTATGGTTTATGAAGAAATTGGCTGTTCCGGCTGTGGGTCACTGAATAGTGTATTTCCTGAAGGCAAGCATTTTAAGGTGCACCTATGCCACTAGTTTTTAAGTATGTCTTATCTCATTTATTATATTGTGCGATCCCTGAAAGGAAGTCCATTTTTCTATTTCTTGTACTGTTCCATAGCACATTAAGATTCAAAAGAGACATAGAAAGTGCTCATAAAGATGAAAGCCAAAGATGAAAACAAAAACCGCAAAACAAAATATAAATAACTGAATAGTTATTTGGGTGACTTTTCAGTGGTTAAATGACTGTATACAGAACACTATTATAATGGTATGTATGCTCTTGTAAGTTTTTTAGGTATGCTAAAGATACATATAGCCTTGGTCCTTTTCCACATGTAAGACTTAGAGGGACAGATAAAAAGCATACTTACCAAGTTTATGGATGACATGAAGCTGAGAAGGATAGCAAATACTGTAGATGAAAAAAATCAGGATTAAAAAATAACAAGCAAGCTAGAATACTAGACAAGATGAAATTTAACCACATAAACAAAAATATGGTATTGAACTACAAAACAGGCAAACAAATACAGGATGGCATGAACTTGCCTTAACAAGCACAGAAAATTGTGAGCCTCCCAACTGATCCTAAGTTCAATTATGATGTTAAAGTGTGAAGTAGCTCCTCAAAAACATGTAATATTAGCTTAAACTTGTATGAACCCATTCAAACACTTACCAAGTATGCTCACTGTGTATATAGCACTAAGTCAGCCATTCTGAAGGATACAAGTATAATTAACATGCAATCCTACATCTTAATCATTACAATTAAGACAGTGTGCATGTGTATATTGGTAATTGCTTATTTAAATACTAAAAAACAAGGAAGCTTATAAAATTCCTAGTCAATTCCCAAAATCGACAAAAATTATAATGATTAATATACTGCAAGAGAAAAACATACATAGAATTTGACCAACCATGTTATAAACAAGTCATCATTCCTGGGAGCCACAAGCACTATTTCATAGAAGAAGTAAAAACCAAGTAAACACTGAAAATTTGTATATTTCAATAGAAAAGAAGGTTAAGATATTCCAGGTAGAATAAATAGTACAAGGAAAAGCACAATGGCAGGTTAAGTGCGACACACACTGAAATAATAGTGATAGTCTAGAGAAAATACATGAGGGGAAGTCGAGAACACAAAATAAAAATCTTTAAATGAAAGAACTATAGGTGCGCCTGGGTGGCTCAGTCGTTAAGTGTCTGCCTTCGGTTCAGGTCATGATCCCAGGGTCCTGGGACCAAGCCCCACATCGAGTTCCCTGCTCATCAGGAAGCCTGCTTCTCCCTCTCCCACTACCCCTGCTTGTGTTCCCTCTCCCACTGTGTCTCTCTCTGTTAAATAAATAAAATCTTTAAAAATAAATAAAATGGAAGAACTATAGATTCAACAGGACAAGAAATATGAGTTCTAGTCCCATTCTGAGAAGATCAAATAGATGAGCCTATCAGGCTTTCAGTCTCCTCTTCTACAAAATAAGAGTCTCTAAAATCACTTTCCATTTCCAGAATTCCCGGAGATACTGCTTGAGCACCTATATTTAAAAACAAAAACAAGGGGCGCCTGGGTGGCTCAGTTGGTTAAGCGACTGCCTTCGGCTCAGGTCATGATCCTGGAGTCCCGGGATCGAGTCCCGCATCGGGCTCCCTGCTCAGCAGGGAGTCTGCTTCTCCCTCTGGCCCTCCCCCCTCTCATGCTCACTCTCTCTATCTCATTCTCTCTCTCAAATAAATAAATAAAATCTTTAAAAAAACAAAAACAAAAACAAAAACAAAACTCCACAGATAATTCTGAAACATGTCCTTCATAAAGAAATACCATTCTAATGCAACAGGGAGCAGCTGCAACTTTTGAACCATGATGATATAAGAAAATCTTTGCATTTGGAAGGCTAATATGGCTGCAATGTGTTAAGATAAACTTGAGAAAATGGCAAAAGAAACCACAGAGAAAGCAATGTAGCCAATGTATAAGATTACATCCTGAACACCATGTTTAACACTGAAGTATACTCAGAAGTTGTTAACCAGCTAGGGTTCTGAAAAGCAGAAAAGTTAAAGAAATGTAGATGATCCAAGAGAACATATGAAAGTCTGCTATACAGAAAAAGGAAGAGACCTATTTCAAGTCACCTCAAAGTCAAACTCCCATCACTGAGCAGAAGTTCTAGGGAAGAATCTGAGGCTCAATAAAAGCAAAGATTTCATAAAGTGGTGAGTTCTCGGGGCGCCTGGGTGGCTCAGTCGTTAAGCGTCCGCCTTCGGCTCAGGTCATGATCCCAGGGTCCTGGGATCAAGCCCCGCCCTGGGCTCCCTGCTCGGTGGGAAGCCTGCTTCTCCCTCTCCCACTCCCCCTGCTTGTGTTCCCTCTCTCGCTGTGTCTCTGTCAAATAAATAAAATCTTAAAAAAAAAAAAAAATCACAAAGTAGTCAGTTCTCTGTCACTGTTAAGTTCAAATAGATACTGAATAATCACCATCAAAGGATACTGCAGAGGTATTATATTAGGTGGAAATCTGGACAAAACTTCTATCAAGGTCATTCCAAAACAAAGTTTCTAAGGATACTAGAAAAGAGCATTTAAAAATTAAATTTCTTCAGTCTGAAAGGTTATATATTATGATTCCAATTATATGACATTTTATAAAAGATAAAACTATAAAGGCAGTAAAAAGATCAGAAGTTTGGGGGAAGGCAGGAGGGCTGAACATGACACAAAAGTGATTTTTTTATATTAATGAAATTATTCTATATGATACTGTAATCTTGGATGCATACATTATGCATTTGTCAAACCCATAAAACTTTAAAGGACAAAAAATGAACCTTAAGGTATGCAAATTTAAAAAAATCATTTAGAAGTCAGGGGATCCTAAGAAGGAATATAAACTGATGCAAGATCTAACTGTATTATAAATCTCACTGAGAGGGTAAGAAGGAAAAGGTCCTGACCTAGGTAACTTTGGAGATGAGTGGCATCTCTAAGACTAAAGGCAAAAGGAATTGCACATAAGCACATATTCTAACTGATGTAGTTATTTCCCACAGGTGTAAGAGTTAACAATTCTAATACTGCTATATATTTATATTGGAATTAAACAATTAAATAAATGGGTGATAGATGGCCAAGTCTGCCAGTGCCGGATTGGGAATTTACAGATAAGCAAGGGGAGGAGCTAGAATGATCCAGTGGTAATATAAGGGATTAGAGGTAGAGTCAAAATATGAACTCATGTTTAGCTTAGTAGAGATGCAGATGATTATACATAGAAATATTTATGGAGGGGAGCCTGGGTGGCTCAGTCGGTTAGGCGTCTGCCTTTGGCTCAGGTCATGATCCCAGGGTCCTGGGATGGAGCCCCTTGTCTGGCTCCCTGCTCAGCGGGGAGCGTGCTTCTTCCTCTCCCTCTACTTGTGCTCTCTCACTCTCTATCAAATAAAATGAAATTTTAAAAATACATTTATGGTTATGTGTATATACACAGGTTAGTATACACACACAGACACAGAGACATACCAAAAATACACCACCTTGATGGGACATAGAGAGCTAACAAAGAAGTTCCCAATGGCCAAACAAAGTAGTACTAAATTATAACCCAAGGTATAAAAATAAATATTTAAGTCCACACTGATATAAAGAATTGAATGACGAAAGAAAAATCTCCCAAGCAGAATTCCAAATAATTTATGTAGACACTCTGCCCTCAAGGAGAGAGAACCTAACTCCCCACTCCTTAAGTATGTGCTGTGCAGAGTAACTTCCTTCCAAAAAATACAGTATAGAAAGGGTGAGGAAAAAAGAATACAGTGGAGAAACCTGAAAAATACTACCTCAGCCAAGTGATCAAATCAACATCAACAGCACTAAATCATAGTAATAGTATATACCCTTGGTATGATGTGATAAAAATGGCACTTAACCTCTGTGTTCTTCCTCCCCAAACCTTCAACCCCAGCCTAATCATGAGGAAAATATCAGACAAATTCCAATAAAGAATATTAATACCTGACCAGTACCCCTCAAAACTGCTTAGGTCATCAACAAGGAAAGTCTGAGAAACTGCCACAGTCAAGAGAAGCCTAAGGAGACATGAAAATTAAATCTAATTGGTATCCTAGATGGGATTTCAGAGCAGAAAAAAGATACTGCGTAAAAACTAATAAAGTATAGATTTTAGATAATAATGTAGTAATATTGATTCATTAATTATAATTAATATATCATACTAAGATAAGATACTAAAAATAGGGGAAATGGGGTAGGGTGTATAAGGGAATTCTGTAATATAGTCTTGATTTTTCTGTAAATCTAAAATTGTTCTTTAAAATACTATTATTTTTTTTAAGAGAGAGCAAGAGCTCTCACCTGTGCATGAGCAGGTGGGGTTGGAGAGCGCAGAGGGGCAGAGGGAGAGAATCTTAAGCAGGCTCCACAGGCTACATCTCATGACCCTGACACATCATGACCTGAACCGAAATCAAGACTCAGACGCTTAGCTGACTGAGCCACCCAGGTGCCCCTTTAAAAAAAAAAAAACTGTTTAGGGGCACCTGGGTGGCTCAGTCGGTTAAGCAGCTGCCTTCAGCTCAGGTCATGATCCTCGGATCCTGGGATCAAGCCCCCCCGTCAGGCTCCTTGCTCAGCAGGGACCCTGCTTCTCCCCCGCCTGCCGTTCCCCCTGCTTGTGCTTGCTCTCTCTCCCTCTCTCTCTGTGCCAAATAAATAAATGAAATCTTTTAAAAAAAAAATTTAAATAAAAAATTTAATTTTTTAAAATAAAAATTAAAATAAATCTTGCAGGGGTGCCGGGTGGCACAGTGGGTTAAGTGTCCGACTCTTGGTTTTGGCTTGGGTGGTGATCTCAGGGTCCTGAGATCGAGCCCTGCATTGGGCTCTAGGCTCAGCACACAATCTTCTTGAGACTCTCTCCCTCTCCCTCCGCTCCTACCCACCCCACCCCACCCCCTGCCCCAGCTCTCACTCTCCCCTCCCCCTCTAAAATAAGTAAATACTTTTAAAAGAGATTTTATTCATTTATTTGAGACCAGGAGAGAGTGAGAGAGAGAGAGAGAGAGAGAGAGCACAAACAGGGTGAGGGGCAGAGAGAGAAGAAGACTCCCTGCTGAGCAGAGAGCCTGATTGGGGGGCTGTCTCCTGGGACTCTGGATCATGACCCAAGCTGAAGGCAGACGCTTAACTGACTGAGCCACCCAGGCACCCCTAAATTAACGCATTTTTAATCAATCAATCAATCTTATAATCTTCCCTGTAGCCACTATTGCTTTGCTATTTAGAATAGCAAAAGGGAAAGTATGTAGTTGAGGTATGTATTTAAGTTGCAATATAAGAATTTAAGACAGCCCATCTAATTATGTTAAAAAAAATTTTATGTTAGCAAATTTACTGTCATTTACTCTGCTATCTCTGTTCAATATGAAAATCTGTTCAAAATACCTTTTTAGATATTATCTCTATTCTGCTTAAAAGTGGTAACTGCTAGGGGTGCCTGGGCGGCTCAGTCGGTTAAGTGTCTGCGCTCAGGTCATGATCTCAGGGTCCTGGGATGGAGCCCCGCACTGGGGAACCTGTTCAGTGGGGAGCCTGCTTCTCCCTCTCCCTCTGCCGCTCCCTTTGCTCGTCCTCTCTCACTCTTCCTGTTAAATAAATAAAATCTTAAAATAAAAAGTGGTAACTGCTAGAGCATTTCAAATGTAAAATCTTTGTCAAATAAATGTAATCTCCAGACCTCCTATGGTTACGCATCTTAAGTCCCTAAGTAAGCACAATTCTAGTCTTTTAACTTTAGTGCTTCAGCACAGTAGTGACATTAAAATACCATTATGCCTGGCATGGCAATATACTCCTAAAAAGTACATTCTGATGAGGAGGCTGGGGCGGGGGGAAGGGGAGGAAACAGTTAAGGACAATAGTTTCTTCAGTTTGGTATGATATATCAATCACTCATATATATATATATGTGTGTGTGTGTATATATATATATATATATAAAACAATTATTATAACAGTTATATCACAGTATTTATTAGACCAACATATTCACAGCACAGTGTACTTAAATAAGTGGTAAAAGTTTTTGTTTTTTTGTTTTTTTTTTTTAAGGTGTATAACCATCTGGTAACAGCTGGATTTATATAAAATTTTAAAATCACAAGGTGGAATAAAAATATTTTTTACCTCTTATATTGACACTACTACCTTATAATCTCATTATACTTGTACTACTATTAACTTTACTCTTTGTACAGCTATTGTTTACCTTAGTTGTACTCTTTTTATGAATATTTAGAGTATAATATATATATTATATATAATATTATTTATATATAATATATATTTATTTATATATTATATTAATTATATTTAATTATAATATTATATATAATATTATATAAATTATTCACATATATGATTATATTTTTGATCAAAAACCCTCTGAAACAGGTATTAGTACCACTTTATAGATGGCATAACCAAAACGTGGAAAGGTTAAATACTTGTAGATTCTTGCCAGGGTTTTTTCCATAATATGATTATTTACATATCCTAACTTACGTGAAATACTGAGCTTAGACTGTATACACTAGGAAAATCAGCCTATATCTAAAATTCAGAAATGATTGAAAACCTAAATGAAGCCTTAATTTCCTGCCTTATTTTTAAATAGCAGAATAGTAATAAAATTAGCCTATTTAACAATTCTTCCTATTCACCTACTAGTAAAAATACTAATTCAATAACAGAATGTAACAGAAGAATACCATTTTTTTCTTGAATGGACCATAAACAGGGTAAGCAGTATTTTAACTAAAACATTTGTCATTCATAATTAAAGAAGAATTCTGATAGCCTCAAACAATTATACAAAAACACTTGCCCCTTTCCAAGAAGTCTTCATTGTGTATTTTCTCAATATATATTTAACCCCCTGAAAGAAGTGTAATTTCTTTTTTTTTTTTTTAGATTTTATTTATTTATTTGATACTGAGAAAAAGAGCACAAACAGCAGAAGGGGCAGAGGGACAGGGAGCCTGATGCAGGGCTCGATCCCGGGACCCCAGGATCATGACCTGAGACAAAGGCAGACGCTTAACCAACTGAGCCACACAGAAGCCCCAAAACGTAATTTCTAATGTATTTCAAAGGGTATTTTCTTTTGCATAAAGGTTTCACCAACAATCCTGAAAATACGGTCAGGCCTCTATAACAAAAATTATCACTTTTCTCTTTTCAGAGTCTATCCTGGTACCTGGAAACTGGCAACTTATTCAACTTCCTCAAGAAATTTAGTTGTGAAGGGGAGAAAGTAAATAGAAAAATAGTTGAAAAAGTATATGGAGTATGATGATTTTTAAATCAGGAAAGACTGAAACATGTGTAAATGCTGATGGGAAAGGGCCCACTGGAAAGGTTGATTCTGAAAAATAAGAGTAATAACAAACAGAGCAAGGTTCCTAAAAGAAAGTTAAGAGGGAATGGAGCTCAACTCACTGCTGGAAGGCTTAGCCTCAGGTAGGAAAAAGAGATCCCTCCATTTACTTTAAGATTATTTATCATCATCATCACCATCATTTTGAATTGAAAATTTACTACTTATAAGGTATTATGCTCTTTACAACTGCTAGCAGCCCTATATATATTATTACTCTCTTTTTATAAATGAGGGAAGAAACTCTGAGGTTAAGTAACTTGCAAGGTTTCAAGTGGTAGATCTGAACCCAACTAAGCCTCTCTGCCTCCCAAAAGCATAATCAGTAGGCTACACTCTCACTCACAAACTATGGGTACAGATGCAGATAAGTATGTGGCAAGACGTTGACTGAGGTAGTTCTCCTCTGCTGCCTTTTATTTTCTCATGCAGCAGAAAGCAAGATCACCTGCGGAGTGAGGGCCTGGTGGCTTAGTAAGAGTTAAAAAGATCTTAAATAGTCACAAAGAAAAACTGATTAGGGAAATATGGCAGGTGCAGGCCACCCGAGAGGCTCCACTCTCTAACTGGAAATCATGAATTTATACTGGTACCAGTATGCAGAAGTATGTTTCTCTTCAGTAGGAACAAAGGAAAAGCAATGGGAGAGGGGAGGAAAAAATGTTGGCAAGTGAGCTATGTTCTTAAAGATCAGGCAATCTAAGCCAGGTAAGAAAAGGAGACAAGGGGGCGCCTGGGTGGCACAGTTGGTTGGGTGGTCAACTCTTCATTTCGGCTCAGGTTGTGATCTCAGGGTCGTGAAATTGAGCCCAGCATCAGGCTCCGTTCTCAGTGTGGAATCTGCTTGGGACTCTCTCTCCCTCTCCTCTACCCCTCCCCTGCTCGTGTGCATGCTCTCTCTCTCTTGCTCTCTCTCTCTCTCTCAAATAAATAAGTCTTAAAAAAAAAAAAAAAGGAGACAAGGACAGATAAAGGCAAATATACGAAAATTAGAGTTGTTAAAGGAATAAAAAACTTTGAGCATTCTTTCATGTATTTATTTTCCAATTATCAGTTGCCCACCTATTCTGCACCAATTACGAAAACAAAAGGAAAGGCATAATAAACAAATACACTGCAATCACATCTCGAGTGTTATGGAAAAGTAACAGCTTCATAAACATTCTCAAGATACTAAATAATTAACTGAGACACTAGAGATAGAAGAAAAATGTCCGATGGTGAAAGGGAGCAAAATAGTTGAAAGAAACAAAAGCAAGACTCGTGTACCTAAAATACGAATAGGGATGGAAATGGGGTAGTAGTTTAAAATGTGTTTCTCCTGGGGAAAGGGACCAAACCAAATCTAACTTATCTTTATAATATGTGTGTCTAAGACTAGGCGAAGCCTATAGTAAGTACTCAACAGATGTTTGCTGAATTGAATTAAGCCAGAGCAAGAAACAGGAGCCCAGATTACAAGTCTGCTGACTGATAAAAATTATTTCAAAGGATCGTTATTACTGAAGCAACAGCTTTAAGCAAAGGTAACTACCCTAGCACTGAAATACTTATTAGGAAGTCCTAATTTACTGTTCTAGTGACCAACTAGAATTTCACCTACTCTTAAGAACACTTAATAAGTCAAAATAGATGCAGGTCTTAAACCATTATTTTTTATATGATTACAAGCATGATTAACAAGCTACTGTAATTTTTTCACTCTAAGGTAGTTTTAAATTAATTAGTTAAACCTGGGACTCTGAACAGACATATAAATTACTATGTCTAGAAATGAAAAAATAATTTCTCAAAACCAGAACCACCGATTTCTTCAAGAGCCTGCCAATTTAAGTTTCTGCTAGCCTATTAAGACATTAGAAAATCATTTTGTAAGAATAATGCCTATTTTCAAATTAATCATCACAAAAGTCATATAATGTGAGTTTGCATTTTGTTGTAGTCTTCAAATGGTACTGCATATTAACTGAATTCCTCCAGAAAGCTGAAAGATTTCAATCATTTCTCATAATCAAAGAAATGATAGGGGCACCTGGTGGCTCAGTCAGTTGGGCGGCCGACTCTTGATTTTGGCTCAGGTCATGCAATTTCAGTCATGAGATCATGATCTCAGGTTGTAAGATGGAGCCCCGCATCAGGCTCTGCACTTAGCAGAATCTGCTTTTCTCCCTGTCCCTCTTCCTCTCCCCACACACACTCTCTCTCAAATAAATCTTAAAAAAAAAAAATCAAAGAAATGATGGAAGATGTTCTCAAGGACCTATCTCTACTATGTCCTATCTTTCCCTCAATATCACCTTCCTCCAGACAAATTTCTCTTTCATCCCACAAAATGTAGGGTCATGGGAGTCTCTTAAAGGTGGAAGAGAAAGTCTGTACAGACATATTTTCTCAAAGCGGTCTAAGGACCACCTACATCCATATTCCCTAGATGCATGTTAAAAACATAGGTGCCTGGGGGCACCTGGCTGGCTCAGTCAGTTGCGTGTCCGACTCTTGGTTTTAGCTAGCATCAGGATCTCAGGATGGTGGGATGGAGCCCGTCATGGGGCTCCACACTCAGGAGGGAGTCTGCTTGGGATTTTCTCTCTCTCCCTCTGCCCTTCTCCTCTCCTCAACCCCCGCCCCCCCGCACACAAACACACGCACTCTCTAATATAAATACATAAATAAAGTCTTTAAAAAAAAAAAAAAATCTAGGTGCCTTGTCTATCCCAAATCTACTAAAACAATCTCTAAATGTAGGCCCAGGAATCTTTTAAACATTTTAAAGAAGACAAGGTAAGTTTTACATGGTTTTAAGTTTCAAAGAGTTTCTTCTAAAAAAAAAAGGGAAAAAAAAGGAAAATATTTCAAATCTAAGATCTTATTTCTAACAACCTAGAAACAAAAAAAATCAAAATATCAAGCACCCAAATCCTCTAAATTACCCAAAGTATGAAATATTCATGCAAATATATAAGTACTGATAGTTTCCTTAAAGTTGCAAAACACTTATAAAATACTTGAACAAGGGGTGCCTGGGTGGCTCAGATGGTTAAGCTTCTGCCTTCGGCTCAGGTCATGATCCCGGGGTCCTGGGATCAAGCCCCACATTGGGCTCCTTTCTCAGCGGGGAGCCTGCTTCTCCCTCTCCCTCTGCCTCTCTCCCCCGCTCATGCTCTCTCTCTCCCTCTCTGTATCTCTGTGTCTCAAGTGAATAAATAAAATCTTTTTTTAAAAAAAAATACTTGAACAAAATGTAAACTACACAAGATTTTCAAAAAGAACCAGTCATTTACATTTTTAGCCCCTTGTTATGGCTTATACTATGAAGTCAGAATATTAGGCCTATAATAAATTTCAGAACAGAAAAAGCTTTAAAGAATCATATTCAAAACTAATGAAAATTTACTCACCAATAAAGTATGACATTGTAAATTTTTTTCTCAAACTCTACAGCAAATTTAACCAAAATGTTAGTTTTTATGAAGTTTGAGACTTTCATTTTTCCAATATCAGACTCTGAATGGGGAAGGTGGGGGACAGGGACAAACGATGACCTAGAACCTTGATGATCTTGGCAAACACTTTTTCTTACCAGCTTAATTAATGTTTCATAAGCATTTATCATCATTTCACACTGACCTTCAAGTGCTGATGATGCCTAACATTTCATATTTCTTTCTTTTGACAAAATGAAAACTTCCAGAAAAATAAATAAATCTGAGAGTACTGGACACATAAAAATATTGACGACCTTGCAATAATTACATATAATACCCATTTTATTAAAGTAGGTGACCTATCTGTTCATTTATCTCCAGCAACTAGCACTCCACTAGCATGAAGAAGGCACTCAACAGACACTTGCTGAATTAGTAAATATCAACTGACACAAATCTATCTCACAGATGGATTAGATCATTTAAAATTCTTAGAAAGTTTTTCAAAAAAAAATGTTTTAACTGATTCTAAACTACTTTAAGAACAAATTATTCTATAACATTTAATAATTAAAAATAATTAACCAAAAAATTTAAATTGCTCCTACAAAATATATTTGTTGGCTCTCACTGAATATTTATATATTATGAAGAGTGAAGAAAACTGTATATGATAATTTACAAAGCCTTATTAGTTACTCTTCAAAATATATGACCAAATTAATAAAAATATGATCAAAGTACAACATATTTCTGTAAAACCACTTCTCACATCTGCTATTTGGACTGGACCTTTGAAATTCTGGGCCATCTAATGGCCTATAAACAATATAAGCATTTCTTATTATTGTTGTAGATTTAGAATAGAGTTATGCTTAATAAATGCCAGAACACATCTTATTAGATTCCAAATTAAAGATTAGTGCTCACTTTAAAGGGGCAAAATGAGAAAAAAGGAAAATACATATGCAAAATTTAGAAGTTTTTCCCCTAATAATAAATAAATTTATAACAAAAATGTTTTAATAGAAAAACCAATCTGAAATTTCCCTTAAGTTGAATCATTTAAAAAAAAAAAAAAGAAAGAAATTTAGTCTCGGCATTAAATGCTTTGGATGGGTTCTAAAACTATTCTATAAGGTTTCCAAACCTGACTGAATATTAGAATCACTTAGAGAGGTTTAAAATAGAGACAGAGAGATAAATGAGGCTGCACAGGCTATTTAAATCAGAATCTCTAGGGCAAAGCTAGGCATTCATATATTTTTAAAACATTCTAAGTGATTCTAATGTGCAGCCACAATTGAGAATCACTATGCTATGTCAATCCTATAAGGAAATAAAGAGTCATTAGGAATTACCAATATTAGAAAAGACATTGCTACTCACAATTGAGCTAAGTGAATGAAATTAACTGTTAACAACTGACAGGCAAAGATAATGTATAACTGCAATATAATTTTTAAAAATTATCCGTGAGCTAAATGTTTTAAATCTTCATAAATCAAGAAAGCAAACAGTCTGCACCATGTATCAGAAGTAATATTTCTAGTAAGATATGTGAGAACAGGCAACTCAACATCCTCTTATGTTCCGCACCCATTCCCTGGATCACTAACCTTGCTTTTTGCTTTTGAATGTAAATGAATTAAGGTTTTTGAACATCTCAAAAAATTTCAGTAAGTATTTGATAGTATGAGCCCTCACTCTCTTTATACTTAAACATCTTCCTATGCCTCCTATTTTGTTTCTGGTAAAAAAATAATAATAATAATAGTAATGTTTGCCTCTGTTTAAATTATACACACACAATTTTAATTAACTACAAACTATAAGAGAAAAATTTTTACTTATACTGATTTGACTGAAAAACTTCTAAAGGCAAAGTACAATCTGGTTAGGAAAAATAAGCCTGCATGTTAAAAATAGAAACATCATTTATTTTTCATAACTAAGAGAAAAAATTACCTGTGCCACGAAAATCAGTATTTACAGAGTGTGTCCTTATATAAACTATTTAAAATGTTCAATGATCTTTACTTTTACCACTTCTTTGGTTATAGTTGGCACATTCACCTTCAATAAATCGTTAAAATATCATCTAGCTGCTGTTAACTTACTGGTCTTTAGCACTAACCACAAAATCCCTAACATAATAGCATGTAGAGATAACTCTTCCATTTCCAGAGAAATGTTAGTATAACTGACATTTCTCTTAAACTAGAAGTTCATTTTCACTTGCATTTAGAGAAGTTAATACTTTCAAATCCTAACCATCGAATGAACTTGTGATGACCAGATCTTAACATAATACTTGAATTTTATTAGAATCAAGAGAAATAAAACTTATTCTCTACTACTATTCCACTCCTTTAAAAAGAAAAAAAAGACACCTATCTTTAAATCCTGCTTCCCAGCTGTGTAGAATTAGTTTTTCTTAGTATGTATATGAGTGGGTGGAGATTGAGGAACCACAGTGGTTCATCTCTAGTGTTGATGTTCAGCATGAGGAAGAGAGAACAGGTAGACTTTTTGAAAGAGGAAATGAAATGAAATGTTTTATTAGAATAAAATAAAAACATCCAGG
This sequence comes from Halichoerus grypus, assembly GCF_964656455.1. Classification (NCBI taxonomy): domain Eukaryota; kingdom Metazoa; phylum Chordata; class Mammalia; order Carnivora; family Phocidae; genus Halichoerus; species Halichoerus grypus. Next base: position 124,460,050 of record NC_135716.1, on the reverse strand, counting down.
AAAGGACCTTTCTCTTTCATCCTGTTTTCCTCTATTCCTTGCTGCACTTCCTAACCGCATAGGAACACATACCAAGAGTCTTACTCCTATCTGATATACCAAAGAGGGTACAGCCTACAGACTGACTGCTTATTTCAATACTGAATACACATTAAATTTCTAAAAAATTAGAAACCAGGACCTCCTTCAGTACATTTTACAATCCATTTTTAACATATCAAAAATTTCAAAGGGTCCTTAGACTGAACACCACAATAACTCAACAAATATGAAAGAAGCAGTTAAATCGCTGTAGGGGTGACTCTAATGCATAGACTCCATGACACCTTTTTTAAAATACAGGAAGCCCTGCTCCATCCCTGCATGACCCGGGTGGCCTCCCAGAACAGTGTCCCAGCCGCCACCCACAAAGGAGTCGAGCCCAGCAGGGGCGCTGCGCAGGGCCCCGTGGGCAAGAGGCTACAGCAGGAGCTGATGACCTTCATGATGTCTGTGACACAGGAATTTCTGCCTTCCCTGAATCAGACCACCTTTTCAAATGGTGCACCTGGCTCGGTATATGAAGACCTGAGGTACACGCTCTCCCTGGAGTTTGCCAGGGGCTACCCTTACAGTGCACCCACACGGTGAAGTTCCTCACACCCTGCTACCACCCCAGCATGGACACCCAGGGGAACATCTGCCTGGGCATCCTGAAGGGCAAGTGGTCTACCCTGTATGATGGCAGGACCATCCTGCTGTCCATCCAGAGCCTGCTAGGAGAACCCAACATCGATAGCCCTTTGAACACACATGCTGCCGAGCTCTGGAAAAACCCCACAGCCTCTAAGAAGTATCTGCAAGAAACCTACTCAAATCAGGTCTCCAGCCAAGATCCTGGACTGTCTAGCCTCTCTCCTTGTGTTGCCTTTTTATTTTTTCTTTAGATGGTCTGTCCTTTTTTTCATTCCTGTCTAGGACTCTGTAGCTTAAGCTGTGGTGTCATTTTTGTTCTGTTTCTGTTTTTTAAATTAAGTCTCTGGTTGAGCCCTTGTGATGAATATATTAAACAAATACACTGGATTTTTTTCAAAAAATAAAAAATAAAATACAGTAAGCCCTACAAAAAACAGCTACAAACAATAAACAGAATTTTTTTAAAATGTGTATCTCAACTAAGATCTTCCAGGAATATACATACTGACTAAAGACAATGGCACTAATAAATACAAAATATTTTTAAATGTGTTTTTCAAGCGTGTAGATTGCTACCTAGTAAGATTTAAACATAACTCTTCAATTATTAAGCCACTGAATGTTTCTGACAAAAGCTTCAAGACACATCCAATGGTGTAAAAGGAGCTAGAGTGTATAACAAGTACAGGCACCACAGAATTATAGAATATTAGAGCTGGAAGGTGCCACCTCAAAGACAGGTACAACCTCCTCATCTCACAACTGAAGAAATGAAGTTCAAGGAGACTAAGGGACTTCATGACTGGCCAGCTAAGTAAGGGCTGAGGACCATGCCAATGCCTCAGGGACTCCATGATTGGCCAGCTAAGTAAGGGCTGAGAACCATGCCAATGCCTCCTGATTCGACAACTAGTGCTCTTCCCTCCTTAACACCACGGAAAATGAAGATCTGGGGATGGCGAGGTTCTTTTTTAAATCCCTTAATATATCTTTATGAGAATTAAATTTTATATGTTTGATTTTTTTAATATTTTCTAGTTACATAACAAAGACCAAAAAATGTAAATCATGAAAAGAAATAAGGTCCCCATAATTCCAACATCAAAAAATAGTTATCACTTTTTTTAATCTTTTGGGTCAAATAAATTTTATTTTAATTTTTTTTAAGGATTTTATTTATTTATTTGACAGAGAGAGACACAGCAAGAGAGGGAACACAAGCAGGGGGAGTGGGAGAGGCAGAAGCAGGCTTCCCGCCAAGCAGGGAGCCCGATGCGGGGCTCGATCCCAGGACCCTGAGATCATGACCTGAGGTGAAGGCAGACGCCTAATGACTGAGCCATCCAGGCACCCCCTGGGGTAAAATAAATTTTAATAAGGTATTATATACTATAACTCAAAAGGCAGGTGAATATATTACTGAGAAATTTCTTATTCCATGATAAAACACTTCACTATTCTAAAGAAAGCTTCATTTCTGAAAGAGCTTTGAAAAGATTTATAACAAGGGAATTAATTATGCAAAAAAATTCTTTGCTTTAAAAATTACCAACATTGGGGCGCCTGGGTGGCTCAGATGGTTAAGCGTCTGCCTTCGGCTCAGGTCATGATCCCAGGGTCCTGGAATCGAGCCCCACATCGGGCTCCTGGCTCAGCAAGGAGCCTGCTTCTTCTTCCTCTCCCTCTGCCTCTCCCCCTGCTCATGCTTTCTCTCTCTCTCTATCTCTGTGTCTCAAATGAATAAATAAAATCTTAAAAAAAAAAATTTTTTTTAAATAAAAATTACCAACATTATCCTTTAGAAACCTTTAAAAGCCAAATAAAACCTTTAAGATTATTTCATTTACCAAAAAAAGGGTTTTTTAAAAAGATTTTATTTATTTATTTGACAGAGAGATAGAGAGCGAGCACAAGTAGGCAGAGCGGCAGGCAGAGGGAGAGGGAGAAGCAGGCTCCCTGTCAAGCAGGGAGCCCAACACGGGACTCGATCCCAGGACCCGGGATCATGACCTGAGCCGAAGGCAGACACTTAACTGACTGAGCCACCCAGGCGCCCCACAAAAAAAGTTTATAAAAACATCTACTACATGAAATAAAATATCAAGCATGGCAAATATTTTTATATGGCCCAAAAGGTCTCTGCTTATGTATGCATTAAAAATACAGAAGGGCCACCACATACCAATTAGATTGGTTAAAATTTAAAAACCTGACAATACCAAATTCTGCTGAGGATAGATACAGAGCAACAGAACTCTCATTCATTACTGATGGGAATACAAAATGGTACAGCTACTTTGGAAGACAGCATGGCAGTTTCTTACAAAACTAAACATACTCTTACCATAAGATCTAGAAAGTACAAATTTAGGTATACTCTCAACTGATTTGAAAACCTACGTCTACACAAAACCTGCAAATGCAAATGTTTATAGTAGTCTTATTTATAATCACCAAAATCTGGAAACAATCAACATGTCCTCCAATAGGTAAACAAACTATGACATATCCATAAAATGGAATATTATGCAGAAATAAAATGACATGGACAATTAGTATAATACCTCTGCTACTTCTACTCATTTTACATACAACTGGTCAAGAATACAGTTGGACCCAAAACAACAAATGGTCTATGATGGGCATCTTCTGACAGCCTACACTGCCCAATAACCTCTTTTCTGGAAGACATCCTTCCAAAAAGCATTGGCCAAAACAGACTTTGCTTCCCCCACCTCCAACTGTTAACTCTACCCATGACCAATGATAATTTTGCAAGGGATGAAAACCTGACTCAGGGGAGTCGATCTAGTGTACAGTCATTAACCAGGCTTTTGTTACAGAATGTGAAGAGGATCTGAGAAGAAAGGTAAAGTAGAAAGTTGGGGCCAGAGCAAGAACAGTGGAAAGTCACTGCTGTTTGCAAACTGAAAATATGCGGGGAAAGTGAGCAGAAAACGTCAGTAAAAAGAGAACCAGTCTGTACTGCATAAATTGAAGCACAGGTAAGAGAGTATCATCTTAAATACCAAAAGGTTATAATTTCACAAGGCCTGGCCAGGCTTTATTTCCTGACCTTGAATATTCATAAGATTGCCTACTATTTATTTAAAATAAGCCTTTTTTATATTTGATATACTTTGAATGGGTTTTCAGATTCCTGCAACCAACAAACTCTTACTAAACAAGCTCTAACTACCTTGACTTTGTTTATCCCCCTTGCTAGTTTTATAAGTTTTTTGTTTTTGTTTTTTTTTATTTATTTGACAGAGAAAGACACAGCGAGAGAGGGAACACAAGCAGGAGGAGTGGGAGAGGGAGAAGCAGGCTTCCCGCCAAGCAGGGAGCCCAATGAGGGGCTCAATCCCAGGACTCTGGGATCATGACCCGAGCCGAAGGCAGACGCCCAACGACTTAGCCACACAGGCGCCCCTCCCCTTGCTAGTTTTAAATAACCTACAGTTCCTTACTGTTACTGGGTTTTAATAACCTTGTATTCAAATTGAATACCATTTGAAGTACCACACAAAGGTTTTCACAGAGAATTGTTTAAAGAGTATGTCAGTATTTTTTTAATCCACATATTTATAACCTTCAAAAAATTGTGTTTTTTTCTTCCCTAAAGACTCTAGATTTCTTGTGGTAAGAAACCCTAAAAGATATCTTTTCAACTGGTTCCTAGTACCTGTTTTTCTAAATCTATTCAATAAAATTCCTGAGTTCCCTCAAGAATTCAGGAAGATGAATGCAGCTAACTGTATTGTAGTCAGTATCATAAAAGTTGCACAATAATCTAGAAAAAATCCTGACTACCAGTCAGATCAAGATTTACATATTTTCCCTACTCTAGAGTTTTAGATTACCTATTCTAAGAAACAATACACTGTAACATGTAAAAAGTTCCCCTTCTACTCTAAAATTGCAAATACATAACAATTTCACATAAGAGAGACAAGCCAGTAATCTCTAGTTATAAACTAATACTCTGCCAGGCAACATACCTCAAATATAGCCAAACTATGTATCTCTCAAGCTATCAGTATATAATCATTTTACAATAACTTCAAAGATACAGGATATGCCTTGTATTTTTCATTATTTCTAGCTTCTACTCAAAATTATGAGGTTATACAGAAAAAGCAGAGTAATATCCTCTATTGAAAATCTTTAAGTAGGACAGACACATAAATAGATAGGGACACACATTTTCTTTCAAGTCCTTCAATAAAGATAACCCCAACCAAATTCTTATCATTCTGTATAGCTTTCTAAAGCCTACCAGCAAAACTCTGGATTGTAAAAATATATTTGAAACTGTACAAAACATTCTGATCATACCAAACTTGTAAATTTATTTTATAATACAATGACTTCCTCTCTTTGGGGTCTGGTATTAACAAGTGAGCTTACATTTTTCATACAGCCATATAAAAACATTTATCTCACCACCTGAAAATGTGGTCAGACAACCAAACTAATCAAGAGATACACCCTTCTTTCCCATGTCCCCCACCATCCCAATATCTCTCTGTAATTCCTGAGTTAACTCTGTGAATGATTGTGTAGTTTATTCAACATTTCTTTTGAAAACTTAAAATCTAGTTTTTAAGTAAAAAAAGGAAATCATTACCAGTACTAAATTTTATAAATTATAAATTCAGAGTATTAAAAGTGAAACTAATGGCATAAAAAAAATCTCTATCAAAAGCATACTAAATTTTTCTCTGACATTTTCAAAGCAGCATAAGGCTAGACATTTCTCCAATGATACATCAACCAACTAGAAAGATATGGTTCCTTCAAAGAGCTTGAGGTCTACTGTACATGTTGCTATGATAGAGCACACAAGGAGCAATCAGTCAATCTTGGGAAGATTGGAAAGATTTCTCAGAGTATATGATGTCTAAATTTAAACATCCTTCTCCCTTTGCAGACAGAGAAAGGAAGATAACCAGGGAGACAGGGGTAAGGGTGGACTAGAGCAGGTGGTCAGGCATATGAGAAAGCCTCAAGTAAAAGAACATAATAATCAAGGAACTGACGGTTTAATCTGTTTAGAATATAGAGAGCTAGAATATAGAGAATAAAGAGAATGTTTAAAAATCATGCAATAGTTCATTTTAAAGAATAGATTTTATTCTAAAAACATTTACTCCAGCTACAGTATAGGAGTCCATTGAGGAAATAGTATACTAGCACCACAGAAAGCAATTAAGGAAGCATTTCCAGTAATCAAGAAGACAGTGTGTCAACAAGGGGCGCCTGGGTGGCTCAGTCGGTTAAGCATCTGACTATTGATTTCAGTTCAGGTCTTGATCTCAGGGTAGTAGGTTCAGGCCCTGCATTGAGCTCCACACTGGGTGGGGAGCCTACTTTAGAAAAAAAAAAAAGTGGCAATGAGAATAAATAAAGCTGAATCAGTAACACTGGTGGACGAGGGGCTGTAGTGAAGAAGTAACTGATGATTACTCCCGTTTTTCTAGACTGGGCAAGTGAAAGAAACTACCAATTAAGGAAAAAGATAGTGTTAAATATTGGATGTACGTGAAGCAAGCAATGGTTAAGTTCAATTTTAGACATGTTCCACTGAGTGTATTGTGGGGAAGGCAAATGGATATATCTATTGTAAGCAGTCTGAAGCTCAAGAATAATCTGATTGGATATATACATTTGGAAATCCATCAATAGAGATGGTAATTTAAGCCACAACAGTGTGTGAAAATATCAATAGACAGCATACAAAATAAGAAGAAAGTCAATAACTAAAGCATGAGCAGTACCAAAAGAGGAAGGGCAAAGAAAGATACATTTATATATATTAATTTGAATTACAGAAATCAAATCATGCCATTTTTTTTAATAGATAAGAAAACTGACAACCACAGACATTAAAGACATTTACCCAGCATCATACTGCCAGCTAAAAATTGTAATGGAAGGGGATTAGAGTGCTCCTCAAATCTAGTCCAACTTTTGTAAATAATTTACAAATAAAACTTTTAAAACTATTAAGATTCTAGAATTAAATGAGATGGCATTTTAAAAATAAAAACATTATCCAGTCATGACTGGTGTCTTTTTTTTTTTTTTAAGATTTTATTTATTTTGAGAGAGTGAGCTCATGAGAGAGAGCACAAGCAGAAGGGAGGGGCTGAGGGAGAGGGAGAAGCAGACTCCCTGTTAAGTAGGGAGCCTGATATGTGACTCGATCCCAGGATCCTGGGATCATGACCTGAGCCCAAGGCAGACAGTTAACAGACTGAGCCACCCAGGCACCCCACCATGATTGGTGTCTTAAAAAAAAAAAAGTACTTATAAAATATTACACTTGGTTCATTTAACTTCACTCTTCATATCCCTATATATATATTTTGAAATGTTTATTAAGAAGATACTTTAGGTGTTGACTAGTGTTCAATGGCACTTTCTCCCCTCATTGCCAATAAACTATTAGCATGACACTTTTTCTCCAACTAAAAGTTTAAACATAACAAAGTAATTTCATGCTTTTATATTCTGAGAACTGTTAGTTAAAACATGAAAAATTACATTTAAAATTAAGTGGGAAGATAATTTAAGACACATGAAAAGAAGCAAACAACAGCAAAAGTTGAATGAGTTCTCCAACTTAGCATAAACAATAAAAATAGTATCAGGGAAAATAAATTTCTGCAAAACACTCGACAACTGACAGACATAAAAAGAGCATATTCACCCTAGCTTTCTGAAGTATAGTACATCAAATCTGGCCTACCTAAAAAACCTGAAGGGTCTAAGAAAAATAAGTAAAACCTAGCTACATTACTCTTTCATCTCTTATGGTTACCACTTTAAACCTAGTAAACATTGTTCCATATCTTCTTGTGTGTTGCTTTATCTTTTACATCCTCATGAACTGTATCTGAACCAGTAACCCAATTTTTACTTCTGCTCAAACCATAGCAACACTCCATCAACACAACTAAAACAATGTCAAGTCTCTTTTATCCTCCTTCTTCAATTCAAATTGGTATTATTCCAATTTCTCTGACTTCAGCTTCTTAGAAAAAGAAACTGCTTAAACTCATTTTTAAGGTATAAGTAAAAACTAGCCCTTACTGTCACAAGAGTGTCAACAAAAAATAATTTCCAAATGGTCAAACCTCAGGCTGGGACTGTCATAAGAAGAAAACATACCTAGTGCCTACTGAAATTAAATCAGGAAGTTCCACTTTCAGTCATGACAGAATAACACTGAATATCCTTCTACCATACACAACTAGACTACTGGAAAAAATACGGAAACAATTATTGTTAGACAGTATGCAGTGCAGGACTCTGATCTGCGAGAGAGAGCAAACAAATGAGATAAGGTACCACATTTTCTACACGGAAGAACCATCAGTAAGTACTATGGAACAGGAAGCGGTCTCGCTGAGCAGAGGGAGAGAAAAAAGGAGTTTGGGGAAGTAAGGCAGCTGGAATTTGTGGGACACAGCACCAAAGAGGAAGAAGCAAAACAGAAAAAGACAGCAAACACCAAGTATCTGTACAGAGGTCCCCTTGCATCTTCCACATACAAAGTTGCATGTGTAAAACAGGACCAAGCAAAGAACAACTATCAAGGAGTTGTAGAGAGAACAATTTTAAGTGTTTTCATGAGGCTAGAGTCCTTCAGATTTCAACCAGCCAGAGTAAAGAGCTTTTTAAATGAGACACGAGAAAGGCCATGCCAAGAACTAAGGCTAAACTAAACCTACCATATAGGCTACTCTGGGCTTCCCCTATCAGAGCTAAAAGATAAACCTTAACAGAATCAACCTTATTATCAAGTAAATTAACTAACTGCCTGTCAGAACAAATTTCAATACTTTTTTAAAGAAAGAGAACAAAATCCAGATCCTCAACATATTTCAAATGTCTACCATACAAATATTACTAGATACGTGAAAATTAAATCGTAACACACTACAGAGAATTCTGCCTACTAAGAGTGTCCTGAACAAACTGCTCAGTCTCTTCTCACCACTTTACAAATTTCTCTACGTTAAAATCAGATTCAAGAGAAAAGCAGCAGCAGCTTTCCATGATAATGTAAAAGAAATAGCGGTACACAGACCTCACTGAAGATACAGACCTCACTGAAGACAGAAGCAGAAAAGTCACAAAACAGATCTTCTTATGTATTACTAAATATAAAATCTGATGACATGAGTCATCACAGAAACATATAAATGGTATAGCCTGCTTACCAATATGTAAAAACATTTTTGAGCCTACAAAAAAACTACTAAAATAAAGTTCCTGCAACTAAAGGCTAAGCTTCAATTAGTCTCAAATAAATGGTAATTGTTTTAAATGGGTTTTATTGCTAATGAGAATTTATTGCCATATATAAAGAAATAACTGTTGTTTCTCTATCCAGAATTTAGAAACCTGTTTACTTATGTAAGACACAGCCTCTAAACCAGAAAGCAAACAAGAAAACACACAATTAAAACAAACATCTCCTTGCACTAATGCTTATCTAGGCATTCAAAGAGAAATTCCTCAGTGCATCACTCAAGAATCATGAGACATAATTCTAACAAGCTTGGTTATTCTGATTTCCAAGTTTAAAGAGAAATAAAAGCACTCAATTAGAAGGGAAGGTTGAGTTACTAGAGGAAGGTAGCATGATAGCACTAGTGACAACAAAATGAAAGTCAACAAAAATGAAGAAAAGAAGAAAATTATAAAAAGTCACAGAACTTCCAGAACATAGAAAAGAATCTAAGTTATAAGAACATAAAAAGCAGAGGAGTCCAAATCATTTAACAAAAGCAAAAACAGAGATATTCTGGCAGTGATGGCAGAAAGTATCACTCATAACCTCTGTCAGCAAAAATGACCCTAAATGAAGAAAAAGTTAAATTATACTCAGGTACAAATACACTTGGATTACAACAGAGAATCACTTTTATAAACCATTTACATCACTTGAAATAAAAGATGTTGACATTCAAAGGAAAAAACCAAGAGTTCACTGCACTGATGATTTTGAGTAGTCAATGGCATACTGTATCTCTTACAACCAAAAATTTTATATTAAGGACAGTTATTTCCCTCCCCTCATTAAATTTTGTGCCAAACTACTAGGGCCACTCTGGCTGTTATATTCCACAGCTTTTTCCAATTAGTTGAGAAGGTACACTATGCATGAGTTTTCCCTAGTAACCTCTGACTTTTATATACTCAACTGCATTCTAAACATCCCCCAAAGTATTTTTTGCAAATTATCCAAATTATCTATTTAAAGTCAAGCTGTAGCAAGTAGTTTTATATACCCAATTCGTACAGGGCAATTATTTTTCACAGACACACTAACAGAATATTCTTTAAAACAATGAACATGAAAACATTTCATCCAATAAACAGAACAGGTTACTTACCTATAATGCTGATTCTCGGACAGATAAAACCAGATAATCATTACAATTACAGAGCTTAAACTCAGACTAAAGAATTTTGAAAACTGAGTACCCAGTATCTGCTCCCTCAGATAACCAGGAGTAATTCTGACTATGAATTAGAATATGGAAGTTCTAGTCCTATATCTACCAGTAGTTCATCAGAATTTCAATAAGTAACTTCAAAACCTTAATTATAGCACATACCCTCCAAGCGCTGTGAATTGTGTAAGACTGTTGAATCACAGACCTGTACCTCTGAAACAAATAATACATTATATGTTAAAAGAAAAAAAAAAAAAGCAGGAAGGGAAAAATGAAGGGGGAGAAATCAGAGGGGGAGACGAACCATGAGAGACGATGGACTCTGAGAAACAAACTGAGGGTTCTATAGGGGAGGGGGGTGGGGGGATGGGTTAGCCTGGTGATGGGTATTAAAGAGGGCACGTACTGCATGGAGCACTGGGTGTTATACGCAAACAATGAATCATGGAACACTACATCAAAAACTAATGATGTAATGTACGGTGATTGATACAACATAATAAAAAAAAAGGAAAAAAATAAAACCTTAATTATAATAGGAAATGGGGACTGTATAATGCCACCTATGCTATCTACTTCTGAGTTGTAGTGGGTGCCAAATGAGAAACTAGAGGAAATCACTTTGTACCTTATGAAGCAAAGTACAAATGTAACATTATTTTATCTACGGCAGGATGACTCCTCTATTGCTTTCTAAGCAAAATCCATCCCTAGTCCTGGAGCCTTCTGGCCCCTCGAGAGAAACTTAGACAAACAGTAAAAGTAGTCTCAAAGAAAGTGAATCTACAATAAGACCTGATGAGGATTTTCTCTATGCAGCTTCTGAAACTGATGAAGATATCAAATGATTCACATAAGTGTAGTATAAAAGGACATATCATAATTATTTAAAGTACATTAATGTTTTCAGAGAACCAAGTTTAAAAATACAATTCCTATAAATATTCTTTAATATGGCTTGAAAATTTCTTCCCTACAGACTATATGAGCAATACTCTTTTGATAAGCAGTAACTAGCTTATTCTTATACTTTATCTAGAAACTTGAAAATTGGTATAAACATTAATAATCTTATCAATGAGTTAACCCTTCAGAAGACCTCAAGAATCCAAAAACTCTTAATCTGACTTTTCATCCTCTGCCTGTTTATGAAAAGTTATAGGATCTTTAAATGAAGCTATCCAAGGCCCTTCAAATAATTTACTTAAGTATTCCTGTACAATGAGAATTCAGAGAAAATGGACCAAAACACATTTTCTTTTGAATATTTATTTCCCAGTGACTGGCCTTGTGAATTGGGAAAAAAAGCTCTGAACATTAAAACCCAGGACCTAAAATCTTCCATACCTGCTCTCCCTAGAGCCAGAACTTCAAATCTGAGAGACCTGATTCAATACTTCTGATTCAAAATCCACAAAAGGTCAATTCCCAAAGAGAAAAGGCAAATCACAGTTAAATACATGATCTCAGTCAGTCTGGCTATTTAGGCCCAAAAGGGAGTCACTGGGTATTATCTACCACTTTAACAGAATCTTTCAACCTTGAAGACCAGAGTTTTTAGACAAAGTGTCTTTCTTCTGATTCTCCACCCACTCACATCTCATGAAATAATCCACACCTGGAATCTTGCCAGGAAAAAAAGATAATCTTCAGTCCCCCTTCCCTTGTTCCTAGTAGAGTTCTCCATTTGGAAAAATAAATATATAAAAGCACACTATGGGTGTATGTGAATAAGAGGGATGGCATCTAGAGAGGAAACAGGGTTAAGTATCCAGAAGGCCCACAAATTCATTTCTTTGGCCTATGGTCTAATTACCATGAATCAGGTCTAAGGCTAGGATTCTACACACAATATCTTTTCAAAAATTTACAAGTCATTAGATGACCCTATATGTAATACCCTTACAAATAAGACAGATAAATTATAGGCTAAATGGTAGGATTGAAGGTTGCTGATTAAATAATCAATGTTAATTTAGAGAAGAGTTGCAAATGGAATGAGAAGAGCCATGTTCTCTCGGCTCTGGATAAAGAAATATGCCTGCTCAGTGTTTTCTATCAATAACATATTTTTGAATCTGGCCACCAGGAAGTATTCATTCTCTACTGGTAAAGATATTCATGTATAATCTGGGCAATGCCCAATTCCCAGTTTCAAAGGCACTTATCTGGGGAAATTTACTAGCATGAAGAGAATAAGAAAGAAAAAAAAAATATTTGATGGGGGTGTATGTGTGCACCTGCATGTGCAGGAGAGTATTATTCCATCTACCCATTTATCTTTTTTTCTTTACCCCAAATGCATTTTCAAACCGACAGAAATTAACTTGAAACCTCAAAGCACAAGATGGGTATCATGATGCTATTTTTTACAATGACAATTTGGGTAAAAAAAAAAAAAAGCCAACATTATATCCAACCAACTCTCGGCTCTAAACAAAAAGCAAAGGAAAAAGGACGTTACTGAAAAGAGATTACATCTAACATGATCAAACATCCTCTCTCAATTTTCTTTAAATTATCTCTAACCAAGATGCTAATCAAGACGCTCTCACTCCATCTCACTCTTCCCAATATGCTTCCGTCGGAGGAAAAAAAGTTAAAAGTGAAGTGTCTAAAGGTGCTACCTTCAAAGGACTGGAGGAAGGCAAAAAAGCAAGGAGGAGTTATTTCTTTTGCCCAACGTCACCGAATGAGGCATTAAATTGAAAATACTGTCCCCCAAAAAGCAACTACCATCCAAATTCCAAAGGACTTTGCACACCGTGAGAAACCCATGAAACTATATTATTCTCATTCTCAAATGCTTAAGAATATGGAACATTACTCTTTAAATGTTATGGCCACTATCCTTAGACAATTGTTTTATAGGTTTATCATCCCTGAGAATGATCATCAGGAGAGCTCCAACAAAAAATGTAACATAATGAATTAATGGGAAAATATTTTCCATCAGTATACCAGCTAAGCCTTAAGAGAGCATCTCTTTGCCAAAGAAACAATAAAAAGAACAGAAATGAGTACCATTTTATTAAAATGTACACTTCTTGAGTTCTTGGTTTTTCTCTAACATATGCTCTGCTGCTTTTGCCTGCAGATTAACAACTCTGTTTTTAAAAACTGATGCATAATACTAATGGTAAGAACTCTATCTGAAATTGGAAAAAACTTCACTTATTCATTTATTGAGTTTTCTACCTCAAATTGGACTTCAAATATTTCAAATACATAAAAATGTTAACCGTTTTACAAAATGAATGAATAAAATGCTCGGATAAAATGACCTCTCTACTAAACTAGTAAAATATCTTTTATTAAAAAAAAAAAAAAAGGAAAATTTTCAGAGAAGAAACATGCTAAAAGGCCACCATATTATGTCATGGTCCACAACTAGGATTTGGTATTTTGATCTGATACATACCAGAATCTGGGAATTGTCACAATAAGAGCATTACAAAGTTTTCTCAAATCAGTGTTTTCCCACAGCCTATAAAATCTGTGCTAGTAATTCAAAAGCTTACTTTGTAGGAGTAAATGTGATTAACTCATATATGTCTTTTACTGTTTTTGATCACGATATTCATGATAAGCACTGTTCACCGTTCATTAATGTTCCTTTCAGGATTATTTAGAGTTAGCTCCAATTCATTTGTGTTACTACCCAGAATACTTTAAAGCAAATCTAAGCAAAACTGTGATAAATTTGGACATTCTATTTTTAAAAGTACCTTCATTACAAAGGCTAAATGACAGCATTTTAAGATAGCCTCCCCTTCTAATTTAGAATCAGGAGAAAGTTGTCTCAAATACTTTATGTAAACTATAGAGCCAACTATAACTCTTGCTAATGTGCTAATTACAATATACAATTACCTATCATAGTTTTAGCAGTAATATCTATTTCTGCAAATCACGAAAGTCAAAGGTAATGCATAAAGTACATTTTAAATGAAAAGTTTTAATTGGAAATTAGATAGCCTGCCAGATTTCCCTCATCTATATGATGTCTAAGCACTCATTAATTGTTCTACGCTGTCTGGAAGGCACAGACACTTCATAAAGCTCTACAACTATAAATCCAAAGTGTATTGTGAAAACTAAAGATGTTTCCATTTTACAAATTAATTGAAATGGTACAAAACTTATTAATAAACAAAAACGCCATCAACCACGTTTCCACGTCTTTTCTATTTGAGATGTGTGAAATATCAAAACTAGAAAAACCATATAGCCATTGAGAAGAGTAATAAAGTTGAGTTTTAAAGTCTTTCTTTTTTTTGGAGTTTTTTTAAGAGTTGAGATAATCATTATGTTAAACCTAAAATTTCAGCTAAAGCATTAATCTTAGCTATAATAAAAATGCTATGAATAGACATTTATGAACAGATACTGAAAACGTGGGGGAATAATAAACAAAGCAGAATTCATGGTTACCATATTTACACATACTCTTTGTTGTGTTTCAGTGCCACATGATCTGATTCAAAGTAATAAACATCAGGATCATCATCTTCTTCTTCTGTATTGTGCGGATTGGCACTCTCTTTGGCAGATGGCAAATGTCCAATATTAAGTCTTGCCTCTGAGGGTGGCTTACTTAGTCCTTCACTCCCATAATTTTCAGAGTCACAAAATATTCCTTTTTCATTCTGAGAAATTTCATCAGGATTTGTGGGAGATTCACTTATGTTATCACTAACAGTTGCGTTTGTTTCATTGGGACTAAGATTATTCTCCTCAAATTGTCCATTTTCTCTGCAAGGAGAACTGTTTTTAGTGGGACTACCTCTGGTAGGGGCCGCCCTTCGTGGTGAAGTTCTCAGAGTATATCGATGTTCTTGAGGTTCTGATAAAGACATCATTTGAGCTGAAACACAGTCTAGAACAGAAGATTCTGGTTCTCCAGAGACTGGCATACTCTCAAGACTTGTGTCCAGGGCGTTATTGGTGTTTTCATTACACTGCTCTTTTGAGGCACTGCTATCTCCCACCACATCTACTTCCTCCTCAGAATCCCTTAAGGATGACTGAATTTCAGAAAAGGGGCCTGTAGCTGGCTCAGTAGTCAGCTGATTAACATGTTCCACAGGCAGGCAGGCAGTTACTATTTTGTGGTCCTCCAACTTGACCTGCACTTCTGAATTTGTGCAAGGCACGTTATGGTCTATATAACTGTCCTCCTTCCTACTATCAAGGAACATTGAAGTGTGGGTATCCGAATCCCCATTTTCAGCTACTGACTTTTCCTGCAACACATATGAACCAGTGCTATTTTGTTTAGTGTTCCCATCAGGCTGACAGTCATCACAGTTTATAACAGCTGAATCACTGTCATCAACACCATTGACAGCCAAATAGCCTGTGATTTCTTCAACTACTGCAGAATTAAGTGGCCCTTCCTCACTGACATTCACCTTTTTAATTTCCCTTTTCTCACAATCATCCAGTATAAGACATCGACAAGCTCGTTTAGTCCCTTGAAAATCTGCATCATTGTCCACTACTGTATTCCTCTGTTCTACTGACTCCTTGTCTGATTTTATAGGCGAATCTTCTTCTGAACTGTTTGGTGCTTCAGATCTAAGACAACGTTTAATTCTTTTTAAAACTGGTGAAACAGGTTCTGTTTGCCTTCTCTCACAATTTTCTACAGCCTGCCTTTCTATGGTATCTTTTTCTGAAGAAGAAAGTCCTCTTTTCCTAGGGCTTACCCATGATTCTCGAGTACTTTGCTGTTTTAAATCAGTAGTTCTTCCATTATTATTTCCTTTCTGAATCTGCACAGGCTCTGGTCTCTTCTTTGGTGATCTTGATCGTACTTGAGAATGAGAAGAGATTTCTTCAGGGTGAGCAATGCTACGATTCCTTAAAGTTCTACCACAAAAAGATTCATCCAAGCCGTTTAACCCCACTGTTGATCTTGTAACACGAGTAGATCGGGAAGCAGCCATACTATGGCAAGTCCCTACAATACGGTCATCATGATCCACTCATTGGGAAACCTTCAAAAATGTAAACAAAATAATGAGAAAAAGGTAATAGTTAATATACCTAAAACAAAAGCATAAAGCTATTAACTTTTAAATCCAAGTATAGCCAATATTAATAAATTACGTGATATAATTTCTTTTATTAATATTTCCAAAAACGATATTAATAATAGCTAACAATTACATGACACTTAATATGTTCCAGGAATTGTTCTATATGCTTTACATACATTAACTCACTTAAGTCTCACACCAATTAAGATAGGTGCTATTATCATCCCTACTTTACAAATGAGGAGGGTGAGGTATCTGTACCGTTTAAGTGATCTGTCCAAAGCCACATGCTTAAGTGGCAGGGCAGGGCTCTAGAGACCATGCCCTGAACCTGCCTCCTGTGTATCTGCCTCTCAGATACACAGGCACAAAGGGCCCAGAAAAGATTTCCCTGAAAGACAGGATTTCATCTTGGTTATTAAAATAATACCCTTGAATTTAGATAGCAATTATCACAAAAACTATTCCAATCATTTCTTATGTTTTCTCAAAACATTCCTGGGAGGTAAACTGGTAGAGCAGAGCAGACCAAAAGTGAGTTTTTGGTCAAATCCTTCGACGACAAACTATGTGACATCCAAAAAATTTTGGTTGCGGTAGAATTTTTGTAATCAAGCAGATGAATAGTATCACAATCCTAGCTTGCAACAGCTAAAAGAAAACAGAGCAAAACCAAATCTCCCTAGTCTGTAGAAGTACAGCCATGAATCAGCAAGTGAAAGGAAATATTCTGAAGAGGATGGAAGAAAAAGAAAAGGAGCCCCAAAGCAAATATTACATCTAAGAAATCAGGACTACATATATATAACCCCACTTTCTCCTTTGAATTCCTGTATATACGTATATGCCACAGTTTTGATGCATGTTGGGAGATAAGCTGGTTTTCTGGTGTGGATGTTTGGTGTTTCTAAGATAGAAATGCAAAGGAAATTGAAAAATGCCCTGACTGATCCATCTGGATAAACTCTTGAGTGGTTATTATTTTCCAAAGGTTCTCCCATAAAGCAGAGTAAAGGAGCTATTAACATTTCAAGTATCCATTCTTCTCTTCCTCTTCTGTTTAGCTTTCACAAGATAATTTGCCACCTCACTGCTTAACTTCCAAATGGGGTGTAGGATGGATAGAGAAAGAGGTCAATAATGGCTGTAGTAGGTAGTTTCATAGTACCCTCCCGCCTCCCTTTGCCATGCTTTCCATAGTCTCCTTCTCATATAAACCCTCCAAATGCCATTCTACCCCTTCCCCTGCAAACCAAATATAACCTCTCCTTTGCCTCAACTAGAAGTGTTTAACAGTAGAAAGGTTATGAAGAACTACAGAAGCCATAGCAACATGCTGCCACATACAAAAAAAAGAAACATTAAAGGGAACTGTCTTCCTGCTTCTCCCTGCTGACAAATGAATTTAAGTTTCCTAAAAAATATGTAAGTTGACTGAGTTTAATTTTGTTTCAGAGTAAGGCATATTTTTCAATTTTTAATTAACAATTTTTGAAAATCTTACAAGACTCACAAAACCAGCCCTGGGATTAGAGTATGATAATTTGCTCCAGAGAATTCCACAGCCATCTCATGAACAACAAATACAGGACTCCAATCAGAACTTAGAAATACATTTCACATAGTCAACTTTTACTATTTTGGGATTCATTAGAGGGATGTGACATGTAATTCTCTTTTGCTTAAATCTTGTCATGAAGATTACAGTCTATTTTAAATCACAGGTAATAAATATTGAATGTCCCATAAATACCCACTTTTAATTACAAAAAATTCAAGTTAAATTTCAAATGATATTTCAAAAAAGCACAAACTAAAAAATGTTAAAATCAGTTTATTTGTTTCATATACCCAAATATGGAACTCTCAAATTTGAAGGTTATTGATTTTTAAATATTAATTACCTATATAAATACACAAAGAAACATATTTAAACTTTACTTACAAAATCTAATGCAAATATATTTAACACTAATTTAATTATATTCATTATTCAAAAATTGATTATATTCATAATTTATGATTCAAAAATAATATTGTCAATAGTAATATTTTATAAACACACAAAAAGAATCTCTTAATCTTTACTTTTTAAAATGTAATGCCAAATAGGGCATATAAACTTCAAAGGATTCCAGTAACAGGCACCCCTAGCCCTTCTTTTCTTTCCATACCAATCTAAATGAAAGCAAAATCTCTGCCTTGTCATTATTAATAAAATAAAC
The DNA here is from genome assembly GCF_964656455.1 of Halichoerus grypus. NCBI lineage: Eukaryota > Metazoa > Chordata > Mammalia > Carnivora > Phocidae > Halichoerus > Halichoerus grypus. The sequence continues at coordinate 124,441,633 of NC_135716.1, read as the reverse complement.
TTATTATTATTACTACTCAGTTACTTGTAAAGAACATATATAACATTATTATTACATAGTATTATACATGTATACATAATATGTATAATTATAAAACACCACCTTAATGAGGGCCTATTTCTTCACTATTCCAGTGATCAAAACACTGATTAATATGAAAGATGAAACCTCTTTTTGCTTCTTCTCATCCCTAAAAAGCATTTTTATTCCATTCATCAACCACAATAAAGTCCGTTTTAGTAACAGTTCTCAAATCCTGTGCTATTGAGCCATATTTAAAGCGAACCTGTTTTATACAAGGACGCTTTTGGTACCTCAAACTCTTGCAAACTCCAAGTGTGGCCTGAGAACCAGCATCATGGCAACTCTTGGAAGCTTGCTGGAAATGCAGAATATCAGGCCCTGCCCCAGACCGACCAATTAATCAGATTCCCAGGTGATTTACATGCCGTTCAGGATTTGAGAAGCACCGACTTAGACCACTACATCCAGACAGTATTCTTTTAAAATAATACAGTCATCAGGTTCAAACTAAATTAGATCTATGTATAATATATCCTTTAATTCCTTATTTGAGTCTAGTAATAAAAATTTATAAATAAAGCCATGATTACTTTGGCTGAACTAGTACCAAAGAGAGGACTCAATCTCTTGCCTGACTACTGCATGCACTTAAGGTAAATGGTAAAAATTCTGAAGACTAAATGAAATTTAAACACTCTTCCCTCCGATTTTGTTTTCTTCTGTTCTAACCTTTTTCTTCATCTTTTCTATTTTGAATAGGCATATATAAAGGCACATACTTTCTGTAGTTATCTAATAAACTGAGCGCAAATTTCGATTACCAAAAAGGGACTAAATCTGTCCTAATTATCTCAACCAAGTCTCAAAGTTGTTTTGCCATGCTTAGCTAAGTATTATAGACTAAAGCAGTTGTCTTCCTCATTTTAGCTGCATAATACAGTTACTGAAGAAATTCAGTGAAGAGGTTTGGAGCACAAAATTATATTCCTGCTAAAAATTAAATTACTAAGGGAACAGAAAGGAACTTATTTACAAATTAAGTATCTCAGAAAATACCCTTGCTAGTTAACTAAATAGGAGGCACATGGTGAAAACCTTAGCCAGCTCCCAACTAGAACTAGAAATTCAATCACTCTAATTTCAGAATTAAGAGAAACTGTTAGTTAACATATTCATATGGCAAAACGCAATCTAGCAACTAGAATGAAGTTTTTCCTATATGTTATCTACCAACTAATGAATATGGCACTTCCTAGAACAGAAGAGAATATGACCAACCCATCACTAGAATTAAATAGACTCCCATCCTTTCTTCTCCACCCTTATAAGCTTTCATCCTATTGGAGAGCACATCAAGGACAGTCAACCAAATTTCAACCTGTCTATTCATATTAAGCCCCAAATCCTACCTATAATTCTAATATCTCACCTGTGCTGTTGAACTATCCTCCCCCCAAATTTGAATCTACTTACACCTCAAATCTAACTGTAGGATTCTGAAACAGTATCAGCTGTATTTCAGATCATAAATGTCCAGCCCTGTGATCCCATCTGCAGAAGTGCATCAATATGAACTAAAAGGAATAAACATTAAACTAAAACGGTCCACCTAATGAAACACTACTCTAGCTATCACCTTTACTTATGAGAAAGAAATCTCAAAAAGATTTTTCAAAGATAATGCCTATAACCTTCTGCTCCACTATAATTACTAAAGTAGTATGGTTTATTTTGGGAATTGAGGGACTGGCAATCGTCCATTAACATCAACGTTCTAGCCGGTATTTATTATCACAATATTTAGTTTTATTAATTGAACAATTTTTAGGAAACTGGTCATGATACCATACCAAACCAAAGTGAAAGGCAAAAAGAGCAAGAGCAACTGGAAAGTGTTACCAGTATGATTTCTACCTAGAACAGAAACATGAGTTGCTTAGTAACGGTTCAGACCATCCTTGTCACACAATTTTTTTAAGACAAATTTCTTCAGCTGAGCAATTACCACTATCAGGTTAAAAGTAGGAGAGTGAAACATGGGAACCCACCTATGCAATTCAACTTAAAGTTCTTAATATTTGTGTTTTGAAGCTGTGAATTCTATTATGTATTGCCTTACATAAAGGGATCTCTTCTTTCTTCCCCATTAAGAGAGACAGATAGATATAGATAACATAGATACATTGACAGAAAGCTGAATGAATACATGCTTTAAAAAAAAATTGGGGAGAAGTAGAAGTCAAGGAATTTCATAATGCCCCTTGAATCAAAAATACCTAGGGTGTCAAAGACAGGTATAATGCTCTCGAGATTCCAGTGTACTTAGTCACTTCATTTATACCCCTGTTACGAAGAGTGGGAAAATATTTCATCCCTAACCCATTCCCTATAGCTCCACATTCCTATGAACTGCCAGCCAGACTGCACAAAATGCCATGCAGAAGAAAGTATAGAAATGTAACAAGTCAACCCTCCCACAAAAAATATCAAACTATAGTTGTCTTCACTACTGCAAAACTAAATAACTTACCTGTACAACCAAAGATCTATCATTGTGGAAATATTATCTCTTTTCCTTATATCCTGAAGGAGTTGGAGCTATGATCTAGAATAGAGCTTAAGCATCAGGGTTTCAGACTCTCAGCTTCAGCCATGGAGAATACTAGAACCTCCTAAATTCCTTTCTTTAAAATAAAATAATAAAAAAAAAATTAAAGAAACAAATTAACTTATGCTAATAGATTTACCCCTTCTATAAGAGGAAACAGCAGATAACAGAATATCTATTCATAGTAACATCTTAGTAACTCTGTAGCCTCGGAGATACCAAGAAACTGGAAAAGATTTTTAAAAACCAACAAAAACAAACCAAAAAGACCTTGAAATATACTGAATCCTCATAACAACTTATTACTAGTTTGCATCAAAATGTGACTCCACTCTTCTCTAGAGTCTACGGGCAATATTTTGTTGAGGTGACCCAAAGACTGCCTTTGATAAAATTTCTCATACAGAATTTAAAATCTCTTACTCTTATTCTAGAGGCCCTCCCAAACTTTGGCCTTCAAGTATTCAAAACTGGGACTGAACAACAAAAATAATTTAAGTTATGCATACCAAAGAATCAACTAAGTCTTCAAACATCTGTATGATAACCCTGATGATTACTAAAGTGCCTTAAGACTCTCTTATCATGAAAAATTTCTATTATTTTTGGCATATGGATTTTCAACTAGGACAAAAACAATATGGATTTTCTGCTTTTAGTACCCAGTTGGCCAGATATTTTAATTAATCTAAGTATACTCCATTTCTTGGACAGTCTCTTTAATTAAGAGTTTTACTTTATAATAATGTATATATGATATCCTTTTCAGAGAATCTGGCTAAATGGTTATCATAAGTGCCCATCTGGAAACAAGGAGGAACACCAGGGAAAAGACTAGTGATGTTTATGATGCAGCCCGTCACTTTATTATAAACATGAAAGTATTCTAAAAGTAGATATTCTAAAAGATTTTCACAGTGAAGGATTACAATTTTAAAACTGATGCAGTTAACAAACCTTGTGAACTAGAGTTACTGCCTGGTAAAAATAAACAGATTACAGTTTTAGTAAGCTAGGAGATCAGTACTAAATCTAATATCTACAGATGCAACCTCTCCCAGATATCGCCTGTAAATTCGTGAAAAACACAACGCAGGAAAATTGTCTAAATAAAATTATTTAATACTACATTAAGAAATATTCTAAGTTAACATAAGGAGGGAGCACAGTGAAAACATGATCCTACAAAAAGTAACCCTTGACTTGAAAATTCACTCATCTTACAACAAAGATTCCAACTGCCAACTCCTTAATACCCAACCTTGAAAGCCTTTCACAAACATGGCAAAACGTTACATTCTATAGTGTGTGGTGGGGGTGGCAAACATCAGGGGCAGAGGATCCACAATTTAAGATGTATCTCTGAGTACACATGGACATGCCCATTCTAGCACTTTATTCCAGTTCCAGTTGGCCACCTTCTACCCATTGTGGATTGGGTTTACTATAGGAACCTCACTCATTATGGTATTTTTACCAGGCAAGGATATCTGCAACTGTCATTTTCACAGAAGAACCGATACTTACAGCTGAGTTCTAACAGTATTATGATAGACAGGATCACCCAGATATGTTTCTTAAAAGCCTGATACACTGAAAAAGAAACTTTAGTCAATTACTTCTACTAACTAAAGCCCCCTTGGCCTTAATTAAGATTACATTTTTTTCTTACCTTTTTAAAAGTGTTTTTCGCCTAGTATTTGATTCCCAAGCGTCTGTATTTATCTGTCATCACAGTTAATGTCCATGTTACATTGAGACTTCAGGTATTAATTATTTATATGGATGTACTAGCACAACTTGGTATCTGTGAAGGGAAACCACAATATAGTCACTATGGATGTGTTACTATTTACAGATATGTGGATAAAAGTGATATTTCTAAACACTTAGATAACACACTGCATTCTCTACTAAGCTGCACAAATAATTCCTTATATTAGGCTACAAAATAGGTGCTATCTTCAATAGACTAAGATGATTTGCTAACACTCTTACCAATGCTTCTCAGAGTACCCACATAAAATGTTTCAAAATTTAATTCTAAATTAAAATTTTTACAAATTTGAGAGCTCTACAGATTCCTTTTCTAACTACCAATGTAGACATAGCTCATTTTCCAGAAGCCTGTAATTGCTCAGGCATTAATAGAAAAGTATTTTGGGGCGCCTGGGTGGCTCAGTCGTTAAGTGTCTGCCTTCGGCTCAGGTCATGATCCTAGGGTCCTGGGATCGAGTCCCGCCTCAGGCTCCCTGCTCGGCGGGAAGCCTGCTTCTCCCTCTCCCACTCCCCCTGCTTGTGTTCCCTCTCTCTCAGTGTCTCTGTCAGAGAAATAAATAAAATCTTTAAAAAAAAAAAAAAAAAACAAGTATTGTGTGTGTATGTGTGTTTTACAATAAATCTATAATGGTTAAAAATGCAGTAAAAAAGATCATGACTTTCTCTTAAACGTGACTTTAAAACATTCCGTGTCTTTTAGAGTAATGATTTTGTCTTACCCCTCTACGAATAATTTGTGAACAGTAGCTATCCAAACATTCCCTAAAAGTAAGCTTCTTAAAAATCTAAGATTTTTAGATTATAGATTACAACTCTGAGAAACACATCAATGAGCTTATAATCATGAAAAAAAGCATTATATAAAACTTTAAGTCATTTCAACCAGTTTATTAGTAGAAAAACATGAGCTACAAAAAACCTCATTCATATTATGAATGGCATTCTAAAATGATTTACCATTGTATGCCATTCCAAATTCCTATATAATAAAAAGAAAAAGCAAAAATCTACACAGAAATGCAGATAGCTAGAGTGCCTGGGTGGCTCAGTTGGTTAGGTGTCCAACTCTTGATTTTGGCTCAGATCATGATCTCAGGGTTGTGAGATCAAGTCCCAAAGTTGGGCTTCATGATGGGCATGGAGCCTGTTTTGGATTCTCTTTCTCCCTCTCCTTCTGCCCCTCCCCTACTTGTGTGGGCATGTGCATATGAGCATTCGCTCTCTCTCTCAAAAATGAATGGAAGGAAGGAAGGAAGGAAGGGAGGGAGGGAGGGAGGGAGGGAGGGAGGAAGGAAGGAAGGAAGGAAGGAAGGTAGGTAGGTAGGTAGGTAGGTAGGTAAAGATAGCCTTACACCTGTTTGTGAATAAAATTTGACAGTGGAGTTGTCAACCTGCCAGATCTCACCAGTGAAAAGTTTCATTATACTAGAGTAGAAACTTAATATAATGTTATGCCGGTTATGTTTCAATTAAAAAAAAAAACAAGAGAACAAGACAATGGAATAGTGTTTAAGAAACACTGATATCTACCATCAAGCACTTACAAGTCTATTCATTTGTTTACAAATGTTAAACAATACCATAAAAAATTAACACTATTAGTGTAAACACTAACAGCTTTATTCCTAAATTTAAAAGTTGCTATATATTCTCTTGTAACAAACAAATTAAACTAGCCAAAATTCTTATACTCCTTACACTGCATTCTTTGTTTCCTTCACTATACATTTCAAATGGAGCAGATAAAGTATTTTGGTTTGTGATAGCTACAGTAATTTTTTATTTGAATTATTTAACTATAGTAACTTCCAGAAATTTAAAAAACTTAGCTATTTTGTCTTTTAAAAGCATACAAAATGGAAAACCATTTAAATCCTATTCCTAAGGCCTTCGTATTTATTCCTTGCTACAGAACTTTGCTTGTTTTCACATACTAATAAAATCAACAGACTATTCAAGAATTCCAAAGGCAAATCCAAAACCAATCTTGACTGAAAAGAATTACTTTTCCTACTATTTGCAGTCTAACACTGGTGCTACTGTGCTAAATAGATTACAGGATCTAAGATTCATGGCACATATGAAATCACTTCAAAAGACTACAGAAAATCCCACTAGAAAATATTACCAGTTCTACTGATATAACAAAGTTATAAGCTACACAACTTACTATAAAACTGTGATGTCTAAACTAAATGCAACCTAAATTATAAGGCACTGAAACTTTTTTTAGTTTTATAGAACCTTAGAAAATTTTCAGGACAAAAGTTATATAGAGATTCATATTAGTACCCAATTCTTCAGTGGTTATAAGTGAAAATACTGAATTGTGCACTATACCCTATCTTTAAATGATTTTTAAAGAAACAGATGAGGACATTCAAAGGTGGCTGTAAAAAGCATTAGAATAATGCTCAGGGACAGAAACACCTTTGCTAGACAATTAAACTTATCACACTCACTTGCTATAGAGAACTAAATTGAATATTTGGTGCAAAGTATAACCAAAGAAGAGCACACTTTCCTGGGTCCCTAAGTTGTTTGGAACCACAGTTTCTGCGTCTTGGATGCCTTCAAAAGATTTTAGAGATAAACCTATATTTCACAGTCAACAGAAAGGTAGCAGAAGCATGGGTTTGATAGAAGGAGACAGAAATATGATTCCCTACCATCAAAAATAACTAACAACTATCTGACCATGAGTAAGACACTTTGCTCTTCTATGCTTCATTTCCTCATCTAATAAACAGGAGTACTTCTCAGGGTTACTCTGAAGTTCAGAAGAGATTATGTCTGTGAAGTACTTTAGCTTACTGGTTTTCAAACACTAGTGTGCCTAAGGAATTCCTGAACCCTGGGGCGCATGACTGGCTCAGATGGTTAAGCATCTGCCTTCGGCTCAGGTCATGATCTTAGGGTCCTGGGATCCAGCCCTTCATCGGGCTCCCTGCTCAGTGGGAAGCCTACATCTCCCTCTCCCTCTGCATGCATCTCCTTCTCCCTCTGCCTGCCGCTCCCCCTGCTTGTGTTCTCTCTCTCTCTCCCCACTCTGTCAAATAAATAAATAAAATTAAAAAAAAAAAAAAGGGATTCCTGAACCCAACCACCCCAGAAATTCAGATTCAGTAGTTCTGGATATGCATGCATAAATCTACATCTTTAATTAAGCACTTCAGGTCATTCCAAAGTAGGAGCTCCCCAAGGATATGGATCATACTTTGAAAAAAGCTACATCAGTTTCTTCTGAAGCTTTAGTGTTCATAAGCATTACCCTAGGTACCTGTTTAAAATGCAAATTTCTAGGGGTGCCTGGCTAGTTCAGTCAGTGGAGCAAGTGACTCTTGATCTTGGTTGTGGGTTCAAGCCCCACGTTAGGGGTAGAGACTATGTAAAAATAAAATCTTTAGGGGCACTTGGGTGACTCAGTCAGTTAACCATCAGACTCTTGATTTCAGCTCAGGTCATGATCTCAGAGTTGTGGGGTTGAGCCCTATGACAAGCTCTGCACTCAGCAGGGAGTCTGCTTGATATTTTCTCTCCCTCTCCTCTGCCCCTCTCCACCACGCTTGAGTGTGCCCTCTCTAAAACAAATAAATCTTTTTTAAAAAATAAAATAAAATCTTTAAATAAACTACAAACTTCTAAACCTCATCCTTAGAAATTCAGATTCAATAAACTTGGGGCAGGACACAGAATCTTCATTTTATCAAATACCACAGGTGATTCAGATGCAAATAGCTCATGATCCATCCTTTTAGAAACCCTGCAGTAGATCTTCCCTTACATATTTCCCATATTGTATCCCACCTCTGTAGTATCAACATCCAAGACCAACCTTAGGCTTTCATCATTCACATAAACTAACTTACCTGCCTTTTAATTGGTCCTTCTACTTTAAGTCTCATCCCTTATAAATGCATGTTCTACAGAGTGATCTAAAATGCACACTTACGTCCCTCTCCTGACTAAAATGCTTCCAAGGGACTTCCACTCTTGGCCAAGACAAAGTAACAGGAATGAGATTTATGCTGCCACCAAAAACAACTAAAAATCTGGACAATATGAAAACATATTTTTCTTTCAGACACTGGAAACCAGACAATGTAACATAGGACAGTGATCAATGAAAGAGGAGAAACAAATGAGGCAAAGCTTATAACTGCTCCAGCTTACTGATGGGAGAGTTTCCAGACTACAGAGTGTGGAGGGTAATTAATGAGTTAAAAAGATGAACTGAGTAGTCTGGGAAGGCCAAAGTAACTACGGTCCCCAGAACATGAGAAGATCTACAGAGATCCCCCTCAGCCTTGAGCTGAGTACTGATCAGTGTGCATGTCCAAGGCCTGGAAAAGGCCTGGAAAACCATCTATAAGGAACACAGAGAATGATAATCACAGCCAGGGGTATGCTGGAAAATTTTTAACAACCTGGAGCAGTTAGTGGTTTGTAGTTCCTGGTTTACAGGGTTACCAACGTCTGTGGTATGAATATTCCCACCTGCAGCCAATTTCAAGCTATTAACTATCACTGAGTGCTAAATTAGAAAAAGATACATTGTAGCACATCAAACATTATATAGTATTTCTACCATAGAGATAGAACAGATATAAATTACCACCTGTGCACAAAAATAATATATAATAATAGAATAAAGAGGTAATGAGTTTTGAGGCATCATCCTTTGTTCTTAATGTAACAGATTTAATTATAAGTGTATACAATTCAATTCTATTAAGAATTAAACCAGCTCAGGGGCTTCTGGCTGGCTCAGTCAGTGGAACATGCAACTCTTGATTTCAGGGTTCTGGGTTCGAGCCCCAAGGCGGGTGTAGAGTTTACTTAAAAATAAAATCTTAAAAAAAAAAAAGAAAAAAGAAAAAAGAATTAAACCAGCTCTGAAACTTCCTAACATTTTAACAAACAGCTCTCACAAGCTCCAGCATACCACGTCCATGGCTCACACTGCCCACGGCCCACCAGGGACAGCAACAGTCTGTATACCTTCCAGCCAGAGTGGAAAACCTTCTAATTCACAGGATATCAAGTACAGTGCTCAGAGGGGCAATGCCTCAGTAGTGGGGCAAAATGAGCTCTAAAGACTACTCTGGTCCCACCTAACAGAATAAAAGCAAGTCTAAAAAGTAATAATAATAAAGCCATTTCCAAGGAACTTAACTCTGTCCCAAAACAAAGCTCAAGAATATTCATAGTAATACAAAAAATTTCAGCACCAAACAAGGTAAAATTGACAATGCCTGCATCCAATCAAAAATCAGCAGACATGCAAAGGAGGAAGATACCAGTCATAATGAGAAAAATAATCAACAGAAATTGATCCATACATAATAGATCTACTAGACAAGAACATTAAATCAGTTATTATAAATGCAGTTCCTGGGGCGCCTGGGTGGCTCAGTCAGTTGAGCGTCTGCCTTCGGCTCAGGTCATGATCCCAGGGTCCTGGGATCGAGCCCCGCATCGGGCTCCCTGCTCAGCGGGAAGCCTGCTTCTCCCTCTCCCACTCCCCCTGCTTGTGTTCCCTCTCTGGCTGTCTCTCTGTCAAATAAATAAATAAAATCTTAAAAAAAAAAAAGATTAAATGTAGTTCCTAGGTTCAAAAAGGTAGACGATGGAAAGATTAAGCATGTTAGGTAGAGGTATGAAAGACTTTTTAGAAATTTGATTGTTTTAGTAATAAAAAAAATGCTGGCTGGGATTAACAAGAGATTAGACACTGCGAAGAAAATATGTCAATGAACATGAAGACAAAGCAACAGACACTATACAAAACAAAACAGAGGAAAACAAGACTGAAGGGAAAAAAAGCATAAATAAACTGTGGGACAACATCAAGCATGCCAGTACATGGGTAATCAGAGTATCCAAAAGAAGTAGGAAAGGGGCACCTGGGTGGTTCAGTCGGTTAAAGGATCTGACTATTGGTTTTGGCTCAGGACATATCAGGGTCCTGGAATTGAGCCCCACGTGGGGCTCTGGACTCAGCGGGGAGTCTGCTTGAGAATTCTCTCTGTCCCTCTCTCTCTGCCACTCCCATGTGTGCACTCACCTGTATGTGCACATGCATGCTCTCTCTCAAAACTAAATAAATCTAAAAAAAAAAACAAAAAAACCACAGAAGTAGGGGGAAAATGTCAGAAAAAATAATGGCCCAAAACTTTTCAAATTTCATGGAAATAATAAACCCAAAGATTAAAGAAGCTAAAGATAGTAAAATTTATCTTTAAGGTATTGAAAGAACCTATTAAGAATTCAGTTGCCAGAGAAAATATCTTTCAAAAACTAAGATGAAATAAAGATGATTTTAAATTGTAAATGTTAAAAGATACCATCACCAACAGACATGTACTATAAGAAATGTTAAAGGAAGTTTTTCGGACAGAGGATACTAGACGACAGTCTGGATCTACCCAAAGGAATGAAAAGCACAGGAAATGGTAAATGAGAATAAATATAAAATATTTTCCCCCTTAGTTTTTAAATCTCTTTACAAGAGAATTGATTATTTTAACAAAAAAAGATACCAATATATTGTGAAATTTATAACATAGATGGAAGTAAACTGTAATAGCAAAACAGCCAAGAGATTCTAATAGTACACATGAAGTGGTATAGTGTCACTTCATACATGTGGTAAATTAAAGATGTATACTATGAAACCTAAAGCAACCCTTAAAAAAAAAAAGAAAAACAAAATGAAACACATGGATAGTTAATAAGCCAACAAAGGAAATAAAACAAAATCATTTAAAAAAAATCCAAATAAGGCAGAATAAAAGGGAAAAGGGATAAAGAACATATAGGAGAAATTTTTAAAAACTGGAAGGTAGGAGGTTTAAACTTACCTATATCAACAATTACTTTAGTGTAGCCTTTCAAATGTAAGTGGTCTAAAACAGTTTAAAAGTAGTTTAAATTATTTGAAAAAAGTTATCTGGGGGGCGCCTGGGTGGCTCAGTCGTTAAGCGTCTGCCTTCGGCTCAGGTCATGATCCCAGGGTCCTGGGACCGAGCCCCACATTGGGCTCCCTGCTCCGCAGGAAGCCTGCTTCTCCCTCTCCCACTTCCCCTGCTTGTGTTCCCTCTCTCGCTGTGTCTCTCTCTGTCAAATAAATAAATAAATATAATCTTAAAAAAAAAAAGGTATTTGTAAAGAATAATAAATTTTAACAAATTCAAATCACATAATTTGACTACAATAGAATTAAATTAGAAATCAATAATAAAAATATATCTCAAAAATCCCCAAATATCTCAAAAATAAATTACAACCCATGAGTCAAAAGAGGGGAAATTAGAAAATTGGAGAACTACATGAAAGAGTCACATGCTCTACCAACTGAGCCAGCTAGGAACCCCCCCAAAGCTGGTTCTTTAAGAAAAAAATCAACAAAACTGATAAATCTCTAGCCAGACTGACTAGGAAAAAAATATAAATTATCAATTATTAGGAAAGAAATTATTAATTATATAGATTCTATATTAAAAGATAATTATTTTAACAAGGGTACCAAGACAAACCAATGGGGAAAGAAAAATCTTTTCAACAAATGCTGCTGAAATAACTGGATATCCACATGCAAAAGAAAGACCCGGCCTGCCTGGGTGGCTCAGTTGGTTGAGCCTCCAACTCCTGATTTCAGCTCAGGTCATGAGATCAAGTCCTACATGGATTTCACACTAAATAGGGAGTTTGCTTGAGAGTCTCTCCTTCTGCCCCCGCCCCACTTGCATGCTCTCTGTACAATAAATAAATCTTAAAAAAAAAAAGTTAGACCCCTACTTAACATGATATAAAAAAATTAACTCAAAAAGAATCAAAGACCTACATGTAGAAGCTAAAATAACAACAGGGGTGCCTTGGTGGCTCAGTCGGTTAAGATATACAAATAGCCAATAAGCACATGCAAAGATGCTCAACATCAGTAGCCATCAGTGAAATACAAGTAAGAACCACAAATAGATACCACTTCATACCCACTAGGATAAACATAATGAAAAGATGGACAATAGTAAGTGTTGGCAAGGATATGGTGAAATTGCTACCCTCATACATTGCTGGTAGGAACAAAAAATGGTGCAGCTGCTTTGGAAAAGTTTGGCAGATCCTCAGTAAGTCAAACAAAATTACCCTATGACCCAGGAATTCCACTTTTAGATACATATGCAAGAAAAAGGAAACAGGCTCACAAAAAAACTTGTTCACAAATGTTCATAGCAACATTATTCATAATAGGCAAAAAAGTGGAAGTAACCCAAATGTCCATAAACTATTGAATGATAAAACAAAATGTAGAATATACACAATGGAATATTCTTTAGCCATAAAAAGGAGATGCTGAGACATGCTACAACATGGATGAACCTTAAAACATTATGCTAAGTAAAAAAAGCCAGTCACAAAAGGTCACATGTTATATGATCCCACTGATATAAAATGTCTAGAACAGACAAATTCATAGGAACAAAAAGGAAATTCGTGGTTGAAGAGACTGAAGTGGGGGGAGATAGCTGAAAGTGACAATGGGTATGAGGTTTCTTTTTAGAGTGATGAAAGTATTCTGCAGTTACGTACTGGTGACAGTCACACAACTTTGTGAATATATTAAAAATCACTAAATTATACACTTTAAAAGGGTGGATTTTATTATGTCTCAAGTCTTACGCCATATCTCAATTTTTAAAAGAGATTATAAATCACTTGTCAATAAAGTAAATAAGTTAGATGAAATGGACAAACTCCTTGGAAGATCAGAAACTTCCAAAGCTCACCCAAGGAGAAATGGATACATTAAACATATCTAAAGAAATTGTAGTTAAAAACTTACTAACAAGTAAAAGTCCAGGCCTTGAGGGCTTCACTGGTGAATTCTGACTATACTGAGTATTATGCATTTAAAGAAGAAATACCAATCTACTCAAACTCTTCAAGAAAACTGAAGAGGGGGGCACCTGGGTGGCTCAGTCGTTAGGTGTCTGCCTTCGGCTCAGGTCATGATCCCAGGGTCCTGGGATCGAGCCCCACATCAGGTTTCCTGCTCCATGGGAAGCCTGCTTCTCCCTCTCCCACTCCCCCTGCTTGTGTTCCCTCTCTCACTGTCTCTCTCTCTCTCTCTGTCAAATAAAGAAAGAAAATCTTAAAAAAAAAAAAAAAAAACTGAAGAGGAATACTTTCTCAACTCATTGTATGAAGCCAGCATTATTCTGATACCAAAACTAGACACAGACATTACAAGAAAATACTACAAACCAATATTCCTCATGAACATAGATGCAAAATTCTAAACAAATTTTTAACCGATTCCAACAATATATAGACATACCTCTTATTATTACACTTTGCTTCACAAATTGAAAGTTTGTAGCAACCCTGCCTCAAGCAAGTCTATTGGTGCCATTTTTCCAACAGCATTTGCTCACTTTGTCTCTGTGTCATATTTTGGTAATTCTCCCAGTATTTCAAACTTTTTTCATTATTATTCTATTTGTTATGGTGATCTGTTGTAAGTGATTACAACTTGGTGAAAGCTCAGGTGACGGGTAGCATTTTTTAGCAATAAAGCATTTTTAAATTAAGGTACATAGCAGACATAATGCTATTGCACACTTAATATACTACAGTATAATGTAAATACAACTTCTATATGCACTGGGAAACAAATTCATTTGACTTGCTTTATTGAGATATTTGCTTTATTGCAGTGTTCTAGAACCAAGCCAGCTATATCTCCAAGGTATGCCTGTATAAAAGGATAATACGTCACGACCAAATGATGTTTATCCCCAAAATGTAAAAGTGGTTTACATGTATTTAAGGTTGGTTCAATATAATTCACTTTATAAGATCTCCTATGCAAATACTGAAAAGGCATTTGACAACAATCTATATCCCTGTCTATAGTGACAGAAAGGAGATGGATCGTGGTTGCCAGGGTACAGTAAGGGGGGGGGGGGAGGAAGAAACAATAGGAAGAGATTACAAAAGGGTATGAAGAAACTTTGAGGGGTGACGGCTATGTTCATTACCTTGACTGTAGTGATGACTGCACAGTGTATACATGTATGAAAACACATCAAATTACATGTTTTAAATTATTGTCCAATAAATTACTCTTCAATAAAGCTATTCCAAAATAAACCCCCAAAATAAAACACCTTTCCAGGAATACAGCTTAAAATCTTAGTTTCTTAATGGAGATGCAAATTGTATCTGGGTTGTTCCAGCCCTACCTAATTCCACTCTAAATCCTTCCGAGCAGCCAACCTGATCTAAGTTCCAATCTCTGATCACAAAGGTTTTCAACCATGGTTAAGGGTTAAGTATCAAAATCATCTGTGGCACTTAAAAAAGTAGGAATTTGATTCTGTAGGTCTGAAATTCAGTCCAGTTATAATTTTTTTGGTAATTTTTAAAAGTTTATTTTTACTACTTTTAACTTTTCTATTGAAGTACAACATACACACAGAGGAAGTGCACAAATTATAAATGTACAGCCTGAAGAATTACTACAAAGCATAAGTATATAGATAAAAAGTTTATTTTTAAGTAATCTCTACACCCAACATGGGGCTAGAACTCAAGACCCCAAGACAAGAGTCACATGCTCTTCTGCCTGAGCCAGCTGGGCACCCCAAGAGGCATATATTTTTTTAAGAGTTCCAAGGATGATTTTGATGAACAGCCAAGGATTAAAACTACTACCTCTGCCTCAAGCATCTTTTATCTTCCTTTCTCTTTGCTCAGCTAACATTTATCTGGCCCTTCAAGTCACAGATCAAATGTAACCACCATCTCCTCCCTCCCAAGAAGCTATGTGTTCTCAGGGAACCCTGTGTATAGCTCATACCACTGAGCATATAGGGTATTTTTCAAACTGTTTTTTAAGGCAAAAACTCTTAAGTTATATGCTAGAGAAAAAGAACAGAGTGAAATTATTCTAGTTAAAAGCAAGTATATTGACTGCAGGATAAAGAGCTTGCCCACCCTTCTTTAAACCATCCCACTAGGAGATTAAAAATTACAACTTACTATAATCATCTATTTCTTGTTTGTTTCATTTATCAAAACTACTTTATAGCAAGGCCTTTCTTATTCTTCATTTCTCTGATGCCCAGAAAACATTCATTTAACATTATTATTGGGACATTATCCAAACAGAATAAATATGGAGGATAAGTCAATAAGGGGAGAAAAATGTTTGAGAAAAGGGGAACAGTACCTACGGTGGCACTGAAATAGAAAAAGACTAGGCCATCAGAGGAACTGGAATGAGGCCAGGAAGGCTGAAGCCTAGTTAGCTAGTAAGCGTCATGAAATAAGCTTTAAAGCAGACAGCTGTTAGACAATGAAGGGCTTCACAGGCTATGGTAAAAATCTGATCCTTTCTGTTCTTTATTTACTTTTTAAATTTTATTTTTAATTTGATTATTTTTCCTATTGAAGATTTTTAATGACACAATCTGATACACATTTTTAAAAGATCATCCTGGGGGCGCCTGGGTGGCTCAGTTGGTTAAGCGACTGCCTTCGGCTCAGGTCATGATCCCGGAGTCCTGGAATCGAGTCCCACATCGGGCTCCCAGCTCAGCAGGGAGCCTGCTTCTCCCTCTGACCCTCTCCCCTCTCATGCTGTTTCTCTCTCTCTCTCAAATAAATAAATAAATAAAATTTTAATTAAAAAAAAAAAAGACCATCCTGGCTGCTGTGTGAATGTGAACTGAAGAGCAAAATGGGAAGGGACCAAGAGTGTAACAATAAATGTGATTAAAAAGGAATAAAAGAGGGGTGGTACCTGGGTGGCTCAGAAGGTTGAGCGGCTGCTTTTCGCTCAGGTCATGATCCCAGGGTCCTGGGCTCAAGCCTCGCATTGGGCTCCTTGCTCAGAGGGGAGCCTGCTTCTCCCTCTCCCACTCCCCCTGCTTATGCCCGCTCTCTCACTGTGTCAAATAAATAAAATCTTAAAAAAAGGGGGGGGGGGCGCCTGGGTGGCTCAGTCGGTTAAGCGTCTGCCTTCAGCTCAGGTCATGATCCCGGGGTCCTGGGATCGAGCCCCGCATCGGGCTCCCTGCTCCGCGGGAAGCCTGCTTCTCCCTCTCCCACTCCCCCTGCTTGTGTTCCCTCTCTCGCTGTGTCTCTGTCAAATAAATAAAAATAAAATCTTAAAAAAAAAAAAAAAAAAAAAGGGGGGGGGGAATAAAAGAATAAATAAAAGTTTAAGTAGAAAAGTGATAACATCCAGGGGCGCCTGGGTGGCTCAGTCGTTAAGCGTCTGCCTTCAGCTCAGGTCATGATCCCAGGGTCCTGGGATCGAGCCCCGCGTCGGGCTCCCTGCTCTGCGGGAAGCCTGCTTCTCCCTCTCCCGCTCCTCCTGCTTGTGTTCCCTCTCTCGCTGTGTCTCTCTGTCAAATAAATAAATAAAATCTTTAAAAAAAAAAAAAAAGAAAAGAAAAGTGATAACATCCAATGCTGTCACTCATTTTCATTCATTCAACAAACATTGAGAACAACCATAGTCCTGGCACTGTTCTGGGCATTGGGAATGTAAAGGAAAGTTCCTGCTTTCACAAAGCTTATATATATATTTTTAAAGATTTTATTTATTTATTTGACAGAGAGCGAGAACACAAGCAAAGGGGAGCGGGAGAGGGAGAAGCAGGCTCCCCGCTGAGCAGAGAGCCCGACTCAGGGCTGGATCCCGGGACCCTGGGTCAAAGGCAGATGCTTAACTGACTAAGCCACCCAGGCACCCCACAAAACTTACATTTTATATTAACAGGTCAATAGATAAATTGTGTAAGGTGATAAAGCTACAAAAAATAGAGCAAGGTAAGACAATGAAAAATGATGGAGTGGTTAGAGAGAAACTGTCTAATGACCTAACATTTTAATAGCGATCATGTAGGTAGTAGGGCCTGGTAGGCCACAGTTACAAACTTTGAATTTTATTCTGAGTGAGATGAAAGCCACTGGAGAATTTTGATCAAGGGAGGAACATGATCTGACTTTTATTTAAAAGGATCATTTGAAGAGCTGTGTGCAGAACAAACTGTAGACAGAAAGAGTAGAAACACAGAGGATGGTTTTACTGCTATTAGAGAAATAATGGTGCAGTATCAGTCGAAGTGTTAAATTATCTACTTCAACATAGCTTTTGAAGGCAGGTCCAACAGAATTCTCTCATTGGATGTGGAGCTTCAAGAAAAAGTCAAAGAATGAATCTTAAACATTATTCTTCTGCTCAGGGAGTACTCCTAAAAATGCTGTCTAGTCCCTCTTTGTTACTGCCTTCTTTCATCCTTCCACAGGAACTGTACTAATGCTGAGAACTCTTAAATCTGTATGTCAACTTCTACATTTCCCTTCAGAAGTTCAGTTCCATATATCCAACTGCCTGCTGACTCTACAAAAACCTCAAATTCTACTTGTTCAAACTGAATTCACCATCTTTCTTTCAGCCCCAATACCAATACCTGGTTCCTCCATTAGATTTACTTATTTAATGAATGACACTACCAAATCTCCTACTGACCAAACCAAAACCCCAGGAGTGACCCTTTTAATTCCCTTTTCCTCTATCATCCAATCCACACCTTCCATATGCATACCCAATCATTTATCGTATGGGGGGGGGGGGGCTGGTACAGGATGAGCATTTTAATGATGTCACAGTGCAAGGGTAAGGAATTTAATTTGCTTTCTCTGACTTGTGGTATAGACAGAATTGAATAACAGATTAGTAAATGCTCTAATATTTGTTCAAAAATAATCTAGGGGAGTAAAAATCTTCAGCCAAAGACTGTATTCTTTGTAGAAGTAGAAAACCTCAAGCTAATTCTCAGAACGTGAATAGTCCACAGAAGAATAATTTATGAATCACAGCTGAAGTTGTGAAAGCAATGTAAGTCAACAAAGGCAAGTAAGAATAGGAGAATTTTTCAGACAGACACTCAGAAGGCAACAGTGTCCATGTGTCTGGGTATAAAAGAAGAGATAATTTAAGAAACTGACAAAGAACCATTAGAGAGGACAGAAACCCGAAAAGAGTAACATAAAAAATCAAACTCTGTGTTTGTGCTACTGGGTCCCAAAAACTGGTCTTTGATGAAATGAGTAAAGTACAAAACATACCTCATTTTCTTTTAAACCCAGATTTACTCAATTTAAAGAATTACTTTATTCTGAATTTATGCCACTCCACTTTTTTGGTATGAAAGGACTTTTCTGTAAATTATCTAATGTCATTTTTTAACAAAATTAAAAGGGGCCACCCCACATTGATCCCAAAAATTTTTTTGAAAATTATACTGTACTGGTCTATAAATTTTTTTAACTCCTTGTTAATTAAATACAATAACTTAGAATCACTGAGGTTGTAATTACACTGAATATGATATCATACAAAACAATAAGTATTAAAAACACAGAATTGGGGCGCCTAAGTGGCTCAGTCGTTAAGCATCTGCCTTCGGCTCAGGTCATGATCCCAGGGTCCTGGGATCCAGCCCCACATCAGGCTCCCTGCTTGGTGGGAAGCCTGCTTCTCCCTCTCCCACTCCCCCACTTGTGTTGTGTTCCCTCTCTCGCTATGTCTCTACCTGTCAAGTAAATAAATAAAATCTTAAATAAATAAATATAAAAAGAATTATTCAACTGTCACTTCTAAATATTATTCAACAATCCTATTTCATATTAGTAGATTAAAAGAGTACTAAACAAAGTAAAAACATAAAAACAAGAGAATCCAACGAGAAAAATGGGAATTCTAAAAACCCACTTAGAAAATAAATAAAATAATTAAAAACCCATTCAAAAGCAATTTTCCTATAAACTACAGACTCATTAACCATTAGAGACTATTTCCCATTTTCTTCCTATGAATCTCAGAGTTATATGCTGTTTTTTGTGATAATTGTTTATTCCATACTTCTCAAAATATGTTATTTATTCCTATGCTAGTAATTTCAGGCTGTAAAAAAATGAACTTTTATTTTATTTAGGTACTGTTCCTTTTAAGGAGTATTAGGAAAAAGGGCATGACACCAATCATTTTATAAAACATTTTTTTAAATTGAGGTGACACAAAAAAGTTATGTCAAAGAAAAGTCTAGGGGCGCCTGGGTGGCTCAGTTGGTTAAGCGACCGTCTTCAGCTCAGGTAATGATCCCAGGGTCCTGGGACTGAGCCCCGCATCAGGCTCCCTGCTCAGCGGGGACCCTGCTTCTCCCTCTCCCTCTGCCTGCCCTCCCCCCCTGGTTCTCCTCTGTCAAATAAATAAATAAGTAAAATCTTTTTTAAAAAGTCTAAAGTAAAAAATTATAAGGATTATATCCAGATATAACAAAAAAATAGAAGAATTAAAGTTTGAAAAACAGTGTTATTATTGTACACTCCAAACACACAAGTTATTTTTCATAAACATCTAACTCCACATAGAAGATAAATTCCAAAGTGTTGATAAAATTCATAAATGCTATCTCATTTTCCCATTGATTTACAAATTCAACTTCAAAAGAAAATCTTTTGGCCCCAAATACACAAACCTTTCCATGAAAACTGTCTTTTAAAAATGGATATTAAATAAACATAGCAGTAAGAGAAAGAGTTCATTTCAATGGTGCCCATTTTACAATGAACTGTCAAAAATCATATAGGGGGTACTTTGACTAAAAACATTTTAAAGGTCTCTATTTAAAGTTTTCCAAGTTCAAAAAATGGACCGCATTTAAAGAATAAAAAAAGGAAGAAAAGAAAACCTCAGTATAGTTCTCCAAATTTCCTTTGAATATAAAGACTGTTTTTATTTAGGGGCACCTGGGTGGCTCAGTCGTTAAGCGTCTGCCTTCGGCTCAGGTCATGATCCCAGGGTCCTGGGATCGAGCCCCGCACCGGGCTCCCTGCTCCATGGGAAGCCTGCTTCTCCCTCTCCCACTCCCCCTGCTTGTGTTCCCTCTCTCGCTGTGTCTCTCTCTGTCAAATAAATAAAAAAATCTTTAAAAAAAAAAAAAAAAAAAAGACTGTTTTTATTTATTTGCCCAGACTTGGCATCAAAAAACTTCACCCAGAAATACTTAAGGCTAGGTACTTTTTCATTTCTGGGTCTTCTGATCTTTTTCCCTTGGCTATAAAGTTATTACAGTTTTGCACTTCACCCTGGAGTAAGCTTCTTACAAATAAAGAATAAATTCAGAGTATTTTTCCCTTTCGAGAGGTGAAATTTAAAGTCACTCTGTAATAGCTAACTGAGCCAGACTCAAGGAGTCTAGTGGTTTGTAAACAAACCATTAACTCTTCTTAATTATATATCAACAAAGCATGTTTATTTCTGTAGTAGAAGTTCTGGCCTATTGAGCAAATTAAAGAAACCAAGGAAGACTGGGATAGAAGGTATTTGAAAACAGTGGCTATCCATAAAACTCAGTCTTTGGGAAAATTCTGCAAACATGAATCAAAGGTGATTTATCTATATGGTGTTGCTGCACCTACAGCATATATTTGAGACATCTGAGTAGACTGGGGAAAAAACAAGTGTTAGATTCCCATCTAATCTAAACAACTTACTAGTTACATGACCTTAAGTGATTAATCTGATACTCAGTCCTCATCTGTGAAATGGAAAGAAAGCATTCTGACACACAGAATGGTCCAGAGAATTAAATAAAAGAATTTATATAAAGTACCCCCAATATATAGGGCATAATCAATAGATGCATATAATTATGGCTGTTAACATTATGTCCACTTTGCCAGGCACTACACTTTATTTGCATTATCTCATTTAAAACTCTCAAAATCCTGGGGTGCCGGGGTGGCTCAGTCGGTTAAGTGCCAGACTCTTGGTTTCGGCTCAGGTCATGATCTCAGGGTCCTGGGATCGGGCCTGCATTGAGCCCCACGTCAGGCTCCGCACTCAGCGGGGAATCTGCTTCAGAGGTTCTCCCTCCCTCTCCCTCCATACCCCCTGAAAATAAATAAATAAATCCTTAAAACTCCCAAAATCCTATGGAGGTAGGTACCATTATTATTCCCATTTTACAGACAAGAAAACTGAGGCTTAAAAAAGTTAAATACTTTACCCAACATTACACAGCTAATTAAGTGGTAGAACATAGAGTCTTAACCACTCTACTGATAATGTGTTTTACGGTAACAAAAGAACTTTCTCATTATACCTCCACAATAACCTCAAAAGTAGACAGGCAGGCATCATCCTCATTTCCTATATATGGCAACAAACTCAAGGAATACCTATATCACACAATTAATGGAGTCAGAACTTGAACCAAGGTTTTACTGCCTAAACCAGGGTTCAATCCATGAGACTCTGTAGCTCTCTGCATTATGATAATAATTCTATAAAACTGTGAATGAAGAACTTTTTCCAGGAGAAAATAAGATAGGTTATGTCTGAAAAACAGATGATACATGATCTTAAGCTAATACTTCCTCCAAATGGCAGTCAACATTCATGGTTTCCAGAAGTTAAGATAAAGATTTACATGAGAATATCCATAACAACTTTATAATACTTAAACAAAATCTGTGAGAATAGCCCAGTGCTGATCAAAAACAGAAGATATTTTGACAGGTCTATTATTGTTTTCTTTCTTTTTTTTTTTTAAGATTTTATTTATTTATTTGACAGAGAGAGACACAGCGAGAGAGGGAACACAAGCAGGGGGAGTGGGAGAGGGAGAAGCAGGCCTCTGGCCAAGCAGGGAGCCCAACGCGGGGCTCGGTCCCAGGACCCCGGGATCATGACCCGAGCCAAAGGCAGACACCCAACGACTGAGCCACCCAGGCACCCCAGGTCTGTTATTGTTTTCTGTAGTAGGTTTCTTGTTTAACAAATGATATCATTTAACACAGAACTACAGAAGAGAGTTTAATACTTCTTTGCAAATCAATCTCCTACAAAGTCATTCCCTCTCTGTGTTCATAAAGAGGGAAAGGATATCCACCTATGGAGAGGTGTGAGGCCTAAACCCAACGCAGTGCATGAAGTTTGATACTGAAAGTACCCATCATTGTACTTATTTCTTATCTCCTAGAAAACGTAAGCAAGCCAATTAAATAGTTTTTATTAAATAAATAATACTGATACATTAGCAAAGGATTTTTAAGGTCAAAATTAAAATCTAGAATTACGTTTGAGTTTTAGTCATCACAGTATTTTTAAATGTTTAAAAGGACAAGTCCATTTCTTTCTTTAATAATTAGAAGTCTGAGCAAATATGGTCATCTGATTTATGACAAAGGTGAAATATAATACAGTGAGGAAAGAAAGGTTTTTTTCAATAGATTATACTGGGTCAACTGGATATCCATATGGAATAGTATGTTTTGACTACTACCTCATGCCACACATAAAAATCAATTCACATAGGCAAAGGATCTAAATGTGAAGTGCAAAGAATTTTACTTTTTAGAAAAAAATAAGAGAACATCTTCATGATCTTGGAATAGGCAAAGATTTTCTTAAACCATTCACAAATAGTATTTGAAAAAAACGGATCAATTGGATATTATAATTTAGAACCTCTGTTCTGCAAAAGACATCATTAAGAGAATGTGAAGGCAACCCCAGGGTGATAAAAAATATTTGCAATGAATATTTTGATCAAAGAAAGGACTCATGACCAAAATATATTCTAAAAATTCCTATATACCAGTAATGGAGCACCTGGCTCAGTCGGGTTAGCATCTGCCTTTGGCTCAGGTTGTGATCCTGGGGTCCTGGGATGGAGCCCCACATCCAGCTCCCTGCTCGGCAGGGAGCCTGCTTCTCCCTCCCCCTCTTCTCCCTCCACACATGCTCTCGTTCACTCTGCTGTCTTTAAATAAATAAATCTTTACAAAATAAATAAATAAAATAAAAATTCCTATACACCAGTAAGAACTAGACAACCTAATATTTTTTAAATGGGTAATGACTCGACCAGACATTTCACACACAAAAAAGAGATTAAATTAGCCAATCAACATGAAATGATGCTCTACTTTATTAGTCATCAAGGAAACAGAAATCAAAATCAAGATGACTAAGATTTTTAAAAAAGACAAAACCAAGTATTGACAAGAATGTGAAACAGTCAACTCTGATATGCTATTGGAAAACTGTTTGGCAATATCAATTTAATAAAAACACACTGTCTGACCCACTCATTTCAATCCTAAGTATATACCCAATAGAAATACATACATATGGAAAAAAAAATGCATGCATAGGTATACGTAAAGACATGTACAAGGATGTTCATAGTAGCACTATTTGTGACTACCCAAATGCTCGACAATAAATAATTTGTATTACACAGCAATGAAACAAGCTAAAAGTACATATAGCAGTATAAAGCTTACAAGCATACTGTTTTCCCAGAGACACAAATGCATACCATATGTTTACCTTTGAGAATGATGAAATAAATATGTGATGACGCAGTTAATTTAAGCATGACTGAGCTCACCTACATGTACACGAGTGCATACACGCATACACACACACACACAGTATATATGACATAAGCAGCACCAATATTAGTTCCTCCATGAGATCTGGTCTATGGCTAATAAGCAGACAGCCAAACAGACAAGACTCTCTCAAGGTTAGCAAAAATTAAGGTTGAAACTCTCAGTGGCCAAGCAACAGAAGGTAACAGCGCCCTAAAAGGACATCGCTCAACTACTCTGATTTAGTTCTGCCTGAAGCCAGATAACCACCTGAACTTTTTAATTTCATGAGATAAAAAAAATTCCCTTAGTTGACTGATGATGTAGAAGAAATGAGACGAGAAAGTATCTATATATCAATCTGAGGTCCCAAGTGGCCTGGTTATTCTTAGAACAGAAGAGCTTGGAAATGATTCTTAGACCAGAAAGACTGATTCATTCCAAGATGCATTAATTGAGCACATGTTATGTACTATGCACTTACCATGATTAAGACACGATCTCAGCTCTGCACAACCATTCATCTTTAATGGACATTTGCAATCTAAGTATATATTAATAATTCAGCCAAGCCTATGTGAAATGTCTGATGTAAAGATCCCTCTATTATCTTCAAAGATTTTATTTGAGACAGAGAGAGAGAGGGAGAGAGAGAGGGAAAAAGAGAGAGGAGATTCCCCACTGGGCAGGGAGTTCAATGCAGGGCTCAGTCCCAGGACCCTGGGATCATGACCCAAGCCAAAGGCAGACACTTAACCAACTGAGCCACCCAGCTGCCACTATTATCTTCAACTTTTATAAATGTTTCCTTTTATCAACTTTCAGTTTTCCTCACTAAAGATACCTTTCATAGCTAATTAACTATGTACATTTTGAAAATGCTTATAAATAATTATGATTCTTAAGTGCTTGCTTTAAAATATTAAAGACAAGTCTCACATTTATAATAATTTTAAATTCAAATTCTACAATGCTGTATTTAAAATGGTTATAAATTTGTCAATTAGTTAAATTTAGGAAAAAAACTAAATTCCCATTCATTTTATTCAGTGATTTTTATCTTTAAGGATGTTTAATTTAATGTTAGTTAAATTTAATGTCAGTTTCTTTAAAACCCAGTCACAGGTAATAAATGATTACATAACCCTTTCTAAAAGCCATGCTCCATCTGTCCTAAGAATTCTCAATGGTCTTGGTCAACAAAACAATCAAGAAAGACTAGACTAGGGAAAGTGTCAAGAAAAAATAAAATAATTAAGATGAGACAAGCCAAGGTGAAGATTAATAATGAGTTAGAACATTTTACCATTCCTCTATCAGGACTGAGTCCTTCTAGAAATACCTTTTGGTATCAATGTTAAAGACTGAATATCAAAATGCAAATAACTTGCAACTTAGATCTATAGCAATTCTTCCAAGTTCTTGCATTTTTATTGTCATTCTCTCTCAGAGAGGACAAAAAATTTTCATCAGCATATTTATCCACCTCTAAGTGGATGTTCCACCACCTTTAAGAATCTATAGAGAATGAGGTGCCTGGGTGGCTCAGTCGGTTAAGCATCCAACTCTTGATTTCTGCTCAGGTCATAATCTCAGGCTCCTAAGATCTAGCCGCCTCCACTCAGTGGGGAGTCAACTTGCGATTCTCGCTCTCCCTCTGCCCCCCTCCATTCATGCACACGCACTCTGAGTAAATCTTTAAAACGCATGATATTGCAAAACATATTAATGCATTCTCACAAGCATACAACACAATTTACTGTTCCATCTGTGTAGGATACCTTTCTGTTTTTTAAAGTTTTATTTATTTAAATGATCTCTACACCCAGGGTTGAATCCATGACCCAGAGATGAAGAGTTGGATGCTCTACTGACTGGCTGCACCCCTAGAATACTTTTCTGGCAAGTTCCCTCACTTCTTTCAGTTTTCTCTCAAATATCACCAAATCGGGGGCTTCCCTAACTACCTATATATGATAATCCCTGCCTCCACACAACCACATCTCTATCCCTGTTACTCTACTTTCAGCTTTTTCCACAGCACTTATCACCAACTGACGTATATATTAAGTTGAACCTTAAGAAAGTGCCAATCTTCCAAATCAAAAATGGCCAAATAATAGCAATTTAATAAGGTTCAACCAAATATTTGGTTGTGCTGTCTCCCACAACTTGAATATAAGTTCTACTAGAAGGACTTATCTATTTTATTCACTTTTATAATCCAGAGCCTACTCTCATACTTGATGCCCAACACATATTTATGGAATAATTATTATACAATCATTAGAAACAGCCTTAATATAAAGTACAAATACAGCTTACACATTCCACTTCACATTCTGGTGCATTCCCTTCCATTCTTATTTACATGTGGATTTTTAAATCAAAATTCACAAACACATATCTACTTTTTATATCCTGCTTCCCTGCCCCTCCCCATTCCACTTAACATGCCACATGATTAAAGTCTTAAAACTGTTAATAGCTACACAGCTATAAGTAGTCCCTAATTTAACTATATCCAGTCTCTTAGGACACTTAGGCTGCTTCTGATACTGTACTATTTATTATAAATAAACCTCTGATGAATGTCCTTGTACATTGTATGTCTGTAGCTCTAATTACTTCTTCAAGACAGACTTACTGGGTCACAGGATACGAATTTTTTTAGGCCCCTATGGGAGACCATCAGGTTGCTTTTAAGATAAAGCTGTATTTAAGGCACCTGGATGGCTCAGTCCATTAAGCATCCGACTCTTGATTTCAACTCAGGTCATGATCTCAGGGTTGTGAGATCAAACCTTGCAGTCATATTCCATACGGGGTGTGGAGCCTGCTTAAGATTCGCTCTCTCCCTCTTCCTTTGCCCCTCCCTCTCTCTATCTAGCAATTATTTTTAAAAACCTTTCATTATATTTTTAAAAAGCTATATTTAACAAAACTTCTAAATTTATTTTAAAGTGACTTTGCAAAAAAATACATTAAAATATGCTTAGGGGGACGCCTGGGTGGCTCATCCGGTTAAGCATCTGCCTTCGGCTCAGGTCATGATCCCAGGGTCCTGGGATTGAGTCCCACACCGAGCTCCTTGCTCAGTAGGGAGCCTGCTTCTCCCTCTGCCTGCTGCTTCCCCGGCTATGCTTTCTCTTTCTCTCTCTCTGACAAATAAATAAATTAAAAAAAAATAAAAATAAATAAAATATGCTTAGGAAGCATACTTTACATAAAAAAGGCTTATAATGCTTTACTAATTTGCTATCACTCAATGTGGCTTTAAATGTTTTAATGTTACTAATGAAAAAGAATTTTAGATTTAGGCTAACTAATGTATTATTTCATTTCATTTTATCTAACAAACTTAATGAACTGTTTAATATTTTTTAAGTCTAGTCTGTATTTCTATTTTAAAAAAGAAAAAACTTCTTTCCAAAAAAGTATGACTGGAGGTGTGGGGATGGGGAGGGGTCTCAGATTTCTTTTTAAATTTCTGTGCATCTTTAAAAAGAAAAAAGGGGGGGTTCAGTCGATTAAGCATCTGACTCTTGTTTTCGGCTCAGGTCATGATCTCAGGGTTGTGAGATCAAGCCCCATGTGGGGTTCTGTGCTCAGCAAGGACCCTACTTGTCCCTCTCCCTCTGCTTTCTCCCTTTCCCTCTCTCTACAATCAATCAATAAAATCTTTAAAAATAACCTAGACCTTTATGGGGGCGCCTGGGTGGCTCAGTCGGTTAAGCGACTGCCTTCAGCTCAGGTCATGATCCCAGGGTCCTGGGATCGAGTCCCACATCAGGCTCCTTGCTCCGCGGGGAGCCTGCTTCTCCCTCTCCCACTCCCCCTGCTTGTGTTCCCTCTCTCTCTCGCTGTGTCTCTCTCTGTCAAATAAATAAATAAAATCTTAAAAAATAAAATAAAAATAAAATAAAAAAATAAAAATAAAAATAACCTAGACCTTTAAAAAAAAATCAAACCTGAAGATGGCATGTCATAAATCATAATATAGCTGAAATCAATAAAGGTCAAAAGGGACATTTTCTAGAAACTCTAACAAGGCTATAGAAGGGTTATAAATGCTGATTCTGAGATATTTCAATTTACCTAAGGAAAAAAAATTTTCCCCCTAAGGAAAATTTTTGTATTTGAATTTGACATTTGAGGTAGCAACATTTATCAGAGAAACACACAGATGCCAAAAACCTGATTATCAGAACTTCAGATTAAACATATCCCTCAGGAACCACTGCCAAAAATGCAACTTCATTCCACTGTTTTAAGTGCAAGGCCCAACCTCCCACAGTAAGAAAACTCACAGTGTAAAACATTATTTACCAAGGAACACAGGACATAAAAAGATGCCAAGTGTCATCAAGCTTCCCTACTATAAGAGTTCTATGTTCTCCTGCCTTTCAAGAGCTATTTTCTGGTTTTAATATCAAACACCACTGAAGTCCTGTATCTTCCCACAAGACCCCTTTTCCCAATCAGTATGTTCATCAAAAGATAAAAGCATCAAAATCTTATAGAAGATACCTAAGTTGGATATTGCAAATCCTGCTTTCTATCTAAGCCACTTGATGATTTTTTAATTTTTCACTAAAATGTTTTATCCTTATCCAGAATAAATTAATGTAATTTCATTCAATTTTTTTAAGTATATGTGCTACCAAAGCAAGCACTAAATTAATGTAATTCAAGCATCAATTTCTTCTTACAGAGCTATGGTAATTTCTACAAATTGATGAAAAAGTCAGTACAGTCTCACATATTAAACTAACCACACAAGATGATCTAAATTTTATGATAAAAATTTCATGGTTCTGTATTTCATAACAAAAGTAGTAAAAATATTTAGGTTTAAAATCTCTCAAAAATTAATAATACATGATGTCATTTACATAAAGTTTGAAATCAAAGAAAACTATGCTGTCAAAAGTCAGGATAGAGCGCCTGGGTGGCTCAGTTGTTAAGCGTCTGCTTTCGGCTCAGGTCATGATCCCAGGGTCGGGACCCACATCGGGGTCCCTGCTCAGCGGGAAGCCTGTTTCTCCCTCTCCCACTCCCCCTGCTTGTGTTCCCTCTCTTGCTGTCTCTCTGTCAAATAAATAAATAAAATCTTAAAAAAAAAAAAGTCAGGATAAAGGTTACCCTTGGGATGGGAAAGTAGAAAGTAACTGGAAGAAGGTACTGCTAATATGCTCTTTCTTGCTCTAGTTGCTGGTTACTTGGGGAGTGTTCAGTTTCTCAAAATTCACTGGGCTATACACTTAATATTGATAATGTTTTATATATGTACATATGCATGTGCTATACTTCAATAAAAAAGTTTTTAAAAGTTAATTACCAACAAAATAAGCAAGAAGCCAGAAAACTAAATTTATAGCAGAGATATACCAATAGAGACCAATGCAGCCTGGTACTTTTATTTTTTTCTTTTCTAAGCAACAAACTATTAGATCCTGAGATTTTACAAAATCAAACTCCTCTAAAAGTCCCTATCAAGGGGCACCTGGGTTGCTCAGTCGGTTAAGCGTCTGCCTTCAGATCAGGTCATGATCCCAGGGTCCTGGGATCGAGCCCCGCATCGGGCTCCCTGCTCAGCAGGAAGCCTGCTTCTCCCTCTCCCACTCCCTCTGCTTGTGTTTCCTCTCTCAATGTCTCCCTCTCTGTTGAATAAATAAAATCTTTAAAAAAAAAAAAAGTCCCTATCAAATCTAGCTGGTTCTTCCCCCAAATGCAAAGGTTTCTCTTCTTAGTCACTACACCATTAAAATCCCTTGGAAGCTCTTAACCAAGTCATCACTTCCTCCTTACTTTGAAACTTCCATCTCTGACCTTCATTTCCTTCTAGTTTTCCTACCTCTGAGATAAATTCCAAGTCTCCTCCCCTCCATTTTCTCAGGCATTGTGACTCCTCTCTGCACCCCCCAAAATGTACATGTTCATTTCTTATCCTCTCTCCACAGGTAAAATCATTGTAACTCAGATTATTTTAACCTATAAAGTTTTATATCTGTAGCCCCAACCTCCATCCCAAACTTCAATCTACCATATTCTGTGCTCTCAATCTAGAGGTTCCAAAAGTATCTTTTATTCAACAAGTACAAATCTCCAGTCATTTTCTTCCTACCCCAAAAATATTATCTTCTTCCTATTTCAACAATCTCAGTGAAAAATATCTAACAATCCAAGCTAAAAAGCTTTCAGGGTGCCTGGGTGGCTCAGCTGATTTAGTGTCTGCCTTCAACTCAGATCATGATCCCGGGGTCCTGGGATTGAGCCCCACACTGGCTCCCTGCTTAGAGGGGTGCCTGCTTCTCCCTCTCCCTCTGTCCCTCTCCCCACTCATTCTTTCTCTCAATAAATAAACTCTTTCAAAAAAAAAAAAAAAATTTCACACAGCTTAACTCCTTTTCCCACCAATATACAAACTATTATTTTTTAAAGATTTTATTTACTTATTTGTCAGAGAGAGAGAGCCCACAAACAGGGGAGCGGCAGGCAGAGGGACAAGCAGGCTCCCTGCTGAGCAAGGAGCCCAACGTGGGACTCGATCCCAGGACCCTGGCATCATGACCTGGGCTGAAGGCAGACGCCCAACCAACTGAGACACCCAGGCGTCCCCAAACTCATTATTCTTCTACAGTGTCTTGAAAAGAACTGTCTACGTCTCTTTCTGCCCTATTGTTATTGCTCCAGTTGAGGCCATCATCACCCTATTTGAACAACTATAATAGTCTAATTAGTCTGCAATTACAATCTATTCTTTACCTGCTCACAAAATATGTTACAATAAATCCAGCCCTGATTCTGATTTTTTCAGTCCAATTAAAAAAAAAAAAATGATTTTCCCCCATCTTCAATGGAAAACTGTTCTTCCTTAAAGCCCAATTCGATGATTCATCAGAATTAACTGCCTTCTCTTTTGCTCCCACAAGGCTTAATTCTTCTAGTACAGAATTTAAAATGTGTTATTTGGCATGTCTATATTCCCTATTTGATTATAGGCTCCTTAAAGGAGCAGTGCAATTCATTTTTTATTCTCTTAGTACAATGCCTTAAAGTTGGTGAATTTAACAGAGAATTCTGCTTATACAACTTTTTTATCTGAATTCCATACTTTTTTTTTTTTTAATTCTTTACTTTTAAGCAACTCACACTATAAGTTCCTGCCTGTGGTTTCAAGCAAAATTTTCAAAGCTGCTTTAGTTATACCTATCCTTGCCAATGAGTTGTTCTGAAATCTTATAAACACAAATATTTATCCAAAGCATAAAAATATCAAAAATAAGAACAAAAAGTCTTTTTAGATATATCTCTAAGTTTAACACAGATCCCCTTTTAACACTTTTTTAAAGGTTTGGGGGTTTTCAGTTTTTTTTAAGTAATCTCCACACCCAACATGGGGCTTGAATTTACAACCCCAAGATCACAGAGCCAGCCAGGCACTCCGCTTTTCAACACTTTTTGAGAAGGCTATTTTATACCTCTTAATGTAATGTTCTTAATGCTGATAAGCTAGTCTTTATCTTTCTACCTCACCTTCAAGGATGGAAAGTGATTTCCAAAACTACTGTTTTCTTTTTCAAGATTTATTTATTTATTTTGAGAGACAGAGAGTGAGCACACGTGCATAGCGGGGTGGGGTAGAGGAAGAGACTCTCAAGGAGACTCTGCTGAGCTGAGAGCCCAGCTAAGCACAGAGCCCAACTCAGGGCTCCATCTCACCTCCCTGAGATCAGGGCCTGAGCCAAAATCAGGAGTTGGACGTTCAACGGACTGTGCCACCCAGGCATTCCACTACTAATTTTCTTTTTTAAAAATAAGATTTTATGTCAGTTTCTAGTCTTGTGGCATAGAGTCACCACAAATTAACAAAAGCTATCAACACTTCTCAGTTCTTTGTGTCACTTAAATGATCTAAAATCTATGCAGCATTAGCCAGATAGGTAGAAAAGGTTCTTGGAATCTAATCAAGTGCTGAGGCAACTTGGGTGGGGTTTACAGAACTTGTTCAAGCAATGGAGTTAAAAAGCAGTCACAAAAAATTTACAAAAGGGGGCATCTGGGTGGCTCAGTCATTAAGCGTCTGCCTTCAGCTCAGGGTCCTGGGATCGAGTCCCGCATCGGGCTCCCTACTCCACTGGAAGCCTGCTTCTCCCTCTCCCACTCCCCCTGCTTGTGTTCCTGCTCTCGCTCTCTCTCTCTGTCAAATAAAGTCTTTAAAAAAAAAAAAATTTACAAAAGGGCACTGTCTTGAAGTTCCATTGTTATCACAGGGACAAGTGTTAAAGGTTCAATGTGCCCCTCTGTGGCTTAAGAAAAAACACCTGGACAAAGGCAGCTCCATAGGCCAATGCAGGGCTGATAATCAGCCTGTCAAGAAATCGTAACTAGGGGAGCCTGGGTGGCCCAGTTGGTTAAACCACTGCCTTCGGCTCAGGTCATGATCCTGGACTCCCCGAATCGAGTCCCGCATCGGGCTCCCTGCTCAGCGGGGAACCTGCTTCTCCCTCTCACCCTCCCCCCTCTCATGCTCTCTCTCTCTATCTCATTCTCTCTCTCAAATAAAATAAATAAAATCTTAAAAAAAAAAATGGTAACTGATCTGTAGTCATAAACTGTGTCACAGTAATTTCAACTTACTCAAGGGAACAGAACTGTTTCCTTAAGTGACTATCGAACCTCCAAAATGAACTAGAACTAAATACTGAAATTAAGTATGTTAAACCCATGATATTAATACGTCTATGTTAGGTTTAAAAGCTATCCTATGTATATTTTTTTTTACATTCTTATAATGTTTAAGAGAATTTTAACCCTATAGACTCTGACAGCCTTATGATTCTAAATTTGAAATACTGACTGACTAGGGCGCCTGGGTGACTCAGTCAATTAAGCCTCTGACTTGATTTTTGGCTCAGGTCATGATCTCGGCGTGGTGAGACTGAGCCCCGCCATCAGGCTCACACTCAACGTGGGGTTGGCTTGAGATTCTCTCTCCCTCTTCCTCTGCCCCTCCCCCAACTCGCACACTCTCGTGCTCCCTCTCTCTAAAATAAATAAATCTTTAAAAATTTACATAAATAAAATTTAAAGGTGTGAGTGTATTTGATTTGGTTAATAAGCAATACTTCAAATTTAAAGGTGTATTTGGTTTGGTTAATAAGCAATACTGGAGGGGCGCCTGGGTGGCTCAGTCGTTAAGCGTCTGCCTTCGGCTCAGGTCATGATCCCCGGGTCCTGGGATCGAGGCCCGCATCGGGCTCCCTGCTCGGCGGGAAGCCTGCTTCTCCCTCTCCTACTCCCCCGGCTTGTGTTCCCTCTCTCGCTCTCTCTCTCTGTCAAATAAATAAATTAAAAAAAAAATATATATATATATATATATATATTTAAAAAAAAAAAGCAATACTGGAATGTTTAAAGAGAACTTGTGACTCACTATATTTACAAGTTTCATTTATTAACTTTAAAAAGAGTTTTAAGTATTTGAGAAAGTCCTGCTTGTTGAAATTTTATATTACTCCATAAGGCATATGAAGTGCTAAAACATAAAATCAAGTAAATTAAATGTGTAAATATAATTAAGCAGTAGTATTAACAGATAAAATTCAAAGAGCATTTTTTTCAAAAGAGCATTTCCCTAGTGCCCAACATTGTTCCAAGTATTTTATACTATAAATTCATTCATTCAACAGTCACTGAATATCCACCATGAACAAGGCATAATTCCAGACTCAGACATGAACAAGACATCATTCCAGCCTCTGAGAACTAAATCAGTGAAAATAATTTCAATCTTCATGGATCTTATATTTTAATGAGACAGTATCAGTTATGATAATTACTATGAAGAAAAATAAAACCAGGGTAAGTGTAGGAAGGCGGTGCTATTGTAGATGACATAATAAAGGTACATCAGTGAGCACCATCCACACAAGTCTATGTAAATGATACCTCTTGGAAACTCCCTCTTTAGAAAAAAAGCTCTCTACACAAGGTGACATTTGAATCTGAGAAGAGAGCAAGCCATGCAAATATATGAGAAAAGTATTACAGGAAAAGAAAACAAGTACACAAGCCATTTTATCTGGGAAAGGTATCTTAAGGGAGAGTTAATCTATTCAGTTAGAATTACTGACTTAAGGGGCACCTGGGTGGCTCAGTCGTTAAGCATCTGCCTTCGGCTCAGGTCATGATCCCAGGGTCCTGGGATCAAGCCCCGCATTGGGCTCCCTGCTCCGCAGGAAGCTTGCTTCTCCCTCTCCCTCTCCCCGTTTGTATTCCCTCTCTCGCTGTCTCTCTCTCTGTCAAATAAATAAAAATTAAAAAAAAAAAAATTACTGACTTAATACAGTATTTTTGGGGGGGTTCTTAAAACTAAGTAAAAAAAGGTTTATGCATTAAGGTTTATAAGTAGGTTTTTACTACTATGCTGTAGTTTGGTACTATAATGAAGGGCTGCTACAATATACCAGCTGATTTTTTTTTTTTAATCTATAACAGCCTGAAGGTGAGAATGACTTAAAATAGGCAAAAGAGATCTTTTGGACTAATAAAAATGTTCTAAAACTGGACTACAGAGTTCACTGCAAACCACTGTAAATTTACTAAAAATCACTGAATTATACACTTAAAAGAATATGACTCAGAAATTCTCCCTCCAAAAAAACCCTGTAATTGATAAAGTGACCAGAATGTTCCATTCTTATACTACCTTGAAATTAACACCAGCATTTAGATCTATTCTGCAAATCTTGATGTCTTACTTGAAACTGAACCCAAAAGTTTAATTTTAACACAATAGGGCCTGTAGATACTGAACTACATTGTGGTTTGCTTTAATAAATACAGTCCTTGCAGGACACTTATCACTGTGCAATTTCATCTGAAACACTAACCAGTAAGAGCTGCCTTATTGAAATTACATGTAAGAACAAAACATATAACATTTGGATAAATACCCCATTGATGAATAAACTTATGAGATTTGTATTTTAGAGTATTCAAATCACATCTACTTCCAGTTGTTTTTGTGTCTAAAACACAATATTTTAGCAAAAACAGTCCCTGAATACAAAACCTAGAAGAAAATTCAAATATCTATATCACTGTAAAATGTGATACAAAAAATTCATTAGAACACAACATATACTGTGGTGCTGGAACAAGGAAGGAAAATACAAATCTACATAAATGGTCCTGTAAACCTCACTCCAAAAGCAGAATTTGAATCCTTAGGTTCATATCCCTGCATTCAGCCCCCTCTGACAATAAGATATATAACCTCTTTGCTTCAAACTGCTCACTGTGGATTACAGGTAACAGTAACCATCCTTACCAGGTTGTTGAGAAGACTAAATAATAGTGAATACAGTATTTACATGTATCTAGCACACAGAAAATGTTCAGTAACTCTTAACTTAATATTACTTTTTTTTTAAGTAAGCCCTATGCCCAAAGTGCGCCTTTAACTCATGACCCTGAGATACACAACTGAGCCAGCCAGGTGCCCCCAATATGTATTTTTTTTTAAGTGGGCTCCACGTAGAGCCCAACATGGGGCTTGAATTCACAACCCAGGACCCTGAGATCAAGACCTGAGCTGAGATCAAGAGTCGGACACTAAAGCAACTGAGCCACCCAAGCACCCCTATGTATTTTTTATAACATTTTTTTTTTAAGCTTAAGTAAACTCTAACCCAACGTGGGGCTCGAACCCATGACCCCAAGATCAAGAGTCTCATGCTCCACCAACCAAGCCAGCCAGACACCCTTACTTTTATAGTAATCATCTAGGGCAACCCTACACAATCTTCAACATACCTTGTAAATGCCTGGGAATCTCATTAAAACGAGGCTCTGTTATTTGGAATATCTGGGTGGGGCCTGAAATTTGCATTTCTAACAAGTTCAAGTGCCCAGGAAGGACACAAGAAAGGTTCCTAAAACTTAACACATCAGAATCACCAAAAGGGCTAGTTTAAAACAGATTTCTGGGTTCTACCCCAGAGTTTGGGAGAAAATGCATTTGTAACAAGTTCCCAAGTGATACTATCCTGCTATTCCCATTTTGAGAACTACTGCTCAAAGGTTCTCAGCTAGGATGTACATTAGAAACACTTGTGGGGTGCGTGTGTGTTGCTTAGAGGTAGGTGTCCTGATATAACATAGTACTGATTCTTTTTTTTTTTTAGTATTTTATTTATTTGACACAGAGAGAGAGCGAGAGACGGAACACAAGCAGGGGAAGTGGGAGAGGGAGAAGCAGGCTTCCTACCGAGCAGGGAGCCCGATGCAGGGCTCCATCCCAGGCCCTGGGATCATGACCTGAGCCAAAGGCAGACACTTAATGACTGAGCCACCCAGGTGCCCCCATAGTACTGATTCCTAAAGTGTGGTCTCCTAACCTGCTAAATCGGAAACTCTAGGGGTAGGGCCCAGCCATCCATTATTTAAAAAAAACAACCAACCAACCTCACAGGTTTGCTTGCTGAAGTCTCAGAACCACTAAGAACCACTGTGTTATAGTTACAAACAAATCAGAATTCCTTGGTGACATTTTGCTAACTACCGAAAGAAAAGTATCTACCTATATAGGTGGCTTAGGTCAACTGGAAAATGTCCTGACTCATTCCCCAAGACAGCATTTATTCAAATTTAGTGGTAACTCTGTAACAGTTACAAAAGTCAGTTACTCTCTCCTTCATTCTTCGTGAGATAATGTTCTCCTGTATCATGATGTTGCCCTGAAGTCGGACATTTAAAATCTCAGAGCAAAAAGAAAACTTTAGAAATTAGGCAAAAACTTTGTGTAACATTTAATTTCTACAAAAGTTCAACAAACAGGGCGCCTGGATGGCTCAGTCGGTTAAGCATATGCCTTCAGCTCAAGTCATTATCCCAGGGTCCTGGGATGAAGCCCTCCATACGGCTCCCTGCTCAGCAGGGAGTCAGCCTCTTCCCCCTGCCGCCCCCGCCCCCCCCCCCGCTTGTGTTCTCTCTATCAAATAAATAAATAAAATCTTTGGGGGAAAAAATGCCCAGCAAATAAAAGATCACTCCAAAATGGAGGTGCATGTTATTCTTAAATTATTCTTGAACAAAATACCTAATTTCAACAGTCACAGGCCATTTGTAATATTCCAGCCCTAGCTATTACTGACTGATGGTAAACAAAGTTAGTTTATAAAGAAAATTACGTGTATCTTCCAGGCTAACCATGGGACTTATGTGAAAGAAAAATTATGTGAAGGAACACAGTAATCTTTCATTATGCCTTTCTTTAAAAAAGTGAGGGGCGCCTGGGTGGTTCAGTCGGTTAAGTGTCTGCCTTCGGCTCAGGTCATGATCCCAGGGGCCTGGAATCAAGCCCCACATCGGGCTCCCTGCTCAGCAGGGAGCCTGCTTCTCCCTCCCCCCCTGTCTGCTACTCCCCCTGCTTGTGCACACGGGCTCTGTCAAATAAATAAAATCTTTTAAAAAAAAATTTTAAGTGAAATGGGAGGGGTAGAAAAGAAAATAGGGAGAATTTCTGTGAGAAAGTTGCACTTATATTTGAAGCCAGCCTGAAAGGGGATATAAACTAGGTAAAGCTTTTAGCTGATTCTCAAATTTTCATAGCCTATAACTTGATTTTATAATGTGTACACCACAATGTTACACTGTTCATAAATATAAAATAAATACCTTAAAAGTAAAATGGCTTAAACAAACGGCGACTTTTTTCTTGGGGGGATGGACACTCACCATATTCTTTAAAATAACAGAGAATACCACAGGGTGTCTGTCATAAAAATTAGAATAGGAATCACTGCTTGAAAGGAATTCAAAGAATGAAAAGAAAGCTGCCAAGTCATAGGATAAAAGTCCAAAAAGCCATTAGCTGGTCAGGAATGCTGTACCAAAGTGTACAAAACAAAATTATTAAGTGGGGGGGGGGGGGGGAAGGCTGAAGTACTGTTGTAGGCCAATCAATGACAGAAATTAAAAGAATCCTGTTTGCCCAAAGAACACTAAAACACAGAAAGGGTCTATCACACAATCTGAAAGTAAGGCTTTTCTTTGATGTCCCCTTCTAAGAGTTCTTGAAATCATGAATGCAACGGGAAAAATGTCTAAGTCAAAGTGTTGAGATCTCCAGGTATAAACTACATTGAGTTCTAGGACTTCTAAAGCAGGATAAAAATGCAATAATGTTGATAAACAAAATTCAAGTTCAAAAACAGACAAAATTATTCTATGGTACTAGACATTAAAATAGTGGTCTCCCATGGGATAGGGGGTAGTGTTAATGACCACAATAGGACACAGACAGTTTGAGATTTTGATAATGTTCTGCTTCTTAGTAGTGATTACACAGGTATGTTTACATTGTGAAAATTCACTGAACTGTAAACTTATGAGAACTTTCTGTATTACACTGTAATCATATTTACATTTTCTTTAAAGCAGGAAGCAAATAAAGGACATTTCTCCCTCAGAAAATGAAACGTTACTGCAAAAACAAACATTAAAAATTTCTATTTAGTGGAGACAGTTCAGATTAAGAATTACAGGTTTGGTGTGAGTAAAGATACAAAAGTATTATAAAGTTCCTCAAGCGCTAACAGTAGATAAATCTCACAAACACACACACCTTTCTCATGAGAAAAAATTCTTGGCACCTCCCTCTATAATACTGTCAAGCTAAATAAAGTATTATTTCACCTTATTTATGAAACACAACAAACCTGCTTTCTAATGGGGAAGTGTATAAGAACTACAGGATGTATTCCTTAAGCTTCTGACCAATTTTTAAAAAAAGAAAAATATCTAGTAAGAAAGGCATAAGTAACTGCCAGAATACAACTAGCGATTGTTATTTCCTGGACCACTTCAGTGCCATTTTGCAAAATCAACTTATCCCTTACAAAGTAAGCAGAATTCCGGCAGTAATAAAAGGTGTAAATTATGTTCCAATCCCTTTAAATCTCATCCCAATCCAAGGAAGAAAGAAATTCCACCCCATCAAGTTCTTCACCTGCAATGCTCTTTATGTGATCCCCAAGCACAGGACACACATTTTTTCAAATATTTATTTTCAAATATTTATTATGATTTCACAGTCACAAAGTTAATCTCGTTTTTCTTCCTAGCATTAATGTAATCGTAATGATCTGTAAACAACACAAAATGTTAGTCATTATTTAATAAAGTAATAGCTTTGGAGACTTCACAGCTTTAAAATGTAAGTAAGTAAAAATAGCTCCCTTTTTTCAAAAATTATTTTAAGATCTTGAGTAATTATTTCATAAAGAAAAAAAAACCCTTCATAAGCAATAACTTTAGATATTGAAAATGCTCTCCTTGGCATGGATGGTCTCACTAATGCTCACCTGGAATTTCTTATTGATTATTAAATGTCAGTTTATGTGCCACACTGCTGTTCTTAACAGTTGAAGAAGAAAGGTATTGAGATTCTGTAACTAGAGTCCTAGAACTGCCAATTAGCACTTTTTCATTAAATAGAGGCATGTCAAACTACACATTACTATTTAATAAAGGACACCTTAATCACACATCCTAAACTGTTGATCTTAGCAGTTTATTTCTAATTCCACAAAAATCTACCAAAATCGTTTTTCTCTTTATAGCCTCTAATACTGTACTCTTAAGTAGTTTCATATTTCGTCCATTCAAGAAAGGAGAGGGGCACCTGGCTGGCTCAGTCTATAGAGCATGCGACTCTTGATTTCGGGGTTGTGAGTTCGAGCCCCACATTGGGTGTGGAGATTGCTTAAAAATAAAATCTTAAAAAAAAAAAAAAGAAAGGAGAAATTACTCCACTTAACCTTACTTAATTCTGTGGTATGGGAAAAGAACTTAGAATTTTGGCTGACAAGAAAAGGAATTATAAAACACTGTTTTGTACAGAATGAGCTTTATTATCCTCAATTTGTAAAGTGCTCTTAAAAATCAATATGAAAACAAATATCACAATAAAAAGATACCAGGTCAAAAGACAGTAGATGTGCCTTAAGAATCTTCTAAAAAACAGTACTAATATTTTTTAAAGTTTGGGATAAAAATAAAAAAGATTTAAAATGTAAAAATGAAACACAAAACAATGAGAAAATAAAGGATTATTTAACAGAGTTGAGACAATTACCAATTTGGAGGAAAACATTTATATTCTCACTTCACACCAATACCAGATGAGATAAACAGTTAAATTTATTTAAATCTAATTTATAAAAACTAAAAGAGACAGTATTAAATCAGTATTGTTTATTTATTACACTTCCAGAGGAGGAATTTCAGAAGTTCAAAAGTAGAACAAAATTAGGTCGAAAGATTTGATTAACATTAATTTCCAAATTCTGTTTATCTAAATTCACAAAAGAAATACATTAATAATGTTTCACCTCGGTAGTAAGCTAAGAAAAAAATGGTATGACTTACACCCCGTGAAGTTTTTATAAATAATACTTAATATAGAGATATAGAGCAATAGCCACTTCAACATGAATATAAATTGATCCTTTTGGTAAATAGTGTGACAGATATGCTTTAAAAGCCTTTAAAAATACACCTAAAAATCACTTCTGGTGTTGGCAATATACGAAAGATAATACTATATCACAGGAAATTATCTTATATATATATGTTCTTCACACTGTTATTTATATATGCAAAAAATTAGAATACGGCAATGTTACATCTACACATAGGACATCATACAACCACTTATAATTATGGTTATGAAGACTCATTGTGAGAATGGAAAAATGTTACCTAACATTAGATTAGAAAGCAGAACATGGTATTAAATGTTTTATTTGCAAGTATATAAAAGATGTATTTTTTAAATAATGTAAGAAGTATATCAAAATGTTAATATGGTTATATTAATTCCTCAGATTTAAAATTCCCAAGTCAGGCATTAAAGTCATTAAAACACACACACAACACAGTTTATACTTAAATACTATCTATCATTACTCTAACAATGAAGAGAGAAAAACAGTTTAAATTAACATATTAAAAGAGACTGAAAAGGCAAGCAAAGCAACAAAGAAAATCCACTACAAAATGAAACATTTCTCACCTCAGGACACTCACCAGTGCTAAGGATGGAGACTCAGTATCAGTGTTCAAAACTATAGAACTGAATTATATGAACGGGTCATTGACAAATTCTAATTATTTGCTTCAAAAATTCCTTTATTAATAAAGGTGCTAGTCTTTAGACAACTGTTTATCACTGATATCAAATATTAAATGTAACGGAGCCTTATCTGGGAGGTAATCCCTTGAAATAATAAATAAGGAAATTAAGAAATAGATAAAAGCAATAAAATAAAACAAAGGAAATGCCATACACAACAGCATCATTTTTATTTGGTATCATCAGATGAGTTCTGTAAGTCAATTTTCCAGAAAACTGAAAGCATTAATTAACAAAGCTTTGAAAACATTTACTCATAACAATCTTTTAAAAAGACACCAATTCCTTACTTCCTTAAACACAATACACAGAATAAAAGTTTATGATTAAGGTCATCGTGTGACACACCATGTACTACTACACTTCTCTGCAATATTGTGATTCCCTCAGAAGTTAATGGTAACAGGACTGTATGTCTCTATGCAATGGCCTTAAAACACTTCTTCTATAGTTCCATCTATTTTTTAATAGCTTTTCTTCCTTTTACCTTGAAATAAAATAACATTTCAGCTGTCAGTGTGCCTAACTCCAATGGCCAATCCTGTGGCTTATCATCTGCGGGCTATAAAATCAGATAACTAACCCTGTTGGTGCTGCAAAACTTCTTTACTCAACTTAGGAGTTTCTGAAGAAAGACCACAGGCTTTTGGTACTTGATTACAGTTATTCTGAAGGCTCCGGATTCCTGCTGTTTCAAATGGCTGAGATCACTAACACTCAAAAAATGTTGGTTGAATTACTGAATATAACTTACAATGGAGTTCCTAATAATAATAATAACTGAATAGTTTGATAGTCTCCTCAGGAAAAGTTACTGAACTCACTTGTCTCTGACAAGACAAAAATTACCTACCTAAATGAGAAAGAACAGCTGAAAAGAAAAAAAAAAAAGAGGTGAGAAGGACAAGTTCAAATAAAATAGCAAAGTCTACACTTCCATGGTGTTAGAAGTCAACACTTAAGACTTTGGGAAATATTCACTGATCAGTACTTTTAAAGTATAATTACAGTGGTTATCAGAGTATTTAACCACAGAAATTTGTACCACAATGTATATCACATCTATATTAAATACTACTTGAAAAATCAAAAAGTCTTCCAGCAAATATTCCTTGCAGTTAAATCCAGACTGAATTTTCATATGAAATTAGACAGGTTTTTTTAAAAAGCACCTGCAACATATTTTCACTGACATTTCTGGTCAAGTAATTTCCTATCGATCTCTTGGACACTGATTCAAGAGGTGAGAAATAAAATTTATATTCTTGATGTAACTAATATGTAACATAAGTATCAACACCATATAGTTTACAAAATTATAGGTCTATGTAAATTAGCATTGTTTCAAACCCCAAGAAAAAAATCTGTGAGGACAGATCAGTACTGTATTATCACTATTAATTTCCTCTGATCACTGAAGTTCATCAGCTCTCACAGATCACTTTTATGACAATTTGAGAAAAGGGAAAATAAATTTCTTGGTTATTTAAGTTTTACTCAAGCAAATTCAGATCATGTGAGATACAAGGCCTCTTCCTCCTTAGATTTTCTCAGTATATTTCTACCCAGTACCTCAGATAAGTACTAGTCTCTAAAAGACTGGTAACTCTCTCTTGGGCGCCTGGGTGGCTCAGGTGGTTAAGCATCTGCCTTCGGCTCAGGTCATGATCCCAGAGTCCTGCGATCGAGTCCCACATCGGGCTCTCTGCTCAGCAGGGAGTCTGCTTCTCCCTCTCACTCTCCCTCTCTCTCAAATAAATAAAATCTTTAAAAAAAAAAAGGACTGGTAACTCTCAAAATCCACTACCAAAAAGAGTTTATAAAGCAAAGTTGTAAGAAACATGTATTATCTCAAGAATGAGATACACACAGGAACTACCTACGGCCCAATTACCAAGCAAAACTTTGTAGATACCTTTGCAAAGGCCATTACAGAATTGTGACCTTAGAGTCCACTGTCATTTTCACAATTTTCTACTTCTAAAAATAAAATATACTCAGCAAATGTTACTTAACAAGAGCTTTACCTAACTAAAGAACTCACAAAATTTCAATTAAGTATCAAATTCAGTTGCTTTTTATGACAAGTGACATCAAGCAATATTTGAGGTAACTGAAAACCATTTAAAAAAAGTTTTAAGAGGAAAAAATTGCCTGGAATTACAGATTCCAAATTCTAGTCAACTCAAATTGCCCTCCAACCGTAATGAACCTGCTACCTCCTCTTAGATCATGGCTCTGTCAACCTTCTACCATCCTCTCCTTTCTGTGCAACTTCTTCAATTTCATCTCAGTATCCAACTACACAGTCCCGTCTCCTTTTCCTCTTTCCCACATCAAACCTCTCAACACTCTTTCATTCCCCAACGTTCCTACTTGAACTATTACAACAGAAAACCACACTGCCCAAGAAGAGTGAAGTCACTTTCATGTGACTGATAGTAATACTGCTAGTAGGTTTGGGGGGAAAATAAAAAAATAATAAAAAAAAAAAATCACAAAATGCTGCTTAGCAACTTCTGAGTTGTACATTTGTTTGTATTAACTAGTGATATACCTACCACTCTCCTGCTGAGCTCACTAAATTGCATAGTCAGAACTATTTAACTAAGCTGATAACTTTTAAAACTTCTGGAAAACTACCATACACATACTTGGGTTATAATTTAGAAAATATAAGTATCACAAAATATAAGCATGAATATAAGGATAAATATATAACACAAATACTAAACATAAAAATATAAAGCTCAACTCCTTATTTCTTTAAATCCTATTTTACATGGATTTTATTTTGGTGCAAAGCTAACTAGCATACTAAATCTCTAGGACAAAAATAATGCTACCCCTCAAGATACTTTCACAAAACCGTTATCACCAAAAAATCTGTACAAAGAATTTTCTTTTTAAAAAGCAAATATGCATATATCTGTCAAGACAATAGGCATATATAACTAAATAAAAATTTAGCTGAGTAGAAAAATTGTTACTGATTGCTAATGTTGTGATAGTGTATCTTAAAACACCACTCCACTTCCTCCTCTTCGTTAAAAAAAAAAATACATAGAATAGTACACAGCTACTGCTAAGAACGGTTACAGAGATTTAAGACTGAGTAAGGCAACTTGGCAGAGTGTAACAGGGAGCGTTTTACTCTATATACTTCTCTGTATTAAGTGTAAAGGCAAATAACACTTTCGTAGCTTAACAAAAAATT
This sequence comes from Halichoerus grypus, assembly GCF_964656455.1. Taxonomy (NCBI): domain Eukaryota; kingdom Metazoa; phylum Chordata; class Mammalia; order Carnivora; family Phocidae; genus Halichoerus; species Halichoerus grypus. Next base: position 124,397,335 of record NC_135716.1, on the reverse strand, counting down.
ATGAGTGGATTACCTCGTTATCTGATTAGCTTTGTAATTAACTTCCCACTACGAATACTAAATAAATTCAAAGACTGTTCAAGAATATGAAAAAAAAATACTGTAAATTCATTTCTGGTAAGACATCGAAAGTTGGAGAAAAATTAATTTTGTCAAACTCATTTAAAGAAAAACGAAACCTTGATACCAAAGTTTATGAAGACGTTCGGTTTTAACTAAAATTTTGACTTAAAACATTCCACTATTACTTTAAACATGTGACCCAAAACCATCCTTGAACATCAAAGATGGCAACCTCATAATATAGTAATCAAAATCATATCGATAATTGAGTTAACAGGCACGCACAAAAAGATTAAAAACGATTTTATTCTGACATCAGGTATTGTCAGAGATATAAGCGCTCCTTCCAAATACTGCCAAAAATTACTGTAAATACAAAGTCAGTCAGAGTCATGTGGAAGTTATCAATGACCAAGTAAGTGGGAGTAAATGATGCCCAGAGGGAAAAAATAGAAGGCGCTTAGTTTTAAGCGTCTGAGAATGGCCAGAGGAGAAAGGTACTGCAGCAGAAACAAGCGATAGAATTGGTTAACAGGTCTGGAATTCTTTAGAAAATGGCAACACGGGGAAAAACTGACATGAACGTTTGAAAGAGCGAGCAACGGTATCCAATGGAATCGTCACGACTGCGCGAGAATGGCTCTGAACTTCCAAGGGAGTGGGACGGGGGTGGAACTATCACTGCGCGGGGGAAAAGGAGCCGGGGCTGAGGGGTGCAGACGCTTCTGCAGGTGGCGGAGCGCCCGCAGGGGGGTGGGGAGGAGGGCCGTGTCGCCTCAATGGGGTCAATGTAGTCCCTTCAGGACTAAACGAAGCTAACCTAGCACGTCTCCCGGCACCAAGAGGCACTCGCTCCCGGCCCCTCCCTAACAACTTGCCTTGTAGAAAGAGTTGCGGGTCCCAGGCCCCCGGAACCCAAGGCTTCGCCATCCAGGATAACTGCTCTGCCAACACGGTCCCGCGAGAATCGAGAGATCTCGCGATACAAACCCACTAGCATCTCGCGAGTTTCCTCTAGAACCAACATGGCGGTACAGGGAAATCGGCATTTCGGAACTTGGACAGTGCTTCATTAACGGACTGGAGAATGTGTAGAACAGGGAAATAGCAGAAAGTCTTTTCCGCCTTTTATTTCTCATCTATCCCCCCTAGTAGAGAAGAAAAGCGGTAGAAAACCCTAAAGCCTCCAATGACTACTGTTACACCACACAGACAACATCCCTCTGCCTCAACCAGCCTCCCAGCCTGTCACGTGGAGGCAGATTCTCGGCGTGCCCGTCACGTGGGCCGCTCGCTACTAAGCGAGCGCGCGCTTGTCCTCCCAAGAGCCCTCCCCGCCCCCTATCGCCCGCGCACACGTGCGCGCGCACCCCCACCCCACGTGGGGGCTTCGCCGTCGCGGCCGCCGCCGCCGCCGCCGCCTCCAACCCACCCCCTCCCAGCACTCAGCTCTAAATCCGGGTCCCAAAGTCGATGGTGCCCCGGGTTCCCTCCTCCTCCATTCTCCCTACCCCATGTCTGGCCCCCACCACATGCCCCGAGCGACTGCTCACCTTTCGCGCGGGGCAGGGCGCCGGGGGCCACTCGGGGAGGCGCCGCCGCCGTGGCCGCTCTCTGCCCCCGCCACGGCACTTGCTCGGGTGGCCGCCGCAGGAAGCTCGACAGCGGCGCCGCGGCGCTTCCAGGTGGGTCCCCGCCTCCCGCTCCTGCCACTTCCCGCAGCACCAGCGGCTCCTTCCGGTCCCCTCCTCTCTCCTCGCTGGGACGGACGGACGGGCGGGCGGCGGCGGCTGCAGGCGCGCTCACTACACCGCCTGCTGGTAACCGCGGCCCGTGCAGCGCCGGAGGCCTGGGAGCTGCCGAGGTCAGCCCCCGCGGTCAGCCCTCCTCCCTGCACGAGGGTTGGTCTTCTGAGGGCAGGACCCAGTTCATCCCCTGCAATAGTCTTAACTCGGCCCTTTGCTTTTGTTGGGGAAAGGCGTCGCTGCAGCCCCGCTGTTGGAAGTCCGCTTCATCCTGCCCTTTGTGGCCTCTTGAAAAATTTGGACACGCTAGCTCCCTTAGCGGTGTGGTCTCAACTATATATGGATATTATATATGCTCCTGCCTACTTCATCTCCAACCACACGACTCCCAGCTCACCCCTTTGGCTTTGTGGCTGTTCTACAATGCGCAGGCTCTGTCCAGTTCAAGACTTTAAGCTTGCTTTTGCCTCTGACTAGAACTCTTCAGATCTCTTAACTCTTTGATGTTCAATGCATACTTCAATTCCCTTCTCGAAGGTCAACATCTGAGGCTTCCAGACCACTTTATCCAAAGGAGCACGCTCGCACCACCGCTCTTTCTTCACCTGCGTATATTTCTTCCTAATCGTTATCACTTAGAGACTGTCGGTCTCCTGCCACCAAGAAGGTGAGATCCATAAAGGCAGGGATTTTGTAACTTTTGCTCATTGCTGTGTCCCCAGACCTGTGTCAGGCACAAAGAAGTCTTTAATAAATACTATATTAAAACATGACAACAGGGGCTTGTGGCTGGCTCAGTCGGAAGAGCAGGCGACTCCTGATCTTGGGGTTGTGAGTTTGAGCCCCACCTTAGGTATAGAGATTACTTACATAAATAAATAAACTTTAAAAAAATAAATAATAAAACATGTTAACAAACTATATTGGGCATGCAGGAAAATTAAAGCCCAATAAACATTGATGGAGGTAAGTACTTCCTTTGGGTTCATAGTTCCATTGACACTCTCACCATTTATGAGCTGTGGAAAAGCTGAGCTAGATCTCCTTCCCTGTCTAAAGTTAAAAAATATTCCAAAAATATAAAATCCAGAAGCCATTTTAACTGGAGCGCTCCTGCATTTGTCAAGTACTACTACTTCATTGCTTTTGTTTTCCTTGTTTTTGGAACTTTTTTTTTCACGCAAGTGGATAAGGTGCCTCCTTTTTTTTTTTCTTGTAAGTTATTAAATGGTTGAATTGACTTTTTGTATTTGTTTTAGTTGAGAGTTCAACTCAAAATAGCATCTGCTTCCAGACAAAAGGTGACAGGTATATTTTTATATTAACACATCAACAAGCCTTTACTGAACCTAATTACTTCCAGGCCCTATTCTAGGACTAGAGTCACAAAAATAAACAAGATTTCCCTACCTTGCTCTATATACTTACAGAACCAAGTTCTATGTATAATAACCATAACAACCATCTCTTCTAGAATCCTATGCGACAGGCAATATGCTATGTACTTTTTATCACTTATCCTATTTTAATCTTCCAACAATCCTGAGATAGATACTATTAATGTCAGGCACCAAAAGTTACTTCTCAGATACCCTTCAGAAATGAAGGACTTATTACCAGCAGTCAGGAGTGTTCCATAGACAGTCATGAGCTGTCAGCCCCTTCTGGTGTTGTTCAGTGTCACACCTTTCCCCAAGGAGGCCACATCCAAAATGATTGATCAGTGTAGAGCCACTAGTAGTATCTATCAGGATTGTTGGAAGGGGGGCGTCTGGGTGGCTTAGTTGGTTGGGCGTCTGCCTTTGGCTCAGGTCATGATCCCAGAATTCTGGGATGGAGCCCCACATCTGGCTCTCTGCTCAGTGGGGAGCCTGCTTCTCCCTCTCCCTCCCACTTCTCCTGCTATGTGTGTGTGTGTGTCCATCAAATAAATAAATAAAATCTTTAATAAAATCTTCCTTGTTGGAAGGACTAGCCCTCTCACCTCAACATGGGACAGTTTAATGGATCATCCTATCTGTAGAACAACTTGCATCAGCTGATGCATCCCATTAAGATTACATCACGGCTTGACTTCTTCCTCTGCCCAGTTCTTCCCTAACCTCACAAATGATGATCCTAAGAGCATTTCCTAATTAATCTGCACACCAGTCATGTAAGTATCTGGTTCCTGGAGAACCCGACCTGTGACTCTTCACATTTTTCTGATGAGAAAGTGGGCTTAGAGCGGTTATGTAATTTGCCCAAATTTGAACTGCAGAGGTTCTATGTAGAGATATAAATATTGTGGGAACAGAGGAGGTTTGGGAAAGACTTTTTACAAGGGTTGGCATTCGAGTTACAGCATGAGTTGGCAAAGCAGAGAAAAAAGACTCGTCAACTGAGGGAACTGCATGAATGAGAGTGTACAGGAATGTGAGAGGGGAACTACAAGTAGCCCCAAGTGGCTGGGTTCTAGGGTCTTTGGAACAAGCACTAAAGAGGTAAGGGGGAAAAGACCAGTTCATTGATGGTAAAAAAGATAGCAAAGGAGAGAAAACTGTAGGCTTGGGTGTTGATCCTGGCCAAGTAGAAAGGGCTAAGAGTCCCTCAAATCTTCCAATTATCTAAGAGGGAAAAGGAGCTTCCTTGCTCTCAGGAGGAACCACAGCCAAGCTCACTGGTGAAGGTCACTCCCTAATTATGATATATCCCGTTTGCCCTTTGTTATTTTCATCTAGGATCACAGAATACTGAAGATGGAAGAGACTTCAAGATCATCTAATTCAGGGGTTTGTACAATATTTACTGAAGCACTGGCGTTCCTTTTATAAACACAATCTTATGCCAGAATCCAGCACATAATCCAAATAAAATGACCTGGGAATTGGTATAGTTCATTCATTCGTTCTTTTACTTTTCCTTTTTCTTTTAATAGACATGCTGGGAGCTATACAAGGTGCTGGAGATACAGTACTAAACAAAGCAAGCATAGACCCTACTCTTACAGATCCTATAGTCTAGGGAGGGAGGTTGACATTCAAGAAATAATTACACAAATACTGTACATAAGTTCAAACTGATAAGCACCATGAATAAAAAGTACAGGTCACTATGAGAGTATGTCCATAATACCTCAAAGTATATGGTCTAAGGTCTTTAGAAAGAAGAAAAAGGGAGGACTTCCTGAGGAGGTAACATTTAGGCTGAATGAGACCTAACATATGAATGTGCATTTAGGACTTAGTCAAAGGGTGTGGAAAACATTATATAGAGAGAGAAGAGTTGATGCAAAGGCCCCTATGAGGATGGAACTTAACAACTACTTATTTGCTTACTACCAATACTACTACTATGACCAGAGATGAGCTACTTTTTCTACATATATAAAATATGATATGAAATAATGTATCCTAATTGCTATTGTTAGATCATGTTTTCCATGTCATATTATTCAGAAACCCCAAGTGGTTATGTAATTTATTTAGCCATTTTTCTTTTGGGGGGTATTCAGGCTACTCTACTTTCATGCTATTATAAATGACTGGTTTGATGAATGCCCTTATATTCAAATATGTATCTAGATGTTTGAGGGGCTAAATCTTCAAGATTTGGGTAGCTGATTGAATGTGTTGGTATGTTAAAAGAGAGTCTAGGATTCCTGGGTTGTGTGACTGGGGAGATGGAGGTGTCATTGAGGACCACAGGAAATACTAAAGTAGGAGCAGGCTTAGGGGTGGAAATGATGTGTGCCGTTAGATTATGCTGAATTTGAAGTAGCTCATACATCCAAATGAAGCTGCCCAGGAGTCAGTAGAATATATGTGTCTGGGATGCAAGCCATAGGTCAGAAGTGGAAGTACAGATTTGTGAGTCTTCAACATATAAGCAGTAACAGGAGCCTGGGTTTGGATCAGGTTATCTAGGGAGAGCACAAAGAGTGAGAACTGAAAATATAGAACAAAACCTAGAGAAACTCAAACATTTGGAGGCAAGGAAAAAGACGACTATAGAGGTGAAACAAGGGGCCAGAACAGTAAAAGAAAAACTGGATAGAATGGTACCCCCAAAACCAGGGAGGAGGTAATTTGAAAGAGAGTCATCAACATTAAGTTATTAGAGAAATTTGCCAGCCATCTATTTTGTGCCACACACTGTGGTAAGCACTAGGAGTGAACAAGACAAATCCTTTTGGTGCTTATTGTCTAGTAGGGAAGATGTTGTACACCACCTAAAAGACCAAGATATTTGGCAGATTTTTAAAAAAATTATACCTTATTTCTAAAAACACGTGGCTTACAAAAAATTAATAGGCAAAATCAAATTTAAAATAAAATGGGAAAATTCAGACAAGAAAACAGAAGAATAATGCACAGAAATACATATTCTAGGGTCCTGAATTACTTTTTTTTTTTTTGAAGATTTTATTTATTTATTTGACAGAGAGAGGGAGAGCACAAGTAGGCAGAGAGGCAGGCAGAGGGAGAGGGAGAAGCAGGCTCTCCACTGAGCAGGGAATCCGACGTGGGGCTCGATTCCAGGACTCTGGGATCATGACCTGAGCCGAAGGCAGACGCTTAAGGACTAAGCCACCCAGGAACCCCCTGAACACTTACTTTAATTCTGGCAGATGTTGTAATAAGGAAAAACAAGATCAGTTATGATAGTCTCAGTATCCATAAGATAATAACAAACCAGTTGCTCAGAGGAGGAGTACTAAGACCAGAGATAAATTTGTCCTACAATTTCTCAAAACAAGACTATATTATATAGTGAACCGTATCTTCAACAGCATCTTTATAGTAAATCCTACAACTAATTTTGTGGGGCTCTTTATTGAAACATCTCTTCACCTAGGCTGAAGGCAATTTTTTTAAGCTTGGAAGAGGTAAATAGCATAGCCCAGGTAAGAAACTCTTACAGTCTAATTTAGCACAAGGAAAGATTTGAAAGTTTCAACATTTATTACATCACAGATCCTGAACCACTATCCTTTCATTTTCTACAATTCATTTACAGGGTGAAGATTTTGAAAAAGTCCCTCAAAAGGAATCTAGAATGAGAAAATCATCATTTTGCAACCTGTAATGAAAGCACTGATTCAGGCAGTACTCATCAGTAGATAAAACTGTTAGTGGAAAAGTTGATCAGTAACTTTACAATGGAAGAAGTGGGTTCTCACCATCTGAACCCAGATCAATCCTTGTATCATTAAAAGTGGAACAACCAAGTATTGTGTGACTCCCTCCTACTTCCTTCCCCATGCTTTACCAGGCTGATAAATTTGTTAGATGGTTATATTGGTGTCTCCCAATGAACTGCCTTTTGGTATTCAGGCCCTCACATGGTTCCCTCCCAACAGAAGATAGCAGAAATGACACTATGTCAGTTCCAGTCCTAAACTTTTATTTTTTTTTAAGATTTTATTTATTTGACAGAGACACAGTGAGAGAGGGAACACAAGCAGGGGAAGGGACAGAGGGAGAAGAAGGCTCCCCACTTAACAGGGAGCCCGATGCAGGGCTCGATCCCAGGACCCTGGGATCATGACCTGAGCCGAAGGCAGATGCTTAACGACTGAGCCACCTAGGCGCCCCCAGTCCTAAACTTTTAGAAGCCTGCAGCATTTTCTTTCGCCCTTTTGGAATCCACTCCCATCCAGTAAGATAGATCAGGCTGTCCTAGAGAGAAGCCACATGCAGAGGTCCTGGATGGTAAGATCCTAGAGAGATAGAGGCCTTGATGGAGATGAATGTTGTGGCTCAGCCAACAGCACCAAGGCCCCAGTTACGTTAGGAGCCTTTTTGAACCTTCCAACATAGTGTATCTGCCAACTCAGTGCAGCCTCATGAGTGACTCCAGACAACCCACAGAATCATGAAAAACAATAAATCCTCGTTTTAAAAAAGTTTTGAGGACTCTGTTATGCCACAAAAACACAGCCTTCAACCTGAGTAGCATCAGGACTGGTTAGCGAACTACACCTGCTGCTATATTCATGAACAGTCTCAACCTTCAGTGTCCACAGGTCCTTGGGCAGTTCACATGGCTGAGAAAGAAAATTGGCCTTAAACCCAAAGGGCTTATCTGATAAATCTATACCTGAATAGTGGCTATCATAATTATGCCTTCATAATTTTGCGAGGCATGAGTTACTGAAGTCATTATCTACTTAGCAATTAAAGCCATGTTGGGGCATGGACTGGGATCCTGGCCTTTTCTGCCATTGGTGACATGTAAAAAGCACTGTAGGACTGTGTTATCTGTCCGGGCATATTACCTGCCCCCCAAATTGAGGAGAGAGATACATTTACTATGTACTTTATATCTTCTAAAGCATTTCCTTTCACAACAACCCAAGAAGGCAGAGACTCATTTTGCACATGAGGAAACCAAGGTCAGGGAACTTGTCAAGGTTATACATACAGCTAGTAAGTGGCAGAGTCCATGTTCAAATATGAGCAACTTAACTACAGGACATCGATTGCATTAATAGCTTTAATTGTTCGTATTTCTCTATATCTACACTTTTGCCATGTGACTTTTCAGTTCCTCTCATTAAAAGTAGATTTTATTCTCACCTCATTTCTGGGTTTCACCACGTAACTTGGTTTGGCCAATGAGATATTAGTAGATAGGACACATACAGAGGCTTGAAAACAACTTGCGCCTCTGCCGTGACCAAGAGAACTAGCCTGGTGAAGAACACAAGAAACAGAGCCCAACACAAATGAGTGAGCTCAGCCAAGGTCATAAGACCTGCCTCGCCAATTCCCACTGACTGTAAATACATGAGTGAGCCCAGCTGAGATCAGCCAAGGCCTGATTAGCTGAACTCCGCAGACCTGTAAAATAACTAAATGTTTCTGTATACCACTGAGTTTTTGTGGCTGTTACATAGCATTATTGCAGCAAAAGTAACCAATACAGGGGCGCCTGGGTGGCTCAGTCCGTTAAGCGTCTGCTTTCAGCTCGGGTCATGATCCCAGGGTCCTGGGATCGAGCCCCACCATCGGGCTCCTTGCTCTCTGGGGAGCCCGCTTCTCCCTCTCCTCCCTGCTTGTACTCTCTCACTGTCTCTCCTCTCTCTCTCAAATAAATAAATAAAATCTTAAAAAAAAAAAAAAGAAAGAAATTTACTTGTGACTTCTGAGAGAAGAATAGGTTTTGGAATCAGACACATCTGGGTTTGAATTCTGAAACATGCTTTTGTTTGTTTGTTTGTTTGCTGGATTTGAATTGTGTGTGCCTGGGCATATTAATCTGTAAACATGTTTAACCTAGTGCCTAACATTTGCTAAGAATTCAGCATTAGTAGTGATTAGTAGTAGTTGTGTTATTATTAAAACAGTCTCCAATAGCCTGTTTTTTTTTCTCCCTGAAGAAATAGTTCTTACCTAATCCCCTGACCTGCAATCCTTCAAAATGGTAACAAGTTTATTCAAACTTCTGGCCTTGGAGAGTTAGGGGAGTAGCTTCAAAATACAGGGAAATTGCCTCTTTCTGATACAATTAACCACACATAATATTCCAAAGTTTGTTACGAAAATAGTAATGCTACTAACGAATGTAACTAATCCTATAATCTGTTTCAAAAGAATGCACGGAGATATTATATAATGGTGAATAACAGCACTGTTACGAAGTTACATTGACTCTAGTTGGAGTCCCCTATCTGCCTTCTCTTTGCTGTGTGATTTGGGACAAGCCACTTGACCTAAGTCATAAGGTTGTAATGAGGATTAAATATAAGTAAAGCACTTTAGTAGGTTGACTAAAACATCATAAATATCCAATAAATGGCAAGCAGTATTAAAAACAAACTTTTTGATTATCTCCTAACGCCAAAATTACAATAAACGCTGGTAATTCAGAGATAGATCAATAACGTTGAATCCATGAAGAGGATCATACTGTAATTATGAGGCAGGAGAAAACTTAAAACTAGATACATCTTTTAAACATTGAAATACATCTTAATGATTAAGCTCATCATTTCATTAAACATCAAAACTTTAAATACTATACCAAAATGACTTATTTTGCATACCTCTGATTAAGAAATAACAGGAAGATATTATAATATTAACAAACTTTATACTTTTCACTCACTCTTAATATCCATTAAATAAATTCAACATCCAAGTTATAAATTTTAAAATCATTTTTATTGAACTAATTATAACAATACTGTTTTAGCTGGTGGCAGTTGCCCCACACCAAAACAAACCCATTGTGAATGCTATTCAACATCCTCAAAGTAATCCAGTTTGTTTTTATACTTGGAATATAGCTAAACTTTTGACATCACATAATCAAGCAAATAGCGGTGCATACTGCATACTATATGATCCAAAAAGACTTTATGCATTTCATTAAAAAAAAATCATTTTGCAAGTGGCTTTAGCTTTATCAACAATCTCATCAACACATTCCATACTTCATGCTCTCAAAATTAAAAGTACCCTAAAACTAACTCTAAGTTTTTTACTGATTTTAATGAATACTATCCAGGGTTATAGGAATTAAAGTTTAACATTTTACAGTATAAGAGGCAATAAGTTACGGATATATGCTGACACAAATTCCACTCAAACTAAATACATCCTTGATACATTCAAAAAGACATACTGTAAATATTAATATGCTAGTTTATATGCTGCAGTGCAAAAGAAGTGACACCCTAACGTTTCCTGAGCTTTAGGAAATTAACATTTTTCTGACTACAATTCTCAATTTAAAATAGGCTCTTTATTATATGAAGCCATGTCAAAACTATACAATTAAATTAGGGTTTTGGAGAACTGAAAAGATTGGTCAGTGTTATGGTGTGTTAAGGTAATGAAAAAGTTTCCAAAGCAAAAGTATTTACAAAACTATAAAGGATAGTATGGATTTGCATGTAGTATAAAGATCAAAGATAACCTACTGATTACCAAATGATCACAATTATCCCTTCTCTTTCAAAAATATTACACTGAAAGACTTTATGGTAAGTTATCTAGCATTAAATATACCAACCTGTAGTATACCACACATTTTAACACATTCTTCCATAATGCCCAGTAAGAAGGAATAAAATATTAAAAATCAAGAAAATAAACATGCTTTTAGGAATGTTTTTACATGTGTATGTGAGAGGAAATGAAAGTGATTTCTCATTAGAACTCTATACCCTCAAAATTACAAAGACCGAGTTTCTACTTCAATTTTTTCTTCTGCTTGTAGTGTATCAGGGTCAACGTGAACAACTGGAGGTCGTAGAATAACTTCAGGCCCTCCACCATATATAGACTGTAGAAAATTCCACGTTTCTTCAGAAATCTGACCAGAATCTGCTCCTAGAATTAAGTGCAAATAGAAAGAATAATATTTACAAACCTACATATTCACATTGCAAAACCTTCATAATGTACCCCCCAGCATGAATCCTCCAGGGATAACTGAGAACTAAGGGAACACGAATTTCCAGACTACCAGCCCATTATGGTCTGTCTTAGTATTTTTTCCTAGCTCCTATCAACAGCCTTAAACCTTTCCTCAGATAACAAACACTGGCAGCTTTTCTACTATTTGTTCTCCTTCATATATGAATTATATCATTAGGCTGGGTAAAAAAGTGGCACAGATGGCTAGTAATGTTATATTCTTAACAGTGACAAATGGCTTAAGTATTAGTCAACTTACCTTGCCTGAGCATCACATTGCCACATTTAGTGACTGCAATTTTAGTGTTATCAATAGGACCTGGAGGATCTAAATCAAAAGGAAAAACAAAGGATCAAAATGCATACTTTTCAAAGAAATGTACCAAAGAATTATGTATTTCTGTGCCTGAAATAATTGAGCGATGTAACTATGTAATCAAATTGATTATTTTGGGGTGCCTGGGTGGCTCAGTCATTGGGCGTCTGCCTTTGGCTCAGGTCACGACCCCAGGGTCCTGGGATCGAGCCCCACATCGGGCTCCCTGCTCCACGGGAGGCCTGCTTCTCCCTCTCCCACTCCCCCTACTTGTGTTCCCTCTCTCGCTGTGTCTCTGTCAAGTAAATAAATAAAATCTTTAAAAAAAAAAAATTGATTATTTTGTAGTCATATTATTACAGTTAATTTTTAAGCATCTTCTGAGCCTCTTCCTTTTTGGGTCTTAGTTCCCTCCCCCACCCCAAATAGAACCAAGAAAGAAAGGGAAAGAGGCTCTCTCACTACCATCTAAAATCTCACTTTAACTATCCATTTGATGACCACAGGTTAAAATGCACTTTTAATGTTATAAAAGAACAATTCTTTTGTAATTTAAAAAGAAATTATGTGATTCTTGAGTTATTTCAGACTGTCATTACTTAAACTAAAAACAATAAAAGCGTTATAAACAGAAATGTTAAAATATATCCTTTTTTAATTTAAGGGGAAAAAAAACCTGTTTTCCCCCTGAATACAAAAGTACAGTGCATGTTTATTATCAAAAGCTGTAAAACAAGGGGCGCCTGGGTGGCTCAGTCGTTGCGCGTCTGCCTTCGGCTCAGGTCATGATCCCAGGGTCCTGGGATCGAGCCCCGCATCGGGCTCCCTGCTCGGCGGGAAACCTGCTTCTCCCTCTCCCACTCCCCCTGCTTGTGTTCCCTCTCTTGCTGTGTCTCTCTCTCTGTCAAATAAATAAATAAAATCTTTTAAAAAAAAAAAGCTGTAAAACAAAACAAAAAGGCACAAGGAAGAAAAAATATTGTAATTCCATTACAGAAAGATAAGCAGGTTAAATATCTTTGTGGTCTTTTTGCCTTTGCATATGTTTGCCATTTTTTTAAAATATAAAAGGTTCAAACTATGAATACAGTATTGTAACCTTTTCCATTTATCAAGAACATCTTTTTAATTATCACATATTGCCACAAAAATTATTTTTAAAGTCTACATAGTATGTCATTGTAATGGTTAAACCATCATGTAACCAATCTTATTGTTGGGTGGATTATTTTTAACTTTTCAATATTAAGATTGCAGACTAATTTTGTTCAGTTCCTTTATTCCTGCTATGAATATGCTGTAAGTCATGAAATAGTTAATAAAACAACTAACCAGAATACAAGCTAGAATGTTAGATCCCTGAGGGCAGGGATCTTTTTCTCTCTTATTCACTGGTGTAATCCCAAGTGCATATAGATATCCAAAAAATATTCGTCAAACAAAAAATCAGCAAAGAATTTCATTTTTCAGTTAACTACTTACCTCCATCTTTACCCTTCACAAAACTTTCCCATTCTCTAAACCACTGCATACTGATGCAATAAAAAGTAGCTGGAGAATCCTCCTCTTGGAATGCTCTGTTGAGCTACAGGGAGAAAAAAATCAGTCACCTAATATCTAGAACTTGTTTATAGCAGAACAATACAACCATTCTACTTTAGCATTTGGTAAGGCCAATACCTCATAAAGAATGTGATGCACATTGATGCTAAGTTATCTTAGTACCACTGTAATACCTTTTAGTAAGCAAGTCAGTCTAGGTTATGTCTCAAAATTTACAAGTACACACAAAAGAAGAATAAGACACTGGGTAAGTCAAAATGGTCAAGGCAAGTCTTCAAAACAATAAGTACTCCACGTATTTATTAAAAATCAAATGTGTAAATCTTATTTAAATATGCTATATCCACTGTCTACCCTTTACTTCTGTTCACTTAAGATACTGGTGGACATGTTATTACAAACACAATGCTGCAATGAATAATCTTGTACATGTCGTTTCACAAACAATATACATACATGTTTAGGACAATGCTCAAATGTGGTGGAACTAAGGTCCCTAAAGATGTTCCACTTCCTCTTCTAAGGCCGAAGGAAATGGGTATGTGACTCAACTAGGCAAAACTCTACTAGAAATGGAAATCTTCAGGAGTGATCTAATGGTGAGAATGAAGTCACTCCTATGTCAGTTTTGTCAGCCACATACCGTTCCTGAAATTCTGGAGAATTCAATTTTTCCTTTTGATAAATTTCTTTTTTGCTTAAGTTAGCCAATGTGTCTTCTACTGCCTTCAATTAAAGAAACCCAATTGAAAGAATAATTGATATAGAAAGAAAGATAGAGGAAAAAGAGCCTAAGGAGAATGAAGGGTTATCTGAAATTTACCCAACTGTACTAGTATGAAAAGACAGTGAGACTTCTAAAAATACTTCATTATGGGTAACTAAATGCCTATGGTACTATCCGAGGACAAAGACAGCCAAGTCCAGATAATATCGCTCCTATAATCAAATCTATTAAAACCTTGTCATTGTCCCCAAAGATCCTTATAATAGCACAGAAGTATCTCCATGATCTGGCTCCATGATTAGACTTCATCTTCTAATAACTTTCTTCCTCATTTATTCACTCATGGTCACAAAGACCTCTTTGTTATTCTCAGAACCAAGCAGTTACTTTCCTGCCTCTTAAAGCTTTTGCATGACTACCCCCTTCTTTTCACACACATTTAAATACTTCCCTCACCTTCTTCGAGTCTTTACTTAAATGTCACCTTCTACGGCCTATCTTGATCACCCTATTTAAAAATGCACCTGACACCACTCTTCATCCCTCTTGTTCTGTTTTTTTTTTTCTTTTCCAAAGAATTCATTACCTTTTAATATATCATGTATTTTTTTTATTAAATGTAAGTTATTTGAAGGCGAGGATCTTTCTGGGATACAAGGTAGTTGCTTCCACAGAACAATGAAAGGCAATGAAAAATGTGGCTGTCTGATGGTTAACACATAAATCAAAGCATGTCTGTCTCAAGGTATAGAATTAAAGTTAGGACTTTCCATGATGCACAACTTATCCCTACAGAACTGAGATTCCTGAAATGTAGTATCAGACTGATTCTACCAGATGAATCCATTTAATTCATAGCATTACTGGGTTTGGATATTTTTAGGACTTCACCCTTCACATTAGAATATTTCTTATGTGTCCAGGTGGGACTTTCTAAATATTAGGTAACTATAATTACCTCACTAATTTAAAGATATATGTTTTTTATCTAGTTCTGGGAAATTTCTCTAAACTGTTGCCCTAAGTTGTTTCCCCCCTTCTATTCTCTTCTAAAATACCTATTAAATAACACTGGATTCTATGTCTATCCAATATTCAAAACTTTTGATTTCCATCTGTTTATCTTTGTGCTTCATTTTAGGAGAAATGCTTTGCAAGATCTTTCAGAACACTAATTTGCTCTTCAGCATTATTTATGCGGCTATTTAGTCAACTCATCTACTGAGTTCTGTTTTGTTTTTATGATATAATATCCTTACGTATCTCCCTGAGGATCAACTGTATTTATTTTAAAGCATGATTTAAGAATTCTATGTATTAGAAGCTATCTAAGATAATTCCTTCTTCAACTGAGTTTCTGTATTTACTACTCTATCCAAGCAGAAACCTTTATGCTTGCTGCCTTGTACAATATAAAGGGCAGAATGCTGAGGTTATTATTGGTATGTCACTTTCAACCTTGAAGCCTATGCAGTCATTTCCTATGGCCTTTGGTTTGCTTCTTCAGTCTGATCCTACCTACTTTTTAAATTTTTCAGAAACTCTACTTTTCCAGTCTACCAAGGGCACCTGTATCTGTACTTCAGTGTTAAGTTTTATACTAACACATAGTTTTGTTTAAAAGAGGGGGGAGGTTCAGTAAATTTATAGTTTTGCAACCACCACCACAAACCAGTTTAGAACACTTCTAACACCCCAAAGAGTTCCCCTGCACCATTCTACAGTTTCTACAGTCCATCTCTTGTTCTCAGCCCCAGGAAACCACTGATTTACATTGTCTTTATTATTTCCCATTTTTCAGATGTTTCATATAAATGGAATTTGACATCACATAGCCTTTTCATGTCTATCTTCTTTCACTTGGCATAATGTTTCTGAGGTTCAACGATGTTGTTGCATGCATCAATAGTCCAATCTTTATTGCCAGTAGTATTCTATTGTAGAGCTACCATATTTTGTTTATCTATTTGCCAGCTAACATTTCAACTGTTTCCAGTTTAAGTCAATTATAAGCAATACTGCTATGAACATCTGGTATAAGTTTTTTTTTTCCTTTACTTTTTTTTTTTTTTTTGTAAGCTTTATGCCTAACATGGGCCTTGAACTCATGACTCCATGATCAAGAGTCGCATGTTCTGGGGCACCTGGGTGGCTTAGTCATTAAGCGTCTGCCTTCGGCTCAGGTCATGACCCCAGGGTCCTAGGATTGAGCCCCACATCGGGCTCCCTGCTCGGCAGGGGGCCTGCTTCTCGGTCTCCCACTCCCCCTGCTTGTGTTCCCTCTCTCGCTGTGTCTCTGTCAGATAAATAAATAAAATCTTAAAAAAAAAAAAAAAAGAGTCTCATGTTCTACCAACTGAGCCAGACAGGCGCCCCCTGTGTACAGGTTTTTGTGAACTAAGTTTTCATTTCTCTGGAGTAAACAGTCAGGGTGACATTGCTGAGTCATGTGCTCAGTGTTTATTTAACCTACAAGAAACTGCCAAACTGTCATTTGGCATGTAACATTTTGCATTCCCATCAGCATATGACAATTCCAGTTGCTCCACATTCTTGCTAGCCCTTGATATTATCCACTTATTTTAGCCATTCTAAAAATCGTGTGATGGTATTTCATGATTTTTAAGTTGCATTTTCCTAATGGCTTCTCATAGTGTACCTTTTCATGTGTTTACTAGTCATACCTTCTTAGAAATAATGTCTATTAAAATATTTTTTCTTTTCTTTTTTTTTAAAGAGAGAGAACGCAAGAGGGAGAGGGAGAGAGAATTTGAAGCAGGCTCCACTCCATACTCAGCACAGAGCCCGACAAGGGGCTCGATCTCACAACCCTGAGATCATGACCTAAGCCAAAATCAAGAGTCAGATGCTTAACCAACTGAGCCACCCAGGCGCCCCTATTTTCCTTGTTTTTAAACTGAAAAATTTTCTTGAGTTGTATGAATCCTTTATATAGTTTGGATATAGTCTTTTGATGACATGTGATTTACAAATACCTAGAACTTACACTGGATTTGGTTCTAGCTTCCTAACCTACAATGTCTTTCCCAGTACCACCATTCTCAGTCTTTTTTCCTTTCACTATTCTTGGCCCTACTGATTGTCTAATTCACTGAGATAATATTCCACATTACTTCTGACTATGGAACTTATTTTACACAAAATAAATGAAGAAATAGGCTCACATCCCATGGGAGTCACTGACCTTATCATGTGGCATCACCTAAAAGCTGCTGGTCTATTGAAGACTCAGTTTTTGTACACGGGTGACAAAACTTTATGGGGTTGGTACTATCCTCTACGCTGTGGTATATGCTCTAAACCAGAAACCAATATATAGTGTTGTTTCTCCCATAACCAGAATACATGAGGCTAGGTACTAGATAAATAAAGCAGGAGGATGTATCCATTAGCACTAATGACATATTCACAAAAGCTTCGCTTCTCATCTCCACAACTTTGGCCTCAACTAGTTTGGAGGTATTCAATTCCAAAGGGAAACAACAATAGTTTTACTGGACTGAAAGTCGAAATACTTCTCTGGTTATATATGGTTCCTCATGTCACTGAACAAAAAGGCAGAGTGGGTTACAGTACTGGCTATATAAAAGGTGAAATAAAATGACCACTACACAACAGGAGCAAGGAGGATTATAGCTGAAAACCAGATTAAACCCACTGTATTCGTTTCAGAGGGCTGCTGTAACAAATTACCACAAACCTGGTGCCTGAAACAGCTATTTCATCTCCCAAAGTTCTGGAGAACAGAAGCCCAAAATCAAGGTACTGGCAGGAACATACTTCAGGGGAGATAATTGGGGAAATTCTGTTCCTTGCCTCTTCAAGCTTCTACTTTGTGGCTGGCTGTATATTCTAATCTCTGCCTCCTGTCTTCATACGGCTTTTACCTTTTCTGTGTATCTCTTCTGTATGTCTCTTTATAAGGACATTTATCACTGAATTTAGGGTCCATGCAGATAATCCAGGATGACCTCATCTCAAGATCGTTAAATTATTTACATATGCAAAGACCCTTTTTCAAGTAAGGTCACATTCACAGTTTAGGTCAATTCACAGAGATTAGGACATGGAGATATCTTTTTTGGGGACCACCATTCAACCCACTGCAAGCACCATTCAGTATTTCCATACCCAGAGGTTAAAAGCTAATAAACAACTAGAGAAATCTAAACCAGGCAAGATTACAAAGACCTCAGATTCCTCTGAAATGATGGTCTGGGTTACTTTACCAGGTAAACACAACCACAACCAACTGAAGTGCTGATTAAGAAAACAGGGAATATGGAATGGGTAAGTGATCAGCTGTAGACATACATTTCTTCCTTACCGCATATGTGTATCTGTAAACATTTACCAAATCTGTAAAAAATTATCAATTTACTTTTCCTTTCATTCATTCCTCTACTGTTTATTAAGTTTTTTTAAAGATTTTATTTATCTGAGAGAGAAAGCACGCGCGCGCATGAGCGACCATGGGGGGGAGGGCAAGGAAGAAGCAGGCTCCCCACTGAGCAGGGAGCCTGAGGAGGCGGGGCTGGATCCCAGGACCCTGAGAGATCATGACCTGAGCCAAAGGCAGATGCTTAACTGACTGAGCCACCCAGGTTCCCCAATATTCTTTAGATTACAGTATAAAAGAGAGATTGTGACTGAATTGACTGAACTAAAGATGAATGACTAACATCTGAAAGTGGATATAGTGACTCATAGAACTTCGGGTCTCCCAAGTTTAGGAAAAGGTAAGTGCAGCATGTATTAGTACATGAGCTAGTTGCAAGGTGTTAAATAGAAACATGATACTGTTGCTACTGCTGTTGCTTACATGTATGAATGTGTATGAATGCTGAGCTGACAAGAGGCAGACTTTACTGTACGGCCCATAATGCATCATTTCCATTCATTCTTACACTCTCTTCTGTGAAGAGGAGAAGCCTACATTTTCCAGGATCCCATGCCAGTAGTATTCCAGGTTAGGCACTATCAATGGTATATGCAATATATGGAAGTCGGAAAAAAGAAATTTCTTCTCCCCTCTGGTGGGAGCTCTGACTGAGGCATCCACAGATGGCATAAATAGGATTTTGCCACCACTTCCAAGCATCTTCCCAAGAATCCTTCACTTGGTATCATAGGCTAACATCTTTAACAGCAGCATCTTGCATCTTTTTTTTTTTTTTTTTTTAATATTTTATTTATTCATTCGGGACACAGAGATAGAGAGAGAGAGAGAGCACAAGCAGGGGGAGAGGCAGAGGCAGAAGCAGGCTCCCCGCTAAGCCAGGAGCCGGACGTGGGGCTCTATCCCAGGATCCTGGGATCATGACCAGAGCCGAAGGCAGATGCTTAACCATCTGAGCCACCCGGGTGCCCCAGCATCTTGCATCTTATGAGCACCCTCAGAATAACCCACCAGGATCCTGAGATTAGCAGCTTATTAGGCTTATTAGATTTCTGAGCATTCTCCTGAGATTTACCAGTGGCAAGCAGTAGAGATAATTCCCACAGGTTTTGTGCAATTTTTAATTTTTTAACTTTGAAACAATCTCAAACTTAAAGGAAAACTCCAATGTAACACAAAGAAATTTTCTTTCCTCAGACCACTGACAGTAAGTTGCTAAACATGTTCCTTTCCTCCAAACATGGTGCATATTTCATACGTACAAGGACATTTTCCTACACAACTAACACAAATGACAAAAATCTGGAAATAAACATTGATATGAACCAGCCATTTCTCCAAGGAAGGCTGGTACCTTTTAGTGGAGAAAGATGTCAAGAAGCCAAAACCTGATGAGAGCTAGGTATGTTTAATCCTACTGAAATTATCATTGCTCCCAGGCCCTTTTAATAACAAAGTTAGGGAATTAACATATGTACATCATTTGTTTCTATATATGTATACGCACACACATTTGTACCTATGTATTATGCATGACCATGAGTTCACAAAGGTACCTACAAGTCCAATCTAATGCTAATAGCACAATCCAGTTTAGTTTTCTCCCTTTCCACATTTGTAACTCTCTTATTTGACAATGAGAAATCTGGCTCTCATTGTACTCATTATTTGATGAATTCTATATATGGAACCAATCCCTAAGTCTATCACCCACCATCCCGCAATCCCCAGCCAACATGGGTATCCGTTCTCATCTTGCCTGGGCTTCAACACCCTTGACTGGGCGCACACCACGTAAGAAGCTTTCCTTAACCTGTATAGGCTCTGAAGCCCTTCAATACTCCCATTCCTACCTCCAGCATGGCAGCCTACCCTACTCCCAGATTTCCTGAGTCAGCAGTGGTCTTCTTGACTTTCAATGCCCAGTCCTTTCAGTAGTTGTTTAAGTCTTTCTTTGCCTATATTCTTATTATACTCAAAATACTTAGAATGGCTTCTGTTCCCCAAGCCCTAATGGATATAGTTATTAGCCATTTATTTAAGCATTCATGGAATGAACTATTTTAAATATTCAACAAAAATTTGCCTCCTTAGGTTTAGGAAACAAATGAGGCCCAAGCACAATAAACAAATCGATACCTATACTATCTTCCTGTGTGTGTGAAAATTTCTTTACTTTAGGCAACAGCACACACACACAAAAATCCTAAATCCATGAAAAAGAAGCAGGTGTATATGTGTATGTGTGAACATGTGCTGGGCAGCCGTAACACGAAACATACTGTTCATCTGTCTATTTAACAACTTCTTCCCCTCTTTTACTGAATCTCAATTTTCTCTTACAAAATTACCATCCCTCCACCAATACAGTCTTAGTAGGATTTTTTTTTTTTTTTAAAGATTTTATTTATCCATTCGCCAGAGAGAGACACAGCAAGAAATTCCGGGAACACAGCAAAGGGAGTGGAAGAGGGAGAAGCAGGCTTCCCGCTGAGCAGGGAGCCCGATGCAGGGCTCAATCCCAGGACCCTGGGATCATGACTTGAGCGGAAGGCAGACGCTTAACAGCTGAGCCACCCAGGCGCCCCCAGTCTTAGTAGGATTATCAATGCATATGCCTCTAAGGTGACCCAAATTCTAGATTCCGTACTGGGAATTTGGGTCATAAAGATACAGTTGGAGCTATGCTACTGACAATAGCACTTTGAAAAGACTTACTTCTTGCTACCTACATAACTGGAACTGTACTAGTCCTTGTCCATAAAACCTGGTTGTTCAGCAGTGTACATAAAATAATAACCTAGGGATGCCTGGGTGGCTCAGTTGGTTAAGCGTCTGCCTTCGGCTCAGGTCATGATCCCAGGGTATCCCTCTGCCTGCTGCTTCCCCTGCTTGTGCTCTCTCTCTCTCTGACAAATAAATAAAATCTTTGAAAAATAATAATGATAATAATGATAACCTAGACTGGTGATACACTATAATTAACCAGTAATACTATGACTGTTTCTCCTCTTACTTATTTTATTACCTATGAATGACTTCATTTTGCCTCTCCGAATTAGTGCATGTTAAATGTTTCTTTTTTCTCAACCACTGTGATGTTTTAAAACTTCAGAGCCTAAGACCCTCAAATAGTTCTGAGCCCACAGAAAAAACCTGAATTTGCATATGGATGGGTCATCCAGTCAACATATACACATTTAAATGATTCTGAGTAGAGTTGGCACACAATGTTACATTTTAGCTTCAGGTGGAGGACAGTGATTCCGTAAATTTATACATTATACTGTGTTCACCACAAGTCTAGCTGCCATCTGTCTTAATCTAGCCCTACTACAGTATCACTGACTATATTCCTTATACTGTGCCTTTTATTCCTGTGACTTACTCATTCCATAACCAGAGCCTGTATCTCCTACTCCCCCACATTTAGATGGTTTTTAATTTACTTGCATGTTGATCCTTTTCAAAAAGTAGATAATCTGATGTATCTTAAAACTGCCAAAGACTAATTCCACTGTATTGGTAACTGTGAAAACTGCACAGATATAGTTTACACTTCCTTAAAAAGATCAAATAGATTATTTCTAAAAAAAACAAAAACAAAATACCCAAAAACAAGCAAACAAATAAGAAAAACCTAGTTGTTTAGCTCTTCCTATTGATTATATGACCACTTTCAGATTGTTGCTTGCAATCAGGGAATGCTTCATAATATACTCATTTTGAGGGGTATATTTGTAAGTATAGACAGTCTCACAAAACGATACTGTATTTCACAAAAAGATGGAAGTAGAGAATGCAGTCTGGGTATATGCTTTCAGAAGAACACTAACTAAAGGAAACCTGTAATTTGCCATTTCAATAGATTACTTGCAAATGCCAATCTGTAAAACAAAATTTATTACCAACCATGAAAATAATACCCCACAAAAGAACTTAACTCACTAGAATTTTAGTGACCTGTTTCTCACTGTTATACACCCAGAACACTTAAAATCTACTACAACTCTTTCATCTAATCATTTCATTAATATAGTTAACATAATAATAGTTCTACTAATTGTCTGTTCTTTATCCTAGATCACATTTACAATTCAAAAAGCATCACTTTACCCGAATAAAAATTTCCAATTCAGTTTTTCTTCTTTTTTCAATTTTCTCCGCCTCAATTTGGCAAGTGTGACAAATGTACAGATGGTTGACAGCTGGTCCTCCTCCATACCTAAAGCATGAAGAATTTAATCATTATGATAATGTTGAAGAAAGTGGATGTTCTAGGAATTTTGTCTCCAACTTTGAGTCAATGGCTAAATCTCTAATAAAGAATAAATCCCCACAGAAAAATTCTCAGTCATAATTAAACTAATGTAAAAATCATATGATTATAACAACTTGATTTTATGTTTATCAGGGTCAATGACTCAAATTTATTGACTAACCTGCTTTATACTTCAACTTTCCCTTACAGCTATTTCTGCTACCAAATATGTTAGTGATAACAACACAAAGTAAAAGAAGTGGCTTTCAAAAATTACAATACAACATAAATCATAGTTCAGTGCAGCCACAGCCTTAATCAAGTTTTCATCAGAAGGAAGCTTTTGCTGGCCTCTCAAGAATTTTTTCAGCATTTAACTAAGAAAACATAGTAAGGAAATTATATATAAAATGTTTTAAAATAAAATTTAAAACTTTAAAATTTCAGAGTTAAATATCACCATATGCTTTTACAGATACAGATAATTAGAACATAAAAATTAGGATTATATTATCTAGATTATGGCCACATTAGCTACAAAGTCTTCCTATTCCAACTTCAGAATGAATAATGATGGAAAACAGAGGATTTTCTACATAAGCAACATAAAGCACAAGGAGCATATGTGAAATAATACAATTCCCTTTTAACAAGTTTCACCAACTGATTTTCACAATACCATACTGTCTGATTTTAAAAAACAAACCTGCTATATAGGTTATCCCAAATGTTCTGAGGCAGCATCAAAACCAGGTCTTCAATATAACCAGCTTTTCGTGGAGGAACACCTAAAAAAGTTCAGATGGGTATGTCTCATTCTTAAATTCCTTTATACAACTTTCAAAGGTTAAACTCATTTTTAAACTGATTAATCACTGGCATTTTTAAATCATTTTTCTTAAAAATTAAGTATAAGCATTTCTGGTGATTATGTTCCTAAAAATGAACATATTTCTTGAAGTACAGAAAAATCAGCTAACCAAGATCTTCAAGTAACTTATGTAAATCTTTACTAAACCTTGACTATGTACTGGGAGAAATCAAAGAAAAATAAGAGACAATCTTTCCTTCACAGAGCTTGAGCTAGCAAAAGAAATGAGGCACTTATATACCTAACTATAATAAAAGGCAGTCACAAATAAATACCATTAAAAGTTTATGGGGAGATTCAGAATTGGAAGAGTATTATGTTAGCAGTTCAAGTGGGGAAATAATAAGAGATAAATTCGCATACAGAAACCTTTCAAGGTTTAGGTTTCTATATCCACTACAGGATATTCCTATTATCTCTTGTGGTTTCACTACAAAAATAGTCAATTAACAAGAATATGGAGTCTTGGGCGCCTGGGTGGCTCAGTCATTAAGCGTCTGCCTTCGGCTCAGGTCATGATCCCAGGGTCCTGGGATCTAGTCTCACATCAGGCTCCCTCCTTGGGGGGAAGCCTGCTTCTCCCTCTCCCACTCCCCCTGCTTGTGTTCCTGCTCTCGCTATCTCTGTCTCTGTCAAATAAATAAATAAAATCTTTAAAAAAAAAAAAAAAAAAGAATATTGAGTCTTCAACCATGAAATTTAATCAAGGTGTCACGCTAAGGTGTTATTTTTCATGGGTACAAACACGAACATAGCCGATCACAAAGGCTTAAGTTATATATAGCAAATAAGTATACAAAGCTTTTTTGTTAAATTTCAAATACATTTTCATACTTAGGAATAGAGCCACCTATTAATTTAGACAGAAGGGATAAGAATCATGGATACAGCTGGCAGCTGAATGCCTCTCGGCCGAGAAAAACAATGTGTAACAGAAGTGCTCACTGTACCATAACTGGCTGTGTATATCTCTGCCTCTACTATGAAATTAGAGTTTAGAGAACAGAAATAGTATCTTTGGTATTCTCAGGGTCTAGCACAGGTACTCAATAAGTATCTCTTCAATGAAGAGGCTACAGATGGCCTATAAATCGAAGAAGAAGCCAATTTCTGGAACTAGAAAATTAAACACATTTAAGTTAGACTGAAGATGAAGAAATGAGAAATAAATGGAAGAGGAAAACTCTTGGCTCTTCCTAATTTGTAAATTATTTAACAGCAAACCCCTACCACTACTATTCATTACAAAATTTCTTACCTCCATGAATACAGAGAAAATCATTATTTGAAATAGGGCCAGGCTCAGCAAAGGTCTTAAATTTATTTAGCCACTGTCGAGAAATATAAAATTGAAGGAGACTTGGCTCCATTATGTTCAATAAATTTGAAATCCTTCGTCTCTCTTTTTGTGCCTCTTCACTGCTTTTCCTGTTAACAACAACGATTCATTAACCTTAATATGCATTTTACTCCATCAGACTCGTAAATGGATTTTTCCTCTTCCTTATTAGACTTAGCACACACAGTAATACTATGACTCTGACTAGGCTTGGGACTTACTCAAGAGCAGTATACTCTGTATCACCCCCCCCACAACTACATTATAATACCCCTAAAGGGCAACACTATATCATAACTACTGATAATCCACCTAACTACTGGCACACAGTAGGCATTCAAATGTTTGTTAATAAGATCAATCTAAATAATGCTTTCTTCTTTCGGTAGCTAGTATTTAACCTTTTACAAGATACTGAAAAATACCAAAGATCCATTTTTATAGTAATACCTCCTTTATCAGCTATTTTAGGAGAAAATCTGGTACTTAATTCCTACCATCAGTGCCTAATTTATCAAAACCAATCTTTCTAAAACAAAATCTATTCCTCTGCCCTTCAACTAAATGATTTAATATTTTCCTAAGAAAAGATCTTTCTGCACGTAACCTTTCATTTTACTCACAAAATGAAATAAAAATAAGACAATTTTTAATCTTTACTCAGTAATACATTTTGAAAGCCTTAGAAGTTATAACCCCAAAGTGAGATGTTCTTCCATATTTGTCAAAATAGCTTATCCATGAGAATTACTTCCTTACCTGTAGAAAAGAACATAAGCTTCTGCATTTTGTACAGTAGATTCTGAAACTTCAGTGACACTCTGATCATCAAATTCATACCAGAGATTATTTAAATTGTTTCGGCAGTAGGCAATATAATGTCCACCTGAATTTGAATAGAAAAAATTTAAATAATTTCAGTAATACAAAATTAACATAAGAATCAAAGTACTTTTTTTAAAAAGATTTTATTTATCTGAGAGAAACAGAGAGAGAGAAAGAGAGAGAGCACAAGCAGGGTGAGGGGAAGAGGGAGAAAGACAAGCAGACTCCCCGCTGAGTGGGGAGCCCAACTCAGGGGCTCAATTCCAGGACCCTGAGATCATGACCTCAGCTGAAGTCAGAAGCCTAACCAACTGAGCCACCCAGGTGCACCAAGAATTAAAGTACTTTTTGAATCCTTAGTTCCTAGCAGAGACTGAGATATAGCAAGAACTATGCTCATATTTTTTTCCAGTATATATCCTCACCACCACCACTTGAAATGAAAATAAGGACAAAAATATAATCTTTAAAAAAAACAGTATAAAAATGATCATGTTAAAGTCCTTATTAAATTTTATACAAAATATAATTTCCAGTATTTCAAATTCATAGCAAAATTATTCAATTTCCTAAAATTTTCTGCCATGTTTTTGACAACCAAAATAAAATAAAAATATATCTATTTTTACATTTTTCTTTTATTTAATCAAGTCTTAAGAGATCAATTTAGATGGTTACTTTTTTTTTTTATCTAGACATATGTCAAACCTATATACTTACTACTTGCAGTTCCATGATGACAAATGACTGACAGAAGATCATAGGTGACAATCTGAACTGGACTATCTTTAGCAAGAAATGGCTGAAGATCCAGACCTTCCAGCGGAAATGAAACATGGGTACTGATTTTGGTGGAAAACATCAGTTCATGTCTGAATCTTTTAAGATGGATGCATAAAATCTAAAAGATAAAGATTATTCAAAATTCTATTGTTTTGTATGCTAGATAAAGGAATCTATTATATATAGATATTGAATTGTCAAGGTTAAACATTACCCTGCAATTATGATAATCTGATTCCAGAGACATTAAAATACAGAAATGGTGAAACCTGGTACTTCCTAATAAGTTCACAGCTACTAATTTTTCTAATTTTATATTTTATAACCTTCAAGATCCTAAAAGGTCTGATTAAACTATGGTCAACACAGTTTTACAGATAAGGGCACTTATTTGCTATGTAACTCAGTATCTTAAAAATGGATAATCCTAATAGGGTATATAAACACAGCAACTGGTCAACAGAACCACTCCATTCTTCAACTATGCTACATGGTATTATGTTACGGTTTTATGTTCCTACAACATAAACTTAATTATAATAAAGCCCATACCTCAGGAAATTTTTGTACTTTACAAAACTTT
Organism: Halichoerus grypus; assembly: GCF_964656455.1. Taxonomy (NCBI): domain Eukaryota; kingdom Metazoa; phylum Chordata; class Mammalia; order Carnivora; family Phocidae; genus Halichoerus; species Halichoerus grypus. The sequence goes on along the minus strand of NC_135716.1, from coordinate 124,370,432 downwards.
ACTCCATTCCTTAACCTGGGGAGGAAGAAAAGAAAACAAATTTAAGTAAACCTGTTTCCCATATGAATCTACAAAAGCTTTAGTTTAGTTTTTTGGTTTTTTTTTTTTTAAGTACACTGCACGCCCAGTGTGAAGCCCAACTCAGGACTTTGAACTCACGACCCTGAGATCAAGACCTGAGCTGAGATCAAGAGCCAGACATTCAACTGACTGAGCCATCCAGGCACCCCTAGTATTTTTAAATATATAGCAAAACCTTTTAGAAAACACAAGGACAAAAAATGCTCACTACCGAATTATATGTTACCAATTTAAAAATACATACTAATGAAACACTGGAGTCCCTTATTTAAAAAAAAAATATTTACGATATCAGTAATAAAAATTTAGGGAGTTGTTAATTCTCTGATGAAAATTATCTTTTTAAACAAATATGCTAGTGTTATAGCCTGGCTATGCCTTTATAACATCCAGATACCAAGTAAAACTGGGTAAAATAAAAAACCAATTTTATAGAATTGGTTGGTCAGGTCAATATATTTTAACTTTTTTTTTTAGTTTTTTGTTGTTATTGTTGTTGTTTTTTATTTTTTTATTTTTAAAGATTTTATTTATTTATTTGACAGAAAGAGAGAGCACAAGCAGGGGGAGCGGCAGGGAGAGGGAGAAGCAGGCTCCCCACCATGCAGGGAGCCCAATGTGGGCCTCGATCCCAGGACCCTGAGGATCATGACCTGAGCTGAAGGCAGATGATTAACTGATTAAGCCACCCAGGTGCACCTTTGTTGCTGTTTTTAAGTAATCTCTACACCCAATATGGGGCTCGAACTCACAACCCCGAGATTAAGAGTCACAAGCTCTACCAACCGAGCCAGCTGGGCACCCCTGTAACTTCTACTTTTTTTAAAAAAAATATATATATATAACCTTTATCATTTTAATTTTATTATTTTTTAAATTGAGGCATAATTGACATGTAACACTGTATTAGTTTCAAGTGTACAATATAATGATTCAATATTTGTATACATTGCAAAATGACCACTACAATAATTTTAGGTAACAACCGTCATATATAGTCACAAAATTTTTTTTTCTTTTCTTGTAATGAACGAAAACTTTTAAGATCTACCCTCTTAGAAACTTTCAAATATGAAATACAATATTATTAACTACAGTCGCTATGGTGCACATTACATCTCCATGATTTAAATTATAACTGGAAATTTGTACCTTTTGACCCTCTTCACCCATTTTGCCCATTCCTCACTCCCACTTTGGCAATATAATCTTTATTCTTAAATGTGGAAACACGTAACTTGAGTTTAAGGGTGGTTATTATTAATGATCCGTATTAATGTACACTTGACAGATACCTACTTTGGATTTGGGGCAGATGCAAGGTTCTTTTCCATCTTCACTATTATCTTTTTCCTAGTTAATGTTTTCAAGGAAAGTTCCCCCTCCAGGCCACTCCCTCTTCAGCTATTAGCTACAGCTTCCAAGACAAACTAATAAATACTTGCCAATTCATTAGATTTTTCTTGTAGAAAGTACAAAGCAGCTTTTCATCCTTATTGACCAAACAATACGCCATTCCTTTTTGTCAGGAGAACCAACAGTTACAGATCAACATTTCCCTACATTTATTGCTAAACAGCCAGATGTTTGTTATTATGAAGGTACTAGTTCTTATTAGGACACCATTATTCTTCTATTATAGAGATTCAGAAAAACTCTCCAGTTCACACAAATAGATCTGTCTTCAATTCTCCAGTTACTTTTCTTTTCTAACTTACCACCAAGAAGCCTTAAAAGTTTACATTTATTACAAGACATTTAAAAGGCAACTAGCAGATGTAAAGAAATATCGTACTTTTCTTAACTTTCTATTCTGCCATCATACAACAGGTAACATCAAAGTTGGTATAACATTTCTGAATTTTCTACAGATTTGAAACTAAGTACCTTTATAGTCACTCTGACTTCCTGAATCTAGTCTGTTAACATGGTAAGTCAGAAGAGAACAGTGCCTTATTTATGATGGCAAAACTTATATAATGAAACTGTATGTTACACATCCTAATATATCCTTTATACCATATTTAGAAAATGTTTTATGGAAAATTACATACTTATTTTATCTCAAAATATATATAAACTTCCACATCTTAGATAAGCCTATTAAATTTATCAAACTTTTACCTCAAATTTGTTTTACAGAACAACTGTCTCTTTATTTTTCTAGGACAAAGTTTACTACCCTTTATTTTTCTAAGTAAGGTGCAAAATTAGCTTCACGTACCCAATTCAAATGAACAAGAAAAATACCATTTATAATACAAAACATGCGATTCAAAGCACTGTCAATGACACTTACTTTTTGCATTTTTCACAACTGTACATATTGTCACCTGGAAATAGAACATATCTGGTCATTCCTCTCAAAATAAAAGTAATTTATTTTCTTTTGGTTCTGCAATTCTTGGGAGTTTGCCACATGCTGATTTTGCAGCACAGTAACACAAGGCTCACATTTTTTAGTCTCTGCTCAAGAGTCAGCTCATGATATTTACCTTGCCTAAAATACCCTCACCTCTTTTTTCAACCTTGAAGGCCTATCTCAAAGAACATCCTCTCCATTTATTCACTCAACGAACTTTACTGACTGCCTGTTATATATGCCAGCAAGGTGCTGAACACACAAAAACAGTGGAATATCTTAAATATTATGGAGGATCTCAGAGTACTCCATATATACAACTCTTTTATATGGGTTGAATCTTCCCTTCATTGAATCCCAGCTCCTTTTTATTTTTTAAGACACCTCACCTACCACATTGTCTTATACTACAGAAATCTGTATAAATTATTTCAGGATATGATTTATGTTACGTATGTTACCATGGCAGATACTGGCAACTATGCTGATATGGGCAGGTACTATTTAAGCCACCTTAAAACTTAGCTTTTACACATACATTTTATATTTAGTCCCACTAGTATTTTAGATCACTCACGAATTAACCACAGTTGAAAAACTGTTTCATATTTACCTTTTAGTTCATCTCTGGCGAAGAAGGCAGCAAGACAATCTTGCAAGGTTACTATTGGACCCCAAAACCAGCTAGGAACACATGAGACAACAAACCTGAAACATTATTGACAGAAAAAAAAAAAAGCAAGTGTTCTGCCAGTACAGCAGAAACAGCAGTTTTAACACTCAATTAATACAAAGAAAATACACACATACCTCTTCACATATTCCATGAAAAAAGCTATCCACCCTTGTGGAGCATATGCTTCGCCACATGATCCTGCTTTGACTATAGAAGTTGGGTGACTAGATGAATGCAGCTTAGCAAGGTCTTCCTTGCCGGGAATTGGCAAGGACAGATCTTGAAAGGTCTCGAGGGTTACAGACACCTAAAATTGTTTCGTGTTTAAAATGGAATGAAAATAATCCAACACAAACATAATTATAAGAACAAATCTCAGACTGCACAAAGCAATTTATAAACAAAAAATGAAAAAAAATCAGTAACAGTAATGGCAATAGCAAAAATACTTGCTCTGAACCAGGTGCTGTTCTAAATTTAATCTTCACATAAACTTTATGCGGTAACTACCAACATGCCCATCAGTCAAGGACACTGTGGCATAGAAAAGTACATCCAGACACTCTAGACTCAGTACCAAACTCTTAAGCACTACTATGGTATTTATTTTTGGAAATGACCTCTCATGACAGTTTTTAATGTTTTTTAAAAAAGAAGTAAAACCTGCCATGTAATTTTTAAATAGCTGAAAACATTTCAGGATGATTCCATTTAAATATCTGGTACCCAAATAGCCTACATTAAAATGATCCTCTTGAAAGCCCTTAGATTTGACTTATGAAACTAATACAATAATTAAAAACTTATTTTTGAGGTTTTTTTGAGAGAAGTCATTTTATATTCCTTAATTCTGAGATTTAGAGATATGATTAAAAAACTCATGATTTTAATTTATGCTCGTGTGTATCAATCTGACACCACCTTTATTATCTGAGCCCTAATCTTAACATAAGAAAATATTTATAAGCCACACCACCAAATGTAGAAGATACATTCACAGCCTTGTGCCTGTGAATAGCAACAGTTTCCCAGCATATTAATTTTGCCAGCCTTGGGAGAATATGCATGTGTTATCATTTACTGTTGCTGAGCAACACATCACCTTTATATGTGACCAGAAATGAAAAACTGAATTAATTCTTGCTGCTGATGCATTCCTGTCCAATGACAAGTCAAGACCCATCCTTTCAAAATGTTGCTATTACTTCCAAAAAACAAATTCTACTCCTAGAATCAATTTATACTGATGTAAACACAAGAAATGCATGTATAACCCTCAGCAGCAAGGAGAAAAAATTAAACATTTCATTCCATTTGTCAGGTTTTTGTTTTGTTTTAAAGAGCATTTGACAGAAATTCCCTGTATTATAATTTCCTCGTACTCACCCTGTCACAAGTCAGACACTGCACTGAACTAATAATTGTTCCATCAAATATGTCTGAAATAACACTTCGGTATTTCTTATGCTGTTTTTTTCTTTTTGGAGATGATGCAGATTGAGCTAGGATTGAAAAACAAGCGTAGAACATTTTTTTAAAAAATCAAGGAAGTTCCTTTAGCATTTTTCTCTGGAATCCTTAACAATAAAAATTTACTATGCTAATGAAATTTTGTCCAAATACCATTCAAGAGAATTACTTTAAAAAAAAAAAAATCCCTAAGAGAAACCAAGATGAAATAGGAGGTGTTTGGTCTCCTCAGCTCAACTTCAATCAGAGTAATTTTGCTTCTACTTATTTGTTTTTGCATCCAAGTAAGGCCTTATTTGAAAAAAGGATTCTATAATTAAGTTTTGAGAGTTTTTAAATATATTTTGGGCACAAGCCCTTTGTCAGCTATGTGATTTACAAGTATTTCCTCCCAATCTTATTTTTTCAATCTCTTAAAAGGGTCTTTTGCCAAGAAAATTTTTAATTTTTTCTTTTATGGATATTGCTTTTGACATCTTTAAAAAACTTTTTGTCTAACATGAGGTCATGAAGACTTCCTCCTTCTTATGTTTTTTCCTAGAGTTTTCGAAGTTTTACATTTTATAATACTGGAATTCTCATACATAGCCAAGTAGGAATGCAAAATTATACAGCTATTCTGGAAAACAATTTCATATAACATTAAGCATAAAACTAATGTAAAACCCAATAACCCCATTTCTGCGTATTTACTCTAGACAAACTTACATTCACACAGAAACCTGTACACAGATGTTTATAGCAGCATTATTCATAACCGCCAAAAACTGGAAACAATTCAAATGTTCTTCAGAGTGAATGAATAAACAGTAGTATAGTCATACAATGAAATACTACTCCGTAATAAAAAGGAACTATTCAGACATGCAACATGACTATATCTCAGATGCATTACACTAAGTGAAATAAGCCTGTTTCAAAAGACTATGTACTATATGATTCCATTTATATGACATTCTGGAAAAGGCAAAACAATAGTAACAGAGAACAGATCAAAAGGGCTACAGTTTGGGGATGGGTAGGAGGATGATCTGATTACAAAAAGGTAATATAAGGGAATTCTTTGGGGGTGTTAAAACTCTTCCATATTCTGTTTGTGGTGGTGGTAACAAGAATCTATGCAATGTGTTAAAATTCAGAACGCTACACCAGAAGAGTGACTTCTTCTCTATGTAAATTTGTGCCACACACACACAAAAATTTCAAATCATGGTTGTATGAAATTATGCTGTCAATTTTAAAGTATTGAATGATATTTCATAATTAACACTTTAAATTATCAAAGCAAAGGAATCTGAGTTAACTGAAACTTCTACCTTTTTTGTGTGTGGGTGCCAATCCTGGCCACAAATTGCCTGATTTAGGAGGGCTTGCTGATAAACGTGGATTAACACCTTCATTTGATGGGAGGATCTGTGATGTAGACAGGTCATTCAAATGGACATCAGTAATATATTCTGTAATATTTAAAATTTGTATTATTATCTCAAATAGTAAAATTATCCCACTTATCAAATAATATTAACTAATTTAAAGGTTTCTTCATTTGAGATTTTGAACACAATTCACATTAATAAATGACAAGTGAAATATTTGATAGACAAGGTCCTCGCTAAGCAAAGTAACAGTGATTTTCCACCTAGGAATCCAAATAAAGCCAAAGAAGATTGTATTTGTTCTCATTTAGTATTTTTTAATATTTGTGATAGTTTTTTTTTTTTTTTTAAGATTTTATTTATTTGACACAGAGAGAGCGACAGCGAGAGAGGGAACACAAGCAGGGGGTAGTGGGAGAGGGAGAAGCAGGCTTCCTGCGTAGCAGGGAGCCCGATGCTGGGCTCGATCCCAAGACCCTGGGATCATGACCTGAGCTGAAGGCAGACGCTTAACGACTGAGCCACCCAGGTGCCCCAAATATTTGTGATAGTTTTTAAAAAACTTTAAAACCATGTAGGAGAAAAAAAGGTCATTCTCTCAAATTAACATTATAATCAAAATCTAAGAAGAAATTTAGGCATAAAGAACAAATTATTTTATTCCTACTGTGATAAAAGGAAATACATTCCTTTATCAGGAAAGGGCCTTTTTTAGAAGGAAATTATGAATCAAGAAAATAAAAGTTTCTTGACAGCTATCTTGAGAGTTTGCTCTTTGAATCCTAGTATATAACACAGATTCCCCGGCAAGGGATTGTGCTCAATCAGTATTTGAGTGAGGAAAAGAGAACTGCTCATAAAAGATCCTAAAACAGAATGACTTCAGGGATTTTTCCAGATAATGCAAAATAAGTGACTTTTATTACTTTCACATAGGGCATTTCTCATGATTTCAACCATGACTGAAAAAAAAAAAAGACTACTTAATACTAGAGGAAGAGGGGAGCCTGCGTGGCTCAGTCGTTTAAGCATCTGCCTTCAGCTCAGGTCATGATCCCAGGGTCCTGGGATCGAGCCCCGCATCGGGCTCCCTGCTCGGTGGGAAGCCTGCTTCTCCCTCTCCTGTTCCCCCGCTTGCATTCCCTCTCTCGCTATGTCTCTCTCTGTCAAATAAATAAAATCTTAAAAAAAAAAAAAACACTGGAGGAAGAAAGGGTAGGAGACTTACTCTAGGACTTCCTGAAGAGAATAAAGTTAGTATTATCAAGGACAGGGATTGGCAAATGTTTCCTGTAAAGGACCTGATAATAAATATTTTAGGTTTTGCATGCCATATATGGTCTTTGTCACATTTTTAAATCAGGTCTTTGTAAAATGTAAAAGCTCAGATCCTTAATCTAGGTCATCAATTAGTCACTACGTATAAGAACAAGTCTGCTACGGAACAATAAAGAACCACTATGTCCCTTAATCAGACTTTTGACAAGGAAGGCCTGAACAGCAGTCTACAGCAGCCTAGGCTAAGTCTTTCAATACTGACATTTCATGTATTTATTGACTAAACAGCTTCTAAACATATCTAAACTTCTAAACATAAGGCCACTATAATTAAGGAGCCTAACATGTTTTCCTGACTAGAATGCATTTATGCGCTGTACAGAGGTGAACCACTAGTATTCCCGTACTCAAGGAAATATCCTTTTCCTCAAGAAGGAATTTTGGGTTCATTCAATACCAATAAATTGTTTAGTAGTTTCATTCATTAGAAATTACAGAAGATAAACCTTTTTATATTACTTGTCTCTCACTTATTTTTAAGATCAGAGAATTTAAACTTCTTATGGTTTTTTTATGTGCTTTAAAAAACTAAAGACCAGGGGCGCCTGGGTGGCTCAGACGATTGAGCGTCTCTTCGGCTCAGGTCACGATCTCCAGGTCTTGGGATCGAGCCCCGAGCCAGGCTCCCAGCTCAGCAGGGAGTCTGCTTCTCCCTCTCCTCTGCCTCTCCCCCTGCTTGTGCTCTTTCTCTAAGTGAATAAAATAAAACCAAAAAACTAAAGACCACATTAAGCCAGATAAATTAACTCTTGAAGAAATGAAAGTAAAATGCAAAGCAACCCAACTCAATTATCTTTCATCTGGCCATTTGCTCTCTTCAAAAGAACACTGACTAGTATTATGATATAATCTATCATAACAGGGTTCATTATAAACTCCTACATCAAAACATATGCCAAATATTTCGTAGCTGATATGACTCCAATGACAGCAATCTAAATCGAAAAGTGTGTAAGATTACAAAATTGCAATTTAGGTTATTTTGCTTTTTCCCCAGGATCTTAACAGAATATGCATAAAATGACATTAATTTAACACTCACATGCAAATATTGCTAACTCTACTAGCTGAAAGCCCAAAAGTAACCACTATTTAATTCTTTTCTTCAAACTGAATTATATAATGTGATATACTGCACACAAAGTATTAAGCTAAAGCTACTAAACAGGGGCGCCTGGGTGGCTCAGTTGGTTAAGCGACTGCCTTCGGCTCGGGTCATGATCCCAGGGTCCTGGGATCAAGCCCCGCATCGGGCTCCCTGCTCCGCGGGAAGCCTGCTTCTCCCTCTCCCACTCCCCCTGCTTGTGTTCCCTCTCTCGCTATGTCTCTCTCTGTCAAATAAATAAATAAAATCTTTAAAAAAAAAAAAAAAAAATAAAGCTACTAAACAGCCTATTCTGCTTTTATGTTAAATAGACTGTGAACATTAACACGTAAATCAGAAATGTGTTCTAATTTTACTCAGATGCCATGCTGATTTTCCCCCCAAACATCAGAAAATGGTGAGTTATAATCTTAAATACAAATATGCTAACTTGCACACATTGTCTACGAATGAAACACTACCATTTTCAAAGTATTAAATTGTCACCTGAAGCTCTGCTGTGTATTTGCACTTTGACAGTTTCCTGGTTGTTCAAGTCGGCTGTTTCAGATACAGAGTCTCTATCTTTATCTAATTCTCCTTCAGAATTTACTTTATTAATCTTATTGCACATCTTCTCTTTTTGCCAATCTTTTGACATTTCAGAATTGTTCTCATCGTCCTGAATCAACATTGTTGTTTCGTTATTATCTTCAGAAAAGCCTCTAGAGCCATTTTCATTTTCTGCTTTATCACTGTTGCTACAAGATTCACAGGATTGAAAATCTACATCTGATTGGCTCTTGTCTTCTTCCATGGTCTCCTCAGTCGTTATAGTTTGAGGATCTTCCTCAACTTCCATGACCTGTTCTTTTAATTCTTCATGAAGCAGATCCATTAAACATCGAAGGAATTCTTGAGCATCCTAATATATAAGCAACAGAGATATTACCATTTCATTAAAAATATGTGCACATAGAAAATTAAGAAAAAAATACATAAACTGTGCTTATCAACTGATTTCTAAATGTGCAGGCATTATACTGAGGAAACATCAGGCACTGAAGGGATGGGAAGCACTATGTTCTAAAAATTTATGTAAATAAAACAGAAGTAATTTAAAAACTGAAGATGATCTAGAGGTAGGCTTTTAGTACTGCTGCTATTTTTTAAAAATGGAGAAGGCATAAAGAAAACATGGACTTGCCTCATATGATAATTAGAATTCAGAGTTGTCCTAAATTCAAATATTTTATAAGTTTGGCTTAAAATTAAAGTTTCATTCAATCTTGTACTATACCTCAAAGAAAAATCCCTGATCAACTTGGAATGCTTTTTAAAAATACAAATCTGTGGGTAGAGGGGTATGCAAAATGGGTGAGGGGAAGTGGAAGGTAGAGGCTTCCAGTTATGTAATGAATTAGTCACAGGGATAAAGGGTACAGCATAGGGAATACCGTCAATGGTATCATAATAGTGTTGTATGATGATAAATGGCAGCTACACTTGTGATGAGCAGAGCATGACGTGTTATATTGTCGAATCACTATGCTGTACACCTGAAACAAATGCAACACTGTGTGTCAACTATACTTCAATTAAAAAAAAAAAAAGAAAAAAGAAAATACAAATGTGTAGACCCAACTCACATCTACTAAATCAGTGTCTGGTGATCCAGGAATGTGCACCGGAAAAAATTAAAAGGGAACAGGTATTGTTTTGAAAAAGAAAAATATGTGAGGGCCAGGTGTTAACATTAAAGGAAAACATATAAATCTACAATAATTGAAACTGCCATCACTACTACTTCAAAAAAAATACAAGTCAATGAAATGAATTAGAAAGTCCAGAAACAGACCCTATAAAATATTAACATAAGCATAAAAATTAATAAAGAAGAAATTTAAAAAATCAGATAAGAAAATTCTTAAATTTGTAGTTTGGTACAATTAGTAGTAACTGTGAAAAATAAAATTTGGATTGTAACACAAAATAAATGACAGATGCAGAGAATTAAATATTTTGAAAATAAAGCAGGGGCGCCTAGGTGGCTCAGTCGTTAAGCGTCTGCCTTCGGCTCAGGTCCTGATCCCAGGGTCCTGGGATCGAGCCCCACATCAGGCTCCCTGCTCAGCGGGAAGCCTGCTTCTCCCTCTCCCACTCCCCCTGCTTGTGTTCCTGCTCTTGCTGTCTCTCTCTGTCAAATAAAATCTTTAAAAAAAAGAAAGAGGGGCGCCTGGGTGGCTCAGATGGTTAAGCGTCTGCCTTCGGCTCAGGTCATGATCCCAGGGTCCTGGGATCGAGCCCCGCATCAGGCTCCCTGCTCGGCGAGGAGCCTGCTTCTCCCTCTCCCACTCCCCCTGCTTGTGTTCCCTCTCTCGCTGTCGCTCTCTCTGTGTCAAATAAATAAAATCTTTAAAAAAAAAAAAGAAAGAAAGAAAAGAAAGCATAAAATATAGGTGGAACTTTATCTCTAGATGTGTAACTTTTTGAAGCTTGCAAGAGCACTAGAAAAGAGACATATTTATCAACTCAAAATTTAACAATTTCTAGAAAAATAAAAAATTACAAGAAAGGTGGAAAAATATAAACTAAAAATATGACAACAGGTTATTATTCTTGGTAAATAAACACACAAGAAGTGATGACCTAAAACATTGGACAAATAAATTATAAAGGAAGAAATACAAATGACTACATAAAAGCATAAGGCATAATGGCATTGTGCAAACTTTAATTAAAGATTAATGTTATGAATGAAAAAGAATGAAGACTTACCTGCTGAGAATAGCCCCGAAATGTTGGATTTACTGTTTTAATTCCTTGAAACAGAGTAGTAGGCACAACAGAGCCTGGCCTGAGTAAGAAAAAATTTTAATGAGAAATTTGTGACTTTCACTTTTCATTTTAGAAATTTAGCAATCAAGAATCCAAGCTGTTAAAGTGTTTCAAAAAAAACCACTAAAAATTGCCCAGTATTATGTTTCATAGGCTCACCAGAACAGCTTACTAATGACACTCAAGATATGTTTTATTGCTCTTCACCCTAATGAAATGATCATGCTCTACTACAATTTTTCAAAAATACTTATAATTACTTAAAAACAAAATTTTAATTACTTAAAATTCCTGGGATAATAATTAAGATAAATGTACCCAGTACATTATCTAAACAAGACTATTCTGAATTCCATGTTTTTATTTGAGTACAGCTGACATAAGATTTTAAAACCAGCATCGAGTAACCATGAGAACAAAAATGAGAAGTCAACCAAATGTGAGATTTAACCACTTTTAGAATTCCGTACTGACACTTCTGAAGTTTGGTAAGCTTTCAGGAATATTAAGTTTAAAGTACAGAATCAGGACAAAGAAGCTTAAAACACAGCAGTTAAGGGGTAGTTCTAGCTACACAGAAAGGAATTTAGAAACATTAGAGCCTGTAGGAGCACCGGATAACACAGTGGGAATAAATGACAATGGAGCATTCTGGCTCTTTAATATTAATATTAGAGATATAAATGACATCTACTTCATATCCCAAAAGAACTCATTAAAATCATCCTCAATTTTTTTACAAAAAAATAAATTCAAAATGGATTAAAGGCCTAAATGTAAGACCTGAATCCATGAAACGCCTAAAAGAAAACATAGGCAATAATCTCTTAGACATTGCCCTTAGCAACATATTTAGGGATATGTCTCCTTCGGCAAGGAAAACCAAAGCAAAAATAAACTATTGGGACTACACTAAAATAAAAAGTTTGCACCCAGCAAGGGAAACCACCAACAAAACAAAAAAGCAACCTAGCAAGTGGGAGAAGATATTTGCAAATGATATATCAAATAAGGGGTTAATATCCAAAATATATAAAGAAGTTATACAATTCAACACCAAAAATAAAACCAAACAATCTGACTAAAAGATGGGTAGAGGACCTGAACAGACATTTTTCCAAAGACATACAGAGGGCCAACAGACACATGAAAAGATGCTCAACATCACTAATCATCAGGGAAATGCAAATCAAACTCACAAGGAGATATCACCTCACACTGATCAGAATAGCTAGTATCAAAAAAGAAAGAAAGAAAGAAAGAAAGGAAGGAAGGAAGGAAGGAAGAGAAAAGAAAAAAGAAAAGAAAGAAAGAAAGAAAAAGAAAGAAAGAAAACAAAGAAATTACAAGTGTTGGCAAAGATGTAAAAAAAAGGGAACCTCATGCACTGCAGGCGGGAGTGTAAACTGGTGCAGCCACTCTGAAAAACAGTACAAAGATTCCTCAAAAAATTAAAAATAGAAATACTATATGGTCCAGTAATTCCACTACTGGTATTTACCCAAAGAAAATAAAAACACAAATCCAAAAAGATATATGCACCCCTATGTTTACTACAGCATTATTTATAATAGCCAAGATATGGAAGCAACCTAAGTGTCCATCCATAGATGAATGGATAAAGATGTGGTATATATACAATGGAATATTTATACAGTCACAGAAAGAGTAAGATCTTTTCATCTGCGACAATATGAAAGGTCCTAGAGCGTATTATGCTAAGTGAAATAAGTCAGAGAAAGACAAATACCAAATGATTTCACTTATATGCGAAATCTAAGAAACAAAACGAATAAAACAAGCAAAAAAAAAAGGCTCTTAAAAACACAGAACAAACTGGTGGTTGCCAGAGGGAAGCTGGGTGAGGGGGATAGGTGAAATAGATAAAGAGGATTAAGAGGTACAAACTTCAAAGTTATAAAATATGTAAGTCACAGATCAAAAAGTAAAGCATAGAGAATATGTCAGTAATATTGTAATGACATTTTATGGTGACAGACGGTGATCACACTTACCATGATGAGCATTAAGTAATATACAGAATTCTCTAGTCAATATGGTATATACTTGAAACTAAATTGTATGTTAATTATACTTCAATTAAAAAAAAAGAAAGAAAAGCCGTTCTCTTTTCCTGGGACACTAAAATCAAAGTAGTAACAAATTTTTGTCTCATTTAAGAAATGTTCTTAGTAGGGGGTCATATATGTCGAAGAAAACTGAGGCACTCAGGAATATAAGAATGTTAAAACTGTACTAATGAAATTTTTACATTAGAAATCATTAACGATTTCAAAGTCTTACAAGGTTTTCTATCATTTATTTTTCTTAAAGATTTTTATTTATTTATTTGACAGAGAGGGAGAGAGAGAGCACAAGCACGGGGAGCGGCAGGCAGAGGGAGAGGGAGAAGCAGACTCCCCACTGACCCCAGAATCATGACATGAGCTGAAGGCAGACACTTAACCAACTGAGCCACCCAGGCACTCCTTACAAGATGTTTTTTTTTTTTTAAAAGATAGCTTTGGTGACTGTTTTCTTACAGGAAAGGTTGAGCAGTTCTCAGGAACCTTTAAAAAGGACTAATGGTAAGGGGCGCCTGGGTGGCTCAGTTGATTAAGCATCTGATTTTGGCTCAGATAATGATCTTGGGGTCCTGGGATCAAGCCCTACTTCAGACTCCTTACTCAGCAGGGAGTCTGCTTGTCCCTCTGCCCCGACGTCCACTCTCTCACTCTTTCTCACTCTCAAATAAATAAAATCTTAAAAAAAAAATGGGGTGCCTGGGTGGCTCAGTCGTTAAGTGTCTGCCTTCGGCTCGGGTCATGATCCCAGAGTCCTGGGATCGAGCCCCGCATCGGGCTCCCTGCTCTGTGGGAGGCCTGCTTCTCCCTCTCCCACTCCCCCCTGCTTGTGTTCCCTCTCTTGCTGTCTCTCTCTCTGTCAAATAAATAAATAAAATCTTTAAAAAAAAAAAAAAAAGGACTAGGGCGCCTGGGTGGCTCAGTTGCTTGTGTCTGCCTTCGGCTCAGGTCATGATCCCAGGGTCCTGGGATCCAGCCCCGCATCTCCCTCTCCCTCTGCCTGCTAATTCCCCTGCTTGTGTTCTCTCTCTCTCTCAAATAAATAAATATTTTTAAAAAATAAATAAAAATTTTAAAAAGGACTAATGGTAAAAGCAATTTTCCAAATAGTTCTAAAACAAAATTAGTAAAATATTACACCAATTATTCTTCTAATGCTACATTTTAGAGCAAATAAGTGTAAAGAGAAAAATGAACATTCATGTTAAGTATCTATGGTCTGATTTTAGCATTGTCAGAATGCCTACTCCTGCATTACAACTCAACCGTCAGTAATCGCAGCTTTCGCAGTTCAACACTAGATGTCCAGTCCAGATACTTCAAATGGATGTTCAGTTTGAAATATAACATGCCCTAAAATGAACTTGTCTCAAATCTACTTTTTTCAGCTCTATATATGTGCACCTGCATCCTTTTAATATTTGATACTCATTTAAAAACATAATAAAGAGAATAAATATATTAAGTACATACCTGCTTTTATGCCACAGTTCTGTCATCAGTTTGAGATAACTTTTACAAATGGCTGGTTTCTTATCTGTTCGAGCTAGTCCTCCACAATCAAGAAAAAACTGTGTCAAAGGTGGGCTAATTAAAAAAAAGAAAAATGTTGAAGTGGAATCAAAGCTTCATACTGACTGACTTCCAGGCATTCAATGAACTGGCAGCATATAGAGCCACATATCTAGTATTACTTTGCTTCCTTTTACAGCCTCACATGCACTTCTTCATATTCATGTTCAACCCATTCAAATCAAATTTGATCGCACCATTATCAGCCTCCTCAATGCTGCCAGGTCCAGTCAACACCTCTCACTTCCCTCTTAATAGCATTTATTTACAGGGGACTACCCCTCATTCCTCAACAACCATTCTCTAACAATGAATTTTTCTGCTTTTCTTCTTTACCTCTGGCAACTCTTTTCCCTCTTTATTGTTCTTTCTGCTCCTACCAGATATATAAATATCAAGGTTCCTTAGCATTTAATCCTATAGCTTTTCCTGTCTTCCCTATACACTCTTTTCCTGGGGTGACCTTAAATTTTCATGCTCATGCCAAAGACAGTCAAATTTAAGAAAGGCAAATGTCTCATCTAAACTCCAGATTTATAGCAAATACCCAAATTTAACATAATCAAAATTTAACTTTCAAGTGAATCTATTCTTCCTCCAAGCTTCTACATCTCAGTAA
Organism: Halichoerus grypus; assembly: GCF_964656455.1. Lineage (NCBI taxonomy): Eukaryota > Metazoa > Chordata > Mammalia > Carnivora > Phocidae > Halichoerus > Halichoerus grypus. The sequence continues at coordinate 124,354,932 of NC_135716.1, read as the reverse complement.
GTGGTACTACTACCTATCTGGTGGCTCAAGTTAGCAATTTAAAAGGCAATATTGTCTTTTATGAGCCTGATTAGCTGGAGGAAACCTCTGTGAATCTCTTCAAATAGTTACAGGAAACGGACTGGATAAAGGACCAAACCCTGACCTGCAACAAACTGGCTACCCTAAAAAGATATTCCATGCAAGTGGAAATGAAGAGAATGGATACCTATATACTTATATTACACAAAGCAGACTTTAACTCAAAGCTGTAACAAGATATAAAGAAGGGCATTATAAAATGTTAAAAGGATCAATTCATCAAGATGAGAATATTTGTAAATATTTATGCACCCAACAGAGGGGCAGCTAAATATACAAAGCAAGTATTAACGGATCTGAAAGGAGAAATAAAGAGCAATACAGTAACAGTAGGGGACTTCAATACCCATCTTCAATCATGGATAGATCTTCCAGACAGAAAATCAAGAAACACTGGACTTAAACTACATGTTAGACCCGATGGACTTAACAGATGTCTACAGAGCATTCCACGCTGCCCCTACCTACTTTGTAAAACTATGATTAAGAAAAAAGAAAATCTGGGGTGCCTGGGTGGCTCAGTTGGTTAAGCCGGCCTACTCTTGATTTCGGCTCAGGTCATGATCTCAGGGCCCTGAGATCAAGCCCCGTCTCAGGCTCTGTGCTGGGGCATGGAGCCTGCTTGAGATTCTCTCTTTCTCCCTCTGCCACTCCCCCACGCCACCCCCACCCCTGCTTGCTCCCTCACTCACTGAAAAAAAGAAAATCTGAACACTTTGACTTTTCCACCTATAGAAAAGTATAAAATATTTTCATAGCATCTCTAAAAATGATGACAAATTAGTTCAAGCTCATGTCTAAATGTAAAAACAAATAACTTGCTCAAAGACACACAACTACCTAGGGTCTAAGCCAGAAAGAGCAGTCTCAGGAAACCACAGGCATGAACAGAGTAACCCCACTGGGACAACAATGGATTATGTCCCAACCCGGATTCTTGCCTACTCTACCTGGAGGATTACTTAACAAGAAAGAAAAAATAACTTTTTCAGGACATGTACATAGTTTTAGTTGATCCACATAATTTTCTAAACAGGACCATTTCAGCAAGTGAGAGGGAAGGAGAGGAATGCGTTGAGGATGGTGAGGTAAGTACAGCCAAGGATTTATGGGATCCTGTTGGTTAGGGAAACTGAATAGAATTAATTCTTTCTTGTATTACTATTAATGTGTATTTCTTTCTTTTCTCCTCTGACTACTCATCTTTTTTTTTTTAAGCATACTACAGCAGCATGGTTTCCTCCCATCCAAGTACTAACCAGGCCCAACCTGCTTAGCTTCCAAGATTAGATAAGATCAGGCACGTTCAGGGTGGTATGCCCATATACTAGCAGCATGGTCATCTGCTCAAAGAGTGACTTCATTTTTTTTTTCCTCAAAGAGTGACTTTAAAAAGTTGTACAAACAAAGCTTATTTCACTACTTACCAGTTAGAAAGAGCCTGCAAAGCTGCATTCATATAACAAGTATTTCCAATATTTTTCAAACCTGTAAGACCTATTAAGAAAAATCATAAATTATGTCATCATTCAATAATGCAATGACTTAATTTTATAAATGTTTACTGAATATGTAAATATATATGGTACTTATTATGGTTCCTAAACTATGTTAAGAAAATACAAAACAGGAGTGCCTGGCCGGCTCAATGGGTAGAGTGTGCGACTCTTGATCTTGCGGTTGTGACTTTGAACCCCAAGGAAGTAGAGATTACGCAAAAAATTGAAAATTAAAAAAAAAAAAAAAACACATTATGGGGCACCTGGGTGGCTCAAGTCGTTAAGTGTCTGCCTTTGGCTCAGGTCATGGTCCCAGGGTCCTGGGATCGAGCCCCACATCAGGCTCCCTGCTCAGCAGGAAGCCTGCTTCTCCCTCTCCCATGGCCCCTGCTTGTGTTCCCTCTCTTGCTGTGTCTCTCTCTGTCAAATAAATAAATGAAATCTTAAAAAAAATAAATAATGAAAAAAATATATATTATGGAAATACAAAATAACAACTTGAACAACTCAGACCTCAGGCTTAAACTAGTGTTAATTTTTAGATAATTATTTAAATACACATTTAAAAAATTAAAATTCCCTTGTATCAATTACAAAACACAAAATCTGTGCTATATTATATACAGATAGTTTATACTAAGAATTCTGGGCTTTGGTAAAGTGATGTCAGAGAAACCAAGCATCACTCAAAGCTGCCAGTCTGTTTTCCTTGCAAATGAAATTTTACAAGACCAAATTTTTTTTTTTTTTTGGTCATTCACATCTTTAGAGTCCCTTTCACTTCTGGAGTTTGAAATTTTCACATTACATAGTTTCCTAAAGAAATGGGCAGTGCCATACAAAGGAGTGACAGGAGAATTATTTTACCTCTTGCCTTAAGTTCATCTTCTTCTTCCACTTCTATGTCCAAATCATCAAATACAGCAACCAGAGGAGTTTTTAATGTTGTATTACTGGGTATTTTAAAATCCTTGATAACAGAAAAGACAGCTAACTTGAAAAAATCCTTTATGTTAAAATTTTAAAAAATTTTATCTCATATACACATCTACAGTCTAAAAGTTAAGAGATGTTATTTTAAAACTATTAAGAACAAACTCTGGTATTACCAATCAGAATAAAATTTACATTTATATCCTGAAATCAATAAGGATCTACACTAGGTAAGAGCATGTCACTACATCTATATTAAAATATGTACTTGAATAACAAAGCCACTTGTGACTTTTCTGAATTTAAACACAATTAATTCAGTGAATTCCAATCCAATTCAGTGAGATCACATTACGGCTAAAAAAAATCTAAGTGCAATACCCTACACTGTCTTTTCAGATTTTTCTAACTTTTTACAGGAAAAAAAAATACTTAAGTTTTTCTATCATAACACACCAACTTACTGTAAACTTCTACAATCTCTCCTGATACTTGCTACCATACTTATTTTGCATCCTTTTGCGCATATGAAAGAGTTCCCTTGTTTTAAACAGTAATAAAATATTCCAGAATTAATTTCCAAGTATTGGCTTAATTCAAAGGTTACAACTGGTGATCTGTTGGTCAAATGCTAGCCCACACTTAAAAAACAAAAAAAAAGGGACAAAGCCTAACAAAAGAAAAACTTTGATCTAATATTTTAAAAATTGGGAGAGCTCACATAAAACTCAGATCATGCAAGATCTCTTCTAATAGAAGATCGAACTACAGTGAACCCATTTAGCAACACTCAGTTAAAGGAGGAAACTGAAGAGCAGCATGCACTTAGCATGTGCTCTGCTTCTCCAACTTATTACAGCTTATTCCACCTCTACAATGCATGCACATGTACTTTTATACCCACCCACTTTATACATTACTTTCCTGGTATCTGTAGATATTGAACATTTGAGTTGGCCCCATAGTCTCACTTATATTTAAGTATAGAGACTTAAAAAAAATCACTTAAAATTTTACCTCCCAGAAAAAATTTCTATTTAAAAATCTTAATGACCTTTGAATGGTTTCGAATACTACTATTTTTAATTAATGTTCCAATGAATTGGGTTCAAACAGCATATAACTTTTATAGTAGGGGCGCCTGGGTGGCTCAGTCGGTTAAGCGTCTGCCTTCGGCTTGGGTCATGATCCCAGGGTTCTGATCGAGCCCTGCATCAGGCTTCCTGCTCAGCGGGAAGCCTGCTTCTCCCTCTGCCTCTGTCTGCCACTCCCCCTGCTTGTGCTCTCTTGCTCTCTGTCAAATAAATAAATAAAATCTTTAAAAAAAAACTTTATACTAAAATTTGTACAAATAACATTTTTTATTCTGAGTAATTTCTTCAACAATGGGATCAGGAAGTTGCATGAAATTAAATTCATGCCTTTTATGTGTTATAAATATAACTCACTAGAGAATTATTTACAAGCCATCAGAAAAGTATCAGTATATTTATTCAACCAGATTCAACATTCATTAAGAGTATGAAATCTCAGGGTGCCTGGGTGGCACAGGAGGTTGAGCTACAGACTTTTGGTTTCGGCTCAGGTCATGAGATCGAGCCACACGTCGGGCTCCATACTCAGCACGAATCTGCTTGGGTTTCTCTCTCCCTCCGCCTCTGGCTCTCCCACTTGTGTTCTCTCTCTCTCTCTCTTTGAGATAAATAAATAAATCTTTAAAAAAAAAAAAAGTATGCAAAAATGGCAACAGACAGCTGTTTTAACTTACTTTTCTTTAGTCAGGGATGATTATTTTGTCAATGTTTTTATTTATATTTCTCTTTTGTGAACCATCTGCACTTATTTTTTCAACCACCTTTGAGTATTACCCTTATAAATTGTTATTAGTTCCTTATGTGATTAAACTTTTTGTTACCACATTTTTGTTAATAATGCAAGAGTGTTTACGAAAATTTACTTTCAAACTATAAAGGCATTCAAGAAAGACAAAACACATTTCTGAATGATAAATATCAGTGGGAGAAACAGTAATGGTAATGTGGTGATTTACCCACTAGAGCCATTCAACCGTGGAACTAGAAATGCAACAAGTTGTACCTTGTCTAAAACCTATTCATTTTAGTTATAGAATGTGTATGGCAAGCGAATTTATTAGCATAAATGTCTACTATCAAAATGTGATACAAAGATATAAAAGAAAAACAGAAGAGTTGGTACCAAGGAGGAAAGTACAGAAATACAATGTGATTTTTCATGAGGAAAAAGCTCACTAATGTGTTAATTAAACCATACAGAGCAAATGAGCAGAGTAAGGTAGAAGCCACTATTCTAATTTTTTCATTTCCTTTTTCCTATTTTTACATGACTGGAAAATTCTCAAAATTAAGTGATCAATCTTTGCAAGCCCACACATATTTTGGAACCAAAGGTCAATGCTAAGCTTTGAGATATCCTATCTGGTTTTTGATAAATTAGTAAAATGTTCTTAGTAATATAAATGGGGGTAGAGAGGGGAGAGAAATGAACAGGGAGCTGAATTAGTATTTGTAATTCCCTATCAAAGAAGGCCTGCCGCCTCTCCTAGAACCAGATTGCTAGAAAAAGATACACTTTTTAAACTAGTTTTTTTTTTTTTTTTTTTAAGTTTTAAAAACACAACAGGTGCTTTTCTATCTTCAGACAGGTGGGCTTCAATCTTACCATAACCTATCATTCTACAAAAGAATAAAGGCCAGCCTCAGTGTTTCAATCGAGAAAAAAAGGCACATTACAAAAATTTTTAAAGTACATATTAGGTGGAGTGCTTTTAAATTACAACTACATGACAAATTCTGAAATCACTACGTGAAAATGTATATTTTAATTAAATAAAGTTAGATTATTACCTGGACACTGTTTTCTTGTGTTTGCTGAAGTGGTCTTACATGAGGCAAAGAAGGCTGAGTTCCTAATTTCCTATCCAAAAATACTTCTTTGCTGCAAGCATAACACCATACTCGAAGAGTGGTAAGGTTCACAGTTAGATAATGCTTTGTCTCCTATATAATTTCACAGGAGGGGAGAAGAGGAACCAAAATTAGATATAGGTGAAAACATTTCAAAAGATCATATAAGGGGGCACCTAACTGGCTCAGTTGGAAGAGCACTGGACTCTTGCTCATGACTTCAACCCCCACACTGGGTGTAGAGATTACTAAAAAAAATAAACTTAAAAAAATCATATAAGTGGGGTGCCTGGGTGGCTCAGTCAGTTAAGCATCCAACTCTTGATTTTGGCTCAGGTCATGATCTCAGGGTCGTGAGATTGAGCCCCACTTACAGCTCTGCATTCAGTGGAGTCTGCTTCTCTCCCTCTCCCTCTGCCCCTCCCCTCATTTGCTCCTGATCTCTCTCTCTCAAATAAATCTTTTTAAAAAATCATGTAAGAGGGGCGCCTGGGTGGCTCAGTTGTTAAGCGTCTGCCTTCGGCTCAGGTCATGATCCCAGGGTCCTGAGATCGAGCCCCACATCAGGCTCCTTGCTCGGCGGGGAGCCTGCTTCTCCCTCTCCCTCTGCCTGCTGCTTCCCCTGCTTGTGCTCTCTCTCTGTCAAATAAATAAATAAAATCTTTAAAGTAAAAAAAATCATATAAGATAAACTGCTGGCCTTTGATGAGTAACAATATACTCAAAAGAGAAGAGTTAAACTGCAACACCAAAAACACATTCTTCAGGTAAACTGCTAAAGTACAGTGAATAGTAACAATATCTAACCCTACTTTAGAAATTATTCTATTGTCATTTTTTACCACTGTTCAGCATGAAGACAAACAAGAGTAAGATTCTGTTTTGCAGTTAGCAAATAAGTGTAATACAAGAAAATAATTGACAAAAGCACAGTAACAATTCTAGAAGATCAGAGTGGCAAAACAATGAGCCCAATGACATGTGTCAAAGCAAAAAACCGCTCAAGCAATAGTGAATGTATGATCTTGGATATATAAAGCTTCGGCCTTTCTCAACTGGAGTTCTGCAAGAAAATTTGTGCCCTACAGAAAATTATTTTAGTAACTATTTTTTCAATTCTCCTAAAAATGGTACATAGCACTACCATTCTAGATGCATAAAAGACAAGTAACGTATGTATAATGATGCCTGAGGGCCTTGGGATATTCAGGCTTAATTAATTCTCTTGAGGAACCCTGACTGAGGACAATTCATGCTATAGAAATATCAATGTGAAAAAGACAGTTCCTTCTCAAGAAACTTACAGTTTAGAAGGGGAGACTATAAAAGAGGCATGCCAGAATTACACACAAGCACCAAACCACCAGGGTGAAGTAAAAAGGGAACTCCAGTTAAGAGAATGTGCAGAAGGTAATAAGAGTTGAGACCTGAAGTTAGCCAGGTCCTATCACAAGTGGAGGCATCCACTCTTAACTTCAATCTTCACATCTCCTAAAATTCCAACTATCATCTTCATAAATCAGGAGGCATACTTCTTAAATCATTACTCTCTTAATTACAACCTCAATCTAATATTGATCTTAGCAATTCCCCTCCCCACCTTTTAAAAAGTATAAGCTAAGATTTAACTCCTCTTATATGAAAAAGGGCAAAATTTTGAACTGAAACTTGAAATAATGTTGTATTTGCTTTCCGTTTCCTTCAGGCTCTCTTTAAAAAATATCTTGCATGAAAATTTTCTGTACACTGGGTAATATATGGAATTGTTGAATCACTGTATTGTACACCTGAAACTAATATAACACTGTATGTTAACTAACTGGAATTAAAAATAAAAGCTTAAAAAGCAAGCAAGCAAATAAATATATAGATAGATAGAAAAAAAATTTCTATATCATACCTGAGAGTGTATGGTGCTGTGATCTACTTGTGATTCACCACAACCAACATATGAACATCTATTCTATAAATAATTATACAAAAGAAAAGAAAAATAAGGCATTTTATAACGTGTAAATGAACAATAACACTGCAATTTCAATTAAATTTTGATCACACGTTTTAAATCAATGACTAAGTGACTTTACATAGTAAGTTATTTTAATCAAAAGGTATTAGGAACAGAAGAATAAAGTGAGAATATTTCTAAGGTAAAAGCTAATGCCACCTCTAATAAAAGGCAAGCATAAAATATTTTAATGATTTACTAAAACTCTGCAAAAGCAATGCAAGTTAAAACCCAAAGTTTACAGTTTTTGTTATCAGTAATGATCTTTTTAAAGTATATTCATTTATAAAATCCTTTGAATGTCAAAAAATCTTAGAGTTACCCTTATTCAGATATAAATTTTTATAATACCAAACTTTTGAAAAGGAACATACACATACCTCCAGGCATGCCCAAAGATTTGGTCCTCTGACTTTACAATCCTGACAAGTACCCTATGAAACAAAAATCACATAGACAACATTATCATTATACTGACACAGCCAAACACATACAATTGACTAGTAATATCATATAAAAAATTAGAACTCATGAACACACAGTATTATAGTAATTTATTTAAAAAATACATATTTGGGAGAAAAATGAATAATTTTTTAAGGAAGGAAAAAACTCTATATCTTACATGAGATTTTTGTATTAAGTCTTCTTTTGTTATTTCACCAACTGAATCCAAATGTGGACAATGATTTCGAAAAGCTGCCATTTTGTTAGAAATTTTTTCCTGTCTCCCAAGTATTTCCAAATGAGGTAATACCTACAGGACAAATAACCAAAAAATGTTAATTAAAAAATGCTAATATAGTAAAAATAATTAAAATAAAGGACAGGGTGCCTGAGTGGCTCAGTAGGTTAAGGTCTGCCTTCAGCTCACGTCATGATCTTGGGGTCCTGGGATCAAGCCCAGCATCAGGCTCCCTCAATGGGGAGTCTGCCTTTCCCTCTCCCTCTGCCCCTCCCCACCGCCCCCCACCGCCCCCCACCCCACCCCCGCTCATGTGCATGCATAGGCGCATGCGCTCTCTAATAAAATCGTCAAAAAAATAAAATAAAATAAAGGCTAAAATAATAAGCATATGTGTTTACAAGTCTACCCTAGAATATATTTTTCAAAATATACCTAGATTACCTTCATAATTTAAAATGCACATTGACAATTTCTCTACAAAGTTAACATTTTATAAAGACTGACAACTATGAGGGCCCCTGGGTGGCTCAGCGGTTAAGCGTCTGCCTTCCGCTCAGGTCATGGTCCCAGGGTTCTGGGATCGAGCCCCATACTGGGCTCCCCGCTAAGCTTCTCCCTCTCCCACTCCCACTGTTTGTGCTCTCTCTCTATCTATCTCGCTGTCTCTCTCTCTCTCTCTCTTGCTGTGTCTAATATATAAATAAAATCTTAAAAAATAAAAAAGATTGGGCGCCTGGGTGGCTCAGTTGGTTAAGCGACTGCCTTCGGCTCAGGTCATGATCCTGGAGTCCTGGGATCGAGTCCCACATCGGACTCCCTGCTCAGCAGGGAGTCTGCTTCTCCCTCTGATCCTCCCCCGTCTCGTGCTCTCTCTCTGTCTCATTCTCTCTCTCAAATAAAAATTTAAAAAAAAAAAAAAAAAAAGATTGACACCTATGTATCAATATAAATTTGTTTCTACAATACTTTTGCTACTTTTTCCCCTTTCTTTCCCATTTCACATTTTAGAATATAAATAAGAGAAAAAATTTCATTTATTCCATTTAAGTACTCTTTTTTTTTTTTTTTTAAGATTAACCCTTAGGCTGTAATAGGAATTAAAGGGAAAGAATAGTCAAATGGAAACATTTCTTTTCACACTAGCAGCAGCCCGTAGTGATGATATAAATGAAACTGTCTGGTATGTTAGCAGTATACCAAGATGGTCACAAATCAGAACTTCTCAACATTGGCACCACTAACACTTTGGGCCAGATCTTTCTTGTGGGAGTTTGTACTATGCATTTTAAGGTAATTAGCAACATTTTGCTTCTACCTATTAGATGCCAAACACCCTCCCTATTCTGAGCTTTAACAACTATAGTATAAAATTATGTCCTCAAAGGGACAAAATCGTCCCAAGGTAAAAACCAAATTACCACAAGATCCTTTCAACAACCCTGAGGTGGAGTACCACTATTACCTTCATTTCATATAAGGCTAAGAGAAGCAAATCTGACTGACTTCCCATTGTTAGCATTTGGCAGAATGAGGATTTCAATCCACCTATGTATCTTATGGGTAAGAGCAAGACTGTGAAGTCAAACAGAATTGAGGATACCAATAAGAGCAGGATGGCATAACTAACTTATGGGGCTATTTTAAGGATTAAATGAGGTAGTACACATGTCAAGTGTGTAAATACACAGAGTACTACGCATACACAAGCACATAAAATTTTATTAGGCACTCTGCAGCATCCCATTATATACTTTTTTAATATGACCAGTAAGGTCTCATACCTCCCTTCCCCATATGACAAGTTTAAGACTTAGTTTCCCACATCGATTACAGTTTTCCTAATATTCTTCAGGAGTTTCCTCAATTCCATTAAAATAAACAGAAGGCAAAATGTTTTGCAATCCCAATACACTTAACTTCCTCCAAGATATCACAATATTACAAATATAACTTATGAGAAAAAGAATGATAGGAATATTATGTCACTAAATTTTATGTATCTCCACTGCAAATCTTATAAATCATAGAGCTAACTGCTATACAGCATTCAATGCGTAGAAATCTTATGACTGGTTCAAGTAAACTGAGTGATTTCCAAGAAAAAGTCTCAAGTTTAAAATTCAGTACTTCTAGATCTTCTTTTGATGTACATTCTTAATAACAAGGCTTTTCATGCCCTTAGTTTATCTTTGGGGTTTGAGAACACTATTTGGGAACAAAATAAGAAACTTACTAGGAAAGAATAAACACTTATAAATGCTAAAATATTAACACATTAGTAAACACATTAAACAAAAAGTTTCAATGAAATCAAATGAGTCCAATATTATCTTGCAACCTACAAAATGCAACGGGAAATCACCCTGGGGGTTAATAGTGAATAAATAGTTATTTCTAAATATTACATTATTACATAACATTAGGGATGCCTGGGTGGCTCAGTCGGTTAAGCATCTGACTCTTGATTTCAGCTCAGGTCATGATCTCAGGATCATGAGATTGAGCCCTGCAACAGGCTCCACACAAGTCTGCTTGAGATTCTTTCCCTCTGCCCCTCCCCATGCTCCAGACTTTCAGATGCATGAAGTTAAACTTAAAATAACTGTTAATATTTTCCATTTCTATTTACATTTTAGGAAGAGTCTGGCAATCTTTCCCACATCTCACTTCCTTTTGTGCTTAGATATTTCTTCCCTCTCATCCAACTACCTCTACTGCCAGCCATTATGGAGTAACAGGAAACAGATTCACGCTCTCAACGTAATTAACTAAAAAGCCAGACAAAATATATAAAACAATGGTTATCAGACATTGAACAATAGGCAACGAGGCAACTGCCCCACCTGACTGCCTAGAAAGAACTTCTAGGCCATAGTACACATAAGAGAAAACCCAAACAGTCTAGCAATCTCCTTGAGTTGAAGGGGCAGTACTGAAAATGCAGAGAGGCCAAGGTGGCTAGAATTCACAAGGCAGAGTAACAGAGAGGAAGGAACTAAACACAGAGCAAATAAACTCATGAGATTTGTAGAGGGCTACCATCAGGTTTTTAGCTGAGAACTGATAAGCATGCATGTGCATGTGATTAAACTACCCTAAACAAGGGAAAGAACTACTGTAAAGGAGTAGGTAGAACAATCCTCACAGCCAATACAGATCTGTTTGTGCCCCCATCAGTAAGTTTAAAGCCTTCATAATACAGAAGGAACAAAGTACTCAGAGGGTATTGCCCCAGTAATAGGAAATAAAGTATCCCTAGACTAAAAACTACTTTTGTTCTGCCTTTAAAAAGCTCAAAACAATATTACAGGACTAAACTATTACCAAGGCACTTAACTGTGTCCCAGAACAAAGCTAAGGATATTTAAAGCAATAATAATGAAAAAAAAAAAACAGCACCAGACAAGATTTTTAAAATGGCAATGCCTGGCATCCAATCAAAAATTACAAGACAGGAATGCAAGCTGGTACAGCCACTCTGGAAAACAGTATGGAGGTTCCTCAAAAAGTTGAAAATAGAGCTACCCTACGACCTAGCAATTGCACTACTATTCACCCCAAAGATACAAATATAGTGATCCAAAGGGGCACCTGCACCCCAATGTTTATAGCAGCGATGTCCACAATAGCCAAACTTTATCCAGATGAATGGATAAAGATGTGGTATATATATACACACACAATGGACTACGCCTCAGTCATCAAAAAAATGAAATCTTGCCATTTGCAATGATGTGGATGGAACTAGAGGGTATTATGCTAAGCGAAATAAGTCAATCAGAGAAAGACAATTATATGATCTCACTGATATGGGAATTTAAGAAACAAGGCAGAGGATCATAGGGGAAGAGAGGAAAAAATAAAACAAGACGAAATCAGAGAGGGAGACAAACCATAAGAGACTCTTAATTGTAGGAAACAAACTGAGGGTAGCTGGAGGGGAGGGGGTGGGGGGTTGGAGTAACTGGATAATGGACATTAAGGAGAGCATGTGATGTAATGAGCACTAGGTATTATATAAGACTGGTGAATCACTGAACTCTACCTCTGAAACCAATAACACATTACATATTAATTGAATTTAACTTTAAAAAAAATAAAAAGTATTGAGAAATAATCTTATCCAGCACAAATGTACCTCTCCTGTCCACCTGCCCTAGTTTTCAGGGCACCCATCTGCTGTCTTAAGCCCACTCTCTTGAAATACCCCTGTGCTATGAAGATGTCCATGGGGCAGTAACCATATTTATGTTGCTCTATACTGTATCATATTTTGTCATCATTCAGTTATAAAATCTTTTATAATTCAAAAAAATTACAAGATATACAAAGAAGAAAAATCAGATCCACAGCAAGGAAAAAAAGAGATCCAGAGATAATACAGATGACAGGATAAAGGATACACATTTTATTTTTTATTTATTTTTAAAGTAGGCTCCAGTCCCAGCTGGAGCCCAACACAGGGCTTGAACTCACAACCCTAAGATCAATACCTGAGCTGAAATCAAGAGTTGGACACTCTACTGACTGAGCCACCCAGGTGCCCCAAGGATACACATTTTAAAGAAAAACTATACTGCAAATTGAAATACAAAAAAAAGACTGAGAAAATTAAATAAGAGTATCACTCAGCTGGGTGCAAAAGTCCAAATTTGATGAAAAATAAAATCCTACAAATTAAAGCAACACAACGAACTCAAAGCACAAGACACAGGAACAAATTACACCATGGCACATTAAAAACAAGTTGCTTAAGGGGGGCAGTGCAGGCCACTGGCTTCCCCACAGCACCCTCCATGGGGCTGCCTTGCAGGCTAGGTGTGGCTAAAAACCAACCAACCAACCAAGTTGCTTAAAACCAGTAATAAAAAGAACATCTTCAAAGTACCCAAGAAAGGCCAATAATGTACGCTGGAAACAATGCAAGCCAGAAGACAGTGGAGCAACATCTGTACAGTATTGAAAGATCACTGTCAACCTAGAATTCCATACCTAGGAAGACAGCTTTCAAAAAAAGGCAAAATAAAGACCTCTTACAAAAATGCTGAAAGAGGGGCGCCTGGATGGCTTAGTCAGTTAAGCATCTGCCTTGGGCTCAGGTCATGATCCCAGGGTCCTGGGATGGTGCCTGCTTTAGGCTCCCTGCTCAGTAGGGAGTCTGCTTCTCCCTCTCCCTCCACCCCTCTACCCCGACTCATGTCCTGTCCTGCATGCTCTCTCGCTCTCTAATAAATAAAAAATCTTTAAAATAAATAAAATAAAAATGCTGGAACAACTTATTACCAGCTTACCTGCACTGTAAAACCTACATATATGCTTCAATATTTTTTTTCATGCTCATATAATCAAATACAGAAAGAGAGACCTATATGGCCTTTTTTGGCCAATAATACAGACATCCCTCTCTCTCAACTTTTTCTTGGATACACATATGTCATGATGCATGCCCTGCATAAATTATTCAATTAATTCTTCTATAGATTAATACTATCTGTTTCCATATTCTGCCATTAAAAATACCCATATGATCTTGGGATGCTTGGCTGGTTCAGTCGGCAGAATGTGTGACTCTTGATCTCGGGATTCTGAGTTTGAGCCCCAAGTTAGGTGTAAAGATTACTTAAAAAAAACAAAATCTTAAAAAAAATCTATATAATCTTAATACAGGCCAGTTTGTAAAATCAGATTTTGCAAGATTACATTTCAAAAATTATACAACTTACATTTCCACTAGTAAAGCCATTTTCTGCACAGCAACACCATTTTCTCTACTAGCAATAAACATCACTGTTTTTTTACTTTTGCCATTTAATAGGCACATTGTTAGATTTCACCAGTACTTTAATTTGCATTACTTGACAACCAGTGAGTTTGAGTGTCTTTTCATAAGTTCTATGGCCTCATAGATTTGCTCTTTTATTAACTACTACTTTGAAGGTTTTTTTTTTTTTTGGTCTTCTGGATTCAAATAGAATTTCTACACTGCAGGGGTGCCTGGGTGGCGCAGTTGTTAAGCGTCTGCCTTCGGCTCAGGTCATGATTCCAGGTGCTGAGATCGAGCCCTGCATTGGGCTCCCTGCCCCGCGGGAAGCCTGCTTCTCCCTCTCCCACTCCCCCTGCTTGTGTTCCCTCTCTTGCTGTCTCTGTCAGGTAAATAAACAAAATCTTAAAAAAAAAAAAAAGAATTTCTGCACTGCAAATATTTTTTCAAACTATTTGTTTATTAAGTTTTTAATTTTGATGAAATACACAAATTTATCATCTTAGCCATTTCTAAGTGTACAGTTCAGCAACATTATACAACATTCACACTGTTGTTCAACCAACATTGTCCAACATTCACATTGTTGTACGACCAATCTCCAGAACTCTTTTCATCTTGCAAAACTGAAACTCCACAGCCATTAAATAGGAGCTCTCCATTCCACCTCCCACCAGCCCCTGGCAACCACCATTCTACTTTATCTCTATGAATTTGACTAGTCTGGGGATCCAAAGAGGTTTTTCAGAGGAATTATACAGTATGTCTTTGTGATGACATTATTTCACTTAGCCTAATGTCCTAAAGATTCACCCATTTCGTAAGCATGTCAGAATTTCCTTCCTTTTCCAGGCTGAATAACATTCAGTTGTGTTTGTATATATACCACATTTTGTTAATTCATTCATCGATCACTGGACACTTGGGTTGCTTTCACCTTTTGGCTATTGTGAATAATGCTGCCATGAACACAACCGTACAACTATCTCTTCAAATCCTTGCTTTTACTTCTTTTGGGTAGATATCCAGAAGTGAAATTGCTGGATCAGGGGTGCCTGGCTGATTCAGTTGGTAGAGCACGCAAGTCTTGATCTTGGGGTTCTGAGTTTGAGTTCCATGTTGGATGTGGAGACTATTTAATAAATAAATAAACTTTGAAAAATAAATTGCTGGATCATATGGTAACTCTATTTTTCAATTTTTGAGGAATCACCATACTATACATATACATATATACCAGCAGCCATAGTGGCTGCACCATTTTACATTCCCAGTCCAATGCACAAGGGTTCCAATTTCTCCACATCCTCACCAACCCTTACTTTTCTAGGTTGTTTTTTTTTTTCCCTGGTTTTTTGATAGTAGCTATCCTAATAGGTGTGAGGTGATCTTGCTGTGGTTTTGATTTGCATTTCCCTAATGATTAGTAATGTTGAGTATCTTTTCATGTATTCATTAGCCATTTATTTATATACCTTCTCTAGAGAAATGTCTATTCAACTCGTTTTTTAATTGGGTTGTTCGTTTCTTTTTGTTGTTGAGTTGTAGGAGTCCTTTACATATTCTGGGTATTTAACTCCTTATCAGATATATGATTTGCAATATATTTTCACCCATTCCATAGGTTGCCTTTTTACTCTCGACTGTGCCCTCTGATGCACCGCTTTTAATGTGATATAGTCAAATTTATCTATTTACCTTTGTTGCCTGTGCTTTTGCTGTCATATCCAAGGAATCACTGCCAAATCCAATGTCACAAATGTTTTCTTCTAAGAGTTTTAGTTCTTATGCTTAGGCCTTTGATCCATTAGAGTCAATTTTTCTATGCAGTGTAAGGTAAGCATCCAACTTCATATGTTTGCATGTGGGTATATAATTTGCCCAATTCCCTTTGTTGAAAAGACCTTTCCCCTCTTTGAACAGTCTTGGCACTCTTGTCAAAAAACACCTGATCATATATATGAAGGTTATTTATGGACTCTATGCTATTCCACTAGCTTATGTCTATCTTAGTACCAATACTGCTAACTTTCTTACAGTATCCTTTATCATTAAAGGCTTTAATTTTTATAAAATCAAACATGTCTCTTATAATAGCTTGAGTTTCTAATCTTAAAATTTCCTAGTCCATATAGCTAAAGCTGTAGAATAACCTTAACTAGTTGTTAAACAAGGCTTTAATCCATCTGGGGTTTATCTTAAGACAGGAACCCAATTTTATTTTCTTCCAGATGGGCAGACAGTTGTACCAGCACCACTTACTACACAATCTACCCATTACCTACTGAACTGTAATACTATCTTTACCTTTACTACACTTGCACATATTTCTGGATCCTTCATTTTGTTCCACTAATCTACTTATGCCAATACCATATTTAATCTGAATACATGGAATGTAGAGTATTTCAATAACTGTAAGACATTTCTCATTCACTATTCCTTTTCAGTTTCCTTGGCTATTCTCTGAATATACTAGAAAACACGATAGTTTTACCTCTTGTTTTCCAGTATTAATTATTTAACTTTATTGTTTTAATGCATTTACTAGAATCTCTAAGGC
This sequence comes from Halichoerus grypus, assembly GCF_964656455.1. Lineage (NCBI taxonomy): Eukaryota > Metazoa > Chordata > Mammalia > Carnivora > Phocidae > Halichoerus > Halichoerus grypus. The sequence continues at coordinate 124,338,454 of NC_135716.1, read as the reverse complement.
AATGTTAAATATAAAAATGTTAAAGAAAAAGTGATTTTGGGCATCCATTTCTGGGTCCTTGTTTTAATGGTCTAGCCACTTAGGATATTTGCTGTAATTTCCTCCTATTCTTAATTTACTTTGATTTTTTACATTAGAATTCTTTTTTTAAAGTAAGTTCTAAGCCCAATATGGGGCTTGAACTCACGACCCCAAGATCAAGAGTCATACGTTCTACTGACCGAGCCAGCAAGACGCCCCTAATTAGAAATGGCCAAGATTTTTATTTATTTATTTGAGAGAGTGAGGAGAGACAAGGAGCAGGGGGAGGGGCAGAGGGAGAAGCAGACTCCCCACTGAGCAGGGAGCCTGATGTGGGGCTCGATCCTGGGACTCCGGGATCATGACTTGAGCCGAAGGCAGATGCTCAACTGAATGCGCCACCCAGGCACCCCAGAATTGGCCTTAATGAACTTTATTAAATGTCTTCTCAGCAGCTACTGATGATTTACTATATTCCTTATTTCATCCACTGATATAATCTATTAACAGATTTGATACAAATGATCCTTGCATTGGTATGCCTATGGGTCAAAATGTACTATTAGTCTGTTGCTTCATATCTAGATTCTATTGGTTAATATCGTATTTAGAAATTTTGCAAGTGAAATTGACCTTTTTGGGTAACATTTTTATCAGGGATAAAAGTACATGTGCTTCACAGAATACATTCAGTAGCTTTGCATCTTCTATACCATAGAAAAGGTTTTATTATTTATTATTATTATTGTATGTTCTTTATAAATTAAATGAAACTCAGCTGTGAAATTATCTGCTATGGTGCCTCTTTGCAGGACATATCTTCAATCATCTTCTGACCCTTTAGTGGGAATGGGTCAATTCAAGTTTTTCACTTCTTGGATCAAATTTACTAATTTATATTTTGCTATTAAATCATGCATGCCCTCTCAATTTTCAACTTTACATCATAGCATGCATGTAATATTCTCAAGAAAATTGCATAACATTCCATTAATCTCCCCTATATCCATGTGTCTTTGATGTTTCCTTTCTCGTTCCTAATCTTGTGCATTTTTACTTGATTTTATTTTCTTCTACAAAGGTTTATCTAGTTCATTTGTCTTTGCAGAGAACCAGCTTTGTGATTTATCCTTTCCACTATTTTTGTTCTGTTGTTTCCAATTCCATTAATTACAGCTTTATCTTTAATTTCCATGTCGTACTTGGTTTTGGTTTTATTTTCTTAATCCCTAAATATGAGTACTAAATTCTCTTTTTTTTCCTCACTTAATAAAAGTATTTAATTAGTATGCATTTTCCTTTAAATACCAATGTTGGCCAATTAAACGGAAATTTTCTCATTGCTTTCTAGATAATCTTAATCTTGCTTTTGATTTTAGAATGTTTTAAGTCCACCATTAGAACAGATACATAAAAGGTACATTCACAAATGAATACTACACAACAGTCTGACCACTTGAAGTGGATGATTTATCACATTCACAAATGAATACTACACAACAATTTGACCACTTTAAATGGATGGATAATTTATCAACAGAGATAGATCTAAAGTACATAATGTTGGATTGGAAAAAAAGGAAGATACAGAATGATACGTACTGTATGAAACCACTAAAGTAAAAATTTAAAACCTGCATTACAGCACACTGTATCTGGATGTAGACATCCTATAAAAATATAGTCATTGAAGGTTATGTACTCTGTTGCCTCAGAACAAAGAAATGGGGACTGGGGAAAGATTAAGTACTCTCTGTTCTGGTGTCTGGTATTAATCTTTTGGTATCTAAACAATTTAATGAGAACTAGTCCATGTAAACAAAAGCTAATAATTTGTACCAAGGCAATTTAGTATTCCTTACAATTAAACATAACACTATCAAAATAGAAGGCCCTTAATATTCTAGTTACCTGGGGCGCCTGGGTGGCTCATTCGTTAAGCGTCTGCCTTCAGCTCAGGTCATGATCTCCAGGTCCTGGGATCGAGCCCCGCATCAGGCTCCCTGCTCAGCGGGGAGTCTGCTTCTCCCTCTCCCTCTGCCTCTCCCCACTGCTCCTACTCTCTCTCTCTCTCTCTCTGTATCTCTCTGTCTCAAATGAATAAATTAAAAAAAAAAATTCTATAAAAAAAAAAAAATTCTAGTTACCTAGTTTTACTCAATTAATTCACTATGGTTATAAAATCATTCTTTTATTCCTTCTTTTGATAAAGATTTACTGAGAGTAGGATATTTAGACACAAGAGGACAAGGCAACAGAGGTTCTAAGCTGCTTCAATTTCTTCTCCAGTGTATACCAAAAGAAAGAAGGCATTCATGCTTTCACTCTGGTCTGACAGTTTGCCCAGGGAAGACAGGTACTAGGCATTAGAAAAGACAGACAACACAAAGGCAGTGAAAATAAATGTAAATGAAAATGCCTTTTTTTAAGTATATAGATGTAGATCCCACAAAACTCTGAGATTCCTTTAGAAGCTTATGGGTCACAGGATGGGAATCACCAGGGAGCACAAGAAAATTCAAGCTCTGCATGGAAATTAAGGCTTTTCATAATTGACCCCAATTTGTCCTTACCTTTACAATCTTTTATCTGGCAACCTTTTCCGCAACCTTTTCCTCTAACTACCCTAACTAGACTTATTTGAAATTTTCTCAGCCTTATAATGATGGCAATAACCCCAACTAAAAAATGTTCCTGGACGAATTCATGTTCTATGATGTACAGCTCAATTGCCCATCTGCAGATTCAAAACTGCTTCTGAAGTTATTACTTTTAAGCAGGGGGAAGGAGGGAATACCTTGGCAGTACAATCAATTTTCATGCCCAAAATTCTACCCTTGCCATCCAAAAAAACAGAAGAGCACATATTCAAGTTTTAGGAAAAGCAAAGGGACCTGTGTCATTAATATTTGTTACACATCAGGACATAGTTGGTGACCTAATAAGAACCTTTTAATATTGAGAAACCGTCTGCATTCCATTGCCTAATCTATTCTAAAAGGTAAAGCTATTTATAGAGTCAGATTCAAGCAACCATGAGAAACAATTTATGTCAGGAAAACTGGTAAATAATTTAATAGTCATAGAGAAGATTGATATGAATCCAGAAAGTCTTTACTAGCAGGTGGCAGAACTGTTCGTATTTTTAACAAAACTCTGGATAAAGGCACAGAAGGCAGGCTTGCAAAATCTAGTTATAAAATTTTAAAAATTAAGTTTTTTAGGGGTGCCTGGCTGGCTCAGAAGAGTATGCCACTTTTTTTTTTTTTTAAAGATTTTATTTAAAGATTTGAGACAGAGATACAGAGAGAGAGAGAGAACGAGAAGGGGGAAAGGCAGAGGGAGAGTGAGAAGCAGGCTCCCCACTAAGCCAGGAGCCCAATGTGGGTCTCAATCCCAGGACCCTGGGATCATGACCCAAGCTGAAGGCAGACGCTTAACCATCTGAGCCACCCAGGCACCCCAAGTATGCGACTCTTGATCTCAGGGTCGTAAGTTTGAGCCCCACGTTGGCAGAGTTTCCTTAAAAAAAAAAAACACAAAAACTAAAACCTAAAAAATAAATAATTTTTTTATGTAACTTATAAATGTTTTTTTATAGGTAATGGAGAGTAAAGAGTACACTTGTGATGTACAGAATTTTGAATCGCTACATTGTACGCCTGAAGCTAATATTCCATTATATGTTAACTATATATACTGAAATTAAAATTAAAAATAACAAAAAATAAATTAAACTGAAAATAATAGTTCTTTTTTTTTAAGATTTCATTTATTCATTTGATAGAGAGCACAAGTAGTGGGGAGAGGCAGAGGGAGAGGCAAAGGGAGAGGCAGAGAGAGAGAGGGAAAAGCAGGCTCCCGGCTGAGCAAAGAGCCTGAAGTGGGGCTGCATCCTGGGACATGGAGATCATGACCTGAGCCGAAGGCAGACGCTTAACCATCTGAGCCACCCAGGTGCCCCTGACAGTAATAGGTTGTTTTTCTTTTTTTTTAAGATTTTATTTATTGGGGCGCCTGGGTGGCTCAGTTGGTTAAGCAATTGCCTTCGGCTCAGGTCATGATCCTGGAGTCCCGGGATCGAGTTCCGCATTGGACTCCCTGCTCAGCGGGGAGTCTGCTTCTCCCTCTGATCCTCCCCCTCTCATGCTGTCTCCCATTCTCTCCCTCAGATAAATAAATAAAAAACCTTTAAAAAAAAAAAAGAGATTTTATTTATTTATTTGACAGAGAGCAAGAGCAGGAACACAAGTAGGGGGAGTGGGAGAGGGAGAAGCAGGCTTCCCACCGAGCAGGGAGCCCCGATGCGGGGCTCGATCCCAGGACCCTGGGATCATGACCTGAGCCGAAGGCAGATGCTTAACGACTGAGCCACCCAGGCGCTTGGAAAAATGAGCTAAAATTAACAAAGATGGTCATACCATATCCTATATTAGGGTTCAAAGAATCTATTGTCTAAAGTGACACTAAAAAGAAAAGGGTTTCAAGTATTTAGAATCCAGACTCTAGGAGATGCATGGAACAGGAGTGCAATTCTTACTCAATTTATCAATAGGTTTCAGGATAAAAAGAGTAATCGGTCTTATCTTATTCATAAACTAGATTATATCTGGAATATTTTATTTATGAAGAATACTAAAAGCTACAGGGGCGCCTGGGTGGCTCAGATGGTTAAGCATCTGCCTTCGGCTCAGGTCATGATCCCTGGGTCCTGGGATCGAGCCCCACGTCCGGCTCCTGGCTCAGCAGGGAGCCTGCTTCTCCCTCTGCCTCTCCCCCTGCTCGTACTCTCTCTCTCCATTTCTGTGTCTTGAATGAATAAATAAAATCCTTTAAAAAAAAAAAAGAATACTAAAAGCTACAGAATAAGAATACCTTCCATAGAAATCCTTTAAAATAAATAATTTGGAAACTATCTTGTAAGACAACACTGTGGCTAAGAGTAGTTTCTGGAGCAAGGCTACTTAGGTTCAAACCCAATTTCCCTATGTGCTAGGTTTGTGACCAGGGTTATTTCTCTGTGCCTCAATTCCCTCATCTATAAAACTGAGATAACCATAAATATCTACCTCATGGAGTTCTGGAGTATGTATAAAGCACATACAAAGTGCTGGGGCACCTGGCTGGCACAGTCTGTTAAGCATCTGACTCTTGGTTTCGGCTCAGGTCATCATCTCATGGGTCATGAGATCTAGCCGCCTCCAGCTCTGCACTCAGCAGGGAGTCTGCTTGAAGATTCTCTCCGTCTTCCCCTCCCGACTTGAGCATGGTTGTGCACACACTCTCTCAAATAAATAAATCTTTAAAAAAAAAATAAAATTAAATTAAAAAATACATATAAAGTGCTTTAAACAGAGTGAGACAGTAAACAATAAAATATTAACTACCATGTGAAATAATTCAAGTATGGGCTTTTAGACAGAAGACAAAGGTTGGCAGACTTGATATATGTGTTCCAATTATTTGGACATAATGATTCTTTAAGTATGAGGAATACTTTTTTTATGTAACTGGAGAAAGTTAGCACTAGTAAACCCAATCAATGGTGAAGATTTTCAATGATTAGAGCTATTAAGAGATCCGGAAGTGGGTGGAAAAACTCCCTCAACTCCCCTTCGTTTGATAGGATAATTCTGAGGCAGTTCCACAAAAATCTCCACAGGATTAACCCCCCCACACACACACCAGATCCCATTCATTGGCCTTTTTTCCCTTCCTTAAATCTTTACCCACTCCCTCACTGCTGCTTCCAGCATCTCACCTGCACCCATGTCTTTTCGTTTTGTTTTGTTTTTAAGTAAGCTCTACTTAACATGGGGCTTGAACTCATGACCCCAAGATCAAGATTCACATGTTCTACCAACTGAGGCAGCAGGTGCCCCTGCACCAATGTTTTTATCTAAAGGCCTGCTTTCAAGATAGCACTTCAGAGAAACTACAAGGACCACAAAAGTAATGCTACGGACATCTAGCTCAACCTAAAGCTGCCCAAAGGAATCTCCTGGTCTCAATCTTCTCCCAATTACAGTTCATTCTGCATTCATGTGGAATACATACCTCTTCTGATCAAACACCTTTAATGAATGAAGTCTTTCATAATTTGTATTTTTCATCTCCTATTACTAACTTACATAACCCATAACTTACTATCAGCCAATTGTTCTACCAATCCTGTGCTCGCTTCGGCAGCACATACACAAATTGTTCTACCAATCCTTTCTTAAATATAACTCGTATCTTTTCAGGAACCCAATTATCTTTTTATTTTAGAAATGTCCTACAATATTCCCCTGTTGAAAACCTTTCAAAGCTCACTCATCTCAAATACCATCTCTACCAAGACTCAATAACAAGTAATGTCTCCCTCACCTAAATTCCTGGTTATAATACTCATAAGACACTTACAGTAGTAGTGGGAAAAAAAAAAAAAACTACCCTACTTGACCAGAAGTTTGACTATACTTCTTTGAAGGCAGAAACAACGTTTCATTATTTTTATTTTCCAAAGGGCTTTCCCTGGTAAACTCACAGATATTTACTTACTTAGCCTTCTAAGATAACTTTATTTTGATACACGCACAATTTTTAAAATATTAGTTCTCAGAGCACCTGGCTGGTTCAGTCAGTAGAACATGGGACTCTATCTCAGAGTCATGAATTCAAGCCCCACGATGGGCATAGAGCTCACTTTAAAAACATAATAAAAATAAAAGTTCTCTTAATATATATACTATACATATATATACTATACAAAATTCATGCTCCTTTTTATAGATGATTATACCACTGTACTTATCTTGGAATCTTTGGAGCTATCCTATTTATCAAAATGCTCTTGCCATCACATGCAGACTTGAAAAAAAAAGTTTAAAAACTATACTAAAGAAGGAACTGTTACTGGGGCACTGTCCGGCTCAGTTGGAGAAGCGTATCACTCTTCATCTGTGGGTTGTGAATTCAAGCCCCCTGTTCGGTGTAGAGATTACTTAAATAATTAAAACTTTAAAAAAAAAGCTGTTACTTATTACTTTTAAAAAGATACCATATTTCAAATTTCTCACCATAAATCTTTCATCATTTCTGTACTTTATGCTCTTGCAGAGTCCACAGTCTTATTTTATAATTCACAGTGCTTTAATATCTATCTGAATTCCAATTTTTATCAAAGGTTACTTCAGCAAGATTATTTCAGGCTTTAAGGAAATTCTGACCCTTACACAATTTTGAAATGCTTCTGTCATGGGAAAAGACTTTACTTCTTGGCATTCCTAATTTAGAGACTTGGCATGAGGTTCAACTAAGATTGCACATGTGAAAGGTCATTGAAAATTCTAACAGCAATACATAAAAATTAAAAATTATCTCCTTAACTCAGAATTTCAAATATTTAAAATAAACTACTACAATCTAATGCCATTAAACTGCACTGTTATTTGGTTATTGGTAGTTTATGAAAGACAAAAAGTGAAAGTTGGCAATAAACGAGATCAAAAATAAGATGTAATCTTAAGTAGACTATCCCTCTTGCATACAGCAGGTCAAATATTTTATTCCTGGAATATTTTTCGTATAATCCTTTTCTTCCAATCCTACCAAAGTAAATGAAATAACACAAACCTACCAACATAATATAACTATTACTACTCCCTTTTATAAAACTAGCATCATCTATCAATAAGATTCCTACTTTTTCCCGTATTTATATTAATATTAATTCATTAACAATATTTGTATTAGGTTCAAGTCAAATAGCTTATTATCTGATTTGATCAGACCTTCCCAAATGATAAAATCCCCTCAACTAGAAATGGATCGAAGACAGCCTCGTTATTTTTTAAACAGATTTTTCTTAAAGAAAAAACAATCTAATTAAACTTTAAAAATTATATAATTCTAGGGGCGCCTGGGTGGCTCAGATGGTTAAGCGTCTGCCTTCAGCTTAGGTCATGACCCCAGAGTCCTGGGATCAAGCCCCACATCAGGCTCCTGGCTCAGCGGGGAGCCTGCTTCTCCCTCTCTGTCTGCCTCTCCCCCTGCTCATGCTCTCTCTGTCTGTCTGTATCTGTGTGTCTCAAATGAATAAATAAAATCTTAAAAAAAAAAAAAGAAAAATTATATAATTCTAAATATCTATTAAGCAAGACGTCTAGAGATCCCTGTGGTAAAATTCATCCTCAGTTTAGAGCCTATGCATGCTCCTGCTAGGATTTTACCCTCTGGCCCAATTTTCCAGGCCTAACACTAATTATAAGAGAATGTAAACCCTAAAATATTTAAGTTGAGTGCAAAACACCTAGAAGATTCTCAAACAATAGTTCAACTTGCACCCTGTAAACATTCAAATGAAGAACATTTTGTACTTGGTAAATATATATGACTAAAGGTCTGGAAAACTACACACTATGAAAATTCGACACAAACAAAAGCTGCAGATGGACAGACTGTACGGAATAACCTCTGAAACAACATGGATCAAATATTGGTCGGAGAAAAATTCCAGGGACGATGACACCTAGGATTTTCCCGTTAATAACAATGAATAACGGGGCTTTGGGGCTGCATGAATAGGTCCGATCACCTCAAATTGCGCTACAAAGCGAAACCAAGACCTAGGATCCAGCGCGCTGCGGGGCTTTCAATCGTCTGCGCCCACCATGGGGGGCTGGCAAATCGGATGGGACACCGTGGAAAGGAGCGGGGCCCCTCTCAGGGATTCGCTTCACCCCTCCAGCCTCCCGCTTCCCAGGGGAGCGCCCCCTGGGGGACCCTTCCTCAAATCTGCAACTGACTTGCGTCCTTCGCCGATCCCCGCCGTGGCGGCCACCAGATCATTACTGTAACGCAGAGCACAGAGACCTAGGCCTTCATCTCCCCCGCGCGCCCACCACCACCACAGACTAAGAAAAAGAGGCCACTGCAGCGGCTGCCGCCCCAGAGCGCGGGAGCGAGAACCGAGACCGGCTCCTGGCGGCAGGCGAAGCGCCCTTCGGCCCCGCGCCCCTCCCAGGAGCGCCGCGCTCACCTCCACGGCCTTCCCCGCGGACCCCGCCAGCGCGGCCAACGGTGGCCTGCGGCCGCACCTCCGCAAAATCCTCTTTCACTCCCCGGGATTCGGAGAGGGGTGGCGTCGCGTCAGGAGGGCCGCGAAATGGCTCCGCAGCGCTGCCCGCGGGATACCCGCCGCCCGCACCAGCCACTTCCCGCAGCAACCGCAGCTCCTTCCGGTGTCTCCGCGGACGCCGCAGGCGTCTGGGGCGTCGCGGGAGGGGGGGAAGGGGCGGAGCTGCCGAGACAACCCGCCCCACCCCTGGGGCGTGGCCGCGGTGGATGGGCCCAGGTGCAGAGACCGTGGTGTGTCCTAACCCCTGGGACTTGCAGAGTGGCTCTGCTGCTGGGACGGAGTACTTGCAGAGCAGTTTTAGGCTTCGGGCTCTTGTCATTTTTACACATGTTCTCCCCCTCTTCTACATTCACACTATACGACCTTTGGCAGGTCTTGTTTCAATGCATTAGAGAATTTGCATTAAGGCTGGCCACTGAAGGGCCTCAGGTTTCCGACCTTATGCAAAGAAATATTAGACAACATAACTCAACGCTGTTTTCTCTCCTCTTTCTTCTCCCAACTTCTTAGGGCTTAGATTCTCTGAAAATAATTTATTTTCCTTTTCCACATCTGCAAAGCAGAAATTCATCTCTCCTGTTTTCCCCTAGGCCAAAATCAAGATCAAATGAAATATTTATTGAAACCTTAGCATCTGCTTAGTGCCTAGAGCGCTGAAAGAGACATACCTTCTAATAGGTCCAAGGTGATCGGACCTATTCATGCAGCCCCAAGACCTTCTAAGGTCTTCTAACTTAAAATTTGTTCAATTGATTACTACGCAAACAATAAAAACAGTTAATGAAAATTATTGTTAAAATTGCCAGTTTCAATCTATCTGATTATCTCTAACTTTATAGTTTCCAAAATGGGAGCATGTAGCCAAGTACTATGCAAAATGATCAATCTCCATCAGAATCAAGTAGAAAATATGGGAGCTTCTACTTCTATTTTTATGATAAAAGTGGAAAAAAATGAACCTTTGCTAGCTATATAGGAATTGACACCAATACCTCGGTTTGCACCACAAATGGTCACCTACCTGGGTTCACTGAGAGAGGATGGAGGTTTCACAATTTGGAGGATGCCTATGACACTACCACTCCTCTCTTTTTTTTTTCAGCATATTTCAAAATATTATGTTTACATACTACAGGATGTAAGCAATGTGGTTAATTTTTATTTTAAAAATCGAATATCTAAATGTTTTAAATATTACTCCTTTGTTAAGAGATAAGAGTGATCATGAAAAACATTTGTTCTCTGATGTCTTGGTATCTGGTATCAGACTTAAAGGAGAATTGTGTGGATTTATTTGAAAAAAGACAGTGTTGGGGCACCTGGTGTCTCAGTCGGTGAGGCATCTGCCTTCGCTCAAGTCATGATCCCAGGGCCCTGGGCTCCTTGCTCAGCGGGGAACCCGCTTCACCCTCTTCCTCTGCTGCTCCCCCTGCTTGTGCTCTCTCACTCTCTCTCTATCAAATAAATAAATTTTTAAAAAATCTTTAAAAAAAAAAGAAAAAGACAGTGTTCTAGATTTTCTAACATTTGCTGTGATAGCAAGAGGCTCTCATCAATATGCTAGTTGCAAAATTTTTTTAATGTGTACATTTAATATTTAATCAAAGTAAAAATGGTGGGGGAAAAGAAACGAAGGAAAGGAAGAAGAAAAGAAATATGGGTAGGAAGAGGGAGAAAGGAAGACAATTAAGTGGTTATATCAAGACAAATACCTTCTCCAGGGGCACCTGGGTGGCTCAGTCATTAAGCATCTGTCTTGGGCTCAGGTCATGATCCCAGGGTCCTGGGATCAAGCCCCGCATCAGGTTCCCTGCTCAGCGGGAAGCCTGCTTCTCCCTCTCCCACTCCCCCTGCTTGTGTTCCCTCTCTCACCGTGTCTCTCTCTGTCAAATAAATAAATAAAATCTTTTTTAAAAATAAAATAAATTAAATTTAAAAAAAGACAAATACCTTCTCATTTTTGCAATTGAGTAATGGCAAGTGAAAATGGCACAAAACATATATTTGATGTTCATATGCCTGAGACGGAATAAGCCTTGGCAAAAGCTATTCCCCTAGTCAGACATACTATTACCAGATACTCCAAACTTCGATCCCTCATTCACCTGCCTAACTCCAGCCCTGATATTCCTTTTTTAAAGATTTTATTAATTTTGTTTTTCATTTTCAGAGAGAGCGATAGAGAGCATGAGCGGGGGGAGGGGCAGAGGGAGAGGGAAAGAGAGAATCTCAAGCTAACTCCTCCCTTAGCACAGAACCCAACATGGGGCCGGATCTCACAACCCCAAGGGATCTCACAACCCCAAGATCACAACCTAAGCTGAAATCAAGACTTAGTCGCTTAACCAACTGAGCCACCGAGGCGCCCCTGGATGGATATTCCTTGTTTAAAGCAACACTATTCACCCCATTATTCCTCATTTCAGCATCCTGTTTGTTTCCTTCAGACAATTTATTGTAAATTTTAATTATGTTAAGGTTTTTGTGTGTACTTAATTTTTTGCCTATATCCTCGGAACTGTAAAGCTCAGTGAGAGCAGTGAGTATTTCTGTCTTGTTCACAGTATTCTCAAAGTCCAGCATTGAAAGACTCAAATATCTGTTGATTCTCAACTGGGGGTGGTGGGTGCTCCCCCCATGGTGGATATGTGGTAAAATTCCTGAGGAGGACTGGAGGAAGAGAAACCAGCTACATTCCTTTGCATTAACATGACGGGAGAGTCCAAAACATCATTAGTGCCACTATTGAGAAACCCTGATTTAAACTGAGGCTTTATAATATGTTTTTGGATATTAGTGACAGAAACTCAAACTGTTGTTCCTAACGTGCTAAACAAGATGGATTTGGCAGGGGGCAGACAGAAACCAATTTTATTGTTTCTCATTATTGTCTCTGAAAATCTCTGAAGATCCCTCTCCGTTCCTAGGATAAAAACTTAGGCAAAGACTTTAGCTTTTCCCAAGTAATTAAAAAGTCCTAGAGTCATGTTCTAATAATAAACAAATGGTCTTTTCTCCCTGGTATTAAAAAATCCTGTCCAGTGGCAACGTCAAAAATCCCAGAACCCTACAGGTGAAAAATTATCTGCCATTCCCTCCCTACCCTTCCCCCTGACTGGCTTTTCATTTTGGGCCCCTCCTGGGTTGAAGAAGACAGGGACAGAAAGGATCTTTCCTGACTAGAACAGTTTTGGCCTGATGTCATTGCCCTCTGGGTATAGTGAGGTCTGAGGCTGATCTTTCTCTCCTGGAATCATCACTCACCTACAATCTACAATCTACAATCACCTACAAGCAGTATATCTTCTGGTGTACCTTATGACTCATATGCCTCAGTCCTCTGGTTTCCAGGGATCCATCCAAAGGTTAGGATCATCTCACCCATGAAGACAGTCCTATTGGACAGCCTCTCTCAAGATGATCCAATCCAGCTCTCTTACATGGGGTCCTCATTTGGTCCACAAAAAGCACATGTGTATCTTTCACAGAAGTATGTGCTGTTCCCAATCAGCCTGTGTGCATCTTTTGCTTGGAAGCAATCTTAGCCAATTGACTTAAGACTTTTCAAATGAGAATCAGTTACCAAGTCTTGTCTGTCTAATATGCCAAAGGACACATGTCATCTTTTCAAAATGGTCCTCTTAAAGCCCTTCAGACTTGGCTTGAGATGAGGGGGAAGCATCTACCTCTCTACCCTCATTATAGTACCTTGATTTGGATGGGAAAGTGTTTGACATTGGCTTTTGAGGCCTCTGCCAAGAAAATCCATTTTTATCTATTCACAAATAGGGTAAGGGTTCAGTTTATTCTAGCTTGGGGATTCTCAAAGATAACACTACCGACATCTTCGATTGATTAATTCTTTGTTGTGAGGTATGGTTCTGGTGCATTGTAGGAGGTCTAGCAGCATATGTATTATCCACTAGATGCCAATAGCACCTCCTCCCACTGGTGACAAAATCACCCCCACTTGAGAATTACTGCTTTAGTTTGGGTTGGTGCTTCTCAAACTTTTTTCTGATTATCAGATTAGATCATTCAGAAAATTAGGTCAATAGACAAGAATGCTTACAATTAGAGGTTTCCAGCAGGGATCACCATCTGGGTATACCGTAAGCTACTTGAAGCACATCAGTGGGCTGGGGTACATCACTTGAGATGCTCTTTGGCAAAAAAAAGGCTCTAAGGCCAGATTTACTCCTCTTATCTCATCTTGGTTATTGGCTCTTTAAATCCAAGGAAGGCTAACTAGAACTGGGCACTCGAACATTACTAGGATTCCCCATGATGTCTTCATCAGTCATTTCTTGAATTTGCCATCTTGCAGTTTTCTCCAAGAACAGAATTCCTAGTTTAAAAAAATCCCAAATAATGGGTTTATTGTCTTCACCTTGGTTAAGTGCTGCTCAGAAGCATTCAGCCAGAGGATTATGGTCATGGAAGAACAAAGCAGCTCCAATGACAATTATGTGGATGGATGGAATGAAAGTTTCCAAGAGAGAAAATAAGGGGCCAGGTCAACCCAATATTATTAAAAAAAAAAAAAAAAACCAAACCCAAAAAACCCTGATACTGGCTTAAAGGCTAAGTAAAAAGATTTCTGATGGGCCAGAGGAGGAAGGATTTTTTTAGACAGAGGGAAGAACATAGGCAAAGGGATATCAGCAAGAGATAGTATGCTAGATATGGGAACCTATAAGGGATCAGTTTTACTAGAGCAGAGTTTGAGGGCAAGGAGTCAGGGAATAGGCTAGACAGAGAAGGCAGATCATGAGTGATTTTGTCTGCTAAGTAAACTTTTTCCTCTAGAGATCCATGAAGAACTTTAAGAAAGGAAGCAACATGATGAGATTTATATATTGGATTACTTGGAGAGCTGTGAACGGCAAAAATGGAGGCAGACTATTGTAGTATACAGACAAGGGAGTCTAAGGACCTAGCAGTGGAGATGGCCATGAGAGCTACTTAGGAGATAAAATCAATAGATGTACAACTGACTCCATGGGGAATGGAACCTAGGAAGATTTTTCTGTACAGATCCTTTTCATTCTTGCATAGATTATTTTGATAGTTCCATGTCTGACTCTAGTCTCTCCTCTAATCTAATGCCATTATTCTGAACACAACTCTGTCTAAAACATAAATCCAATTGCATAACACTTCAATGATTCCTTGTTGCCCCAGACTTTTTTTTCTCATCAAGGGCCTAGGATGAGATAAGCAAGGTGCATCGGGTGCAATATCTAAGGACCTTGCACTTGCCTGAAACAGAACATCTGTGTACTTTAGCCACCTTGCTTGCCTTATCCTAGTCCCTTCGTGGAGTCAGTTCCATCCAAATTTACTCCTCTTATCTCATCTTTTGTTACACCTAATCAAACATGCAGTCTTCAAGCTCGTCTGGGATAGTTTTTTTTGTTTGTTTTTTGTTTTTTTAAGTAGGCTCCATGCCCATGGCGGGGCTTGAACTCAGGACCCTGAGATCAAGAGCTGAGCTGAGATCAAGAGTTGGACACCTAGGACATCTGGGTGGCTCAGTCAGTTAAGCATATGCCTTCAGCCAGGTCATGATCCCAGGGTCCTAGGATCGGGTCCCACATCCAGCTTCCTGCTCAGCAGGGAGCCTGCTTCTCCCTCTGCCTGCCGCTCCCCCTGCTTCTGTGCTCTCTCTCTCTCTGTCAAATAAATAAATAACATCTTAAAAAAAAAAAATTGGATTCCACTGGGGCCCCTGGGTGGCTCAGTCAGTTGAGCATTTGACTCTTGATTTCGGCTCAAGTCATGATCACAGGGTCATGGAATTGAGCCCCACAGTGGGCTTTGTGCTGGGCGTGGAGCCTGCTTAAGATTCTCTCTCCCTCTCTCTCTGCTCCCTTCCCCATGCTCGCACTCTCTCTCTCAAATAAATAAATAAATAAATAAATAAATAAATAAATCTCTTAAATAAAAAATAAAAGTGAACACTTATCCTTCAAGGTTCACCTCCTAGGAGAAGCCACCTTCTCCAGGCTGTTTGGGAATATTCCTTAGTGATATTATACTACTAATTATAAATTATACCTTATAATGTCATTATTATACATTGCAATGATTTGTTCACTTTTCCATCTCCTGAACCAAACTGTGGGCAGGGATTTTTTCTTACTTATCCTAGTATATCTGGCATTCAACACAGTACATGGTATAATGTAGAAAATGAACAAATCAATAAACATGCTATTGAAGATGAGTGACTATGAAAATATGAAAGAAATATGAAATATATTTTCTAACCTGGGGAGAGAGTAATTTTCTTATATTTTTCAAAATGTTCATCATTTAAATATATAGATAACAGATGCAACTCTTTTAATTTTATTAATTTTAAAAATAGAATATGGTTTTCTAGACTTTTGAAATATAAGGTTTCTAAATGTGCAAAATAGGAACTCGTGTTTCCATGTGGTTTAATTTTAATTTTACTGTTCTTTGTCTTAAAGTAACTTTGAAATAAACTTATTTACCTAAGCTCTTACTAGAGAAACATTTGTGTTGTCTACTGATTATTTTACATTTTGATGTAAATATCTAATAGAATACATGCTTCTTATTAGAGCAGCATGGCATTTTGACAACTACTGAGGCAGTCCAGGGAGACCATGTTCTTTATTTTATTTTTTAAAGATTTTATTTCTTTATTTGACAGAGAGAGAACACAAGCAGGGGGAGAGGCAGAGGCAGAGGGAGAAGCAGACTCCCCGCTGAGCAGGGAGCCCGACATGGGGCTCGATCCCAGGACCCTGGAATCATGACCCAAGCCGAAGGCAGCCACTTAACCGACTGAGCCACCCAGGCACCCTAGGGAGATCATGTTCTAAGTCACCCTTTGGCATCAGATCTTTAACTTTTACCATTTTCCTAAACTCTTTAAGTCTCGATGTTTTTGATCTAAGAAATGACGATAATAATTTTTTGAGGGTAACAGCTTTGTTGAGATGTAATTCACACACTTAAAGTATACAATTCAATAGTTTTTAGTATATTCACAGATTTGTACAACCAGCACAATCTAAGTTTGGAATACTTCACTGCCAGGGGCACCTGGGTTGCTCAGTCGGTTAAGTGCTGGACTCTAGATTTCAGCTCGGGGTCATGAGATTGAGCCTTGAGTTGGGCTCTGTGCTCTGTGTAGAGTCTGCTTGTCCCTCTGTCTCTGCTCCTCCCAACTCCCCCCTCTCAAATAAATAAATAAATAAAATCTTTAAAAAAACAAAACAAAACAAAAAAGCAGTCCCATACCCTTTAACAGCAATCTCCATTTTCCCACAACCCTTCCAGCTCTAGGCAACCACTAACCTACTTTCTGCCTCTATAGATTTCCCTATATTGGACATTTCATATAAAGAGAACCATATTATATGTACATATATATATCTTTCATGATGGGCTTCTTAGCATGTTTTCACATTGTAGCATGTACACCATTCCTTTTTTATGATCAAATAATATTCCATTATATGGACATACTACTTGTTATTTATCCATTCATTAGTTGTTAGACATTTGGGTTGTTTTCACTTTTTAGGTATTATGAATAATGTTGCTATGCACATTCATGTACAAGTTTTTATGTGGATGTATCTTGTACTTTCTTTTGTGTATTATCTAGGAATGGAATTGCTGGGTCACATGGTATCACTATGTTTAATATTTTGAGGAACTGAATCTGTAATATTTGGATGTATACAGTCACATTCTAAATTAGCATCTGGAACAATAGTCTGAGTTATAAATGCCTTGGTCAGCTTAGTTCTGACTTGTGGAGGAGTCTGCCAAACACTTATTGGTTGGTAATGAGAACAAAGATAGAATGGCCAGTATACACCCTTTGGCATTGTATAGATTTAAAAGGAGGCCCCAAGTTATTTCTGGGGACTCTGCCAGGTTTTAGCCGTTAATGGAAAAAGTAATTGTATATAAGAATTACCTAAAATAATTAATCTATTCAATTGTTTTTAACTAAAGTGCTAGACTTTGGTCAGGCTTAATGTTTCCACTTATATGTGCTGTTTCCACCAATAGTTCATGAAGTTCATTGGCCATATATTAATGTGAGCAGTGATCTGAAATACCCTAAATGAAATGTCAGATATACACAATCAGTGCATTAAATCTGACTTGGGTGCCTTCTGCATGTGACTCATTCCTTAATGCTGGCTTTTTTCTTATAGGGCCCTTTTGTGGGTTCCTCAATGAGTGCCCCTCCTGCTGGGACCTCTCACTGTATTATTTCCTACCACTGGGGACAAAAATCTGTGGTTAACCATTTGGATAGTCCACTTAGCTCCTGGTTCAAAGATATAACCTCTTAAGGTCATTCAAATCTGGCTATCTTCTGTGGCATTCACATGGCCCCCAGGATAATTTTTCTTGCAAAATTGTAATACAGGCCACTTCCACTGCAGCCCTCTCTCTGCTCTGCCATCAAAGACCTCTTTGAATAGTCTATTATCTTTATACTTTTCAGGTGACATAAACTTACAGAGCACAGAGTCAAATGGTCTGAGTTTGCGGCCCGTGGGTGGCTCAGTCAGTTAAACGCCTCCCTTTGGCTCAGGTCATGATCCCAGGGTCCTGGGATCGAGCCCCGCATTGGGCTCTCTGCTCAGCAAGGGGCCTGCTTCTCCCTCTCCCTCTGCCTGCAGCTTTGCCTACTTGAGCTCTCTCTGTCAAATAAATAAATAAAACCTTTAAAAAAAATTGTCTGAGTTTCTATAAGTTCTTTCACTTGGCTTGAGGTGGGGGTAAGATGGGATATGCACTCTCCTCTCCTCACTCTTGGGGAAGGGGGAGGAAAACACACAGCACTCAGAAAACTGTCTCTTAGGCATTTTCATTTTTCAGTCTTCTTTGATCAATTCTGCTGTATCATTCCCTGGAGGTATGTGAGGACTGAAGATTGCTAAAGCTTCACGTTATTCCTAGCATACCCTGTGTGGTTGGTCTAGCATCCTTTTTAAGAATACATAGGACACTTGGCATCTATTTCTCTCTCTCTCTCTCTTTTTTTAAGATTTTATTTTATTTATTTATTTATTTATTTATTTATTTATTTATTTATTTAAGAGAGAGAGAAGGTGAGAGCGAGAGAGAGCATGAGTGGGGGGGAGAGGCAAAGGGAGAGGGAGAAGCAGATTCCCCACCGAGCAGGGAGCCAGATGCAGGCCGGATCACAGGACCCTGAGATCATGACCTGAGCCAAGGGCAGATGCTTAAACGACTGAGCCACTGAAGCGCCCAGCATCTATTTCTTTCTTTCTTTCTTTCTTTTTTTTTTTTTTTTAATATTTTACTTATTTATTCATGAGAGACAGAGAGAGAGAGAGAGGCAGAGGGAGAAGCTGGCCCCCCGAGGAGCAGGGAGCCCGACGCAGGACTTGATCCCAGGATTCTGGGATCATGACCCAAGCCAAGGGCAGACACTCAACCAACTGAGCCACCCAGGCGCCCCCCAGCAGGTATTTCTTTTAGCTTTGGAGCTTCTGCCAAAGGAGATGGAAAAGTCCCACTGAATATGACCGACATCTTAGAAATTTGTACCAGGATTGTTCTAAGTTCTTAACCATTTTTTGGTATCTTGCATCCCTTTGACATTCTGGTAAATGGTAAATTAGGGACCCCTTTCTCACATAACATTTCTACATGCATAAAACAAAATGTATAGGATTACAAAGGAAACCAATTATATGGCAATAAAGTTTTATCCTCAGATCCCATGGAGTTACTTCTCAAGTTAAAAATTTTCATAAGAATCTTAGTGCTTTACAAGAACTATTACATTTATCTTCCTAACACCCCAATGAGGAAACTGAGGCATAAAGATGTTAAGTACTTGGCCTAAGACCACACACCTAGTAAGAGGTGGAGAAAGGATTTGAACATGGGCAGTCTAAAACTACAGCATTATTTTGGTACTATACATATTGGATCTTACAAATTCATTGATGGTTGACTAATGATTCCCCTCACTTTGGGTGAGGGACAGACCTTTAGAGTTAACCAAGCCCCATTTTTCCCCTGGGCCAGGATAACATAAGACATCATATCCAGGGGTACCTGGCTGCATCAGCCAGTAGAGCGCAGAACTCTTGATCTCCAGGTTGTGAGTTCGAGCTCCATTTTGGTTGGGTGTAGAGATTATTTAAAAAAAATAAAATCTTAAAAAAAAAAAGACATCATATCCAAATAAGAGACTGTGCCTCCCTGATGCTGCATCCATATGGAATACCCTGTCCTATGGTTTAAGCCACTATTTGGTTTTCTTTTTTCTGGTAGCTAACAGCATCCTAACTGATGTACCTACTAACGACTAAGATTGTGTATTTTTTTTTTAAGATTTTATTTATTCATTTGACAGAGATAGATACAGCGAGAGAGGGCACACAAGCAGGGGGAGTGGGAGAGGGAGAAGCAGGCTTCCCGCAGAGCGAGGAGCCCGATGCGGGGCTTGATCCCAGGACCCTGGGATCACGACCTGAGCCGAAGGCAGACGCTTAACGACTGAGCCACCCAGGTGCCCCTAAGATTGTGTATTAACCTTAAAAATAAGTCAATTATTTTATCAGCAAAAATAGGTTTATTTGGGAATAACAGAGAATTGCAATTCGAGACAAGCAAGGTATGGCAAAGCCATAGGCAAGTCAAACAAACACAGAAGAACATTATCTTATGGAGGAGAAAGATGGGAGGGGTTGTTTTGAACAAAAGTCCCTTGGAGAAAAGCAAAGGTTTGGGATGATGATGGTTTGTCCCTGGCTGGGTTGCCGTAGTCGATTTCTTGTGGAAGATGCAATGTGTATCTTTCCTGTTGGGGTCTGTGACTGATGACTCTTTCCCTAACTGACATTGAGTGGTAAAGCTTTCCCTTCCAGCTTCTCCTTATATCATCTTGAGTCCACTTTAGTGAGGTTTCCCTTCATTAATTTTAGCAATTAAATACTCTGCCAACCCAGGAGAAGGGAGACTTGGAGCAAGTTACATTGATTTAGAAAAGTAATGAAAATATGGTATTTCTTGTTCCCTTGTTAAAGAGCAAAATCCATAATGGGTATGTACTAATATCTCTTTCATAACATTTATTGTGGAATTAAAAGAGGTAATGTTCTCAGTAAAGTTGCTTTAAGTGGTAGTTATAATTACTACCGCTCTTCCCGTTATGTTGAGTGTTTGGAAGTTGTGGGAAGTAGGGAGGAGGCAGCAGAAAGGAGATTGGGAGAATAAACAAAAAACAGACTTACAAATTCCAGGTTCTTCAGATGTCAACAGTACCATTTACTTTATAAGTGCAAAATATTTTCACACAGAATTCTGTGCACTTTCAGTTATTATTCATCTAGCAATGTCACACATAGCATTGTCATTCTCCCTCCCTATTTCCCATTTGACTAAATAGGAATTTTGAAAACTAACAGAAATGATTATTCATTCCTGTTCCTTAGGTAGGAATAGTAAAAACTGCTGTCACGTTTTAGTTATCCTTACAAAATTATTTTGACATTTCACCACAAATATGCAATTGAAGTTTTAAATCCGCAGTTTTGGTGGAATGTTTTGGCTGAAGACTGCACATGGAAAGAGCATCTTTTTTTGTTGTCGTTCTCCATTCCGCCCCGCCCCCCGCCACCGCCCATTTGTTTACTTGTGTGTTAGAACCTTAGAACAGGGTATATATACTCTGCCTATATTTACATATTCTAATTCAGTGGGAAACATGGAGAAAAAAGAGTAATTGAAATCAATAACTTCATCAATACAGGGTTAGAATGCCTCTTAACATTCATTCAAGTGCTGCGGATATATAGTAGAAGTTCTTAATCTGGGATCCATGGATTGGTGTTGGGGCGTCTGAACTTGTATATACTGTATATATTTTTTTCTTTTAACAATGTATGAGCGTGTCTATGAGCATTTTTCTGCGATAAAGTCCCCTAGTTTTCACCAGATTCGCCGAATAGTCCTAGATCCCTCAAAAGGCTACGAAATACGATACCAGTTAACAGCATTGTAAAAATGCAGTTTTTCTTAAGTGGTCCTTAGATCCATTGGGCAAGGCAGAAATCTCCTGCCCTAAACAAAAATGGCGGGAGCGGCTTCACACGTAGCCCCTCACGCAGAAAGGCTAGAAGGCCCCCGCCAACATTCTTTCCACCTTCCCACTGCTGACCCCGGAAGGACTCCGCCCTCGCGGCCAGGCGGCTGCTCAGCGCGGGGCTGCGGCGGGGAAGCAGGCGTGGGCCAGCCGCACCTGGCCTGGAGCACCAGGTACAGGAGTGGAGGGGGCGGGCGTTGGGGCGGGTGGGGTCGCTACGCCCGCGGGGCCGAGGCAGCGGGACTGGGCGTGGTGGGCGTGGTGGGGCGCGGGTTGCGGCCCCGGCCTTGGCCCTCAAGATTCCCAGTGCAGGTGAAGGAACAGAAAGCCAGGGAAGTCCCAACGCCGGAGGGAGGCCCGCAAGGGCAGCGCTGAATCAGGGTGGGCTCCCGACCGCTCATAGCCTGACTGAGGGCCTGGGCGGGCGAGCCTGCGGGAGACCCCTTTTCTGGTCTCTTGGTAAAGAAGGGAGACCGCTGAGGAGACTCCTGTGGGGGTCGGGGGTGGGGGTCTTGTTGGAGGTAGGTGCCGCTGGTTGGTCCATGTTTCTGCTTGAATGCCAGTGGTTTGAGCAGGGAGTGGTTTTTGAATGGGGGAAGATTACGCTTTCTTTGCTGGTGCTTTCAGAGAATAATGCAGCATTGAGAGGATTGTGGCGTTGGGACCCTTCTGTAAATAAAGTTGCTCAACATTTATATTCTGGAGGGAGGACTCCAGAAGATCTTGCTCTTGCACAGACTTTCATTATTATTGTTCTTTCATTATTGCAACAAAGCATTTTTGCTGTGTTTTTCTCAGAGTTCGGTTGTATGGGTTTAGGTTTCACGTCAAATTTTTTTAGGGATTTCAGACTTTCATTTTTGCTTAAATTATAAAGTCCAAGCTGTAGAATAGAATTTTAGGTTGTTTAAGAAACAAACTCTCATACATTTTTAGCTCCGCAGTAGTTAGCTGGAGAGAAGCGAGTAATATTACATAATACAGTATTTTTGGTGATGTTTTAGTCTCTCTACAAATTTGAATAATAATTAAACTGCCTTAGTGTTCATCTTAATACTTATGAAAGCAACTGAAATGATTAGTTTGGTTTTTCTTTTTTACATTATTCAATTGTTAAGTTTGGAGTCATTCCCTCAGTGATTTTAAGTTAAAGGGAATGAGGTAGTTAGAATGCAAAAAAGGAGATTTGTCAGAACTCTTTTAAGAAAACCCCGGCAGCTTAAATTGAAATGTTTGCTTTATTTTCTTTCTTCTCCGCTTAAAAAATTCGAACCCTCTATTATGGAGAAAGTCACTTTGGGTGAATTACTCAGTATTTTATTTTTTTTAATGTAGCATAGATGGCTTAATGATCCAGAATCTATGTAACTACTAAAAATGTTTCTCAAGCAGTTGTCAATTTTGGGGGCGGAGGGGATAAGTGTGCTTTTTTTTTTTTTTTTTTTTTAGTGTAACATTTAAAAGAAAGTGATAAATGTAGGTGCTTAAAAAATCAAATATTTGAGAAGACCTATGGAAAGGAGTGATTCCTTGCCCAACCTCCCTTACTCCCCTAGTCTCATTCCCCAGAGGACCATTTTTTTCTTGTTTAATTGTTTCTTCATGGATTCCTTTGTATTTCTCAGTAATATGTTTATGTCAAAGTTTGTGGGTTGGAATAAATGTACATCAATTAGAATTATACTGAGCCTGAACATTGTAATTAGAATATGCGTGGGGGGGATTAAGTTTATACTCTGTGAGTGTCACTAGTAGGGAATAAGGTTAGTGTCAGTAGCAGTAACCCACCTTAGGGAGTATTACTGTGCTTGGTTTGAAAGGGAACAACTGCTTAATCAGTGGTTTTGATACTTGTGTGAAGAAAAGATATTAACAGAAAAGAGTAGTCTGTTGGAGTCTACAAAAAGAGGAGAGATATATGTAGAAATAAAGGACTTAAAGTATAGCTAGCCCAATAAGCTTTTTATAGAGAGATTGCTAATGATTTTTATTTTCTCTTTAGTTATGTTTATGTGGTCCTATTCAAGGAAAAGAAATACTAGATTTGGCAGACATAAACATTCTGGTTACTGGAGAAACCTACTCTCTTGTGTACCAGAGACCTGTCTCAGGCTTTTAACTGGCCTAGATAAAATATTCCTCAGGATCCATTAATTTTGTGCTCACCAGGCAGCCTTTTTAAGTTTTTTTTAAATTTACCTCCTTACAGTTTTTTATTTTAGAGAGGGTATGTTTTAATGACATGTGTAAGTATTCTTTTACTGGATAGTATATTTCCTTATTATAAATGAATAAATTTGTAAGCTAATTTATACGTTAATTCTATGTGAATTTGTTTAGTGTATGTCCAGCTAGGTACAAAGATAAAATTGAGTTTCTGGCTTTGAAAAGCATGGACCCAGAGCCTGAACCATCATGTTTCTATGAAGGTTCTGCTACCCTTAAGGGCCTTTCTGAGAGATAGCTGCTTTCTCTGTAGACATCTGACTTCTCTTTCTTCGGTTTCAATAGAAATAGGCATTGAAACAATATTAAAATTTCATAGCATAAATGTGGCATTTCTTTGAAGATCTTTAAAATGGGCTAGTAGGAGAATAAGTCCCTGAGTTCCGAAGTTCAGTGAACTGAGTTTACTTTCTAGCCCCAGGGGTCCTGGTTCTAATCAGATTCCCTTGTAGGAAATAGGTGAGAAGAAATCAGTTTTAAATTACTATTTAAAAGCCAAAATGTTTAACCAGAAAAGAGAGAATCTAGAACCTGAAATTTTCTAAGGAAAATGTGTTACCTGAACTCTTAGTTGAAATCTAACTCATTTTCTTTTGGGTGCTTTGGTGATTAATAAATAAACTTTTAGCTCAGATAAATTTGGCTCATAATTTTCTTCAGGGAAGTATATCATGAATATAATTAACTGCAAAAAGAAAAAAACTGATAGAGTTAAATATTCAATTTGTATCTTTCATTTAGTGGCTCATATGTTTTTATGTTTCATTTAATGAAGATTAGAAGAGGAGTCATGTCAGAAGAAACAGTAAGCGAATCACAGTTTTCCTTGAAGACAGCAGTACTAAGAGTGTTTGATCTTCCTCTGTCTTGGTACTATTCTCTCTCCCAGGTAAAAAAAAAAAAAAAAAAGAAAGAAAGAAACATGAAGTTGAATAATAAGTTTATTGCTCAGAGCATAGTATATTGTTTATAGTATTTAAATTTCAATTGAGGTTTTAAATGGTTCAGTCAAAATGTTTATTAAGGTAGTTTAATACTTAACTTGGTTTTTATTTCATGGTTTTTTGTTGTTATCATATTAAGAACTTTTTAAAGGAGATTGTATTACTTTAAAAAAATAGTCCTGGGGTGCCTGGTTGGCTCAGTTGGAAGAGCAAGTGACTCTTGATCTTGGGGTCATGAGTTCGAGCACCATGTTGAGTGTAGAGCTTACTTAAATAAAATTAAATTAGAAAAAATAGTCCTACTTTTTTTTTTAAGAGATTTTTTATTTATTCATTTGAGAGAGAGAGCAAACGAGAGCATGAGCCGGGGGGAGGGTTAGAGGGAGAGGGAGAAACAGACTCCCCACTGAGCAGGGAGCCCGGTACCTCATAAATGGAATTATGTAATATTTGTCTTTGGGGGACTGGCTTATTTTACTTAGCATAATGTCCTCAAGTTTCATCCATTTTGTAGCATGTCAAAATTTACTCCTTTTCCCAGGTTGAGTAACATTTGATTTTTTTTTTTTAATTTTATTTATTTATTTGAGAGAGAGAGAATGAGAGAGAGAGAGCATGAGGGGGGAGGGTCAGAGGGAGAAGCAGACTCCCCGCTGAGCAGGGAGCCCGATGTGGGACTTGATCCCGGGACTCCAGGATCATGACCTGAGCCGAAGGCAGTCGCTTAACCAACTGAGCCATCCAGGCGCCCGAGTAACATTTGATTTTATGGACGTAAACCACATTTGGTTTATCCATTCATCCACTGCTGGTCATTTGGGTTACTTCCATCTTTTGGCTCTTGTGAATAATGGTGCTATAAACATAATTGTATGAATATCTATTCAAGTCCTTGCTTTCAGTTCTTTTGGATATATACCTAGAAGTGAAATTGCTGGATCATATGGTGATTCTATGTTTAATTTGTTGAGGAACTGGCATATTGTTTTCCATAATGGCTCCACCATCACTTTTTGTTTCTACCAGCAGTGGACAAGGGTTCCAGTTTCTCCACATTCTCAACCAACACCTGTTATTTTCTGGCTTTTTGATAGTAACCACCCTAATGGGTATGAGTTGGTATCTCATTGTGGTTTTGATTTGCATTTCCCTAGTGATTAGTGATGTTGAGCATCTCTTCATGCACTTATTATCCATTTGTATATCTTCCATGGGAGCAGTCCCTTTATTTTTAATATTTGCTTCTAATGCAATTTGTGCTTCATTGTACTAAAGAAAAAGGTACATATGGAAAGTGGTATTTAGTTCACTAAAGTTATACCAAATTTCATCAAATCCAAGATGATCATTTTTGACATTTCAATATTTGTAAAACTTACTTACATATTAAAATGAATAGTATCTCAGATGGGTGAAATATAGTGTAATTTTACATGTGTATAGGAAAGGATGTTGCACAGTTAAGAGGTATGAGAATAGTAATTACTACCTAGTGTTCACTATATTTAAGACATTATTTATGTCCTTTATACATAAAATGTCTGTAATCCACAAAGTAACCCTGGAATTTGGAAATCATCTCCATCTTACAGATCTGGAGGCTTCAAGAGCTTCATTAACTTGTCTAAAAGGGCAAATAATAGGGGTACCTGGGTGGCTCAGTTGGTTAAGCATCTGACTCTTATTTTATTTTATTTTATTTATTTGAGAGAGACAGTGTGCAAGCAGAGGGAGGGAGGGGACAAGCAGACTCCACGCTGAGCCCCACGCGGAGCTTGATCTCAGGACTCTGAGATCAGGACCTAAGCCGAAATCAAGAGTCAGTTGCTTAATGACTGAGCCACCCAGGCGCCCCAAGCATCCGACTCTTGATCAGGTCTTCCTCTCAGGGTCGTGAGTTCAAGCTGGGTGTGGATCCTATTTTAAAAGTGGAAATAATAATGTGAGTTTTTAACTCGTACCTCCGTGATCCCCAAATCCATTTTCTCTCTTTTCCTTTCTCTCCTTTTTCAGGACTACATGCTTAAAAGAAAATTTGACAAATACGGAAAAGAATTAAAAGAGAAAATAAAAATTATCAACAGTTCCTTTATAAAAGCTTATTTGCTATACCTTCTCTAAGTCTTTTATTTTTGTAAATATCTCTCTGCCCTCCACTCCCCAGACCGCTCCCCCATTTGAGATTATAAAGTTCTATATTTTGAGCATTTTCTGTTATTAGAAATGCTTTATGAATATAGATGTACTATAGTCTATTGAATATTTCTCTGTTTTTGTGTTTCTGGTTTGTTTCAACAGTTTATTATTTATATATAAGTCTTTGTCCAATTTTTAGATTTTTTATTATAGTGTATTTCTAGAGATGAAAATATTGAGTCTAAATATTTGGTATTCTTTTATTGTATATGTTATCATACTGTTTGGATGACATTTAAAAGACTAGTAGCTCCACTGTATGTAAAGCACTGTGCTAGACATTTTATATTAGGTACATTTACAAATTTATTTAATCCTTACAATGATCCTAAAGTAATATTATTCTTTAAAATGTATTATTTATAAACGTATATTATTCTTTAAAATGCTAATACATTTATATGGTTCATATATCAAAACCACACACACGTACATATACATACATGGAAATGTTTTACTGTCTTGGTCCCCATCCACTTCCTACAGGTAGCCATTTGGATTACTTGAATATCTTTTAGGGTTTCCTTAATCACATATCTGCAAAAGCAATTACATACTTATTTTTTCCTCTTTCTTATAAAAAAGGAAAGCATGGAATGAGTTTTGAGTACTAAGTACCATGGGGCTCCTGGGTGGCTCAATTGGTTAAGCGACTGCCTTTGGCTCAGGTCATGATCCTGGAGTCCCAAGATCCGAGTCCCACATCAGGCTCCCCGCTCAGCAGGGAGTCTGCTTCTCCTTTTGACCCTCCCCCAACTTGTGTTCTCTCTCTCTCAAATAAATAAATAAAATCTTAAAATAAATAAATAAATAAATGTGAATATTAAGTACCATGGCTGAGAGTAGAGAATGTATCCTTAAGTTTACCTGCATTACCTATGTTCCTGCTTTTTTATACTTAATTTCCTGGAGATCTTTCCGTATTAATATATATAGATCTTTTTCTTTTTTTTATTCATACAGCTACGTAGTATTTGTATACATACACATTTGTGTTATTTCTGATCTTGTACTGTTACAAACAGTGATATAGTGAGTAAGTTTGATATACCTCAATTCATACAGGCATAGGCGTGGGTTACAGGTATAGGCAACAGGATAAATTTTTAGACTTTGAATTTCTGGGCCAAAGAGTAAATGTATTTGAATTTTGATAGATACTGTTAAATTGCCTTCTGTAGGAATAGTATTATTTTGTACTCCCCAAATTTGGGGAGTTTTGCCATTCTGGTAGGTGAGAATGGTATTTCATCATGATTTTAATTTTATATCTCTCTTATATGTTAAGCTGAGAATCTTTTCATAGATTTAAGAGCAATTTGTATTAATTATGAACATTTTCAAGGCTTTTGTTTGTCATTCCTAAGTTGCTCTGCAGATTGGCTATACCAATGCACAGTCTTTATCAATCTTAATCATTTGATGATGTCTTTTTTCACAGTCTAGAAATCAGAGTGTTTTTTTAAATGTTTATTAGCATTTGGTATTTCTTCTTTAGAAATTACTTTTGTATCCTTTGCGTATATGATTCTACTATACCACCTACTTTTCAATGCTAAGAGTAATTTTCTAAGGCCAGGTGTATCGGCCAACTTGTTCCATGAGATATTTTTAAAAATAATGTAAAGAGTCATTGCAAGTAAACTTAAGGATACATTCTTTACTCTCAGCCATGGCACTTAGTATTCAAAACTCATTCCATGCTATCAGTGTCCTAAGATAGGTCAGCAAATTAAACAGCCTCTAAGTGAAATCAAGGCCACCACCTGTTTTTTGCAAGTAAAGTTTTATTGGGACACAGCCATACTCATTTGTTAATGTATTATCTGTGACTGCTTTTGCACTATAACAACAGAGCTAAGTGGTTGCAGTAGAGATGATATGTTCTACAAGCCTAAAATATTTACTACTTGGCCTATGCCGAAAAAGTTTGTTGACTCCTGCACTGAGAGAGCAGGTTATAGTTTGAATAGCACAAATGACCCAAGAAAGGACCAAAGAAAAGCTCAGAGCTCTTGTTCTGTAATTTTAGAATTGGATTGATTTTTTTAAAATAAAAAAGACATGTAAGATTTTTTCGTTCATTAGTTCAGCCTCCAAAAATTGAGAAGCCATGTTGGATGCAATTCAGTTATATATTTAATTGCATAGTGAGATGTCATCTGTGTGACTGAAGTAATTTTAATAGATGATGCAAGACATGCATGGATTTAAGGGGCACCTGGGTGGCTCAGTCGTTAAGCGTCTGCCTTCGGCTCAGGTCATGATCCCGGGGTCCTGGGATCGAGCCCCGCATCAGGCTCCCTGCTTGGCGGGAAGCCTGCTTCTCCGTCTCCCACTCCCTCTGCTTGTGTTCCCTCTCTCGCTGTGTCTCTCTCTGTCAAATAAATAAATAAAAAATCTTAAAAAAAAAAAAAAAGATGATGCAAGACATGCATGGATTTAAACACCTTCGATGATGCATCTTGATTCATGTTTCGCCACTGTGGAATTGTGTGATCTTTGGCAGGTTACTTAACCTCTTTGAAGCCAATTTATCGTGTTTGACATGCAATAAAGATGAGTGAGCACCCCAATAAATGTTAACTCCTATTATATTTCCCTGTCGTTTATTTAAGGAATAATACATTTTCCAAGTATTTGTTCTTTCATTTAGTGAATACATACTCTAAACAAAATACTTAAGTCTCTTTTGCTTCTGTAGTTTTCTTAAGGATTACTTTGGTATCCTTAAGGTCATTGAGATGGTATTACTTTATTGTGTTAATACAAGCAGATTCTGTTTTTCAGCTGGACAACACAACATAAAGAGATAAGTAGTTTAGTTGATTCTCCAAATTCAGAGTGTTAAGTGAGAAAGACAAAGAATTAACTAAGCACTTAAAAAATAAAAATCTGTCTAAATGCAGTGTGGCATCCTGAATTGGTCTTGGAATAGAAAAAGAACATCAGTGGAAAAACTGGTGAAATCAGAATAAAGTCTATAGTTTAGTTAATAATATTGTACTAATGTTAGTTTTTTAGTTTTATTTTAATGTTAATTTTTTAGTTTTATAAGATGTTAACATCAGGAAAATCCTAAGTGATGCAAAGATACTATCTTTGCAGTTTTTCTGTAAATCTAAAATTATTTCAGGGCGCCTGGGTGGCTCAGTCCGTTAAGTGTCTGCTTTCGGCTTAGGTCATGATCTTGGGGTCCTGGGATTGAGCGCCATGTTGGGCTCCCTGCTCAGCGGGGAGTCTGCTTTTCCCTCTCCCTCTGCCCTCCCCTGCTTGTGCTCTCTCTCTCTCAAATAAATAAAGTCTTCAAAAAAAATAAAAATATAGTTTCAAACTGTTAAACATTTTTTAATTAAAATAAATTAACATTAAATAATAGCTCACATTTTTGAATGCCTGCTATGTGTCAGATATTACTTTATGTATGTTATCTATCCAAAACAACCCTATGAGGAAGATGTTATTCCTGTTTATTCAAGAGTTTACAGTTTGCATGTAGTGTTTTCTAGTTATCAGAGAGATTCATTCAAAGTATACCTATTAAGTCTCTATTGTGTTTCAGTCAAGATATAAAGTGGTGAGCAAGATCTAGGCATAGTTCTAGCCCTTACTGAGCTTAGAACCTCAATAAAGTTTGTAGAAACTGCCCCTTCTCCCCCAAATAAAGGTGTAAGTACTGTGTTTGAGGAATAGATCAACTGAATTCTTTATGCTGAGTAAAGGGAAATAAAGTTATTGGAGCAGGAAACTTGTGCATGACTATTCTCTGTCTCCAGAGAACATTAGATGGTAGGGGACTTGACAAGAGCATTAAACAATAGCATCAGGTTATGAAGTGTGAAATCTGAGCATAAGGAGTAGTGTTCTTTTCCTTTGTATTCTCAGTGTCTGGGCCATAAATAGATGCTCAATTCATGTTGAATGAATAGGACATGTGTCTAGTTTTCATTTGTCTGGAGGTGAGGAAATGGACTGTATCACCACAGAAAGCCCCTCTGAGCTTTGGGATTCTGAGATGCTATTTCCAATGTTCCAGGCAATGATATAGGAAGCAATTGACTTCCCTCAGGGAGGGAAAAAAGTAACAAAACAAGAAGTGATAGGCAAGAGTAATATAAGAGACTTTCAAATGTTGTGTTTTCTAGATTACTTAGGATAAACATTTTCTCTGGGAAATTTGTTGCTTTTTTTGTCATGGAAAAAGTTTCTTTTTCATGAGATTATTACTGTAAACTTCAATACGTCTTTTATGTAAAAATAATACCTAACATATAAACAGAACTTGGATCTTAATAAAAGTGAATTTATTTTTATGGTATTTGAATTTATATTAGTAAAGAACATTATATGTCTGATGGAGTAGTTTTAATTTCATGTTTATATCTCAGTGGTTTTTTAACTTCAGTGCCCTTGGATATAGTAGAACTGACAATTTTTTTTTTTTTTAAGATTTTATTTATTTATTTGACAGAGAGAGACACAGCGAGAGAGGGAACACAAGCAGGGGGAATGGGAGAGAGAGAAGCAGGCTTCCCTCTGAGCAAGGAGCCCGATGTGGGGCTCGATCCCAGGACCCTGGGATCATGACCTGAGCTGAAGGCAGCCGCTTAACGACTGAGCCACCCAGGTGCCCCTAGAACTGGCAATTTAAGCAGACACAATCACTTAGCTGTGACTGGGCCTTTATTAATAGATTATTTACTTTAATGGAGGTCTTAATTTTCTTATCTTACATTTACTTCTGCAGTAAGTACTAATTTTTACATTTGATCTAAGATTAATATTTTTTTGATAATGAGGTCATGGCAGTTTATAAAATATATTGAAAATTATGTTCTTAATAGTGCTATTTTTATTTTTAATTAAAAATTTTTTTTAAGATTTTATTTTTTTTTTATTTTTTTTATTTTTTTATTTTTTAATTTTTTTTAAAGATTTATTTATTTATTTATGTGAGGGAGCAAGAATGAGAGAGATCTGAGAGAGTACATGAGAAGGGGGAGGGTCAGAGGGAGAAGCAGGCTCCCCGCTGAGCAGGGAGCCCGATGCGGGACTCGATCCTGGGACTCCAGGATCATGACCTGAGCCGAAGGCAGTCGCCTAACCAACTGAGCCACCCAGGCGCCCCTAAGATTTTATTTTTAAGTAATCTCTATACCCGATGTGGGGCTTGAATTCACAACCCTGAGATCAAGAGTTCCATGCTTCACAGACTGAGCCAGCCAGGTGCCCCAATAATAATGCTATTTTTAGAATTTATTTTATTATTGGGTCTTTAGCACCCAGATTCAAGGAACTGTTGTTTTTTTCCCCAAATCTCATTTAGTTGCTCTTAACACTGAAGGTATGGTTCCAGAGGGAAAAACAAATCTAAAGAAATAAAAATTTATGGGGCTCCTGGGTGGTGCAGTTGGTTAGGCGTCTAACTCTTGGTTTTGGCTTGGGTTATAATCTCAGGGTTTTCAGATCTGGCCCTGGGTCGGGCTCCACACTTGGTGTGAAGTCTGCTTGGGACTCTCTCTCTTTCTCCCTCTGCCCCTCCCCCCAGTTCTTTCCCTCTCTCAAATAAATCTTAAAAAAATTTGCTAATGCCTGTAATAGAGACGTTGCTTAAGAGAATAATTCTTCAAGTTTGTGAAGGGAAAAAAATTTGAGGTGGTATTGGAATGTTCTATATTTTCTTGATAGTTTTTTTTTTAAAGATTTTATTTATTTATTTGACAGAGAGATAGACAGAAGAGCACAAGTAGAGGGAATGGCAGAGGGAGAGGGAGAAGCAGGCTCTGCACTGAGCAGGGAGCCTGATGTGGGACTCAATCCTAGGACCCCGGGATCGTGACCTGAGCCGAATTTTGGGCAGATGCTTAACCATCTGAGCCACCCAGGCGCCCTTCTTGATAGTTTTGAAGGAATTTAAATGGACTTGGAGGAAAAGTAGAGTAAGAATAGTTTTAAATTTTTTGTTAGATCATAGTCACTGAGGCCACATGCTAATGGCAAATGGAAGTAAATCATTTCTGGTATTCCAGAAAATGAGCAATTTTTTTTTTTTTAAGATTTCATTTATTTATTTGACAGAGAGAGAATACAAACAGGGGGAGCGGTAGGCAGAGGGAGAGGGAGAAGCAGGCTCCCTGTTCATCAGGGAGCCCGACGTGGGCCTCGATCCCAGGACCCTGGGATCATGACCTGAGCTGAAGGCAGACGCTTAACTGACTGAGCCACCCAGGCACCCTGAAAATGAGCAATTTTTATGTGTAGAACCCAGATGTTATTTTAAAAATAGCTTTATTGAGGTCTAATTGACACACATTGCACTGTCCATATTTAAAATACGATTTAAGTTTTGACATACATGTGTATATTATAACTGAATTCTTTTTTTTTTTTTAAAGATTTTATGTATTTATTTGTCAGAGCAAGCGCAGGCAGGCAGAGGGAGAAGCAGGCTCCCTGCTGAGCAAGGAGCCTGGTGTGGGACTTGATCCCAGGACCCTGGGATCATGACCTGAGCCGAAGGCAGACGCTTATCAAGATTGAGCCACCCAGGCGTCTCTATATCTGTGAAATTCTTGCCAGTCAGGATAATGAACATATCCACGATCTCCAAAAGTTTCTCATTCTCCTTTGTAACCTCTCCCTTTGCATCTCCCTGTCCAAGTCCCCTCCCTCACTTTCCCCCAGGCAACCACTGATCTGCTTTTGATCAGTATAGATTTGTTTGCATTTTCTGTTTTATATAAAATGGAATCATACAATATGTACTTTCTTTTGTCTTTTTTTCTTTCACTTAGTCTGACTTTGAAATATATGCATGTTGTATATATCAATAGTTAATTCTGTTTCATTACTGCATAGTATTCCATTGTATGGATATACCACAGTTTGTTCAGCTGTTGGTAGACATTGGGTTGTTTCCTGTTTTTATTTTTTAATTGTAAGTAAAGCTGCTAAGAACATTCCCATACAAGTCTTTGTATGGACATATGCTTTCATTTCTCTTGGGAGTGGAACGATTGAATCATAAGATAGGGATATATTTAATTAAAAATTTTTTTAAACATTTAAAAAAATTTTTATTTGAGAAAGAGAGCAAGCAGAGAGGGGCAGAGAGGGAGGGAGAAGGAGGGAGAATCTGGAGCAGACTCCTCACTGAGCAGTGAGATCATGATCTGAGCCAAAACCAAGAGGTGAACGCTTAACCGACTGAGCCACTCAGGCACCATGAGATATATTTAATTTTTTTTTTTTTTTAAAGATTTTATTTATTTATTTGACAGAGAGAGACACAGCGAGAGAGGGAACACAAGCAGGGGGAGTGGGAGAGGGAGAAACGGGCTTCCCGCCGAGCAGGGAGCCCGATGCGGGGCTCGATCCCAGGACCCTGGGATCATGACCCGAGCCGAAGGCAGATGCTTAACGACTGAGCCACCCAGGCGCCCCTGAACGTGCTTTCGTATGCTTGTTTGCCATCCGTAAATCTTTGTTGATGTGTCTATTCAAAGCTTTTGCCCATTTTTTAATTGGGTTGTTTTGAGAATTCCTTATATACCTTGGGTACAATTCCTTTATCAGATCTATCATTTGTAACTATTCTAGTCCGTAGATTGTCTTTTCAACTTCTGGAAAGTGCTATTTATGTATGTATATATGTTTTTAAACATTTATTTTAGAGAGAGAGCTTGTGTGAGCAGGAGACAGGGCAGAAGGAGGGGAGAGAAAGAATCTCAAACAGACTCCCCACTGAGCGCAGAGCCCAATGCAGTCTTGATCCCATGACCCATGAAATCATGACCTGAGCCGAAATCAGGAGCCAGAGGCCTAACTGACTGAGCCACCCAGGCACCCCTAAGCAATGCCTCTTAAAAAGCAGAAGGTTTTAATTCTGAAGTCCATTTGTCAACTTTTTTTCTTTTTTTTTAACGGATCAGGTTCTTGGTGTCATCTCTAAGAAATATTTGCCTAACCAAAGGTCACAAAGATTTTTTCGTATGCTTTTTTCTAGAACTTTTATAGTCTTAGATTTTATGTTCTTATAGTTTTAGGTTTATGATCCATGAGTGAATTAATGTATGTAGTGTGAAATTATACAGTATATAATCTTTTGGAATTGGCTTTTTTCACTTAACATAATGCATTTGAGATTCATTCACATTGTTGTGTGTCTGACTATTATGACCTTTTTTATTGCTGAGTATTCATTCCATTGTATGGATGTACCAGTTTATTCATTTATCTGTGGAGGGACGTTTGTAGGTCTTGGTGGATTTCTAGACTACATAGATTTTCTGTGTTTTCTTCAAGAAATTTCTTCCTTGAGGGACACCTGGGTGGCTGAGTTGGTTAAGCATTTGCCTTCAGCTCGGGTCATGATTCCAGGGTCCTGGGATCGAGCCCCGCATTGGGGCTCCTTGCTCAGTGGGGAGCCTGCTTTTCCCTCTGGCTGCTCTGCCTTCCGCTCCCCCTGCTTGTGCTCTCTCTCTGACAAATAAATAAAATCTTTAAAAAAAGAAATTTCTTCCTTGAATTTACTTTTGACAAAAATAGGTTGACTGTATTTGTACAGGTTTATTTCTGAATTCTGTTCTGTTGCGTTGATCTATATGCCTATTGTTTCGCCAATACCACACTGTTTTAATTATTGTAGCTTTATAGTTAAGTTTTGAAATTGGCTAGAGTAAGTTCTCCAACTTTCTCTTTTTCAGAGTTATTTTGGTTATTTTAGTTCCTTTGCCTTTCCTTAATTTTTTTTTTAATAATAAGCTACTAATACCTACAAAAATTTTTGCTGGGGCGTGTCTGGGTTGGTTAAGCATCTGCCTTTGGCTCAGGTCATGATCTCAGGGTCCTGGGATCGAGCCCTGCTTCAGGCTCCCTGTTCAGCAGGGAGTCTGTTTCTCCCTCTCACTCAGCCCCTCCCCCCTGCTCGTGCTCCCCCCCCCAAATAAATAAATAAAATCTTTAAAAAAAATTTTTGCTGGAATTTTGATTAGGGTTATATTGGTTTTTATACATCAGTTTGAAGAGAAACAACATTTTATAATCCATAAACATGATGTATCTCTCCTTTTATCTTTTTTGATTTCTTTCATCAGTGTTTTGTTTACTAGCACTGATTTTTTTTTAGATTTATTGCTAAGTATTTTTTTCTTTTTCTTTTACTTGGTGCTATTATAAATGGTATTGCTTTTTAAATTTCATTTCCAGTTGCTTATTGCTGTTATTGACTTTGTAGCCTATTTACCTATCAGTTCTAGGAGATTTTTAGGTAGATTTTTTTGGATTTTCCATGTAGACAATCAAAATTGTCTGCAAATACAGAGTTTTACTTCTTCCTTTCCAATGTGTATTCCTTTTATTCTTCTTGACTTTTTATATTGGCTGGCACTTTTAATATGATGTTGGTTCTGGTAGCTTCAGGCATTCCTTGGCTATGGCAGCATAACTGTAATCTCTGCCTCCCTCTTCACATGGCTTTCTCTTTTGTGTCTCTATGTGTCCTTTAATCCCTTATAAGGGCACTTATTTGATTTAGGGTCCACCCTAAAACAATGTGATGTCATCTTGATTCTTACCTTAATTACATGGACAAAGACTTTATTTTTAAATAAGATCATAATCTGATATTCAAGGTTAATGTGAATTTTGGGGGGACACTATTTAAGCCACACACCTTCTAGTCCTAATTTGCTGAGTTTTTTAAAAATCATGAGTGGATGTTGAATATTTTCAAATGTTCTTTTTGAATTTATTGAGATTATATTATGGCGTTTCTTCTTGGTTTGTTATTATGGTAAGTTACATTGATTGATATTTGAATGTTGAACCAGATTTGCATTCCTAGGATATACACTACTAGATCATCTATAGTATTCATTTTATATATTGCTGGATTCAATATGTTAATATTTTGTGAAGGATTTTTTAAAAAATCAACATTATAGATACTACCCTATAATTTTTTTGTAATGTCTTTGGTTTTGATATTAATAATAATGCTGGCTTCAAAAAATGATTGGGAAGAATTCCCTCATTGAATGGAATTGATATTTCTTTCTTAAATACTTAGTAGAATTTGCCATATCATTTGTTAAAAGGTTTTATTTAACTACATATTCAATTTCTTTGCTATCTATTTCTTCCTGAGTGAATTTTGATAGTTTCTATTTTTCAAGAAATTGGTCCATTTCATCTAAAATTGTTGAGTTTATGGGCATAGAGTTGTTTATAGTAATCCTTTTCATATCTGTAAAGTCTTTAGTGATGACACCTCTTTTATTTCTGATTTTGGTAATATGTGTCTTTTCTCTCTCCCTCTCTCTCTCTCTCTTTTTGTTTGTTTTTGGTCAGACCGGTTAGAGCTTTGTCAGTTTTATTTTTTCCCCCTGAAACCTATTGGGAGTGAACCTATTGATTTTTTTAAACACTTTTGTTTTTATTGATTTGTCTTTCTATTTCATTGATTTCTGTTTAGTCTTTATTACTTCCTGTCTTCTGCTTGCTTTGGATTGAATTTGT
Organism: Halichoerus grypus; assembly: GCF_964656455.1. Taxonomy (NCBI): domain Eukaryota; kingdom Metazoa; phylum Chordata; class Mammalia; order Carnivora; family Phocidae; genus Halichoerus; species Halichoerus grypus. The sequence goes on along the minus strand of NC_135716.1, from coordinate 124,301,301 downwards.
TCTTTTCTCTAGTTTCTTAAGGCAAAAACTCAGATTATGGATTTGATACCTTTCTTCTTTAATATAAGCATTTAATGGTATAAATTTCCTTTGGAAGTTAAAGCTGCATCCCACAGATTAGGTGTTTTGTTCTTTGGAAGGGATAGAGAAGGGTATTGATGCAGTTCATGCCCCTCCACAAAACTCCTGTTTCCTTCCAGTCCTATACCATTAGGGAGACTTAGGGCTCTAGCAGTCTTTTCTGTGAGTAGAGCCTGGTGGGATTCACGAAGATAAAACCTGCAAAAAGTATGGATTACCCCATCTTTGCAGCATCCCCCCTGCTCCCCAGGGGTACTTTATCCTCTCTCACCAGTGCACACTGTCTTTACCAATTTACCAGGCAAACTAACTGAACTCATCTTACTGATGTCCTGCTGTGTTTTATCTCTGCATGCCAGAGCTTATGTCCTGTCTCTTCATGCAGAGATACCTGTGTCTCTTTAGGGCCAGTTGATTGCCCTTTGACCTCAGCATTGTGATGGGTTCAAGAAAAAATGAAAATTTGCCATTTGTCTGGCTTTTTTGTTATTGTGAGTTTGGAAGTGACACTCCTTCCAGCGCTCTACACCTCAAGACTATGGCTTTATTTTATTGCTCTCCTGTATTTTTTACTATTGATAGTGTCTGTCCCCTAAGACAAAGTTAATTACCTCTTGCTCTGATGTTGATACTTAGTGTATACTTATATTACTGTATTTATCACACTGTACTGTAATTATCTGTGAATATATTTGTCTCTACTATTAGCACACTGCTTGAAGGAGGCAAGATCTGTGTCCTCTATACCTAGTACTTCCTGATCATTGAAAGGCATTGATATTTGCTTGTTGAAGAAAATTACAGTAAGATTTTAATTTTAATTTTCATAGCACAGTGTGGTACATTGTAAAATGCTGAGTAAATATTTGTTGAATAATTCATGCATAAAGGGTTTATTCAGATAGCATTTAGAAATTGAGTTAATTTGGGGCTCCTGGGTGGCACAGTCTCTCTCAAATAAATAAATAAATAAATAAATAAAATAAATCTTAAAAAAAAGAAATTGAGTTAATTCATGTTTGTCCAGATTTCCAGATAGTTTAAAAAAAAAATTGGTTTGTTTTAAAACTCTGAATTAGGGGTGCCTGGGTGGCTCAGTTGGTTAAGCGTCTGACTCTTGATCTCAGCTCAGTTCTTGATTTCAGGGTTGTGAGTTCAAGCCCCACATTGGGCTCCATGCTGGGCATGGAGCCTACTCAAAAAACAAAAACAAAACAAAGCAAAACTCTGAATTAGTCATTCCTGTAATTTAAAATCTTGCAATGATTCAGACATTTAGTTGCATGAAAATCATTAGTTCAATAGGTTTTAATGGAGTTGAATTATTTTGTGTTCCTTTTGACTTTTGTGGTAATATTGTTTACCTAAGAACTTCAGAAAGTAATAAATAATACATTTTGCTTGTTTTTAAAATTCAGGTTGGGCTAGTTGTCATTTAAAGAGTGTGAAATAATATTCTCTCGGTAGTACTTAGAACTAGTACTAATATAGTATTCATTCTTAACTTAAGAATAAGTTTTGTTCTTACGTCTTTATTTTAAGTGAACAAATATAAGAAGCTTTTTTCAGTCTACCTGCATCTTTTCCAGATAAAATTTTCACCAGTAGCAAAAAAGTTGTTTGTGGTAACTGCAGTGAGTGCTGTATCTGTAATTTTTCTGGCCCATCACTTTAAAAGAAGACGTGGAAAGAAGAAAGGAAAAATACTACCATGGGAACCAGAGCACCTTGTACTTGAATACACTAAAAGAGCAGCATCAGACAAAGGTATGTGGAGATAGCTGAATTAAGTCTACAAAGGAAATTTTATATATAAATCATAACTGGAGTGATTTCAGTGTTTTAGTCTTCAAAATTCCTTTCCTTAATATTTAACTCACAGATTATACAGATTCATTTTAGAAAGATTAGAACATACAAATAAGCAAACAAAAAATTAAAATCACCTGATATTCTGCTACCCAGAAGTAATGACTGATAATACTATGGTATATATCCATTTCTATTTGCATTTAAATATATTGAGACATAAAATTCTATATTATGTACAAATAAATGGTGTATAGTAAAATTATAATTATACCTTTGTAGCCTGCTTGTAAGATATTTAATAATATGTAAGAATGTTTTTCTAGGTCAACAAATGTATTTCTATGCTATCATTTTTAATATGTACCTAGTGTTAAATTTGTAAATATATACACCAGTTTATTTAAGCAGTTCCCTCTTGTTCCCTTTAGAATGTTTTTTTTTTGCTTCGCATATACTTGTCTGATTATTTTCTTAGTATATAAGTAGAAGTAGAATTGCTGGTCTTTAAAAGATCTGTAGTTTTTGTTAGAGATACAGTACATACTGCCAAAGTGTATTAATAACAATAATTTCTTGAGCATGCTGAATTTCTTATTTTTTTAAATTTTTAATTATTTTTAATTTATTAGAGGATCATATGCTTTTTTTAAAAAATTTTTTTTTAAGATTTTATTTATTTGACAGAGAGAGACATAGCGAGAGAGGGAACACAAGCGGGGGAGCGGGAGAGGGAGAAGCAGACTCCCGGCTGAGCAGGGAGCCCCATGTGGGGCTCGATCCCAGGCCCCTGGGATCATGACCTGAGCCGAAGGCAGACACTTAACGACTGAGCCACCCAGGTGCCCCCAATGATCATATGCTTTTGTGATTAATTTGTCCAGTAAATAATCAATGAATGACTATTTTGTGCCAAGTACAGTGAACATTACAGTAATGATGGTTCTCACTTAATGAGATTTTACTAGATCTCAGGTGTAGTACTAAATGCTGTGTATTCACTTCATTATTTAACCTTTATAGCAATCCTATGAATTAGGACTACATCCTGTGTTAGTGTTTAAACATAAAGAAAATTGAGATAAGGAAAACTTAAGTGACCTGCTCAGGGTCATATAAGTCCAGGAGATGAGGAGTGTCTTAACTGTTGCATTAAGATGAACTAAGACACAGCGTCTGCCACAGATGAATAGATAGATGGTTAGGGGAGACAGAACTATAAAAAACTAATTACAATGTAATGTGTAATTTAATCCTCAGGAAAGGAAGTGCTTATATTTTGTTAAATTTATTTATTTATTTATTTTTAAGATTTTATTTATTTATTTTGAGAGAGAGAGAATGAGAGACAGAGAGCATGAGAGGGAGGAGGGTCAGAGGGAGAAGCAGACTCCCTGCTGAGCAGGGAGCCCGATGTGGGACTCGATCCCGGGACTCCAGGATCATGACCTGAGCCGAAGGCAGTCGCTTAACCAACTGAGCCACCCAGGCGCCCTATTTATTTATTTTTAAATTTTTAAAATATTTTATTTATTTATTTGACAGAGAGAGACACAGCAAGAGAGGGAACACAAGCAGGGGGAGTGGGAGAGGGAGAGGGAGAAGCAGGCCTCCCGCTGAGCAGGGAGCCTGATGCGGGGCTCGATGCCAGGACCCCAGGATCATGACCTGAGCCGAAGGCAGATGCCTAACGACTGAGCCACCCAGGCACCCCTGTTTTGTTAATTTGTAACTTGAAGGTTCATAGTTGCCAGTATTTTTTTTTTAAAGATTTTATTTTTAATTAATCTCTGCACCCAACATGGAACTTGAACTCATAAACCCAAGATCAAGAGTTACACACTCCACTGACTGAGCCAGGCAGGCACCCCTAGTTGCCAGTATTCTTATACTGATTACAATAGATCAATCAAATATTGCTCTAATTAATTAGATGAATATTTTATTCTTAATTTAAGAAGCAGAGTTTAGCAGTGTTAAAAGCAGTTGTGAAGAGATGTAGATTTTAATAATGGTGTACATTTAATAATTTACACAATTGAGTGGGATGAATTTTAAAATTAGAAGCTTTCTGAATGAATATAATGTAAACTTTGAGATTTTACTGAGATTTTATCTGAAATTTATCATTGGAGTTACTAATACTTCTAATATTATTGATATATTTGTTTGGTAGGTTCAAGTTGTTCCAGTAGTAGACAGAATTTGACATTATCTTTAAGTTCTGCCAAAGACAAAGGATCTCAGTCTTGTAACTATGCTAATGGAGGACTTTTCAGTAAATACTCAGGTTCTGCACAGAGTTTAGCCTCCGTAAGTAACGAAAATAATTTATTATTTTATAGATCTACTTTTGTGTCTATTGTTATCTATTTGTTTAAATGTCATATAATTATAGATAGCTCTTAGTATGGAAAGAATCTTAAATCATCTGGTTTTGTCTGTTTTCTTTAAGCAAGTAAAATTTTCCTTTTGCTGAATAACCAGCCAGTTTGGTTCCAGCTTTCTTGAGTAAGTGATGTGGACACACAGGATCCTGTAGAATAGTGTTGATGTGGAAGTATTGCTTTAAAACTAGGTGTTCTGCAAAAAAGCTGGAAGATAACAGCCAGACTTTGTACTAGGTCACAAAATAATGAGCCTGAGTAGGTAAAAGTGTGTGGCTTGCTGAAGCCAAATGTGGAGTTCCTCACCTTGTTCTTTGGAGCATTAATATAGTATTGATTGACAAGTGAGGAATAAAGTTAGTATTGTTGAAGTTTAATATAGTTAAAAAATTTGTTAAATAAGTAAGATATACATTTACTACTAAATAAAGAAGAGGCAAAAAAAAAAAAAAAGTATAGTGATAAATGTGTTCCTGATCCTCTTGGTTCTCCTCCTTAGAGACAAACAACACTGGTAATTTCTTACATATATACTTCTGGGAGGGTATGCCTCTACCATCATATATATTCATTATTTTAAATAGTTATTGAACACCATATTCTGTACCTTGCTTCTATGTTTTGTTGGAATATATAGCTGCCCCATTCTTAAGTGCCTAAAAATATACTAAATTTTTAAAGGCTATTCTGTGGTAGGAACATCTAGATCAAAGGCCTGCAGGCTTTTAGTTCCTCTTTAAAACTGAGCAGGATAATGAAATATATGCCCATTCTATAATCTGGATTTACTCTGTGTCAGAGAAGTGCCTCTGTTTTGAAACTTTTCAACTGAAAGTTGAAGCTGTTTTTCTTAACTAAGTAGAGAAAGGGAGTTTCATGATAAATTTGAGTAGAAAGTCTTTAGAATCACTTTATTGTACTTGCCTAAGCGACCTCATCATTCCAGTGCCAGGGCTATGAACCCAGATTTCTGCCTTTTACTGAGTGCCCAAACAAGGCAACAGATGTGGAAAGGAGGGGACAGGGTCCATAAAACTTGGTAATTGGATATGAGAAGTGTGGGAAGAGAAGTTAAAGATGACTTTCTGTTTTCTAGTTTGGGAAATTATGGGGATGGAAGTATTATTAGTGAACCTGAGAGGAGGAAAAGTTTTTGTTTTGGGAAGATACAGAGCTACTTTTTTTTTTTTTTTAGATTTTATTTATTTATTTGTCAGAGAGAGAGATCGAGAGAGAGAGAGCACAAGCGGGGGAGCGGCAGGCAGAGGAAGAAGCAGAGGAGCCCAGTGTGGGACTCGATCCCATGATCCTGCTTAACCATCTGAGCCACCCAGGCACCCCCAGAGCTCCTTTTTGATATAGGCAGCTTAAGATGCCAGCAGAAGAGCTGAGTAGAATCACCAAATATTTCCACCAGATGGAAAAAAGGGCTAGATTTCTTTATTTTTATTTTTTAAAAGATTTATTTATTTGTTTTGAGAAAGAGAGAGCGCCCATGAGTGGGGAGAGGGGCAGAGACAGAATCCCAAGCAGACTTCCCGCTGAGCGTGGAGCCCAACACAGGGCTTGATCTCATGACCCATGAGATCATGACCTGAGCTGAAATCACGAGTCAGACATTAAACTGACTGAGCCACCCAGGCCCCCCTAGATTTATTTAAAAAGGACACAAAACTGGAAGTAGAGACTACGTAGTCATTTGCATAGAGGTGACCTAAATGATTGGCTCAGTGCACCTTGGTAGGGAAGGGAAGATGATAGAGGCTTTTCAATTTTAGTTATTGTTTAGCAGAGAATCAGCATTTTTTTTTTAATTTTATTATGTTGTTAGTCACCATACAATACATCATTGGTTTTTCATGTGGTGATCCATCCATTGTTTTCGTATAACACCCAGTGCTCCATTCAGTACGTGCCCTCCTTAATACCCATCACTGGGCTAACCAATCCCCCCTCCCCTCTCCCCTCTAGAGCCCTGTTTGTTTCTCAGGTCCATAGTCTCTCATGGTTCATCTCTCCCTCCAATTCCCCCTCCCCATTTTTCCCTTCCTTCTCCTAATGTCCTCCATGTTATTCCTTATGTTCCACAAATAAGTGAAACCATATGATAATTGACTTTCTCTGCTTGACTTATTTCACTTAGCATAATCTCCTCCAGTCCCATCCATGTTGATGTAAAAGTTGGGTATTCATCCTTTCTGATGGCTGAGTAATATTCCATTGTATATATGGACCGCATCTTCTTTATCCATTCATCTGTTGAAGGGCATCTCGGCTCTTTCCACAGTTTGGCTATTGCACACATTGCTGCTATGAACATTGGGATGCATATGGCCCTTCTTTTCACTACATCTATGTCTTTGGCGTAAATACCCAGTAGTGCAGTTGCTGGGTCATAGGGTAGCTCTATTTTTAAATTTTTGAGGAACCTCCACACTGTTTTTCAAAGTGGCTGTACCAACTTACATTCCCACCAGCAGTGTAAGAGGGTTTCCCTTTCTCCACAACCTCTCCAACATTTGTTGTTTCTTTCTCTGTCCATTTTTGCCATTCTAACTGGTGTAAGGTGGTATCTCAATGTGGTTTTGATTTGGCTTTCCCTGATGGCTAATGATGATGAACATTTTTTCATGTGTCTGTTAGCCATTTGTATGTCTTCTTCAGAGAAGTGTCTTTTCCTATCTTCTGCCCACTTTCTGACTTGATTATTTGTTTTTTGGGTGTTGAGTTTGAGAAGTTCTTTATAGATCTTGGGTACCAGCCCTTTATCTGTAGTGTCATTTGCAAATATCTTCTCCCATTCTGTGGGTTGCCTCTTTGTTTTGTTGACTGTTTCCTTTGCTGTGCAGAAGCTTTTTATGTTGGTGAAGTCCCAAAAGTTCATTTTTGCTTTTGTTTCACTAGCTTTTGGAGATGTATCTTGAAAGAAGTTGCTGTGGGCGATGTCAAAGAGGTTACTGCCTATGTTCTCCTGTAGGATTTTGATGGATTCCTGTCTCACATTGAGGTCTTTCATCCACTTTGAGTTTATCTTTGTGAATGGTGTTAGAGAATGGTCGAGTTTCATTCTTCTGCATGTGGCTGTCCAATTTTCCCAGCACCATTTATTGAAGAGACTGTCTTTTTTCCGTTGCATGTTTTTTCCTGCTTTGTCAAAGATTATTTGACCATAGAGTTGAGGGTCCATATCTGGGTTCTCTATTCTGTTCCATTGGTCTGTATGTCTGTTTTTGTGCCAGTACCATGCTGTCTTGGTGATCACAGCTTTGTAATATAGCTTGAAATCGGGCAATGTGATGCCCCCAGCTTTGTTTTTCTTTTTCAACATTTCCTTGGCGATTCGGGGTCTTTTCTGATTCCAAACAAATTTTAGGATTGTTTGTTCCAGCACTTTGAAAAATGTCATTGGAATTTTGATCGGGATGGCATTGAAGGTATAGATTGCTCTGGGTAGCATAGACATTTTAACAATGTTTATTCTTCCGATCCATGAGCATGGAATATTTTTCCATCTTTTTGTGTCTTCTTCAATTTCTTTCATGAGTGTTTTGTAGTTCCTGGAGTATAGATCCTTTACCTCTTTGGTTAGGTTTATTCCGAGGTATCTTATGGTTTTTGGTGCTATTGTAAATGGAATCGTTTCTCTAATTTCTCTTACTACAGTTGCGTTGTTAGTGTATAAGAAAGCAACTGATTTCTGTGCATTGATTTTGTATCCTGCCACATTACTGAATTGCTGGATGAGTTCTAGTAATTTGGGGGTAGAGTCTTTTGGGTTTTCCACATAAAGTATCATGTCATCTGCGAAAAGAGAGAGTTTGACTTCTTCTTTGCCAATTTGAATACCTTTTATTTCTTTTTGTTGTCTGATTGCTGTTGCTAGGACTTCTAGTACTATGTTGAACAATAGTGGCAAGAGTGGGCATCCTTGACGTGTTCCTGATCTTAAGGGAAAGGCTCTCAGCTTTTCCCCATTGAGGATGATATTTGCTGTGGGTTTTTCATAGATGGATTTTATGAACTTGAGGAATGTTCCCTCTATCCCTATACTCTGGAGAGTTTTAATCAGGAAAGGATGTTGTATTTTGTCAAATGCTTTTTCTGCATCAATTGAGAGGACCATATGGTTTTTCTCCCTCCTCTTATTAATGTGTTCTATCACATTGGTTGATTTGCGAATGTTGAACCACCCTTGCATCCCGGGGATAAATCCCACTTGGTCGTGGTGGATGATCCTTTTAATATATTGTTGGATCCTATTAGCTAGGATTTTGTTGAGGATTTTGGAATCCATATTCATCAGGGATATTGGTCTGAAATTCTCCTTTTTGATGGGGTCTTTGCCTGGTTTGGGGATTAAGGTAATGCTGGCCTCATAGAATGAGTTTGGAAGTTTTCCTTCTGTTTCTATTTTTTGGAACAGCTTCAGTAGAATAGGTATTATTTCTTCTTTGAATGTTTGGTAGAATTCCCCAGGGAATCCATCAGGCCTTGGACTCTTGTTTTTTGGGAGGTTTTTTTTTTTTTATTGTTATGTTAATCCCCATACAGTACATCATTAGTTTTAGATATAGTGTTCCATGATTCATTGTTTGTGCATAACACCCAGTGCTCCATGCAGAACGTGCCCTCCTCAATACCCATCACCAGGCTAACCCATCCTCCCATCCCCCTCCCCTCTAGAACCCTCAGTTTGTTTTTCAGAGTCCATCGTCTCTCATGGTTCGTCTACCCCTCCGATTTCCCCCCCTTCATTCTTCTTTTTTGGGAGGTTTTTGATCACTGTTTCAATCTCATTACTGGTTATTGTCCTATTCAGGTTGTCAATTTCTTCCTGTTTCAGTCTTGGCAGCTTATAGGTTTCCAGGAAGGCCTCCATTTCATCCAGATTGCTCAGTTTATTGGCATATAGTTATTGATAATAATTTCTAATAATTGTTTCTATTTCCTTGGTCTTAGTCGTGATCTCTCCCCTTTCATTCATAATTTTATTAATTTGGGTCCTTTCTCTTTTCTTTTGGATAAGTCTGGCCAGTGGTTTATCGATCTTATTAATTCTTTCAAAGAACCAACTTCTAGTTTCGTTGATCTGATCTACTGTGTTTCTGGTTTCTAATTCATTGATTTCTGCTTTGATTTTAATTATTTCTCTTCTAATGCATGGCTTAGGCATCGTTTGTTGCTTTTTCTCTAGTTCTTTAAGGTTTAGAGTTAGTTGGTGAATTTGGGATTTTTCTATTTTTTTAAGTGAGGCTTGGATGGCTATGTATTTCCCCCTTAGGACTGCCTTTGCAGTATCCCATAGGTTTTGGACCGATGTGTTTTCGTTCTTGTTGATTTCCATGAATTGTTTAAGTTCTTCTTTGATTTCGTGTTTGACCCAAACATTCTTGAGCAGAGTGGTCTTTAGCTTCCGAGTGTTTGAATTTCTGCTAAATTTTTTCTTGTGATTGAGTTCCAGTTTTAAAGCATTGTGGTCTGAGAATATGCAGGGAATAATCTCAATCTTTTGGTATCGATTGAGACCTGATTTGTGACCCAGTATATGGTCTATTCTGGAGAAAGTTCCATGTGCGCTCGAGAAGAATGAGTATTCTGTTGTTTTAGGGTGGAATGTTCTGTAAATATCTATGAAGTCCATCTGGTCCAATGTATCATTCAAAGCTCTTGTTTCCTTGTTGATTTTCTGCTTAGATGATCTGTCCATTGCTGAGAGTGGAGTATTGAGGTCTTCTACAATTAACGTATTGTTATCAGTATGACTCTTTATTTTGGTTAACAGTTGGCTTGTGTAGATGGCTGCTCCCATGTTGGGGGCATAGATATTTACAATTGTTAGATCTTCTTGTTGGATAGACCCTTTAAGAATGATATAGTGTCCTTGTGTGTCTCTTATTACAGACTTTAGTTTAAAATCTAATTTGTCTGATATAAGAATTGCTACCCCAGCTTTCTTTTGAGGTCCGCTGGCATGGAAGATGGATCTCCATCTCTTCACTTTCAGTCTGGATGTATCTTTAGGTTCAAAATGAGTCTCTTGTAGACAGCATATGGATGGGTCCTGTCTTTTTATCCAATCTGCAACCCTGTGCTGTTTTATGGGAGCATTTAGGCCATTCATGTTGAGAGTGATTATTGAAAGATATGAATTAATTGTTATCATGTTGCCTGTGAAGACGTTGTTTTTATATGTTGTCCCTGTAAATTTCTGTTGTATATCACTCTTGGGGTCTTTCTCCTTTTATAGAACCCCCCTTAATATTTCTTGCAGGGCCGGCTTAGTGGTCACATATTCTTTCAGTTTCTGCCGGTCGTGGAAGCTCTGCATCTTTCTTTTTTTTTTTTTTTTTTAAGATTTTATTTATTTATTTGAGAGAGAGAATGAGATAGAGAGAGAGCATGAGAAGGGGGAGGGTCAGAGGGAGAAGCAGACTCCCTGCCGAGCAGGGAGTCCGATGCGGGACTCGATCCCGGAACTCCAGGATCATGACCTGAGCCGAAGGCAGTGGCTTAACCAACTGAGCCACCCAGGCGCCCATCTCTGCATCTTTCCATCCATTCTAAATGAAAGCCTTGCCGGATAAAGTATTCTTGGCTGCCTGTTCTTCTCATTTAGTCTTGCCAGTCCTTTCTGGCTTGCCAGGTCTCTGTGGATAGGTCTGACGTTATTCTGATGTTCCTCCCTCTGTTCGTAAGGAATCTCTTCCCCCAACTGCCCTTAAGATGGTTTCCTTGGTTCTAAGATTTGCAAGTTTTACTATTACATGCCGGGGTGTTGGCCTGTTTTCCTTGATCTTAGGAGGGGTCCTCTCTGCCTCTAGGACTCGAATGTTTGTTTCATTCCCCAGATTAGGGAAGTTCTCAGCTACGATTTGCTCAAATACATCTTCTAGTCTTCTCTCCTCTCCAATCCCTCCGGGATTCCAATTATTCTGACATTGGAACGCCTCATGGTGTCACTTATTTCTCTGATTCTATTTTCATGGATTCTGAGTTGTTTTTCCCTGGCCTCCTCTTTTCCCTTTTTATCTATTATATTGTCTTCCAGGTCACTTACTCGCTCTTCTGCCTCAGTTACCCTAGCTGTTAGATTATCTAGATTGGATTAGATCTCATTGATAGCATTTTTAAGTTCTGCCAATTCACCTTTTATTTCTGCCCTTAGAGACTCTATGTTGCCATTAATTGATTTCTCCATTCTAGCCATTGTCTTCACAATTGCTAGCCTGAATTCCATCTCCGACATCTTGGTTATATATGCATCCATTTGTAAATCTGCAGCATAAGTCATAATCTCTGAGTCTTTTCTATTTTGGGGGCTCCTCCTCCTAGTCATTCTGTTGATGGGTGTTTGAGGGAATGTATAGAGTGCAAGTTATTGACCAGAACCCAAGCAAGATGCACCTGTTTTCTTGGGACCTTAGGGTTGCTGGCCTCTTGTTTTCCCGGCCTGTCTTCTGGGGCCTGCCGCGCTGTTAGTCAGGCAACGCTGTTTGGGCGGAGTTGCCCTGCGCCCCTGTGGCGGGGGATGGGCTCAGCGGGAATCAGTTTTTGGGGCTTTTGTTCTCTGACGGCTTTCCCTGGCGGCTTTCCGCGTCTCTTCCGCGAGTCAGAGCAGAAGAGACCGTTTCCAACCTTCTGCCTCAGAGCAGAGACCTGTCTGTTCTTCAGTGAGCACTCCAGGCCACACTGTCTCCGTTTCTGTCCGTGCTGCTATAAACTGCAGCGGCCTGGGTTGTGCGCCCCTCCACAGCGCTCCCAGTCCTGCCTCCAGGTCGGGGCACGTCTCTGCCCTTTGTGCTTCTAAAACTGCCAGCCACTCCCAGTTCGCCCGCGCGCCACCCTGCAGCTCCAGGTTTCCGCCCCGGGGGCTGCCCTAGAGTCCTTTTCCTGCCGCTACCGGTCTGTGAGTCTGTGCCTGTCCGCAGCACGCGAGGCTGTTGCTCACTGGCGGTGTAGGATCCCCACGGGCAGGCACCCTCCCGCTTCGTTTATCCTCCGATATCTGCCCGCGGAATCACCGCTTCCCGCTTTGTACCTCAAAACCAACCTCCGGCGATATTCCTTTTGTGGAGATCCAGATCTTCTTACATCTCAGGCTGGTTTCGTGGGTGCTCAGAGTGGTCTGGTAGATATCCAGCTCAATTCCGGGGACTGGTTGAAATAGGGTCCCCTACTCCTCCGCCATCTTTCCCCTAGCTCTGGGAATCAGCATTGTTAATAAATTCTAAAAAGGAAATAAGCTAGTTACCTCAAACCAAAGTAAGTGTGGATAAAATTTATGAGTAAATACTTAATAAAACAGTAAACTATAAAAATAACTGCTTGATTTTTTTGGAAATAACTGATTTTTGTTTGAAATACTCTTTGTGTATTTTTGAGCAAACAAAGGCTTAAAATACTTAGGGTCTTATGACTCCTAACTGAATATAATTAGATTTATTTCTTCAGGTAGGAATTACATGGGTTGTTTTACCAGGAATAGGATTTATATAAATAACTTAAAAATATAAAAGATGGCAAAATGCTGTCACAAAACAGATTTTGAAGTAACTTTTGTCGATCTTAATTTTAGGTCCAGAGTGTAAATTCTTGTCATAGCTGTGCTTGCGGCAATTCTAACTCCTGGGACAAAGCAGATGAAGATGATATTAAACTTGTTAATATTCCTGTGACCACTCCTGAGAACTTATACTTGATGGGTAGGAATAACATAAAAAAGTTTTAAGATACTATACTCACATTTAATGGGAAACTAAAGAATGATGAATTATTTTAAGGAAAGCAACATAATTTTAAAATGTTCTTATATCTGTTGAATCTAGTGTACATAACAAAACCTATTATATTAGTTTCTGGAGGATGCTCTAACAAATTACCACAAACATGGTCATTTAAACAGCAGAAATGTATTCTCTCAGAGTTGTGGAGGCCAGAAGACCAAAATCATCACTGGGCTGGAAGCAAGGTATCATTAGAGCTATGCTTCCTCTGGAGGCTTAGGGGAGTATCTGTTACTTACCCTTCTGAGCTTCTGATGGCTTCTGGCTTGTGGCCATGTGACTCCAATCTCTACCTTGCATCATCACCTCCTCTCTGTGTACCAGATCTCCCTCTGCTTCTTACTGGGACAGTTGTGATTGGATTTTGGGTCCACCAAATAATCTAGAATAATCTCCCCATGTTAAATTCCTTAATTTAATCACATCTGCAAAGACCCCTTTTCTTTGTAAGGTAATATTTACAGGTTCCAGAGACTAGGACCTGACATCTTTGGGTGGCCATTATTCAATCTGCTACACTCATCTAACCTGATTTATTGATTCTTTTTTTTTTTCTTTTTAAAGATTTACTTATTTATTTTAGAGAGAGAGAAAGCAGTGGGAGGGGTAGAGGGAGAGGGAGAAAGAACCTCAAACAGACTCTGCACTAAGTGCAGAGCCTGATGCAGGACTTGATCTCATGACCCTGAGGTCATGACCTGAGCCGAAACCAAAAGTCAGATGCCTAACTGACTGAGCCACCCAGGCACCTCTATTTATTTTTATTTTAAGTAGGTTCCATGCCCAACCTGGGGTTTGAACTCATGACCCTGAGATCAAGAGTTGCCTGCTTTACCAACTGAGCCAACCAGTCACCCCCAAATCCAGTAGCTTTTAAAAATCTTTTTCTTTTATATGTCTAGAAAAATTGAAGTTTTGAAATATTTTCGTTTTGTTTGAAATACATAATTATTTTGGTAAGACTTTTTTTTTTACTTGGAGAAAAAGAAGCACATATTCACCTTTTTTTCCCCCCATAAAAGCTGTCTAGCTGAGGGGATTTGGAATTTCTACTTGGACTGTAACTCTTGATGGGTTTTCCAACAGTCTTGTAGATTTTTAACTGACTGAACAGTTTATCCATCCAAATCAACAAGTTGGTATCATGTAGTTTAAGAAACCTTTTGTTGGTAAAAAAAGATGGAAAAACTTTATTCTATGGGGCGCCTGGGTGGCTCAGTCGGTTAAGCATCTGCTTTTGGCTTAGGTCATGATCCCAGCATCCTGGAATCGAGCTCCACATCGGGCTACCTGCTCAGCGGGAAGCCTGCTTTTCACCGCCACGCACCCCCCCAGCTTGTGTTCCTGCTCTTGCTATCTCTCTGTCAAATAAATAAGTAAAATCTTAAAAAAAAAACCAAAAAACCATATTGGTTATTTCTCTCTGATTTTTGGTTGACTGGAACTATAGACCTAGAATATATTGGGAAATTATAATTCTGTTATGAAATGAGGTGAACATAAAATTATTCTTTAGTGCCAAAATTATAGTCAGACTGTGCCATTGTTGGTAACTATATGAGAAAGACTCCAGCCCATAATAATTTTCTTTTGGCATTGGTTTTTCTTATTTACAACTGTTCTGTTCTTAATTCATAGGTATGGAATTGTTTGAAGAGGCGTTGCGTCGATGGGAGCAAGCTCTCACCTTTCGAAATAGACAGGCTGAGGATGAAGCCTGTAGTTCCATTAAATTGGGTGCAGGAGATGCCATTGCCGAAGAAAGTGTAGATGTAAGATTTATCTGAGAATGGCCTTTATAATATTGGAAGAGTTGAACAATGTTTAATGTTGATTCAGTGTACTTGCTTTTGTGGCATTTAATACAACTGTTTCTTTTCTTTTTTTTTTTTGTCTCCCTTGGGATTATGTGGGTGTATGTCTTATTGGGCTTTTTCTGTTCCGTGAATTATTAAATCCCATATTTGCAATTCATAATCAAGTTCCCTGATTTTCCAAGAATATGTAGAATTAAGCTAATATGATTTTTTTTTTTAAGATTTTATTTATTTATTTGACAGAGAGAGAGATAGCGAGAGAGGGAACACAAGCAGGGGGAGTGTGAGCAGGAGAAGCAGTCTTCCCGCTGAGCAGGGAGCCCGATGCGGGACTCGATCCCAGGACCCTGGGATCATGACCTGAGCCGAAGACAGACGCTTAACGACTGAGCCACCCAGGCGCCCCAAGCTAATATGATTTCTAAAGGGATTTTTAAAAGTCTGTTTTATACTTTATGTTTAATTAAGTGCCATTATATTCATAAAAGCCACCTAGAGTTTGAACTGGACTGGTACTTACTGATCATCTTGGCTAGTGATTCTCAAATTTGAGCATGCATCAGAATCATCTGAAAGGCTTGTTAAAACAGACTTGGGTTTCTAATTCAGTGGCTGGGGTAGGCCCTGAGAATTTGTGTTTCTAGCAACTTCCCGGATGATACTGATGCTGCTGGTCAGGGATCTTACTTTGAGAACACCTGATCGAGTCCCACCCTTAAATTTACAGATAGAGAAGCTGAATCCCTAAGAACTGAGGTGACCTGGCCAAAGGCCCAGCTCGAACCCAGTGCTGTCACCACCCAACAGTCGTTGCGCATCATCCCACACTTTCTCTGCCTTTCATTTAAGAGTGAAAGGTATTGAGGATTTTAGTTTTCAAATCTAATATTAGCTGTGTGTACTTTTTCTCTCCTTGTAGGATATTATTAGTACTGAATTTATCCATAAACTTGAAGCTCTGCTGCAAAGAGCATATCGTCTCCAAGAGGAGTTTGAAGCTACCCTGGGGGCATCTGATTCTAATTCCCTTGTTAATGATATCGGTAAGATGGTATTTTATATGGTTTTTATGAAATGTGTGAAAATTTTCTTTTATATTCTTGGCATCATTTGCTTAAGGGTATTAATATGATTACATATTTTTTAGAAAATAGTAAGAGAAAAAGATTCTATCATATTTACTGGTTTTTTTCTTTCAGTTTTATTTTTCTAGAGTGAACTTAATGCCCTTAAGATTTAATGTCAAATGCTTACCATAGGTAGGATTGGGACTTTGTTTTAAAATTATATTCTAAGGGAAGGAATCCCAGTCCAAGTGTTGGAGAGAGGAAGAAAATAAACAATAATATAAAAATGGGACAGAGACACATCTCAAAAATATGCATGTAGCTCATGGCATACATTTAAAATATTTTAAGTAATTCTATTTCTTGACCCCATTTTAACTGCAGGCTAGATTTTCATATCAGCCCTCAGGACATGCATTATTATATACCATTTTATTTTATACTTTCAAGAGAAAAGAACTTAGGAAAAGACTTCTTAAGTGACGTCTTCAAAGGGGTGAATGATTAAAATTGCTTCCTTGAATTCTGTAAATGTTCCAAAGAATTAAGACAAAATTACATTGCATCTCTTTTTGGTAAAAATACATATTTTTTAGGTTTGAGGGGAATTGTTACTTAGGTAAAAGATTTCATTCGTATTAGAATTAAGAATTACTGTGTAGGGGTGCCTGGCTGGCTCAGTTGGAGGAGCGTGTGACTCTTTAGGGTCATGAGTTCGAGCCCCCCATCGGGTATAGAGATTACTAAAAAAAACTTAAAAGAATTATTGTCTATATGTCATAGTGTTATATGAAGCCTCTTTGTATTATTTTGCTCTTTCCTTTTTCATACTGTATCGTCAACAAAATTATTCATTAGGCTTGAGTATTTTTTAATAGTTTCTCTGTTCTTATCATAGATGGCATAATGTTTTGACATGTGGAGGTTACAGGGCAGAAAAGAAGTAGACAGTATTCATGTCAACAAATAGAATTTTTCAAAGCCTTCATTTTATATTTATAGTTTTTTCTACACAGTTTCTTTTGTAACTTACTATAATGACATTTAGAAAGGACAGAGAGAAGGAATTTTAAAAGAATTCAAGTGTAACAATGGAATGGAACAACTGGAAAAAGATAGGAAAGTAGTTAAGTGGCAAGGAAAACCACAGAGAAAAAGGAGTAGGAAAAAATTATAAGGAGGGGAGAGGAAAAGGGCCCCAAGGCTTAATGTCTAATTCTAGGAATGGAGGCTTTGCCCTCACTGTTCTAATTGTCTACCTACAATTTCTTTCCAGCCTCATGGTAAGGATCATGTAGGTGTGTAGTTCTTGTATTTGTTACTCTTGTAATGTGCATCTCAGATTTGACTCTGTTTAGCATGCCCAGAGTTTCTTTTTTCCACTGACCATGGAGGTTGGCAAAGTCCATCTCTGATTTTTTTTAGGTTATCAGGTTATAAAGATTTCTTAGGTGCTGCCCCAAAAGGTCTGCTTTGGGTTCACATTGTTCTGGACAAGAAGTCCCCTAGGCAGATGGCTTAATTTCTAGAGCCTTCAAGTTGTTTCTGAGTAAATTGTTAATTTGGAACTCTAAATGGATAGGATTCCTACAGTGGAACCCATAATCAATCCATAAATTTGGTTAGCTTAGGTTTGGAATAAATTCCCAACCCAACCCATGTCTTAACCTGGGCTGTCACTGGCTTCTAAGCTGACTGGCTTTTTCCTGCAGTGCCTTGGCCTGTTATTGCCCTGAGGATTCCAGTTGACATGAAGCTGTTATATTTTGTTCCTTCTTGGGAGTTCTTTGGAAATTGTTCTCTTTTTGAAAGTTTCCATTTTTGAACTTCTGGACTGAAACAACTCAATCTATGGTCAGGATTCTGGTAGGAGAGTACCTCTGTTATATCTGTTGGTTGATACTGATCAAAATTGCTTAGAAGTAAATTAGCTCTCCTCATTCTCTAAATCCAAATTCATTTTACACATTTAATTTATATTACTGGGAGGCAACTTATGGCTAATAGTCATAAGTAAAGATGTTAATAAATAACTTCAGAGGTTCAGGAGTGAATTTAAACCAAGTATTGATCTTATTTCAGTGAATAATTCACTGTTTCGGAATTTATTTTGTCTTATTTGATGAAATTATATATTTTTTTCTCTTAAGAATTTGATAGGTTTTCAAGGTTAGAAGATTTCTCAGCAGTCATCTAATTTATCTCCTTTCCCCTCTGTCCTGTACTTAATAACTAACACCTGCCTTTGCTTGCATGTTACCATGTGCGGGGCCCTTTGCTGAGCACTTACATACATTGTAGTTTCTTCTTTCCCTGAGGTACTACACTGAGTGAAAATTATCTCACTTAATCTTCACAGCAACTTAATATAAATATAGTTATCATCCTCATTTTTCAGATGGGGAAAGAGGAAAGGAGATAGTAACTTCCCTAGAGTTGCATGGCTATTAAATGACAGAACCCATATTTGGACCCAGGCAGGCTAACTTCAGAGTTCATATTCCGAACCACCACACTAGATTCCCTCACTACTTTATAAGACAGATACCTTCCTTGAATGGGATGATTGACTGTGAACTCTGTGAGTAGAGTATGCCTACTGGCAAAGTTCCCTTTAGGAGATGTAATCGTGGAGCAGGCAGCCTGGAAACCCCACAGCTGCTAAAGAAAGGAAACATTTCTTGTGGTAGTAAGTAATTTATTTATTTATTTATTTTTTTATTTTTTTATTTTTATTTTTTTAAGATTTTATTTATTTATTTGAGAGAGAGAATGAGCATGAGCAGGGGGAGGAGCAGAGGGAAAGGGAGAAGCAGACTCCCTGCTAAGCAGGGAGCCTGACTAGGGGGCTCGATCCCAGGACTCTGAGATCATGACCCGAGCCGAAGGCAGACGCTTAACCGACTGAGCCACCCAGGCGCCCCAGTATTTATTTATTAAAAAGATTTTATTTATTTATTTATTTGAGAGAGAGAGAGAGAGAGAGGGCGTGCAGATGCATGAATGGGATGGGGGAAGGGCAGAGGGCAAGGGAGAGGAAGAGAAAAGAATCCCAAGCAGACTCCATGCTGAGCGAAGAGTCCAACAGGGGGCTTGATCTCATGACCCTGAGATCATGGCCTGAGCTGAAACCAAGAGTTGGACACTTAACTGAGCCATTTGGGCGTCCCTGTGGTGGTATTTATTTAATGTGGATCTTCCTTTCCTTAAAAATTTTTCCTTCTTCCATATGTGTGTGAGGATCTGAGATTAACTCTTGTATCTTTCTTCCTCTCTCAGGCCCCCTAGGCACTCTAGACATACTCACTCATTCTGTAGAAGGAAGTTATCAAGGTTTAATCCAAGGACAAAAGAAGAGAGCTACTATTCTTACCTGAGGGAAATAGTGCCAGCTGAATTTAAAGTTTCTATTTATTTATTTAGTAATCTCTACATCCAATGTGGATCTCAATTTCATGACCCTGAGATCAAGAGTTGCATGCTCTTCCAACTGAGCTAACCAGGGGCCCCAGTAGCAGCTGAATTTAGTGTAGTATTTTAATGATTACTCTAATGGATTACCCTTTGGCCTGTATCTCCATAATAACCGAAAGCAGAGAGTCCAGATTCACACTAACTGGGTTCAAATCCTGGCTTCAGCATTTATGAGCTGTGTGATTATATAACTTGTCTAAACTTCAGCCTTCTTATCTGAGAAATGGGCATATAATACCTATTTTCAAAATAATTATGAGGATTAAATGAAATAATACATATAAAGTGCTAGGTACAGGTAACAGTGTTTATTGGGTTGGAATTTGGAACTTCTCTGGGACACTCAGGAAGGCTGTGGGTTTTTTGATGTTCTTATTTTACCTTATTCCTATATTTGCTAATTTCGAGGTATTCTTTAAAATTTCTTGGGTGCCTGGCAGGTTCAGTTGGTAGGATGTGTGACTCTTGATCTCAAGGTTGTGAGTTCAGGTGCCATGTTGGGTGT
Source organism: Halichoerus grypus (assembly GCF_964656455.1). NCBI lineage: Eukaryota > Metazoa > Chordata > Mammalia > Carnivora > Phocidae > Halichoerus > Halichoerus grypus. The sequence continues at coordinate 124,281,378 of NC_135716.1, read as the reverse complement.
GGAGATTACTTAAAAATAAAATCTTTAAAAAAATAAAAAAATATAATTTCTTGTCCACTGATAACATCTTCCTGCTGTCCAGTGATGCTATAATTTTTTCCATTAATTTTTTTTTCTGTCATTTTTTTTTTTTTTTTTAAAGATTTTATTTATTTATTTGACAGAGAGAGACACAGCGAGAGAGAGAGCACAAGCAGGGGGAGTGGGAGAGGGAGAGGGAGAAGCAGGCTTCCCGCCGAGCAGGGAGCCCGATGCGGGGCTCGATCCCAGGACCCTGGGATCATGACCTGAGCTGAAGGCAGACGCTTAACGACTGAGCCACCCAGGCGCCCCTTCTGTCATTTTTTTAAAGATTTTATTTATTTATTTGACAGAGAGAGAGAGAGAACACAAGTAGGCAGAGTGGCAGGCAGAGGGAGAGGGAGAAGCAGGCTGTCCACCGAGCAGGGAGCCCGACGTGGGGCTTGATCCCAGGACCCTAGGATCATGACCTGAGCCGAAGGCAGCTGTTTAACTGACTGAGCCACCCCGGTGCTCCTTTTCTGTCATTTTCAATGGGCCTTTGGGAAGAAGGAGAAGTAAATGCCTATGCTCTACTATCTTGAAGTAGAAATTCTGGACATTATAATCAGAGCCCAAGGACTACATTAGCTTTCAAACATTGCTAATGTTGAGCTTATAGTTACTAAAACTTGTAAGTTCTTTGTTATTGTTAGATTTGTTGTTAAGCTATATATTCCCTCATTTATTCTTGTGCAGTTGTTTTGGACCCAAGTTTTAGATGTTATATTTATTATTCTTACTAAATTGTTACTTCTGAGTCATCATTCCGAATTGTTAAGATCATTTAGATTTTGATTTGATATCCCTTTCATCTATCAGTCTCTAGTTTGGTCAGTTTGGTCTAGTTGGTCATCAGTGCTCTCATCGAAACCATTAACACAAAGTATTTAAAGGAAAGCTTGTTACCTTCTACTCATGACACTTCTGATGCCAAGTGTATGTTTCCCATATGAAGCAATTCTCCAGTTCTCTTTAGACATCAACTGGATGTCCTACAGTTTAATTCAGTTATGACACTAACTTTCCAGAGTTTACACAGACCCCACAGATGAAGGGCTCTGCCTCACAAGACTGCCCTCTACTCACATGCCAATTACAAGTCCAGGTTCCCCAGACTTCTGACGAACCATCAGTAAATCAGGAGTTCTGCAGTTCCCTCCTTAAGTTTGACAGTTTGCTAGAACAGCTCACAGAACTTAGGGAAACACTTTACTTACTATCACCAGTTTATTATAAAAGGTACTAACTCAGGAACAAATGGAAGAGATGCATAGGACAAGGTATGGGGAATAGGCCTAGGGCTTTTATGCCCTCTCCAGGTGCACAAGCCTCCCAATACTTTTTTTTTTTTTAAAGATTTTATTTATTTATTTGACAGAGAGAGACACAGCAAGAGAGGGAACACAAGCAGGGGGAGTGGGAGAGGGAGAAGCAGGCTTCCCGCGGAGCAGGGAGCCCAATGTGGGGCTCGATCCCAGGACCCTGGGATCACGACCTGAGCCACCCAGGTGCCCCAAGCCTCTCAATACTTTGATGTGTTCTCTAACCTGGCAGCTCTCTGAACCCTGGTTTAGGGTTTTTATGGAGACTCCCATTATGGAGGCATGATTGATTAAATCATTGGCCATTGCTGATTAATGTGATCCTCAGCTCTTTTCCCCTCAGGGATTGGGTTTGGAGCTGAAAATTCCAGCCTTCTAGTCGTATGGTTGGTCCCTTAGCAACCATCCCCCACCTCCAGAAGTCACTCATTAGCATAAATTCTGGTATGGTTGTGATAGGAGATTATTATGAATAACAAAGATGCTCCCCTCACCCCCATCACTTAGGAGATCCTAAGAGTTTTAGGAGCTCTTTGTCAGGAATTGGGATTGAATATATGTTATCATGTCACAATATCACATCTTAAAGTGGGCAAAGCCAGAGTCAGGGATCTGAGGTATGATACTTTCAAGTTGCCTTATGTCACTAAGAATTATCAAGACACTTTGTTGTTCAACCAGCAATAAATTCAACTGATTCTACTTTCACATTTTTTCATCTTGATCACAAAAAGATCATGGAATACTTATTTATATATCATGCCAAAATGAGTGTGTATTTATATACTTAACCATTAATTTAGGAAAATGTAAATTTTTTTTTTTTTAAAGAGACTAATATGGGGACGCCTGGGTGGCTCAGTCGGTTAAGCATCCGATTTTGGCTTAGGTCATGATCTCAGGGTTGTGAATTGAGCCTGCTTAAGATTCTCTCTCTCCCTCTCCCTGTGCCCCTCCTCCAACTCCCCCCCCTAAAAAAAAAAGGCTAATATCAATGCACATTTTTTGGGAAATATTGCTGATACTGAGCTATTTTGTAGGCGAGTATTTGCCATTAAGTCTTTTTTTTATAAGATTTTTATTTATTTATTTGAGAGAGAGAATGAGAGAGAGAGAGCATGAGAGGGGGAGAGGGTCAGAAGGAGAAGCAGACTCCCTGCTGAGCAGGGAGCCCAATGTGGGACTCAGTCCCAGGACTCTAGGATCATGACCTGAGCCAAAGGCAGTCGCCTAACCAACTGAGCCACCCCGGTGCCCCTTCTATTTTTTTTTTTTATGATTTTATTTATTTATTTGAGAGAGAGAATGAGAGAGAGAAGCCATTAAGTCTTTATAGCTGGTTTTATACTCGCTTGTAAATCATCTTAGTTTTAGAAGTCACATGTGTCAGGTTTTATTGACTACATAGAACCTCAGCAAAACTTATTTCACTAATTTGGAGTTCAAAATATAAACAGGGACTCTATTTTTTTTTTTTTTAAAGATTTTATTTATTTATCTGACAGATAGACAGCGAGAGAGGGAACACAAGCAGGGGGAGTGGGAGAGGGAGAAGCAGGCCTCCTGCAGAGCAGGGAGCCCGATGCAGGGCTCAATCCCAGGACCCTGGGATCATGACCTGAGCCGAAGGCAGACACTTAATGACTGAGCCACCCAGGCGCCCCAACAGGGACTCTATTTAATTTTACATCTGCACTATCTATAGTAGTCTGCCAAGTTAACACTGTAGACCAGATTATGAGGAGGACAGTTTAAATCCTCCTCAGCACGATTCTTTCAGTATGTTTAGCGTTTCTCTTTTTAGATAACAGTGTTAATTAAAAGTGAATTAAATCTATTCTCTTTTTTAAAGATAGCAGATCCAAAAACTTTTGAGTTGTTGGTATTATAAATTATTTGGTTACTTTAGATAGGTGAAGTTAATAACGATTGAAAAAATACATAGTATGATTCTAGCATTGGATTATGATAATGGTTGCACAACTCTATACATTTACTAAAACTCATTGAATTGTACATTTATTTATCTATTTAAAGATTTTATTTGAGAGAGAGAGAGCACAAGCAGGGGGAGGGGCAGAGGGACAAGCAGACTCTCCACTGAGTGTGGAGCCTGATCCCAGGACCCTGAGATTATGATCTGAGCCAAAGTCAGATGCTTCATTGACTGATCCAGCCAGGAACCCCTGAATTTTACATTTAGAAAGGGGGAGATTTATGGTATGTAAATTATACATCAGTAAAGCTATTAAAAATATGGTATGGTTGGGGTGCCTGGGTGGCTCAGTCGGTTAAGCGTCTGCCTTCGGCTCAGGTCATGATCCCAGCGTCCTGGGATTGAGCCCCACATCAGGCTCCCTGCTCCGAAGAGAGCCTGCTTCTCCCTCTCCAGCTACCCCTGGCCCCGCTTGTGCTCCCCCTCTCGCTGTCTCTCTCTGTCAAATAAATAAATAAAATCTTTAAAAAAAAAATACAGGGGCGCCTGGGTGGCTCAGTTGTTAAGCGTCTGCCTTCGGCTCAGGTCATGGTCCCAGGGTCCTGGGATCGAGCCCCACATCGGGCTCCGTGCTCAGCAGGAAGCCTGCTTCTCCCTCTTCCACTCCCCCTGCTTGTGTTCCCTCTCTCGCTGTGTCTCTCTCTGTCAAATAAATAAATAAAATCTTTAAAAAAAAAAAAATACAGTATGGTTGTTTTAAGCTAATTTTTTTTTTAAAGATTTTATTTATTTGACAGACAGGATGTGCACAAACAGGGGGAGTGGCAGAGGGAGAGGTAGAAGCAGGCTTTTCTCCAAGCGGCGAGCCCGATGTGGGACTCAATCCCAGGACCCTGGGATCTATGACTGGAGCCGGAGGCAGATGCTTAACTGACTGAGCCACCCAGGCGCCCCCTTTTTAAGCTAATTTTAAGTAAGTTTTCATGAATTTGAATTAGTTCAAAACATCACTTTATACTAAAAATTTTAAATAATGCAAATCCCAAAAACTTTTTAAAAATTCAGGAATCACTTAGTTTCAAAGCTTTGGGCCTGGTGAATTATAAACTGTTTGCTGTAGGTGGTGTCACTTCAGCTGGTAACTAGAAATACTAAGTATCCTTTATAAATGTCCTATGAACCATACTAATGTTTATCGGCACAGAAACTTCTGCAAGTGGTTTTAGTGATTCTGCTATTATTTTTACTTCTGTTGTTAAATTTAGAGCCTGTTTTATATTTTGTAATATTGTCGTCCAAGTGGTCATTAAATTTTAAAAGCACTGAAAAGGTCAAATAACTGCTGATATTCTTGCTGTTAATTTAGTACTGAGCATGCTAGAAATATTGGCACTAGCAGAATTAAAGCAAGAGCACTTTTATTTTAAAAGTTAAAAACTTCTGGCAACCTGGCTAAAATCACAACCATTGAGGCACCTGGGTGGCTCAGTCGGTTAAGCAGCTGACTCTTGGTTTCAGCTCAGGTTGTGATCTCGGGGTCCTGGGGTTGAGCCCTGCATCGGGCTTTGTGCTCAGCCTGGAATCTGCTTGAAATTCTCTCTCCCTCTCCCTTTGTCCCTCCCCATGCTCCTTCTCTCTTTAAATAAATAAATAAAATCTTAAAAAAAAAAAAGTTACAACCACTAATGTACTCCTAAGCCAAGCTATCATCTGTGTTAAAATAGGAAATACTTTTGATATTTGGAAAGGGATAGCATTACAAAAAACTTCCTACAAATACTACAAATGTTTTAAAAGCATTCTTAAAAAATGTTTTTATTATAGTCATTTACTGTGCTTTAAAACTATGCTTGAAAAAAGAAATACAGCACAGTAGTTGTGATCTACTTCAACTCCTCTTTATATTTCTTCCTATAGGAAAATAACTTTGAATTAGGCAGGGTTTTAAGGCATGAATTCCTTGCATAAAATGTAACCACTCTTTATTCTCTAATTCATCTTTTGCAATGTTCCGTACTGGTATTTCCTTAACCATTCTGAAATTAGTAAATCATTATTGGATGTACAGTTGACCCTTGAACAACACAGGTTTGAACTGCTCAGGTCCACTTATACATAGATCTTTTTTGATAAATATGGTGTAGTACTTAATTGTATTTTCTCCTATGATTTTAACATTTTCTTTTCTCTAGGTTATTTTATTATAAAAATACAGTATAAAATACATATACAAAATATTTATTAATCAGCAGTTTATATTATCAGTAAGGCTTCTGGTCAACAATAGCCTATTTGTTAAGTTTTGGGGGAGTCAAAAGTTATATTCAGATTTTCAACTGCATGGGGGTTGGCGCCCCTAACATTCATATTGTTTAAGGGTCAGCTGTATTTCTATATTTGCTCTTACACATCAAAATTTTGCTTGGGGCTTAAATGATAATTATTTGTTCTATTACTCCTACTATAAAATGAAATGAAGATTTGAATTCTCTAATAATAAAAAAAAATGTTTAACTTATTGAGACTGTTCAGTGTTAAATGCAAGGTATTGAAATCACTAGAGGGCAGCACATTATATCTACATATTAAAAGCCTATGACTCACAAATGCCATTCTGTGCTACTCCTAGCACTGGAAGTTAAATTTAGGTCACTACATTTTTTTTTTCTGGCATGTTTTGTATACACCTGCTACTGTAACTGAGAGTGAGAGCATGGATATGATGCACAGACTTGAAATAACATTAGTGTAAGTTTCCACTAGTGTTTAAGTTCTTCCAGCTAACAGCATCTGTAAGCGTTATGTTTATATGTAGTTTTTCAGAGAATTGTTAAATTACAATTGTTAAATTATAATTTAGTTATGGTAATTTTTGAAGGTTCAAACCAAAAAAATCCAACATGATTTCAATTATAGACAGTATAGCTTAATGATTAAGAACATAGGCTCTGGAGGTGACTGCCTTCGGCTCAGGTCATGATCCTGGAGTCCTGGGATCGAGTCCCACATCGGGCTCCTGGCTCAGCGGGGAGCCTGCTTCTCCCTCTGACCCTATCCCCTCTCGTGCTGTTTCTCTCTCTCTCTCTCTCTCTCAAATAAATAAATAAATAAAATCTTAAAAAAAAAAAAAAACATAGGCTCTGGAGGTAAACAAAACATGGGTTCAGTTACTCTTAGTAACTAAGAAACCTAAGCAAGCCTTGACCTTTCTTAGACTCAGCTTCTTCATAAGTAAGATGGAGGACTATATTAGGATCAACTTCATAGAATTGTGAAGATTAAGTGAGATAACTATATCATTTTATTTATTTTTATTTGATTCTTTTCCTTCAAGTTTTTATTTAAATTCCAGTTAGTTAACATACAGTGTAATATTAGTTTCAGGTGTAGAATTTAGTGATTCATCACAATACCCAGTGCTCATCACAAGCGCCCTCCTTAATACCCATCACCCATTTAACCTATTCCCTGCTCACCTCCCCTCTATCGACCCTCAGTTTGTTCTCTATAGTTAAGAGTCTGTTTTCGGGTTTGCCTCTCTTAACATGTATCATTTTAGTATAGGCACATGGTAAACACTTGTTATCTCTTCATATTATAGTCTAGCATTTTTATGAGGCCTGTTTTATTTTTTTTAAGATTATATTTATTTATTTGATAGGGAGTGAGAGAGAGCATGAGCGAGGTGAAGGGCAGAGGGAGAAGCAGACTCCCTGCCGATTGGGCAGCCCAAGGTGGGGCTTGATCCTGGGACTCTGGGATCATGACCTGAGCAAAGGCAGATGCTCAACTGCTCAACTGACTGAGCCACCGAGACGCCCCATGAGCCTGTTCTAAGATTATTTTAAAGTTGCATGGTTACAGGTAGATTGGTGTCACATGTTCATAACTTGTTTTACAGTGATATTGTTCAATCATATTCTCCAGACAACATTCATTGTTTCTGGGAATTAATTTGATTTTTCTCATGTTAAAGTGGTAACTTAAATTTGCATTTCCTGAAACAAGGTATTTAAGTCATGTTTAAAGCAATTTGTTTGAGGCACCTGGGTGACTCAGTCGGTTAAGCATCTGCCTGGCTCAGGTCATGATCCCAGGGTCCTGGGATCGAGTCCTGCATCGGGCTCCTTGCTCAGTGGGGAATCTGCTTCTCCCTCTCCCTCTGCCCCTCCCCCCTGCTCATGCATGCACTCTCTCTCACAAATACGTAAATAAAATCTAAAAAAAATAAAGCTATTTGTTTGAGGGGCATCTGGCTGGCTCAGTTGGAAGAGCATGCGACTGTTGATCTCAGGATTGTAGCTCGAGCCCAACCTTGAGTGTAGATTACTAAAAATAAATAAACTTAAAAAAATAATTTATTTGAGAAAGAAGATACTCTTTATAAATATACTTTTTCTTTGTGTTAGAAAAGAAAATGTCATCCTGAAGGACAAGTACTTTGCAAAAGTATTTATTCTAGATATAGCTAAAATTACTGGCTTTCTTTGATTCATGATCTTGACATATGCATAGGAGAAAAACAAAAAACAGTAATGGATATACTTTTTGTTAGCATGTATAATTATTTAGCAAATTCTCTTGATTCTGCCTCCATAATATAGTTCTCATTCATTCTCTTTTCTCTGCACCCTCATTAAATTTTGCCCGGATTTAATAATCTCCTAATTAGGTTCCTTCTTCTGGTCGCTCTCCCATTGGTACATGTGTACCTTGTTTCTAGAGTTATCTTCTTGGTGCAGAGCTCCCATCTCTCTCCCATATACTCCAGCCAAACTGAACAGAGTCTCTTCCAGAAATGAAATTCTTCTCTAAGATTTTAGTCATATAATCAACTTCAGGTTTTTAGTAAATTTAGTAAATTTAGTAAATTTTTCTTGTTTTTTTTTTTGCATTCTTTTTCTGATACTCTTCCTTTGCATAATTCAACATGCTCCAAAGCATTTTTTTCTGCCTATAGAATACCACTCTGTTCAAAACTACTTCCTTCGTGCATCCTTCTCTGCTTTTTCAGCCGGAGGAAACCTCTCATACCTTTCTCTGTTCCGTAATAATATTTGTTGTCTTAGTGATACCATTTATAGTGATACTTAGTGATACTCTGTCTCTCTGATTTCTGAATAAACTGAAAACACAAAAAGAGCCTGATATTGATTAAACAATAGTTTTAACTTTATTTGGAACTTTTTTCACTAATGTCTGGATTGGAAAATGTGGTAAGGCTTCCTACACTGTCCTGCCTTCCCCTCAAAAAAATTCTCTGGAGAAAAGCTGAGAATGCAGAGAAAATGCCTAGCACACTTAGCCAGTTGCATAGGGATTCCCTGCCTGCCCTATAATCCCTGCAAACACTCTGTCCAGCTCAGGAGAGTGCGATCCAGCACCAAAGTTTGCAGACCTAGACCTTTCTCTAAAAGACTTGAGAGAGAACAAACACTAGTGTACACCAAGAGCCATGCAGTGAACAATGACTTTATCCCATTTCCTTCTGTTTAATGGCATTCAGGTTCTCAACATTAGCTAAGTTACTCTTCCTATAGGGAGGAGCAAATAGCACGTGTTAATCCAGTATAGCTTCTTCCTGGAAGACGATGGGAGTGGAAGTCGCATATGAAATATGAAACTGTGGGAGGTTTAATGGTTTTCTCTGTGGAATTGGTTACTTTTGACAGTAAATTACAATTTTTTAAAAAGATTTTATTCATTTATTTGTCAGAGAGAGAGAGCACACAAGCAGGGGGAGCGGCAGGCAGAGGGAGAGGGAGAAGCAGGCTCCCCGCTGAGCAGGGAGCCTGATGCGGGACTCGATCCCAGGACTTGGGATCATGACCTGAGCCGAAGGCAGACGCTTAACTGACTGAGCCACCTAGGTGTCCCAATTACAGTTATTTATGTACATATCCAGTCTCTTATATTAGACCATAAACTCTTTGTGGGCAGATGGAATAGTTAATTCTCTTCTTTTCAATGCCTGATACTGTGGCTTCACTGTAGTATAGATACTCAGTGGTCTGAGGGTCTTAACAAAATGTTTATCAGAATTACCTCTGTAGCTTTTCAACAACATGGATTCCTAGGCTTTGCTCCAGATCTATTGAATTTGAAACTTTGGGGTTTGGATTATGAAATACATTGGTATTTCATAGTTCAGTAGATGATTCTCATGTGCATTTCTGTTTAAGAGGTCTTTCAAGTGATATATAAATGATAAACTTATCATTAATTTTAATTTTACCACATTTATCAATCTTTCCTTTATGGTTTGTACTTTTTGTGTATTGTTTAGAAGATATAAAGAGAATTGTTTTGTATTTTCTTTGGCAAGTTTTAAAGTTTTTTTTTTTTTAATTTTAATATACAGTGTTATATTGGTTTTAGGTGTACAATGTAGTGATTTAGCAGTTCTGTACATGACTCAGTGGTCATCATGATAAGTGTACTCTTTATCCCCTTTCCCTGTTTCACCCATCCCTCCACCCACCTACCCTCTGGTAACTGTCAGTTCTCTGTAGTTAAGAATCAGCTTTTTGGTTTGTCTCTTCTTTGTTTATATGTTTCTTAAATTCCAACATGAGTGAAATTGTATGTATTTGTCTCTCTCTGACTGACTTATTTAGCATTATACCCTCTAGATTCATCCATGTTGTTGCAAATGGCAAGATTTCTCTTTTTTATGGTTGAGTATATTTCACTGTGTATATATATACCACATCTTCTTTATCCATTCATCTGTCAATGGACAGTTGGCCTGCTTCCATAATTTGGCTATTGTAAATAATGCTGCACTAAATATAGGGGTGCATATATCTTTTCAAATTAGTGTTTTCATATTCTTTGGGTAAATACTCAGTAGTGGAATTACTGAATCATGGGGCAGTTCTAATTTTTTGAGGAACCTCCATACTGTTTCCCACGGTGGCTGCACCAGTTTGCATTCCCACCAACAGAGCACGAGGGTTCCTTTTTTCCCTTTTTTGCCAACACTTGTTGTTTTTTGTGTTTTTGATTTTAACCATTTTGGAAGATGTGAGGTGATATCTTATTTTGGTTTTGATTTGCATTTCCTTGATGATGAGTGATGTTGAGCATCTTTTCATGTGTGTGTTGGCCATCTGGATGTCTTTTTTGGAGAAATGTCTGTTCATATCTTCTACCCCATCTTTAATTGGATCATCTGTCTTTTGGTGTTGAGTTGTATAAGTTCTTTATATATTTGGATAGTACCCCTTTATTGGATATGTCATTTGCAAATATCTTCTCCCACTCAATCGGTTGTTTTTGGTTTTGCTGGTTGTTCTCTTTGTGGTGCAGAGACTTTTTATTTTGATGTAGTCCCAATAGCTTATTTTTGCTTTTGTTTCCCTTGCCTCAGGAGGTGTATCTAGAAAAATGTTGCTATGGCTTATGTCAGACAATTTATTGTGTTCTCTTCTGGGGTTTTTATGGTTTCAGGTCTCACATTTAGGTCCTTAACCCATTTGAGTTTATTTTTGTGTATGGTCTAAGAAAGTGGTCCAGTTTTATTCTTTTGCATATAGCTGTCCACTTTTCTGAACACCATTTGTTGAAGAGACTTTTTTCCGTTGGATAGTCTTTCCTGCTTTGTCAATTAATTGGCCATATAATTGTGGATTTTCTATTCTGTTCTCTTCTGTTCTATGTGTCTGTTTTTGTGCCAGCACCATACTGTTTTGACTACTATAGCTTTGTTGTAAATTCTCTTGTCTTTGGTGTGGTCTTTTCTCTATGTTTAGCTATGGAGAGTCTGTTCTGCCAGTGTTCAGTCGTTTTCTGGGTTATTTACATTGATGTGGGTGTTATCTAGGGGTATTTGTGGAACAAGGTAAACCTAGGATCCTTCTATTCCACAGTCTACTCCAGAAGTTTTCTGAAGTTTTGTTTTTTATATTTACGTGTTTAGTCTGCCAGGAGCTGATTTTTTAAACCTATGTTATTACTGTTTTTTTAACATTTGAATAAATTGTTGCCTCAGCACCATTCAATGCATAATATATCTTTTTCTTAATGATTTGAAATGCCCCTGTCCTATGTCAAGTTGTCTTATGTGTTGTGTGTCTTTTGTGGACTGTTTGTTCTATTAGTCTGTCTGTCCCTGCCTTGGTTTCACAGTGTCTTCTTTACTGTAGCTTTATTTAGTTTTATTACGAGTCTTGACACCTGGCAGGGTGAGTCCATTCACTGGGTTCTTTTTTAAGAATTGCTTTGCTATTCTTAGCCCTTCGCTTTTCTATGTGAAGTTTAGGACACCTTATCAAGTTTCATGAAAACCTCTCTTGGGATTTTGATTATTACATTGCATTTATAGGTTAGCTTGTGGGAGAATTAATCTTCATAACATTAATGTTTCCATCTAGAAACATGGTATGGTTCTTCATTTCTTTAAGTCTTTTATGTTTTTCATAACTTTTTATAATTTCTTTCATAAAGGTCTTACATATTTTCATTCCTAGAGCCCTTATAGTTTAGTTATCATTGTACATGTTATATTTTTAAAATTTACATTTACTGATTTTTTTTCTTGTCATTATCTAAAATGTTCCTGATATTTGTATTTGAATATTATCAACAACCCTTCTGAACTCTTATTATTTCTGCCACCAATAACTTGTTATAATTTCTTTTGGAATTTTTATCTAGAATACATACCTGTGGATGATAACATGTTTATTTTTATTTCTTTCTTTTCAACACATATGCTTTCTTTTTCTTTTTCTCTTCTTCTTTTATGCACCCCCCACACACACACACCACCCATCTTACTACTTTGGGTAGATTCTTACAGTTCTTTTTGCCTCTGAAGAGAGTTGGGTAGAAAGGACTATGAATTAGCTGTCCTGCTGCACAGAATCAAAGACTGTGCCCCTGTTGCTGTGGCTCCCCAGTAAGGTACAGAAGTGTTGATGGCAGGGACGCATGAAGACTGTGAAGGCAAATGATTGCTTAAAAATCAACTCGGTACTATTTATTTAACTTTACTCTTTGCCTTATATGTGATGGTATTCAGATGAAATAAGGACTAAAGTCCCTGTCTTCAGGTTGCCTCTGGTATGACTGGCCATTTAAGACTTATTTTTATGAAGCAGTTAGAGAGCAATATAGGTTAGTATATGCCTCAATATTGAGCTATTTCATAAGACTCAGTCTAAACTCCTTCCACAAAGCATAAGATCCTTCTTTTAACTTTTCCTTCCCACCTCCATTCTTTTTTGTACTTCCCAACTGAAGTGCCCTTGGCCTGTTTAAGAGCCTAAGATAAGAACTTGAAAGTAAACAGATGTGGTTTGGGACATGTGGTTATCTTTGGTTATCTGCTACTGTTTGTTTTTGGTGAAATATCTGAGTATGTTTTAAATTCATTTGGAAACGCATATACATATTATGAGTATCAGGTAAGAAGATATGTACAGTACTTCATGACTACATTATTTTTCCTTTTAAGTAAATAATTTTTGTAAACTTTGAAGAGTGGCTGTAAATGGATGGTAGATTTACAAATGTTTGTTGTATTAGGGCACCTGGGTGGCTTAGTCGGTTGAGCATCCGAAACTTGGTTTCAGCTGAGGTCATGATCTCACAGGTTGTGGGATCAGCCCACTGTCTGGCTCCACATTCAGGGCAGTCTGCTGGAGATTCTCTCCCTCTGTCCCTACCCCCATTTATGCACATGCTCTCTGGCTCTCTCTCTCTAAAATAAAGAAATCTTAAAAAAAAAAATGTTTGTTGTACTATTTTGATTCAAAATACACATCTATGCTACATATATGATTTTTGTACATATCAAATATTGCACAATAAAAGTATATTTATCTTTCATATTAAACAGGAATTTGTGTTATTATCTTAATTCTTTTGGGAAAAATTAGACTTTAGTTGTTCACAACAACTAGTGAGAGATTGGTAGAATATGGGAATAAAACCTAACATCAAGGAATGATTTATACTTTAGGAGACTTCTGTTATCATCATTATCATGCAGGGTATGCATTATTACATGGTTTGGTAGTTTATTTCAGTAACAGCACATTCAGGATTAAGATTATGCTTTACTCACTTTGTTTAGGCTATTAGGGCTGGACCAAATTGCTAAATTTAATACTGGTGTAAAAATAAACCTGATTAACAACAAATGAAGCTTGCTAGCAGTTTCTTGGGGACATGATTTAGTTGATATGCTTTTTTTTTTTTTAAAGATTTTATTTATTTGAAAGAGAGAGCACGAGTTGGGGAGGGTTGGAGGGAGAGGGAGAAGCAGACTCCCCACTGAGCAGGGAGCCTGATGTGGGGCTCTATCCCAGGCAAGATCATGACCTGAGCCAAAGTTAGACACTTAACCAACTGAGCCATCCAGGTGCCTCTAGGTGATAACAGTTTATGGAAATTCAGTTCAGGCTTGTTAATTACACTGTAATTAGAATTCTTCTAAAATTAATTGGGCTTCATAGTTTGTTTGCTTATGTTTTCTATAAAGAGTAATGTGTATTTGCAATAGCTGTATTAGCAGGCAAATCTGAAGCCATAAGTTTGATAAATATTGTTTTTTTGGCTGAGCAAAGAACTTTGAGATTCTTTCATACTGATGTGTAGGAACAAATTTAGCCCTTAAAAACAAACCAGGAATTTTTATAGTTTTGCAGTATTGCTTTGCATGTTTCAGATACGTGTTTCGGCCTCATTATAATCTGTTTTTTGAACAGAATGAACTCCTAGGATCTTAGGTCTCAAATATTTATTTAGCAAACATTTGATTGCCTAATATATGTCAGACATATTATAAGGCACTGGAGAAATAAGGATGAAATCTTCATCCTTGCTTTTAAGCAACACAGAGTCTATGTAGGCATTAGAAAATTATATAGCACAGTGGAGTAAATACTATAATAATGTGTTTAGAAAGTGCTACGAAAACACCAAAGAAAAGCATAGATTATTCATCTGGGGGCTCAAGGAAGTCTTCACAGGTGTGACACTTGAAGAAAGATCATTTGAGAAAGGGGCATTTCAAGCAGAGCAAACACCATGAATTAAGCCTGTTAGGTCTTGGGAATACAGAATATGTAGGAGAGTGGTGAGAAGTGAATCGAGAATAGTGGGCAGGAGATAAATCATGAAAGTCCTTGTTTTGTACCTTTAGGCAAAAGGGAGCCACTGAGAATTATAAGAAGTCATAATCAAATTTATGTGTTTGTGGGAGACTATGAAAGTGTTGACTGGTTAAGTTTAAATATTTTATTCATCTTTCTTTCTTTTTTTTTAAAGATTTTATTTATTTATTCATGAGAGACAGAGAGAGAGAGAGAGAGAGAGAGAGAGAAGCAGAGGCAGAGGGAGAAGCAGGCTCCCTGTGCAGGGAGCCTGATGCGGGACTCAATCCCAGGACCTTGTGATCATGACCCGAGCCAAAGGCATACGCCTAACCAACTGAGCCACCCAGGTGCCCCTTTATTCATCTTTCTTTCTGCTCTCTTATGTAGAGGATTTCATTGAGAGAGTGACACATCCTGTAAGGAAAAATTAGAGGTTTTTCCACACTAGTACTGACTGCACAAATTCTCTGGCAGAGAATAGGAAAACTAAAGTGGGACCTCCTGACCACTAGAGAGACGTTATTCTTCTCTTGATAAGCGGCCAGAGAGAACATTTAGCAATATTGAAAGAGCTTGGCAGCAAGAGGAAATACCTCAATCTATGATCTTGAGTCAAATGTCAGACAACCCAGAGTTGACCCTCTAAGACCTTCTCCTTTTCCTTTCCTGCAGAATCACTGTGGTTGGAGGATAAACTCCCCGAGGGTTTATTTTTAGGGGGTGACATGAATTACAGGCTTCATTTGTATACTCAGACTTCTAAATATACAGGGTACAAATTGCAGAACATATAAGAAATTTGGATTAGTAATTTCCTCCTATGTTTTAAGGCTCATACTCTTAATTTCAAAGTGTTTAATAATACTATAGACTACTGTTAGTCAAAATAGGTTCAGAGCTGAAAGCAATGTAATGAAAATCGTTGGGGTGCCAGAAACAAGAAATTCCTGCTCCTTGCCTTTGCCTCTTTTGTATTTAAGTTACATCTTATCAGCTTGGATTTCTAAGTCCAGGACTTCACTAAAACGAGACCTTTGTATGATTTAGAAAAGGGCCCATGTAGCCCCTTGGAGAGGGCACTTTTGTGATAGGAAAAAGGTTCACCTTCCTCCTAGAAGATGCAGGCCCAGGATATGGGCTGGATTTCTGCCCTGACTTGTCTCATTGGCCAGTGGCCTTTCTGTACTGTACAGAGTGACCAACTCTTGCTAGTGACCCTGTTAAAGCCTCTGTAACTGCAGACCTAACCTTAATTACTTTTTGTTCCACTTTGGGTTATCCAGTCATTTCTTCTGCTAAAAAATGGTAGAAAACGCTGTTATTCCTTTTTCTTTCCTTCTATTATTCATTTTGCATTGGCAGCTGTATTTCCCAGTTAGGAATCACAGTTGTTATATTGGGCAGTCATGGCATATAAGAAGTTCTGATAAATAGGGAATGCCAGGGGTGCCTGGGTGGCTCAGTTGTTAAGCGTCTGCCTTCAGCTCAGGTCGTGATCCCAGGATCCTGGGATCGAGCCCAGCATCAGGCTCCCTGCTGGGTGGGGAAGCCTGCTTCTCCCTCTCCCACTCCCCCTGCTTGTGTTCCTTCTCTCGCTGTCTCTCTCTCTGTCAAATAAATAAAATCTTAAAAAAAAAAAAAAAGGGAACACCAGAGACAACTGTTATGGAAATCTCTTCTGGGTAGATCAATAGTATCAGGTTGTTTTGTACATGTATTATTTCACATAGTCAAAACTGTAAGTCATAACACATCAAGAACTGATCAGTTTTTTCTCTTGTTTCAGTGGATTTCATTGTTACTCTTTTCAGTATTAAGGTACATTGAGGAAAAAATGAAGAAAGTATCATCTCCTGGCTCTCTTAGTTCTTTTACTTCCTAAAATTATGTTGGTTTAAATTTTTGTATTCAACTTTTTTTTTTCCTCTGAAACTATACTATAGCATTTTAAAACAAATAAAAGTAAAAAGCTGTCCACAGTATAGCTGGGGCAGGTAGTCAAAGTCATATAAGATGGACAAAGAGCAGCAGTAGTTTTCTAGATTTCTTAATTATTTTAGCAGACGATAGCAGACTGGAAAATAGCTTGTCTTGTCGGCAGCAGGAACTTTTCCACTTTTAATAAAACCATAGAAAAGACAAGGTTCCAAATCATATTTAAGTTGCTAAAAATCATCTGGAGAATAGCTGTTGACATAGAAGTCAGATGACATTGAGACATTGGCAGCCTTCCCCTTCTTTCTGGTGTTATAAAATCCACAGTGGACAGCCTGGATTTTAAAAGAAGAGTGGCATCTTTGGAATCTCCACTAGAATCTGCTGAGATTAAAATAGACCTGATGGCTTCTTAAGCGACAGAAAATAGAATGTGCCTAGGGATGGCAAAAGTGAGACATGAAGAAAACCCGTTTGGATTGGTTTAAAGAACTAGATCTAGGCCTGAAGTTCTAAGTTCCAAGGCTGAAATATCTTCTCGTTTTTTCTTTTTCTTTCTTTCTTTTTTTTTTTTTTTAACTTTCAAGCAAATTCTGCTTTGAAAAAGACTTAAGTAATGTGTGAATTATGAGATTGTGAAAGAAGGAGCAGGGCTTGAATCCAGTCAGATTTTTGGCCTAAAATATATGACTGTTGAATTAAAAGTAAACATTATACTTTCAGTATCCTTCCAAAGAAGAACATAGTTTATGTCTATGCATGAATGTTTTAAAAATTCTGGGTGATTGAGATAGGTAAAGCAATGCTTTAAAAAGTTTTAGGTTTGGGGCACCTGGCTGGCTCAGTTGGTAGAGCATGCTACTTTTAATCTCAGGGTCATGAGTTCAAGCCCCACGCTGGGCATAGAGCTTGCTAAAGAAAAAAGAGAGAGAGAGAAGAGAGCCACTGTCTGTTCAGAGTCAATGTGGTAACTTATAGTATTTTTTATATTTAATCCCCCAATTATGTGGAAAGTATTTTAGGTACTTCTAAGGTTAAAGATTAGGCATTATGGGGCATAAGCTGCATATTTTAGGTTTACAAGAAATGGCAAGTTTAATTAATTTACAGCTGAGTATTGGAAAAACAAGAATTTTAATGGCTCTGAAAACAAGTAAAAGTAATATAATAAGCAAAATGATTCAGAGGAGATACAGGAGAGGCTTTTTAAAATAGGGATTTTCATGTCTTAGGGATGGCCACTTTATATAACAAGTTTTATTTAGTTTATTTCAACAAATATTGAAGTGTTTGAGAACTTTAGGAACCATCAGAAAAAAAAATGAAGGAAAAAGAAAAAAGATGAGGAAGTCCATGAATAGTTGTTTCAGTCCAGCTGGACAGACAGGCTATATATATATATATATTCAGGCAATTGTTAAGTAAAAATTCAGATAGTGTAGGGGTGCCTGGGTGGTTCAGTTGGTTAAGTGTCCGACTCTTGATTTTGGCTCAGGTTGTGATCTCAGGGTCACGAGATCAAGCCTCACATCAGGTTCTGCGCTGGCCGTGGAGCCTGCTTAAGATTTTCTCTCTCCCTCTGCCCCCCCCAAAACCCCTCATATGCTCCCACACTCTCCCTCTCTCTAAAAAAAAAATTCAGGTAGTGTATTAAATGATACTTACCTTTTATGTAATAATGTGAATAGCTAATATTTATTGAAAACACTTACTTTACATGTATTAACTCACTTAATCCTTACACAACTCTATGAGGTAGATTTTATTCCCATTTTCCAAGTGAGGATACTGAGAAATGGAGAATATAAACTTACTCAAGGTTGTTATACAGCTAAGAAGCAGAATCCGAATTTGAATCCAAGCAATCTGGCTCCAGAACCCATACTTTTAACACTTTTGCTGCACTGCCTTATATAGAAGCAAAAAATTAGATAATTTTTGGAGGATACTTAATGGGTGATAGTACTTGAGTTGCATATTATAAAACAGCATGTGTTTCTGGGTAGCATGGAGCAAGGGAGCAGAAGGAAAAATTTATGTGTTGGAGAAGATACAGAAGGAACCAAAGGCTTGAAAAGAATGCATATGGCAATAGTAATAGCAGTGAAAAATTATTTAGCACTTACTATGTACTAAGTACTATGCCTCCATGAATCTCATTTAATCCTTATGACAACTCTATGAAATCAGTATCGTTATCCCTAGTGTACCTTGATAACAAGTAGCAAAGCTGGGATCAGAATTGGGATCCAAGTGCTACCTGGCTGACTCGAAAGCCCAAGCTTTTACCCATTGCATTATTACTAAGGCAAGTGAGAGTACAGTGAATAGTATAGTATATAATATAGTGTAAGTATAATAGTATTAGTATAGTATAATATATATAGTATATAATATAGTATAGTACCGAGTATACTATATGGCATATAGCACACATTATAAAATATATAGTATGGTAGTATATAATAAGAGGGTAGTATATAGTATAGTACAGTCACAGCTCAGGGGTCTTTTATTAATTAATAGAAAACAAGATTAGACAGTAGGCATACTGTCTAATTAGACATAATTTCTCTTCAGAAATTATGGAAAGCTTTGAAAACCAGATGAGGAGCTATTGAAGATTGTGATTGGAAAATGGCTTTTTTTGTTTTAGTTCCAATAAAACTATTCCTGTGAATAATTAGACTATTCCTGCCTTACAGTTACACATATTAAGTGTAATAGCCTGTGAAAGCATTTAGCACTACTATTAGACACTCAAAAAATGTGAGTTGAATCTGAATCCTGTAAAGGACTTGTAAACTCTTTGCACTGAGATAAGATATGAGAAAGGAATGCTCTAACAGTACTGTCCAATAGAAATATAATGTGAGCGACAAATATAACTTTAAATTTTCCAGTAGGCACATGAAAAAGTTAAATGAAAGAGGTGAAATTAATTTTAATAATATATTTTTTGAACCCAATTTATATTAATAAGATTTTATATTTCTGGTACAAAGCTTTCAAAGTCCATTGTGTGTTTTACACTCACAGCACATCTCAGTTCTGACTAGTCACATTTCATGTGCTCAGTAGATATGTGTGGCTAGCACTACTGTGTGGGACACCACAGCTCCATAGTTTCATAGCATGGAATCTGGTGTCATCTGACCTGTTTTGAATCCTGCCATTCCATTTCTTAACTGTGTGAGTATGGACCATCACTTAACATTTCTGTACGTTAACTTCTTGATATATAAAATGAAAGAAAGAATAATAAATAAAGGATTATTGTGAGAATTATGAGATGATGTATGTAAAGCCTGTAACTTGGTTTCTGGCAAGTAGTAAGTGCAAAATAAATGTATATTGGTTTCATCACACTCTTATTGTTGTCATTAAATAGCAAGCATTGCTTAGTTTCCATGTCTTCTTCCTGCAAATAGTTGATTATTCCCACCAGAACATTCCCACTTAAAATTCTAAACTAATCATTAAATAGCAAAGAAATATTGATAAGCCAGGAGGAAAAAGGTTGTGAGTGGTATCTGCGTGGCATTTGAGTCTCCCACAACTATTTGTATTCCACTATGGGGTACAGATAAATTATTTTCAATTTGCTATTATACTTAACAGACTCATCAGATCTTTTGACTTTTTGAACTTGGCATCATTATAGGTGCTTCCTGTATCCGGGAATAAAATTTATGTCTAATAATTTATAGCTTTACTGCCAACACTGAAATACTTCATTGTCTTTTCTGCTTTCAGCCATTTGGGGGCAAGATATAAAGATACATTGTTTTCTTTGCTTCTGTGTAAACCCTTAGAGGGAAGTGCACAAAACAAAAAAGCATAGTGATTTATCCCACTCTCTTGTGTAACTATCATGTAGATCAAAAAATAAAGCACTGCTGCGGAGCCTGGGTGGCTCAGTGGGTTAAGTGTCTGACCTCGAGGTCCTGGGATCCAGCCCTGCATTGGGCTCCAGGGCTCCCCGCTCAGTGGAGAGTCTGCTTCTCCCTCTCCCTTTGCCCCTCCCCCTGTTCATGCTCTCTCTTTTTCTTTCATATAAATAAATAAAATCTTTAAAAAAATACTTTAAAAAATAAAACTGCCAGAGCACCTGGCTGGCTCAGTTGGTGGAGCGTGCGACTCTTGATCTCAGATTTGTGAGTTTGAGCCCCACCCACACTGGGTATAGAGACTAATTAAAAAATAAAATCTTTGGGTCACCTGGGTGGTTCAGTTGGTTAAACGTCTTTTTCCACTGAGGTCATGATCCCAGGGCCCTGGGATCGAGTCTTGCATCGGGCTCCCTGCTCAGCGGAGAGTCTGCTTCTCCCTCTCCCTCCGCTGCTCTTCCTGCTTGTGCTCTGTCAAATAAATAAATAAAATCTTTAAAAATAAAATAAAATAAAATCTTCTATTTAATTTTAAAGATTTTATTTATTTGAGAGAGAGAGTGAGCATGAGCAGGGGGGAGGGGTAGACAGAGAGGGGAGAGAAGCAGACTCCCCGCTGAGCAGGGAGCCTGATGCAGGATCCCAGTGTGTCCTGGGATCATGACTTGAGCCGAAGGCAGATGCTTTACCGACTAAACCACCCAGGCACCCCAAAATAAAATCTTTTAAAAAAATAAAAATAAAAAAGTAAAACATTGACAACTCTCTAGAAGGTCCCCTTATACCTGGTCCCAGTCAACACCCCTCCCCCACACACCTAAAACTAACCACTGTCCTGATGCTCATGCTAATTACCTCCTGGCTTTTCTTACAGTTTGATCAACTAAATGTAGTCCTGATCACTGTAGTTTAATTTTGCTTGTTTTGGATGTTATATGAATGAAATTATACATATAATTCTTCACTCAACATGTGAAATTCATCCTTATTCTTGCATATAGCAGTAATTCATTCACTTTTATTGTTTTATAGTATTTCATTGTTTGAATATACCCCAGTTTGTGTATTCTATGGTAGATGGACAATTGTGGGTTTTTTTCTTTTTGTCTAGTTTGGAGTTGTTATAAGTAGTGTTGTTACCAACATTCTTTTGCATATATAACCATGTATTTCTGTAAAAAACACCTAAGGATAGAATTGCTAATCACAGAAAATGCAGTCTTGAACTTTCAGAGATACTGCCAAACTCTCCAAAGTGGTTCTACCCATTGACATTTCTACCAGGGGTATGTGAGTTTCCATTGCTGTACATTCTTAACAAAAAAAAATTGCCATTTTTTCCAATTTATATTATTCTGTCAGGTGTGTAATGATAATGTGGTTTTTGTGTTTTTCTGCTAAGAAAAATTTGGTAAGATGTTTCTGAAAATATTAACTAACATGAAGCCATTAGTTTTCAGTTTTCCATGCTGTCCCTTTCTTTTAGTACCACAATCAAGAATTTATACTTTTTAGAAAGAGTATTTTAAAATTTAATTTGATTCATGAAAGCAGGTAGTTTGGGATATTACTCAGTATTCTTTCTTTATACTTTTTATTGGCTTATCTAAAAAAATAGATACATTATTTCCCTTCATAATTTAAGCTGCCATTCCAGGACTCATAACAATTACTGAAATGAAAGGTATGGTCTGTGGTTTACAAAAGTATATTTAATGAATAAATCTTTCCAGTTCCTCTGAGCCATTTTTCTTTGTTAGGGTGTTGTGTTTTGTGTTTTGTTTTGTTTTGTTTTTTTGAGTAAAGTACTAGCTGGTTACTGTCGAGTGAAGTAAAACAGACTTTTAACAACTCATGGGTAATGTCTGAAAGGTAAAGTGACATAAGATAAATGTCTGTGTTCCACTCTGAAAATAGCAAAAGTCATATGGAACCAAGATTTAACTTAATTGACTTGTAATTTAATCCTGCTTTAAAAGTGGTTTGGCATAATGAAAATTGTACTGTGACTTCATTTTGCACAATTAATACTAACAATGGAAAAATAAGAAGATAAAGGTTTGAAAGTTGTAAATGCCAGTTCAATTTTTTAAATGATTTATCTCTCAAAGTTTGTGTGCGCATTTTTAAAAATCATATGTGCACTGAAAAGAAAATAATGGGAATTTTTCTGGATAATTGAATGTCCAAAAATACCAATCTTATAGCTGTTTATAAGCATAAAACCAATTATGTTGTTTAGTTCTCAAGTTCAATGAAAAATTTAATTTCTAAAAGAACATGTATTTTTGAAAATAGAATAATTTAACTTCTGATTTTGTTCCATTAATACTCACTTAGTGGTACAAGGATTTTAAGCTGTGAAGTTAGGTACTTTAAAAGGATTGATGTAACCTTCATCTGGAAACAATTATAATTTTTTTTAAAAGGTTTTTTAAAATTTATTTATTTGACAGAGAGAGATACAGCGAGAGAGGGAACACAAGCAGGGGGAGTGGGAGAAGGAGAAGCAGGCTTCCCGCAGGGCAGGAGCCCGATGCGGGGCTCAGTCCCAGGACCCTGGGATCATGACCTGAGCCGAAGGCAGACGCTTAACGACTGAGCCACCCAGGCGCCCCTGGAACCCTGGAAACAATTATAATTTAAACTTGGAAGATAAATGGTTAAATTGTCAAATGTAGGCCTCCTAAATATAAAGTAGGGGAAAAAAATACGTGTATATTTATTTTCAATACCTAATAGGAATGAACTTTGTACCAGTTATGGCTTACTTGCTTTTCTGCTTGGCTTACAGTGTGGAATATAAATTGGTTGCAAAACTTGAGTTTAAACTAAACTAATGGTTTGCATTAAAAAAAAACACAACTCTACATTTCCTGTATAGAGTCACAAATGTCCGTGTTTTCTGGGTACTTGAGTGTTTTAAATAGGACTTGGAAAATTTCTGGTAAAGGTAATGAACTTTATTTTGGGGAAAATGATGATGGAATAGAAATTTGGATTAATGAAAGCCAAAGAGATTTCTGGTTCCTTTTTATTTTTTTTTAATTTATTTTTTTTTTAAGGATTTTATTTATTTATTTATTTGACAAAGACACAGTGAGAGAGGGAACACAAGCAGGGGGAGTGGGAGAGGGAGAAGCAGGCTTCCTGCCGAGCAGGGAGTCCGATGCAGGGCTCGATCCCAGGACCCTGGGATCATGACCTGAGCCAAAAGCAGATGCTTAACGACTGAGCCCCAGGCCACCCCTCTGGTTCCTTTTTAAAGAAGATAAAGTATCTGACAAATTTAGCAGATTGAGGGTCAGTAAGAAAAATTAGTATATATTTTGTTCTTTGCTTTTTCATACTTGTGATAAATTTTAAAGGATATCAGTTGTTTGCTACAATGTAGACACATCTGTAAGCAAGTTCAGTATTTATTTGAAAACTCAATGTTAACAGATTCCTGATGATAGTATGTGAAGACATTGATACCCACAATCAGAGTGCTGCATATGTTAATAGGTAGACTGTCTTGGCATGGCCAGATAAACCATTTGCCAAAGTATTTAAATTTTTTCAGCCCTTATAATCATTGGGATGGTTATATTTGACCCTCGGGTAGCCAGAGTAAACATCGGGGACCTAGCTCTGATTGTTTTTGGCCTTTCAGTGTTTTAAAGTAAGCCTTAAGGACTGAAGAACAAATATATATATATATATATATCTGAGACTCAGAGAGAGAATGAGCAGAGGGAGAGGGAGAGAGAATCCATAGCAGACTCCCTGCTGAGCATGGAACCCAACTTGGGTCTTGATCCTAGGACCTGGGATCATGACCTGAGCCAAAACCAGGAGTTAGCTGCTTAACCAATGAACCACCCAGGCATCCCTAGAGATACCTTCTTGAATAGTTTTAATTGATCAGTTTATCACAAGTGACTGGCCAGACAACATTTTATGTTAATAATTTATTGAATTTGAATGCACCTACTCGTTCTCACAGTTTGGGCAAGGTCACTTGCAACTAATTTGCTCTGTTTCAGACTGCTCTGGTATATGCTGATTTTACAATGTATGGCAGATAATCCAACTCTAGTTATATACCAGTTTAAATTATTACATATCCAAAAGCTTGTTAAATCTGATATTAAGTTTAATCCCTTTTTAAAGAAAAAATATCTGCTTTATAGTACTTTCTCCTCTGCTTGGCAGTGTTTCAGAATCAGTTAAACAATGAATACACTTTGAGAATCTTATCAGATTATATCCCATTGGTTTGTATTTACTGTTTTTCTTTTAGGTTCCAGTCTAAATAATGACAGAAAGAAAGAAGGACAGAAAAAAGAAAGAAAAGAAAAGGAAAGAAAGAAAGAAAGAAAGAAAGAGAAAAGACCAGACCAGACCTACTATAGAATGTCAGTGACAAGGAATATCAATTTCTTAACTTTTCTTCTTTTACTTTTAAGATAAAGATACAGATACCACCATGAAGGGGAATATGGATGAATTTGGCCTTCGAGACTCCTTGAGTGTTGCATCAACTGATTCCTTTGCTTCAGCAACAGAGGTAGGACAGTATGTTCCCAGTGAGAATTTCTCATTCTTTTTCACCCAGAGAGTAGTTTTGCCACTGTGCTGTAATTCAGTTGCCATTTAAGTAGTATTTACTATGTGGTAGATACCAGGTTACAAAGATGACTATAACATGAACATGAGTTTGCACAGGAGTTTATAGTCTTTTTAGAGAGGTAAACATGTAAACACATACGTTAGAGGTACACTGTCATATACTGTGGATTATGGGTGAGGCATATAAGTATCTTAATGGAAAGTAATATCTTATATCAGGACTCTTAAAAATGTTTAGATTCCTATCGGGCTCCCTGCTCCGCGGGAAGCCTGCTTCTCCCTGTCCTACTCCCCCTGCTTGTGTTCCTGCTCTCACTATGTCTCTCTCTGTCAAATAAATAAATAAAATCTTTAAAAAAAAAAAAAAGTTTAGATTTCTTAGCTTAGAAATCATACTTCTAGATATTTTTTTAAAGATTATTTATTTATTAGAAAGAACACTCAGTAGAGAGGGGCAGAGAGAGAGGGAGACAGAAACTCAAGCAGACTCCATGCTGAGTGCAGAGCCCCACTTGGGGCTCTATTTCATGACCCTCAGATCAGGATCTGAGCCGAAACCAAGAGTCAGTCACTCAACTGACTGTGCCACCAAGGCGCCCCTAGGTACTTCTTTCTAGAAGGTGATCAGATTCAAAGATTTATATATAAAAATAATCACTATGGCATTTTAGTAATAATGAAAAACTGGAAATAGTCTAATGCCAAATTATGGTGTATACATAATTTGAAATATTGTAGTGCCAAAAACATGTTTCCATTTATTTTTAATGACATGGGAACATTTGTTAAATGAAAAGAGTAGTACGTAAAGCTTTATATAGAGAGTATGATTATAATTTTGTAATAAAACAGAAAAACATGTATGTAGTATATTGTATAAGTATTTAGGCAGAGAAAACAAGTCTAGATATAGATACACCAATGTGTAAACAATGGTGATCAATGAATTATAAATTTATAGGTGATTTGTTTTCTACTGAGATTTAAATTTTGTATCAAAAGAGAATGCTTGCAGAGTGCTCATCTTTTTATAATTTTTTCTACTTAAAACAACTTTAAAAATCACATATGCTCAATCATGGAACACTATATCTAAAACTAATGATGTAATGTATGGGGATTAACATAACAATAAAAAAATCACATTAAAAAAAAAGTATTAGCATTTCTCCTGTTAATGAAGGGATCTTAAAAGAAAAAATAAAAAATTGCAGTTTTAGGGAAAAAAAAAAATCACATATGCTCAATTTTATCTTAGAATAACTTTATTTTTATGGTAGATTTTGGATATTAATGCTGTCTTTTTTCATACAGATAGTATCACACATCCTGTAATTCATGCTGTAGTGTAGAAAGCTTTAATATTCCAATATCTTGTACCCTAAGCCTTGATTCTGCCTTTTTAATTTTAATTTTATTATTTTTTAAAGATTTTTTTAAAAAAATTATTTATTAGAGAGAGTGCGAGAGAGCGAGCGAGTGGGGGGCAGGGGCAGAGGGAGAGAGAAAATCCCAAGCAGACTCCGTGTTGAGTGCAGAGCCCGATGTGGGGCTCAATCCCACGACCCTGAGATCATGACCCAAGCCAAAATCAAGAGTCCGATGCTCAACCAACTGAGCCACCCAGGCACCCCTCTGCCTTTTTTAAAGCTGTACTGATCATAATCTTTAATCTTCTCAAGAATTTCCTTTATATGTATACGTTTATTTTAGTTATTGCTTACAGTAGCATCTCCTGAATTGTTTACATTTTTCCTTATATTTTTATATTTGTAAGTTTGCATTAGATAAAACATATCTACTTCTTTTGTAGAAAAGATATTTCTCTTCCCTTTTACTATTTGATGTAGACAGCTTTATCTTTCTGTTCTTTTTTAAAAAAATGTTTCCAGCTTTATTGAGATATAATTGATATATAATGTATAAATTTAAGGTGTACAGTGTGATGATTTGATACATATATATTGTGAAATAATTACCATAGTAAGATTAGTTAATACGTCCTTCACCTCACAGGATTATGTGTATATGGGGGGGGGGTGAGAATGTTTAATGTTTACTCTCTTAGCAACTTTCAAGTATATAATACAGTATTGTTAACTGTAGTTGCCGTGCTGTGCAGTAGATTTCCAGGATTACTTCATCTTCTCACTGGAAATTTGTACCCTTTGACCAACATCTCCCCATTTCCCTCACTCAGCCTCTGGCAATCACCATTCTACTCTCTGTTTCTTTTTTTCTTTTTTCTTTTTTTTTTTAAAGATTTTATTTATTTATTTGACAGAGGGAGACACAGCGAGAGAGGGAACAGAAGCAGGGGGAGTGGGAGAGGGAGAAGCAGGCTTCCCGCAGAGCAGGGAGCCCGATGCGCGGCTCGATCCCAGGACCTTGGGATCATGACCTGAGCCGAAGGCAGACGCTTAACAACTGAGCCACCCAGGTGCCCCTCTACTCTCTGTTTCTATGGATTTAGCTTTTTCAAAAAGATTTCACATGTGAGTGATAGAATACAGTGTTTGTCTTTCTTTGACTTATTTCACTTAGCATAATGCCTTCGAGGTCCATCCATCTTGTCACAAATGCCAGGATTTCCTTCTTTATCATCGGTGAATAATATACTTTACACACACACACACACACACACTCATACACTCATACACACACATTCCCCTACACACTCTACATCTTTATCTGTTTATCTGTTATTGGACATTTAGGTTATTTCCATATATTGGCTATTGTGAATAATGCTGCAGTGAACATGGCAGTGCAGATATCTCAAAATAGTGATTTCATTTCCTTTGGATATATACCCACAAATGGGATTGCTTGGATGATATGGTAGTTCTATTTTAATTTTTGAGGAACTTCTGTATTGTTTTCCATAGTAGCTGTAGCAATTTACATTCCCACCAACAGTGCACCAGGGTTCCCTATTATCCTTGTCCTTGCCAGGATTTGTTATCTCTTGACTTTGATAATAGCCCATTCTAATGGATGTGAGGTGATATCTCATTGTGGTTTTGTTTTTTTGTTTTTTGTTTTTTTAAAGATTTTATTTATTTATTTGACAGAGAGAGACACAGTGAGAGAGGGAACACAAGCAGGGGGAGTGGGAGAGGGAGAAGCAGGCTTCCCGTGGAGCAGGGAGCCTGACACGGGCTGGATCCCAGGACCCTGGGATCATGACCTGACCCGAAGGCAGACGCTTAACGACTGAGCCATCCAGGCACCCCTCTCATTGTGGTTTTGATTTGTATTTCCCTGATTAGTGATGTTGAGCACCTTTTCATGTGCCTGTTGGCTATTTGTGTCTTGTTTGGAAAAATGTCTATTCAGGTCCTCTGTCCGTTTTTTAATTGGATTTTTTCTGCTATTGAGTTCTTTGGGTTCCTTATATATTTTGGATATTAACTCCTTATCAAGTAGATAGTTTACAGATACTTTCTCCCATTCAGTAAGTTACCTTTTCATTTTGTTGATTGTTTCTTTTGCCCGACAGAAGGTTTTCAGTTTGATGTAGTCCCACTTATTTTTGCCTTCATTGCTTGTGATTTTGGTGTTATATCCAAAATATCATTGTCAAGACCAATGTCAAAGAGCTTTTTCTCTATGTTATCTTTTAGCAGTTACATGGTTTCAGGTCTTATGTTTAAGTCCTTTTTTTTTTTTTTTTTTTTAAGTAGGCTCCATGCCCAGTGTGGAGCCTAATGTGGGGCTTGAACTCACAACCCTGAGATCAAGACCTGAGCTGAGATCAAGAGTTGGAGGCTTAACCAGTTGAGCCACCCAGGCACCCCTTACGTTTAAGTCTTTACTGCATTTTGAGCTAATTTTCTGAGTGGTGTAAGATAGGTGTTCAGTTCATTCTTCTATATGTGATTATCTAATTTTCCCAGAGACTATTGTTTCCTCATTGAGTATTCTTGGCTCTCTTGTCAAATATTGGTTGACCTTATATGCAAGGGTTTATTTCTAGGCTCTTGATTCTGTTATGTTGGTCTATGTGCCTGTTTTTATACCAGTACCATACTGTGTAATTACTATAGCTTTGTAGTATAGTTTGAAACCGGGAAGTGTGATGCCTCCAGTATTGTTCTTTCTCAGGATCACTTTGGCTCTTTGGGACCTTATGTGGTTCCACACAAATTTTGGGATTGTTTTTTTATTTCTGTGAAGAATGCCACTGGAATTTTGATAGGGATTACAATGAATCTAAAATGACTTTATGGATTTTAACAATATTAAATCTTTTGACCCATGAACATGAAGTATCTTTTCACTTTATTCACTTCAGTTTCTTCAACAAAGTCTTAAAGTTTTCAGTGTACGGATTTTCACCTCCTTGGTTAAATTTTTTTTTTAAAGATTTTATTTATTTATTTGACAGAGAGAGAGAGAGCCTAATGAGGGGCTCGATCCCAGAATCCTGGGATCTTGACCTGAGCTGAAGGCAGATGCTGACTAAGTCACCGAGGCACCCCTTCTTTGTTAAATTTATTCCTAAGTATTTTATTCTTTTTATTACTATTATAATAAGGTTGTTTTCTTAATTTCTCTCTCTCTCTAAAATTTTAATTCCAGTATAGTTTACATACAGTGTTATATTAGTTTCAGGTGTACAATATAGTGATTCAACAATTCTACACGTTACTTAGTGCTCATCACGATAAGTGTACTCTTTTTTTTTTTTAAGATTTTTAATTTTTATTTATTTGAATGAGAGAGAGAGCAGACTGAGTGAAAACATGAGTGGGGAGGGAGGGGTAGAGGGAGAGGAAGAAGCAGACTCCCTGCTAAGCAGGGAGCCTGATGTAGGGCTCAATCAATCCCAGGACCCTGAGATCATGACCTGAGCAGAAGGCAGATGCTTAACTGACTGAGCCACCCAGGCGCCCTGATAAGTGTACTGTTAATCCCCTTCACTTACTTCACCCATCCCCCCATCCACCTCCCCTCTCATAACCATCAGTTTGTTCTCTATAGTTAAGAGTTTGTTTATTCGTTTTGGTTTTTTTTGTTTGTTTTGTTTCCTAAATTTTCATATGAGTGAAATCATGTGGTATTTATCTTCTCTGATATATTTCACTTAGCATTATATCCTATAGATCTATCCATGTTGTTGCAAATGGCAAGATTTCATTCTTTTTTATGGCTGAATAATATTCTATTGTATGTATATATACACACTACATCTTCTTTATCCATTCATCCATTGATGGACACTTGGGCCACTTCCATAATTTGGCTATTATAAATAATGATACATTAAGTATAAGGGTGCATATATCTTTTCAAATTAGTGTTTTCATATTCTTTGGGTAAATACCCAATAGTTGACTTACTGGATCATAAGGTAGTTCTATTTTTAATTTTTTGAGGAACCTCCACATTGTTTTCCACAGTAGCCGCACCAGTTTACATTCTCACCAGCAGAGCACGAGAGTTCCTTTTTCTCACATCCTTGCCAATACTTGTTTCTTGTGTTTTTGATTTCAGCCATTCTGACAGGTGTGAGGTGATATCTCATTGTGGTTTTGATTTGCATTTCCCTGATGATGAGTGATGTTGAGCATCTTTTCATGTGTCTGTTGGCCATTCAGATGTCTTCTTTGGAGAAATGTCTGTTCACGTCTTCTGCTCATTTTTTATTGGATCATTTGGATTTTTGGTTTTGAATTGCATAAATTCCTTTTATATTTTGGATACTAACCCTTTATTGGATATGTCATTTGCAAATATCTTCTCCCATTCAGTAGGTTATTTTTTAATTTTGTTGGTTGTTTCCTTCACAGTGAAGAAGCTTTTTATTTTGATGTAGTCCCAATAATTTATTTTTGCTCTTGTTTCCCTTACCTCAGTAGACATTATCTAGAGAAATGTTGCTGTGACTTATGTCAGAGAAATTAACTTCCTGTACTCTCTTCTAGGATTTTTATGGTTTCAGGTCTCCTATTTAGGTCCTTAATCTATCTTAAAGTTGTTTTTTTTTCTTTTCTTTTCTTTTCTTTTCTTTTCTTTTCTTTTCTTTTCTTTTCTTTTCTTGAGAGAGCACACATGAGCAGGGTGGGAGGGGCAGAGGGAGACAGAAAATTCTAATTCACATGGAGCCCAAAGCGGGGCTCGATCTCACAACCCTGAGATCATGACCTGAGCTGAAGTCAAAAGTCGGACACTTAACCAACTAAGCCACCCAGGCACCCCTTGAGTTTATTTTTGTGTATGGTATAAGAAAGTGGTCCAGTTTCATTCTTTTGCATGTAGCTGTCCAGTTTTCCCAACAGTTTGTTGAAGAGACTCTCTTTTTCCCATTGCATATTCTTGCCTCCTTTGTCATAGATTAATTGACCATATAATCATGGGTTTATTTCTGGGCTCTTACTTTGTTCCATTGATCTGTGTGTCTGTTTTTGTGCCAGTACCATACTGTTTTGATTACTATAGCTTTGTAGTTAATTTTGAAATCTAAGATTGTGATACTTCCATTTTGTTTTTCTTTTTCAAGATTACTTTGGCTATTCAAGGTCTTTCATGGTTCCATACAAATTTTAGGATTGTTCTAGTTTTGTGAAAAATGCTGTTAGTGTTTTGATAGGGATTGCATTAAATTTGTAGACCGCTTTAGGCAATATGGACATTTTAACAATATTTGTTCTTCCAATCAATGAGCATGGAAAATCTTTCTATTTATGTCATATTCAGTTTTTTCATCAGTGTTTTATAGTTTTTAAAGCACAGGTCTTTCACCTCCTTGGTTAAGTTTATCCCTAGGTATTTTATTCCTTTTCGTGCAATTGTAAATGGGACTGTTTTGTTCATTTCTCTTTCTGCTACTTCATAATTAGTGTATAGAAATTACACAGGTTTCTGTGTATTGATTTTGTATCCTGTGACTCTACTGAATTCATTTATCTGTTCTAGTTTTTTGGTGGAGATATATATATATATATATATATATATATATATATATATATATATATATATATTTGGCATTTTTATATATGGCATATATATACATGGCATCGTGTCATTTGCAAATAGTGACAGTTTTGCTTCTTCCTTACCAACTTGGATGCCTTTTATTTTTCTTGTCTGATTACTATGGCTAGGACTTGCAGTAGTATTTTGAATAAAAGTGGTGAAAGTGGGCATCCTTGTCTTGTTCTTTTTTTTTTTTTTTTTTAAGATTTTATGTATTTGACAGAGCACAAGCAGGGGGAGTGACAGGCAGAGGGCGAGGGAGAAGCAGACTCCCTGCAGAGCAGGGAGCCCGAGGCGGGGCTCGATCCCAGGACCCTGGGATCATGACCTGAGCTGAAGGCAGTCATTTAACCAACTGAGCCACCCAGCTGCCCCTCCTTGTCTTGTTCTTGATCTTAGGGAAAAAGCTCTCAGTTTTTCAGCATTGAGTATGATGTTACCTATTATATATGGTCTTTATTATGTTGAGGTATTTTCCCTCTAAACTTACTTTGTTGAGGGTTTTTATCATGAATCCATATTCTACTTTGTCAAAAGCTTTTTCTGTATCCATTGAAATGATCATATGTTTTTTATCCTTTCTCTTTTTGATGTAATGTATCATGTTGATTTACTTGTGAATATTGGGCCACCCTTGCAGCCTGGGAATACACCCCACTTGATCATGGTGAATGATTTTTTAAAGGTATTGTTGGATTCAGTTTGCTAATAAAAACATTGTTGGGGATTTTTGCATCTATGTTCATCACAGATATTGACCTGTAGTTCTCTTTTTTGTATTGACTATCTGGTTTTGGTATCAGGGTAATGTGAGCCTCATAAAATGAATTTGGAAGTTTTCCTTTCTCTTCTGTTTTTTGGGATATTTTGAGAAGAATAAGTATTACCTCTTTTTTTAAATGTTTGATAGAATTCACCTGAAGCCATCTGGTCTTAACCTTTTGTTATTGGGAGTTTTTTGATTAGTGATTCAGTGTCATTGCTGGTAATTGGTCTGTTCAAATTTTCTGTTTCTTCTTGATTCAATTTTGGAAGGTTATATATTTTTAGGAATTTATCCATATCTTTTAGGTTGTCCAATTTGTTGACATATAATTTTTCATAATATTCTCTTGTAATCCTTTGTATTTCTGTGGTGGTTGTCATTTCTCCTCTTTCATTTCTTTTATTTGAGTCTTTTTTTTTTTAATGGGTCTGGCTAAAGGTTTATCCATTTTGTTTATCTTTTAAAAGAGCCAGCTCCTGGTTTCATTAATCTGTTCTGTTGTTTTTTTAGTTTCTATTTCATTTATTTTTGTTCTAATCTTTATTATTTCCTTCCTTCTACTGGTGTTGCGCTTTGTTTGTTCTTCTTTTCCTAGCTCCGTTAGGTGTAAGGTCAGGTTGTTTATTTGAGATTTTTCTTGCTTCTTGAGTTATGCCTATATTGCTATAAATTTCCCTCTTACAACAGATTTTGCTTCATCCCAAAGATTTTGGACCATTTTGTTTTTATTTTCATTTGTCTCCATATATTTTTTATTTCATCTTTGATTTCTTAGTTGACCCATTCATTGTTTAGTATCATGTTACTTAACCTCTGTATGTGTGTTATTTCTAGATTTTTTCTTTCTTTTTTTTTTTTTCCTGGATTTTTTCTTATTCTTGATTTCTAGTTTCAAAACACTGTGGTTGGAAAAGATATATGTTACGACTTTGATTTTTTTTAATTTGTTGACCTTGTTTTGTGACCTAATATGTGATCTATTCTGGAGAATGTTCATTTGTACTTGAAAAGAATATATATTCTGTTTTAGGATGGAATGTTCTGAATATATCTGTTAGATTCATCTTTTCCAATGTGTCATTGAAAGCCACTGTTTCCTTGTTTTTCTTTTCTGGATGAAAAGTGGGATGTTAAAGTCCCCTACTATTATTGTATTACTATCGATCATTTCATTTATGTTTGTTATTAGCTGCTTTTGTATCTGGGTGCTCCCATGTTGGGGGTGCATAAAAATTTACTATTGTTTTATCTTGTTATTGAATTGTTCTCTTTATGATTACATAGTGTCCTTCTTGTTCTAACAGTCTTTTTTTTTAAGTTTGTTTTGTTGGGGTGCCTGGGTGGCACAATCGGTTAAGCATCTGACTCTTGGTTTCACCTCAGGTCTTCATCTGAGGGTCATGAGATTGAACTGTCTTGTCGGACTCCATGCTCAGCACAGAGTCTGCTTGAGATTCTCTCTCCCTCTCCCTCTGCCCCTTCTGCTCATGCTCTCTCTCTCTAAAATAAATAAATATTTCTTTTAAAATCTATTTTGTCTGGGGCACCTGGCTGGCTCATTCAGTAGAGCATATGACTCTTGATTTCAGGGTCATGAGTTCAAGCCCCACTTTGGGCATAGAACTTACTTTAAAAAAAATAAAGTCAGTTTGTCCAATGGAAGTATTGCTTGCCTGGCTTTTTTTCCCCACTTCCCTTTGCATGATAAATAGCTCCTCCATCTATTCACTTTCAATCTGAATGTGTTTTTTGGTCTGAAATGAGTCTCTCGTAGGCAGCATACAGATGGGTCTTGCTTTTGTATCCATTCTATCACCCTGCATCTTTTGATTGGAGGGTTTAGTCCATTTACATTCAAAGTAATTATTGATAGGTATGTACTTATTGCCATTTTGTTACTTACTTTATGGTTGTTTTTGTAGTTCTTCTCTGTTCCTTTCTTCTCTTCCTCTTTTCTCTCATGGATTGCTGGTTTTATGTAGTGATATATTTGGATTCCATTCTTTTTATTTTTTGCATGTGTATTACCGGTTTTTGATTTGTGGTTACTGTTGATTTTGTAATCACATCTTATGCATGCAGTAGTCTATATTAAGTTGATGGTCACTAAAGTTTGAACCCATTCTTTACTTGTCTCCCCCCAACATTTTAAGCATAGGGTGTCATAGGTTATATCCTTTTATTTTGTGAGTCACTTGATTGAATTTTATAAACATACTTATTTTTACTGTTTTTGTGCTCCCTACTTTTCTTATTCCTGCATATGGTCTTTCCACTCAAAGAATCCCTTTTAACATTTCTTGTATGGTTGAATTAGTGGTTACAAATTCTTTTAACTTTTGTTTGTCTGGGAACTCTTTATCTCCTTCTATTCTGAATGATACCCTTACTGGATAGAGTATTCTTTGTTCCAGGTTTGTTTTTGTTTTTTGTTTTTTCTTTCAACACTTTGAGTATATCATGGCACTCCCTCTGGCCTGCAAAGTTTCTGGTGAAAAATCAGCTGGTAGCCTTATGGGGTTTCCCTTGTATATAACTGTTTTATTTTCTTTCCCTGCTTTAAAAATTCTCTCTTTATCTCTACTTTTTGCCATTTTAATTACTATATATCTTGGTGTGGGCCTCCTTGGGAAGATCTTATTGGGGGCTCTCTGTGTCTCCTGGATCTGGATGTCTGTTTCCTTCTCCAGATTCAGGAACTTTTCAGCTATTATTTCTTCAGATACATTTTCTACCTCCTTTTTTCTTTCTCCTTCTGGGAACCTTATAATGTAAATGTTATTATGCTTGATGGTGTTGCCGAGTTCCCTTTGTCTATTTTCATTTATTATTATTTTTTTTTCTCTCTCCTCTTCAGCTTGATGGCTTTCCATTATTCTATCTTCCAGGTCACTGATTTGTTCTTCTGCTTCCTCTAGTCTAGTATTTATTCCATCTACTGTATTTTTAGTTTCAGTTATTGAGTTCTTCATCTCTGAGTGTTTGTTTTGTTTTGTTTTCTATCTCTTTGTTGAGGGTCTCAGTGAGATTCTCCATTCTTTCTCAAGTCCAGTGAGTATCTTTATGGCCATTACTTTAAATTCTCTTTCAGGCATATTACTTATCTCCATTTCACTTAGCTCACTTGCTTTGATTTTGTCTTGTTCTTTCATTTGGGACATATTCCTCTGTGTCCTCATTTTGTCTAACTCTCTGCATATATTTCTATGTCTAAGTTATCAGCTGTATCTCCTGCCCTTGAAAATAGTGGGCTTATAAAAAAGGGGTCTAGTGTCCTACAGTGCAGTGTCCCCTGGTGCTTCAGGGTTGTCTCTGTGTGTTGTATGTGCCCAGCTATTGTGGCTGAGCCGCTTTTGCCTTCAGTCCAGTTGTCTGAAGTGGCTCTCTTTGCCTGATGTGGGCAGGGCATGTCCCTGTGTTTTTCTTTTTTTTTAATTTTATTTTATTATGTTATGTTAATCACCATACATTACATCATTAGTTTTTGATGTAGTGTTCCATGATTCATTGTTTACGTGTAACACCCAGTGCTCCATTCAGTACGTGCCCTCTTTAATACCCATCACCAGGCTAACCCATCTCCCCACCCCCCTCCCCTCTAGAACCCTCAGTTTGTTTCTCATGGTCCCTGTGTTTCTGATGGGCCAGTTTGGGGCCACCTTGGGCTTGAGTTGAGTCAGACCAGGTGTATGTTGGAGATGCAGTAGCCCCGAACTGCAGGATACTTGCCCTGTGTTTTCCCCAAGAAGCTTTCACTTTTGGGCAGGTCCTGCAGTCAGACATGGTGTCTGTCCCCAGTCCACTGTGCTGGAGCCACATTTGGACGTTATGTGTAGTTATTGTTCCTTCTCCCCAAGGCTGGAGTCACTTTGGAGTGGTGCTGGCCCCTGTCAGGGCTGCTTGCAGACTGCCAGGCTTAGAACATCACTTTGGACAGGCTCCATTCAAGTGTGTATTGAAGGGGAGAGGACTCCAGGAGAAATCAGGGGCAGAGGTGGTGTGTTAGCAAGGTTTGTGCAGGTCTGCTATGGGAGGAGACTTGGAGGAAAGCCTAGCAGGAGAGGGTGTGCCTACAGGAGAACACCAGGGCAGGGTGCACTGTTAGCAAGTTATTTGTCAGATATTAGTGCTTCACTGGTTACTGCAGGTATCTGTGTATCTAGTCTGGGTGGTGGGGAAGGGAAATAGTGTTTGCCAGCTCCTTTGTTCCTGGAGAATTCTCCCAAAGATCTCCACCTCTCCAGCACATGCTCTGAGATTAGTAAACAAATCTCCCTCCCATATACCCCAGGCATTTTTCAAATTGCTGCTTCTATGCTGTATCTCAGTGGGGCTATTTGTTGTGGTGCCTCTCTAAGAGTGGGGACTCAGTTTCCTGTCTTCCTCTGGCTCATACAGAACCAAGCCTGCTGATTTTTGAAGTTCCAGGTGTTAAGCCCCGCCAATTGTTAAGAACTTGAAAATTTGGATCAAAGCCTCTGGTTGTCTTACTCTGAAGGTTCAGGTGGCTTGAGTGCTTGGCATAAGGGTCTTTTTCTCTTCCCTCTCTGCACTGTGGTGTCCCTACCTCTCATGAAGAGCCCTATGGGTCCATTTAGCTCCTGACTGCACCTCTGCTCTTCCTACCCACTTTGATGTGGCTCATTCTCTACATTTAGCTTTGGAGAGTTTGTTCAGCCAGTCTTCAGTCAGTTTTTGGGTTATTTACACTGATGTGAGTATTATTTAGTTGTATCCCTGGGATGAAATGAGCTTAGGATCTTCTTACTCTGCCATGTTCCTCTTAATTTCTCTTTCTGATTGATTGTTGTGAGTGTATAGAAATGCAACTAATTTTTTTACATTGCTTTTGTATCCTGCAACTTTACCACATTATGTTCTAACAGTTTTTTGGTGGTCTTTTAAGATTCTCTCTATATAGGATTATATCATGTGCAGACAGAGACAATTTTACTTTTTTCTTTCCAATTTGGATGCCTTTTTTTCTTTGCCTTGCCTAATTGCTCTGGCTAGAACTTAAGTGCTATGTTGAATAGGAGTGGTAAGAGTGGGCACTCTTATCTTGGTCTTAGGGGAAAAGCTTTCAGTCTTTCACTGTTGAGTATGATACTAACTCTGGCCTTTATTGAGGTACATTTTTTCTGTACCAAATTTATTGAGAGTTTTTAACATAAAAGGATGTTCTATTTTGTCAAATACTTTTTATCTTTCTGTTCTGTAGATACTTATGTCCTAGATGATTTATAAGGAGAATTTCTACTCACTTTGCATTTTTCTGCTGTGAGGAATGATATACCTAATTTGTCCAGTTTCCTTATAATATGCAACTTTAAAAAATATTTTGCCAAGTGTTCATTATACTTACTTTGTTGTTTAAGTTACAGAGGTTTGATAAAAAGAATCCTTATGGAAAACAAAATACATGAAAAGCACAAGAAGGGGTCAATATTTGAGAAACATCTTAGGAATGCTTCTAGGGTATAAATGTATGATCTTGGAATGTGAATGTTCCAAAATAAGTTCTTTTCTAAGAAATGTTTGTTAAATTATTTTTAATTACATTTATTATATGCCAGATACTTAAATTAGGGAAAACCATTTTAACGAAGAAAGTTATTAAGAAAATAAGATCTGAACTCCTTGGGAAGTTAAACAGTTTGTGAAGATTTGAAAGATTTACTCAGAATTACCAGAAAGATTTCTTGCCTATTTAGATTAAGGAAATCCTGGCATAGGCTTTTTTTCTAAGCTAGGTCAGTGATTTGTGAAAGTGATTAACAAGATTTTCCTATATAAGCTTTGCCAAACATTGGTTTGGAACTACAGCCTTTTTTCTCTGAAAAGTCTTTTTTTAAATAATAGCTTTACTGAGAAATAGCTCACATGCTATAAAATTCATGTTTTAAAAGTGTACACTTCAGGGGTGCCTGGGTGGTTCAGTCATTAAGCGTCTGCCTTCGGCTCGGGTCATGATCCCAGGGTCCTGGGATCGAGCTCCGCATCGGGCTCCCTGTTCCGCGGGAAGCCTGCTTCTCCCTCTCCCACTCCCCCCTCTCACTGTGTCTCGCTCTGTCAAATAAATAAATAAAAATCTTAAAAAAAAAGTGTACACTTCAGTGGATTTTAGTGTACTCACAGTGTTGTGCTACCAGTAACACTTTATACTTCCAGAACATTTTTTTATCACCCCAAAAAGAAACCCCCACCTTTTAGAAATCACACCCTGTTCTCTCCTACCCCCCGCCCTTGGCAAGTACTGATCTACCTCTGTCTCTATGGATTTGCCTATTCTGGACATTTCATATAAATAGAATCATACAATATGTGACCTTTTGGTTTGATGTTCTTTCACTTAGCATAATGTTTTCAAGTTCTGAAAGATCTTTTTAATGTTAGGATACTGCTGCACGGAGTGCCTCTAGGTCTCCCATCTGTTAAAGAGATTGTCATTTAATAGGTAGAAACTAATACTGCAAAGAGTAATTTTTAGCTGTGGATTCAGTTTTTCTTAGAATTAACACTGCAGCATGTATATGTGTTTAATATATAAATTATAGAGTGCTCTTTATTTTTTTTTTTAAAGATTTTATTTTATTTATTTGAGTGAGAGAGAGCACATGAGGAGGGGAGGGTCAGAGGGAAAAGCAGACTCCCCGCTGAGCAGGGAGCCCAACGCGGGACTCGATCCCGGGACTGCAGGATCATGACCTGAGCCGAAGGCAGTCACTTAACCAACTGAGCCACATAGGCGCCCCTAGAGTGCTCTTTAAAGAGAAAATTTTAGGGGCACCTGGGTGGCTCAGTTGGTTAAGTGTCTTACTTGAGAGAGAGAGAGAGAGAGAGAGAGAGAGCGCATGCGCGAGCAAGGGGGAGGGGCAGAGGGAAAAGAAGAAGCAGAGCAGAGAGCCTGGTGTGGGTTCAATCCCAGGACCCCGATATCATGATCTGAGCTGAAAGCAGACACTTAACCAACTGAACCACCCAACCACCCACGCCTAAGTGTTGGACTCTTGATTTAGGCTCAGGTCATGATCATGATCATGGGCCCCCATTGGCCTCTGCACTGGGTATGGAGTCTGCTTGAGAGTCTCTCCCCCTCTAAAAAAAAAAAAAAAAATGAGAGAAAATTTTATTTCTTATAATCCAGATACTTCTACTTATACACTAAATGGAAGCTTGAAGATCTTTTTTTTTTTTTAATTTTTAAAAAAAAAATTAATTTTTTTATTTTTTTACAATATTTATTTGAGAGAGAGAGCAAGTGTGAGAGCACGGGGTGGGGGAGGGGCAGAGGAAGAGAGAGAATCTCAAGCAGACTCCCCACTGAGCTTGGAGCCAGATGTGGGGCTTGATCCCATGACCCGAGATCATGACCGTAGCGGAAAGCAGGCATCTGGCACTCAACCGTTTGAGCCACCCAGGTGCCCCTTGAAAAGCTTTTTAATACCCACTTCTCTGACTTGATAGCACTTGTTGATAGCAATCCAAAATAATACACTAATTATAATATGCAAAATGACAAGGAAAAATATTTAGAATAATGATAATCTGGAAAGGGAGAGCTGTATCTGCCATTTCATATTTCTATTTCCTGAATTGTCTTCCTTCCTCTGGGGTCAATTTTGTCTATCTTGGGCTTTCATTCTTGTACTGATGTTTTTCTTCTCAAATCTGAAAGCTTAATTGGTGACTGGATTGATATTCTTAGATAGATTGTGTGCATTTGCAGTGTTTTATAATGTTTGTCTTTCCCATGAACAGGAAGACTAACTGGATTCCGTTTACTTCTTTGAGGTCTGTTGATTGGTAGGCTTTTCTTTAGGATAATGGTCTGGAAATAGCCTAGTAGGCAGGATGTACCTCCATAGAGAATGAAAAAGGCCTTATTCTGGGAAGCCCATTCCTCACCCTAGCCGACTTACTCTCCCCAGACAAACCAGGTAACTTTTCTTTTTTGAGAGAGAGAGTAGGGTGGGGTGGAGGGCAGAGGGAGAGAGAATCCCAAGCAGGCTCCACACCCAGTGCAAAGTCCAACGTGGGGCTTAATCCCCCCACTCACGATCATGACCTGAGCTGAACTCAAGAGTCCATTGCTTCCCCAGATAATATTTATTTATTTATTTATTTTAGAAGATTTTATTTATTTATTTGACAGAGAGACACAGTGAGAGAGGGAACACAAGCAGGGGGAGTGGGAGAGGGAGAAGCAGGCTTCCTGCGGAGCAGAGAGCCCGATGCGGGGCTCGATCCCAGGACCCTGGGATCATGACCTGAGCTGAAGGCAGACGCTTAATGACTGAGCCACCCAGGCGCCCCTCCCCAGATAATTTTTAAAGGGAAATGTTATCTGGTTGAAAATTTGTTTTTCTACAAGCTATTCTCCTATTCAGGGATGAAAGAGCAGGAATTAGAATGATATGTGGGACTACTATAGTTGTTTGGACACAGACTTTCATTTAACCTCCCTTTTTTTAGATTTTATTTATTTATTTGACAGAGAGAGAGAGATCACAAGTAGGCAGCCAGGCAGGCAGAGGGAGAGAGAGAAGCAGGCTCCCTGAGCAGGGAGCCTGATGCGGGGCTTGATCCTAGGACACTGGGATCACGTCCTGAGCCAAAGGCAGACGCTTAACGAAGTGAGCCACCCAGGCGCCCCTTAATGTCCCATTTTTAATCCCTCCTCTTCACTCCTGTCACATACCTGCCTACTCCAAGCCTGGTGCTCTTTGAGGCTCTGCTTAGCAATGTCTCTCCCTTGACTGTATCCCCTGTTAAATATATTCTGGACTATGGGTTTCTCATCATTTTCATCTGTCCACACACTTCCATTTGTTTTCTAGTTTTTGGAAATTTGTGTGTCTTTCTTTTGCTGTTTTATTGTTCCCACTATTATATTAGTTATCTGTTGCTCTGTAATAATTACCCACAACATATTGTCTTAAGACA
The DNA here is from genome assembly GCF_964656455.1 of Halichoerus grypus. NCBI lineage: Eukaryota > Metazoa > Chordata > Mammalia > Carnivora > Phocidae > Halichoerus > Halichoerus grypus. Next base: position 124,239,820 of record NC_135716.1, on the reverse strand, counting down.
ACAGTAAAACTCAGGTGTGGACTTGGAGCTAGGGCTGAAGCTGTGAGGATCCCCCAGGCCTCAGCGGCATGTCCTGGATAGCAGGACTCTGTGCCCCAATTGGGGGGTTAATTCTGGGTGTCCTTGATTTCCTGGGGATTAAATTGGGCAGAGGGCATATCTCTTTGCATTACACTGGGGTCTAATGAAGGCTCGAGTGTTTTGGAAGTTGTTTTCTTAAAATTCAAGTTTTATGGGATGGTTTTTTGGAAGTGAGAATTGAGTCCTAAAGGCTAATTCAGGGAATTAGATTGAGAATTTAATTCTGAACCTGCATATATTAGATAAGGAGTGTCTTTTGGACTAAGCAAGCGTACAAAAGCAGCTGGCCATCTTTCAAAATAAGAGAGTCCTGCTTGGAGGAATCAGCAAGGAGAAGCTCCTGCAATACTTTAAGAACGTTGGTCTGGGGTGCAAGATGGCTAGGCAGGCCATTGAAGGCATCTATATTGACAAGAAATGTGCCTTTAGTGGTAAATGGGGCAGATCCTGTTTGGTGTGGTGCCTGAGATGAAGATGCCGGGGACTGTTGTCATCTGCCAAGACTACCTTCACTACATCCAGAAGTACAGCTGCTTTGAGAAGTGCCATAAGAATATGTCTGTACACCTGTCCTCCTGCTTTGGAGACATTGAGATCAGTGACGTAGTCACAACGGACAACTGTTGGCCCTTGAGCAAACCATGTGCTTTACTGTGCTCAAGGCCGGCTAAGCCGCTGGCACCAGGAAGCAGTTCGAGAAGTTGTGAGACTGGACACCTGCCCACTCCCCCAAAGTTATTTTCCCATTCAAAAACAACAATAAACATTTATTATATCATTTTTGAAGGTCAGGAATTTGGAAGTGGCTTATCTGGGTGGTCTGGCTTGAGTTTTTTTGTGAAGTTATGATCCAAGTATATTGACTGGGGCTATTATAGTCATGAAGGTTTGACTGGAGCTGGAGAAACTCTTCCCAGTATAGCTCATTTACAGCATGTTGATGCTACCTGTTGTCAGAAGACCTAAATTGCTTACCACATGGACTTCTCTGTAGGACTGCTGAAGTGTCATCACAACATGGGACCTAGCTTCCCATGGCCTCAGAATTCACACTCATTATTTCTGTAATATGCTGTTGATTACACAGGTGTGGGATGAGGCATGAGTACCAGAAAGAGAGAATCATTGAGGGCCATTTTGGAGGGTGGTTATTGTGGGTTTATTTCCTTTTTAATTTCTTTTCTTTTAGTGAGATAAGGGGATATGGTCACCTGCTTTCTTTAACTGTAAGTCCTATAATTTTAGGTGGTTGGTTTGAAAGGAAAATGTAAACATGTAAAAAATAGTCCATATTAAAATGGAACTTAGCCTATTTCATGACCCAACTTATAGTTTCGGCACTTTGGACATTTCTTTCATGGTTGTTCAGAGCCTTGAAAAATATTAAGGCTTTTAAAAATATTACTCCACAGGGGCGCCTGGGTGGCTCAGTCGCTGGGCGTCTGCCTTCGGCTCAAGTCATGATCCCAGGGTCCTGGGATCGGGCCCCACATTGGGATCCCTGCTCGGTGGGAGGCCTGCTTCTCCCTCTCTCACTCCCCCTGCTTGTGTTCCCTCTCTTGTTGTGTCTCTGTCTGTCAAATACATAAATAAAATCTTTAAAAAAAAAAATAACTCCACATTCAGCAAAGTCATTGCTTGCCAAGGAAGATAAGGCCCAACCAAGTCACTCTTGCATCTCATGGAGAATAAGAGACAAGTAATTTAAGATGTTGGAAATCTGCAGCTAATAAAACATTGTTTTCACGTTGCTTCATTTATGGGTTTTGTCTATTTTGTCTGTTTTTATTGTTGCTGCTGTTGTTATTGACTTACTTGATTTTTTACACGGTCGTTTTTATGGTATTTGTGAGCCATGAGAGATAACTAGTGAAGTAAAATGATGCCTTGTATAAACCAATATAATACTACTTTTCTTTTTGAAAATATTAAAATGAGTTTTTGAAATGTGCCCTTTGGGGGAAGAATAATTTAGAAATAAAGGACATTGCAAGTTTCAGCTAGCAAAAAACAAACAAACAAAAAACCAAAAAAAAACACAAACCCACCCAAAACCCTTTTTCATGGTAAATTGCATGTTTCCATATGCTGGCATTAAACTGTGTTACTGACCTCTGCTTCAGAAATAACATCTCAGCTTTGGTAAAATGTTAGTCTTTTTCTAAAACTTTTAAAAAAGTTTTTGGCAATTTTGTCAAAAAATTCTTCCTATACAATATAGTCTAAAATGAGGATTTAAGACATCATGTTAGTAGTTTGCTTTTTGCTCTAAGAAATTAATAATTTAAATAAATGTCTCTGAGTTATCATTGTCTTTTATTTTTTTTAAGATTTTTTATTTATTTATTTGAGAGAGAGAGAATGAGAGACAGCATGAGAGGGAGGAGGGTCAGAAGGAGAAGCAGACTCCCTGCCGAACAGGGAGCCCGATGTGGGACTCGATCCTGGGACTCCAGGATCATGACCTGAGCCGAAGGCAGTCGCTTAACCAACTGAGCCACCCAGGTGCCCCTATCGTTGTCTTTTAAAAAGGGTTGATGATAATGCTAGTATCAAGTCTTCAATATGATGTATTTTCACAGCTGTAAGCTTATTGTTTTTTTAAAGGTTTTATTTATTTATTTGACATAGAGAGAGACAGTGAGAGAGGGAACACAAGCAGGGGGAGTGGGAGAGGGAGAAGCAGGCTTCCCGCTGAGCAGGGAGCCCGATGCGGGGCTCGATCCCAAGACCCTGGGATCATGACCTGAGCCGAAGGCAGACGCTTAACGACTGAGCCACCCAGGTGCCCTGTAAGCTTATTTTAAAAGACTTATTTGGGGGCACCTGGGTGGCTCAGTCAGTTGAGTATCCAGCTCTTGGTTTTGGCTCAGGTGATGATCTCATGGGTTGTGGGATCGAGCCCCCCACCTCCCGCCATCGGGCTCTGCTCTGCACTCAGCGGGGAATCTGCTTCAAGATTCTTTCTCTCTATTCCCCCCTCCCCACACACACACACAGGCACACATGCATGTGTATGCTCTCTCTCTCTCTTTCAAATAAATAATTCTTTAAAAAAGAGAGACTTATTTAAATGATCACTTCAGTGAAACCAGCAATAAGCAAGGTAGTCCAATAAATAAGAGGCTTGACTCTGGAATCTCTCATTGTTGGATTTATTCATTTCTTATTAATATAAATTATTTTATGTAGAAAGTTTAGTTGGAGTCCCACTTTCCTCCTTAAGATTTTTCCCTACTAGCAGGTGAACATAAATCCTATTTGTGTTGATAGTGGTACAAAACTTTAAACTATTTAATAGCTAAAGAATTTCTAAGTTATATTAAAACATATTAGGTTTTTTTAACCTCAGAAGCACATTGCCTTTAGCATAATATGTTTCTCTTAAAATATGGGGGGAAATATTAAAGCAGAGAATATATAATATCAGATATTGTCATTTCTGTTTACTTCTCTTTTTTGCCTCTGACCAGTAGCCATATTTATACTATCTTAAATATTGCTGATGCTTAAACTTCTTTCCCCTTGGGTTTTTGGAGAAGGCTGATAGGAGAGTGTAATTTGATATTTAAGAGTATAAGCTCTGGAATAAATGCCTGGGTTTAAATTGGTTGTGGTCACAACATTTGGTTGTGGGACTTGGGGCAAGTTCCAGCTAATATGAATCTCTGTTTCTTTACCTGTAAAATATGGATAATAACAGTACCTACTTTATGAATTGTTGTAAAGATAAAATCAAATTATCAAGTTAATGCATTTAGCACAGCACTGGGTGCATATGAAGTGCCAAAACTACGGCATGGAGAAATACTTCTAGAATGATAGAGTAACAATTTCCAAAAATCTCCTCCATAAAAGCAATGAAAACACTGGCAAGAATTGTCAAAATCAAAATTTTAAGAACTCTGAATGTTAATGAAAGACATTTCAGAAATTCAAGGGGCTTTTTATTTCAAGAAAAATGGCTGAATCTCCCTAAGAACAGTGAACTTTGTGGATTTTTAACTTGATCTCTTCCCATCCGCCTCTCTTCCATAGTCTTGAAAACCAAAAATCTCACAACTGTGATAACTGCAAAAACCAGGCCTGGCAACCACTAAAAGAAACTTAATGATTTTGAAGTTTCACAAAATTCTATTTTGACCTATATGGCAGCTCCCTGTAAAGTTCCATTCTCAGGACTTAATCTTTATTTGATCTGATTTAGAGCTTGCTCCAAAGGAAAGTCCTATTCCTGTGGCCTTTGTTGAAAACAATCAGTGGCAGTTGTTTAACATTATAGCTACCTGAGGTGGTGATACCAGTGAGGGCTAATAAGAGGCTGACCAAAAAACTTAAAAGGAAAAATTGGGCAATGAGATTTTGACAGGGAGCTTTGAAAAGTTCCAACATATTCCTGGGAATCTAGAAGGCCACAGGCATGTGCAGGATTGTGCATATGTCCAGGAAAGACCAAAGAAGTCCCTGACCCCTCACCTCTGGCTGACCTTGATGTTCTGCATGAGCAGGGAGTGAAAGTTAAGGCAGAAAAGTGGGGGAAAAAATGATTAATTGGAATTTATCAGAAGTAAAAACTTGTGGTTCAAAGGACAACAAGAAAGTGAAAAAACAGCAGATTGGGAGAAATATTTGTAAATCATGTGTCTTATAAAGACACATATCCAGAATATATAATGAATGGTTATAACTCAACAATAAATGGACAAATAACCCAATTTAAAAATGGGCAAAGGCTGGGTGGCTCAGTCGTTAAGCGTCTGCCTTCGGCTCGGGTCATGATCCCAGGTCCTGGGATCAAGCCCCGCAATGGGCTCCCTGCTCTGCGGGAAGCCTGCTTCTCCCTCTCCCACTCCCCCTGCTTGTGTTCCCTGTCTCACTGTGTCTCTCTCTGTCAAATAAATAAATAAAATCTTAAAAAAAAAAAATGGGCAAAGGATTTGAATAAGCATTTCTCCAAAGAAGATATATAGAGGCCAGTAAGGAGATGAAAAATGTTTTTAATTATAGAGTGGCTCTAATGTAAAGAATGGATAATAATAGGGGCACCTGGGCGGCTCAGTCCATTAAGTGTCTGCCTTTAGCTCAGGTGATGATCTCAGGGTCCTGGGATTGAGCCCCTTCTGCTCCTTGCTCAGCAGGGAGTCTGCTTCTCCCTCTGCCCCCGCCCCCTGCTTGTGTGCTTGTATGCTTGTGTGCTCTCTCTCTCAAATAAATAAAAAGTCTTTAAAAAATATATAATTATTGGTGAGGGTGTGAAAAAATCTTAATCATTGTACATCGCTAGTGGGAGTGGAGCATGGTGTAGCCCTTTGCCAAACAGTTTGGCAGTGGGGCGCTTGGGTGACTTATCAACTCTTGATTTTGGCTCAGGTCATGATCTCAGGGTTGGGAGATCGAGCCCCACGTCGGGCTCCACACCCTGCTTAAGATTCTCTCTCTCTCTCCCCCTCTCAAAACAAAAATTTAAAAATTAAGAAAAAAATGTTAAACATAGAGTAATCATCTGACCCTTCCTCTTTTAGGTATATACTCAAGAGAATTGAAAATATTAAAAACTTTTACACAAATGTTCAAAGTAGCCTTATTCATGATAACAAAAGTGGAAACAACCTAAATGTCTATCAATTGAGGAATAGATAAAAAAAGAAAGTGGCATATCTATACAATTTGGCCATAAAAAAGAATGAAGTACTGATACCAGCTACATCATAGATGAACCTTGAAAACACTATGCTAAGTGAAAGAAACCAGACACAAAAGGCCACATACTGTTTGTAAACATGAAGTTTCCAAAGTAGGAAACTCCAGAGACTGAGAGTAGATTAGTTTCCAGGGGCTAGAGAGAAGGGGAAATGGGGATGACTGATGATGGGTAAGGGGGTTCCTGTTGGAGTGGTAAAAATATTCTGGAACTAAAAGTTGGTGCTAATTGCAAAACCCTGTGAATATGCTAAAAAAAAAAACCCCTGAATTGTATGCTTAAAAGGATGAATTTTATAGTATGTGAATTATATCTCAATAAAGCTATTTTTAAAAAAAAGATATTACTCAGCCATCAAAAAAATGAAATCTTGCCATTTGCAACGGCGTGGATGGAACTAAGAGGGTATTACGCTAAGCAAAATAAGTCAGTCAGAGAAAGACAATTATATGATCTCACTGATATGTGGAATTTAAGGAGCAAGGCAGAGGATCATAGGGGAAGAGAGGAAAAAAATGAAACAAGATGAAACCAGAGAGGGAGACAAACCGTAAGAGACTCTTAATCACAGGAAACAAACTTAGGGTTGCTGGAGGGGAAGGGGGCGGAGGGATGGGATAACTGGGTGATGGACATTGGGGAGGGTTATGTGATGTAATGAGCACTGGGTATTATATAAGACTGATGAATGACAGGCCTATACCTCTGAAACCAGTAATACGTTATATATTAATTAATTGAATTTAAATTTTAAAAAATGTTTATTAAAAATAAACCAAAAAACCCCACAGAAAAAACAGGGGCACCTGGGTGGCTCAGTTGGTTCAGCATCCAACTCTTGATTTCGGCTCAGGTCATGATCTCCAGGTCCTGAGACTGAGCCCTGCATCGGACTCACACTCAGTGCTGAGTGTTCTTGTCCCTCTCGCTCCCCCTCTGCCCCAGCTCCCTCCCCATCCTGCTTCCAGCTTGCAGGCCAGCATGCTAGTGTGCATGTGTGCACATGCACACAGATGTTCTCTCTCTCTCTCTCAAATAAATAAATAAAATCTTAAAAAAAAAAAAATGCAGGGGCACCTGGCTGGCTCAGTCGGTAGAGCATGCAACTCTTGATTTCGGGATTGTAAGTTCAAGCCCCACACTGAGTGCAAGGATTACTTAAAAATTTAAAAAAATCTTAACAAAAAAACCAAAAACCCCTACAGCGTGCTATTTAAATGGATCATCTGGTATTGAAAAATAAAAATCACTCCAAAGCTTTCTTGCTTAGCTGGCTACTCTATGGTGTTTGCAGTTGTTATTTTTTAATGAATTGTCAGAAGACTGGAATTTCATGTGTAGCGTTGTTATGCTAGCCAGAGGTGCATGACTATTTTTCAGTTATACAAAGGTTAGTCAGAGCTGGCTATGAGAAAAAATTCCTTAGAATTGGCCAAACTGAGATTGCAGTATTTTTGTAGGAAGTTTTACTCCATTTGCAATTGTGAGTTCTAATACTTTTAAGCATTCTTTGGATGATAAAATCCTTCCCTTTTTTTCCCTCAATGCTTCATCTTCAGTTATTCTTATTGAACTATAAGATACTGCTTTTCTGTGTATCCTATGGATTTAAGCTGTGGAATTCAAAAGCTTGTTACAAAGTTTTACTCATGTTTACAACTGAATTTTGAAATAAAGTGAAGTTAGAGCTCAGTAGCTGTAAAATCTTACGGAATGATTTTAATGGTTTAATCAAATTGAGTATTTTTTTATTATTATTATTATGTTATGTTAATCACCATACATTACATCATTAGTTTTTTTTTTTTTTTTTTAAATTTTATTTATTTATTTGACAGAGAGAGACACAGAGAGAGAGGGAACACAAGCAGGGGGAGTGGGAGAGGGAGAAGCAGGCTTCCCGCGGAGCAGGGAGCCCGATGCGGGGCTCGATCCCAGAACCCCGGGATCATGACCTGAGCCGAAGGCAGACGCTTAACAACTGAGCCACCCAGGCGCCCCACATCATTAGTTTTTGATGTAGTGTTCCATGATTCATTGTTTGCGTATAACACCCAGTGCTCCATGCAGTCCGTGCCCTCTTTAATACCCATCACCAGGCTAACCCATCCCCTCCCCCAGAACCCTCAGTTTGTTTTTCAGAGTCCATAGTCTCTCATGGTTTGTTCAAATTGAGTATGTTTTGATGTTAGCAAGATCCTATTTTCTAAGTTTTTCTTCTTATATCAGTGTAATCTGTTGTAACCCACTGTATTCTTAGCTTTCAGAACACAGAGAAGGACGACATGCTTACAGTCTAGAGTCTCTCTGCCACTGCCCTTTTTATGAAGAAGCCATGCATTTAGTTGAAGAAGGGAAAATTTACTCAAGAGTGCTTAGGTACCATTTCAGTTGTGCTTTTGTTTATGAAAAATATTAAGGTGCTGTTGCTATGTTGGTATAATATTTATTAAAGATGTTTATGAGAATGGGGGGAAATGTCTTTTAGGCTCAAAAATTTTTTTACATTTTTGTCATTATTGAAAAAACATGTGTTTTATATTAAGGTCCTGAGGTTAAGCCTTATTTGAGTCCAAATTTGTAGTGGGCTTGATCTTGAATGCAGTTTAACAGTTGTCTTCCCTGTTTGTTACATAGAACTGAAATGCTGGAGTGCCTAGGAGACAGTGATTTTCTTGCCAAACTTCACTGTATTCGACAGGCTTTTCAGGTATTTTTTTTAACATTAAGTGACTTCACCCAGCCACTCATCCCCACCCTCATGCTATAGAGTCCAGCTGAATATAAACAAGACAGCTCTTTGCTCTTTATTATCCTTATTTTTAATGGCAACTATAAAATCTACTAAGTTTATTTTTCCTGCCTGCTAGTTCCTTCATTTGTCTTTGTCCTCTGTCATGGCTTCCCAGGTCCACCACACTTTGTCAAACAGGGTGTTCTGACGCTGGAGATGGCTGCCTAAAATAAAAATCCGCTTATTATCAATTAGTATGCTTTCTAGATTGTTTTGTATTTGAATCACTTGTAAAATCATTGATTTCCTAAAAGGACATAAGATCACTTAACAAAAAAATTATCTTTATTTTTCTACATTTTGGGGACTATATAACATTTATTTTGGATTTTCTAATATTAAATTGAACAGAATTTAATTCATATTTATTTCCCTTTAATCTTTTACGATGATAGGTTTCAAGAGCTCTTTTTAAAACCTTAGTAAATGACAGCTTTTCTCTGTGGCCTACCTGCGGACGTAGTGCCCATGCGATGCATCGACTGTATTAGGGTCGTTCATGTGTAGATGTGCTATAGAGTCAGACGTCCGTTCAGATTAATTATAGGTTTCTTTTCTCTTTGGGGTTGGATATTTTTTCAGGTAATACTTTCAGAAACAGCCAACAGGATATTCCTTGCTGAGAGTGGAAGGAAAATTTTATCAGCATTAATTGTGAAAGCACGAAAGGTAAACTTGACTTGTTGGCAAGTTTTTTACTGTTGATTGCTGGAGATTACCATACATTACATTAAAATACATTGAATTTTTAATAGAAGAAAAAGTTTTTGTAGATCATTTCAAAGGTTCACATATTAAAAATAAATTACCTAAAGAGCATTGACTTCTACTTGGGTTGATTTAGTTTCTATGTATGAAGTCTACACTATTTTGATCAAGTTGTTGCTCATACGTTATTCCCAGCTTGCTGTAAAGTCTGTGAATGTCGTATGGGGATTATCATTAGATCTGATACTATAGCCACCACTATTATTTCCTAATACCTCTTCACTTACCTCCCTCAAATCCTGTTCAGTGAGGTTCCAGGAAATAGTGTAGATCTCAGAAATCTGGAAATACAAATTGAGCTGCCTCTTACTCTTATTCATGGGACTGAATGAAGCAGAGCAATCATAAGAACTTCATTAAGACTGTAAGGAACCACTTCCCTTTATGTAAGGTGTGTCCAGATGTTGAGAAAAAAAATCAAGTAAAACAGGCCTTCCTTGAGCCATTTGAACACATGGTTTTCTGACCCAATCCTTTCGAACCTCAATTACCTCATTTGTATAATAGAATTATATTTATGGTACACTATGTCAGAGGGTTCTTATGATCATTAATTAAATGGTAAGTGGGAAAGCAAAATTTTTTTAAAGTGCAAAATAAATGTAAGGTGATATTCACTACTTGTAATTCCCGGTGTAAATCTTACGTTGCTTTCTTGACCTTTCCATGACAGATTAAACCCAGTGATTTCACCTAGAGTTCCTCCAAGAGGAACAGAACTGCATCAAAAGCATCACACAGTATCTGCTGTAACCAAGTTTTCATCTGAAGGACTGACCTAGATAGGCATACATATTTGATTAGTAAGCAGTTTGCTTACAACACTTTACTAATGTTGGAACAACAAAATATTAAACCAAGTGAATATGACATAACCTTGAAAATGTATTTTAATTCAGTTACTTAATAGAATAAAGATCTAACAAACATACTTGAAGAGTAACTCATTTACTTTGTAGGCTTGGGCCTTGTTATAAAGTTGAGTTTAGGATTAAAGTGTGTTTTCTTCTGCAGAATCCAAAGAAGTTTGAAGATGTTTTTGATGAAATGATCTATTTTTTAGAGCAAACTGATCACTGGGATAGTACTGAAATGGAACTTGCTGCTAGAGGAGTAAGTTTCAATTTTTTGTATATTCATTCCCCTTAATTATGTACATATAATATTTAGATAATCTGAGGCCACTGTTTCCTTGTCCTTGTTAAATGACAGTAAAACCAATTATGCGGTAGTGGTTATCACAGTCATAAACAATAACAACCACAGTCTTTATACTTTTGGGCAATAGTTGAAAACAATTGTTTAAGCCCGTCCTTCCTTCCTTCCTTCCTCCCTCCCTCCCTCCCTCCCTCCCTCCTTCCTTCTTCTTTCATCAGTAAGAAGGCCCTAGCAGGGTGAATGGTGGCCTGGGCAGGGATGGTTTTGAATGGGACAGCAGACAGCTTAGAGGGAGGAGGGGGGGATTGGCTACACGGGATTAAACAAATAATCAAATATATTGAGAATAATGGGAGCCAGGTTTTGCACTCTCAGGGAAGGAAGGTATAAAAAGCCTAAGATTGGAGTAGGAGCTGTCCGTGTGAATTTGTAGTTTACTGTGTGTGTGTGTATATGTGTGTGTATAAAGATGTAGAAATAAATATAAAGGTTTGCATATTTAGAAGCATATGAATACTTCCTAGTTCTGTTCACTGAGAGTCTGGGAGCAGCAACACCTCAAAAAAAATTACTCCTAGCACACGGAGGTTCGCTTCTAAGTACCACTGTTCACTAAAAGGAACCTAGGACTCCTTGGAAAAATGGCTGATTTCAGCACTGGGATAGGGGAAGTACATAATGAGGCTGGAACATTCTGTTGTAACGAAGCTTAAAGAATGAATTTGCAAGGGGCTGAAAGGCTTTCTAGGCAGAGAAAATAGTAGGTACAAAGACAGAGAGACATAATCTTTCTTTTTTTGGTGTTCCCTCACTTGGTGGAGGGATTGGTATCCATTCAGTTGTGCAGGCCAGAAACCTGGGACTCATCCTTTACACCTCGCTGGTCCTTGCCTACTGTATCATATTTATGTCTGAGTTTTGTCAGTGTTTTTAGTTTCTTCATCTTCTCTCTAATCCTGCCAGCATAGCTGAGCCTGAGTAACTACTCTCTCTCCCTGGACTGCCTCAGAGTCTTTCCATTGCCAGATTCCCTGGCTACTCATCCCTCTACCCAGTCACCCTCTCTCCTCTCCATTTCCAATCTCTACACTGCTGCCAAACGGTCCTTAAAAAATGCAAATCTGATCATCCATCTTCCCTCTACCACTGCCGCTCCAAAATATTGGATAAAATCCAAAATTATAGACATGGACCTAGCCCTTCCTCCTTGTCTCCAGCCCCTTGCCCCTGTGCCCTTTGCTATAGAGGCTACAGCACACTTTCGATGGTTTTCTTCAACTCAACACCGCTGTGTTCCTTCTTACCTGAAACACTTTGACAGGTATTTCCCGTACCTGGGATGCCTCACTCTCTAAAGAAAGCCCTCTCTGACATCTAGTCTAGATTAGAATCTCCATCATAAGCTCTCATAGTCCCATGTCCTTTTTCCTTTACTGGGTTTATCACAGTTTATAATTGTGTATTTGTGGGATTATTTGTTGCTGTCTGTTTTCCCACTAAATTCTAAGCATCTCATTTGGTTGCCATGGAGGTCTGAGCACCTGGTACAGCATGTAATACAACATGATATGCATGACTGAATGAAGGAGCAAGAGGCTCATGATGTGGTGGGGAAGATAGGCAGATATCCCAGGAGCTATAGAACAAAGCAGATGGAGCATGGTGGATACCATAAGCAAAGCATAGACAAAGGACTCCTAGAATGCAGTGAAGGAGAGATTAAGGCATCTAGGAAGGAATAGCTGTTACGTGAATTACAGTTTCTGGTGTTGAGTTGTTTTCATATTTGTCTCTCCTCTTCCCCTTTTTTCGTCAGGGATATAATCTGAGTCAACTATAAACACCCTGCTGTTATAAAGCATGAAGCCCTGGTTCAGACTTTATTTCAGCTCTATATAACAATAATTTGTGTTTTAACTCATAATTTAATGCAGGTGAAAAATCTAAATTTTTATGATGTTGTTCTGGATTTTATATTAATGGATTCCTTTGAAGATTTAGAAAACCCACCCACATCCATACAGAATGTAGTAAATAATCGCTGGCTAAACTCCTCCTTCAAAGAAACTGTAAGTGGTGGTTTACCTTTTTCTCAACCATTTAAATTTGATGAGAAATGGTCAGAACTGGGAAGATCAATAAGATTTACTTATACATCTGCCTATAGAATGACTAGTGTGGAAACGGCTCAATCTTTGATACTGGGATCAGATGTGTATGATACACAACATCTTCGGATGAAATTCCCTTTGGCTCTTCTGTCTGTCCCTGTGCTGACCTGGAGGACTAGTGTTTCTTCAGATCTCAAACTCAGGCTTCAGACCAGTTCAGGCCTAACCAAAAATGTAACTGAACTGTCTCTGTGACTAACCTAAAATACAGCAGTTGTAAAAAGACAGTATGTATTTTTTTAGAGGAAAATATGGAGATTTATATTCTCAAATACTATCAAAAATTAGGGGAGGAAGGGGCGCCTCACTGGCTCAGTCGGTAGAGAGTGCAACTGTTGATCTCAAGGTTGTGAGTTCAAGCCTCACGTTGAGTGTAGATAGATTTTTAAATTTTTTAAGTCTAGATTAGACTTAAAGATAAATTTTTTAAAAATTAAAAAAAAGGGAGTAAAAGAAATAGGCATATGCAAAAATAAAACAGGTTTAAACTATTCTATACTTTGAATGTTTTCAGTTTCTCTGGTTTTTTTGTACTCAATCTCTAGTTGACATTTTTTTGTTGTGCTTTAAGTATGTACTTGGAAGGAAGTAGGTAAAATAGATATTCATGCTGCAATTAGAATGCCTCTAAAAAAATGTTCCAGCTGCCTATTTCACAATTATTTTGGAAATTTCTGATACTAAATTTTAAAGAATTTTTAATAAATCCACTTTTCACTCAAAATATGTTTTAACCATAAAAGTTACATGTTCTCCCATTTCTTAACTGATTTGGTCAAGTGACCTTGATCAAAGTTGGGCCATGCCAGATTTCCTTAAGATCCACTTGGGTATTTTAGTCCCTATCATTAAGGTTGTATTTCTTAGTTCTTTATTAGAATAACTGTTAGCTCTACCCACAACTATTTCCAGCAGTACTGTTCTTGAAGAAAAAAAAATACTGTGTTGTCTTTATTATTATGCATAAAACAGCTGTTGTATATGTGTATCTGTGTACACATAGTTTCACTCTTTTCCCATAGGAACAGAACTGGAGAACTGAGAGTTCAATTATAGGTAACCAGGTTTCTTGGTGCCAGAGCTCAGCCTTTTTCCTTCAGTGGCTTTGTATTTAATTTAAAATTTATAAAAACAAAATACCTTTTCATTATTTATTCACAAACAATAGAAGGAACCAGGACTGGCTAAAATGTTTTGAACATTTTAAACCCATAAACCTATGAATTTCTAATAAAAATCACTCCTAATGCAAAGTTTATACAGTCATAAATGTAAGTCTTTTTCTCCTCTGTATATATTTAGGCTGTGGCTTCAAGTTGTTGGTCAGTGCTGAAACAGAAGAGGCAGCAGATGAAGGTAAACTTCACTATGCCTTCGACTTCTTCTTTTTTGGGTAATATGAGGCTCCTGTCAAAGAAACTGCTGAGTCAGTTCTCCAGTGGGGATGGCAGCTCATAGGGACTGTCCCTCGAGCTGAGAGTGACTTACTGATGCTGGATTGGCTTCCCCTGTTTTGAATTCCTTCTTCCTCTTCCTTAACATTCTGTATAGTTTTCAGTAGAGAAAACTGAGGCATGCATGGGATTTCTACTATGTGAGAGAGGGTTTAGGGTTAGAAATGGCTCGGATAGAATTTTTAAGATAATTCTGGGGACCATGTACGTGAATAATTCTTGTTTAAAATGATTCCAGAGGGCAACCCTCTCAGGTGCCCTCCCTCTTTGGGAGCTTTGTACTCTATCATTCAATAAACTTAAAAAAAAAAAAAAAAAGATTCCAGAGACCCTGTGTTTTAAACAAGCTTTCCAAATGAGTATTCTAAACTCTTAACATTTGGGAACCACTGGTTTGGGGCTAGGGAGCAGACTTGTAGACTTGGGCTTGATTCTTACACTAGCTATTATGACCTCGGGCACGTTGCTGACTATCAGCTGACCTCCAGTTCTCCTATTTGCAGATGAAATTGGTGCCTGCCTCACAGGCTTGGTGTGAGAATGAAATAAGATAATATCAACCAGCTTCATTTAAACATAATGAAAAGTAAATATAAAAATGAGCTTAATAAGTAGTAGTTTCCATAATCATGATAATAACATATATAACTTTATGTCTTCTTAGCATAAATCTTATACCTTAGACTAGTCTTCTGTCCATATCCACAGATTACCTATATATCTCACCTCTTGGGGAACTATTTTCTAGACCTGGAATGCCGTACTCTTTCCTCTGTATTTAAATATATCTTACCTCTTGTTGAGTTCAGCTCATGTTATTACTTGGGGAAGCCTGTCTCTTCAGTCAGCTCATGCTCATGTTCTACCTGTCTGAACTCCTACTACAGTTAGAGTCTATGGGATTTAGAATTTTAATATATGCAGAACCTCTCAGACTAAATAATAACTTCAGTGCATCCTTCGTAACTTTTTGGCCTTCACTGGTTAGCTCTGTGTGACTTAGGACAGGTTACTTAACTCCTCTGATGTATCACTTTCTATGATGTTAACACAACCTACTTTTTCAGGAACGTTTTATTAGATTAAATAGAACCTAGCACATTATCTGGAATATAATGGGTACTCATTAAATGTAATTGCTGCTAGAGTATATATATTTTTTAAATGGAGGTTTAGAAGATGTTTTGGGGCCTATAAAATAGAAAATAACCCCTCCAGGAGACAGAATCTTAAGGCATAGTTATCCCCAGTTGATGCTATATGACAAATCCCACAGGATGTTATTTAACAAGGTAAATTCAGAAAGTTAATAAAGTTAGAGAGGTTCCTAAATGACAACTATATGTATTATTATTGCACAAAAAGAGGTAGTAATTACACAGTTAAATGCTTCAATAATACCTGGTTCCTCAACTAAAAGTTAGGATTCTAACAAGCATATTTTTGTGCTTAGTCATTTAAAAATCATTTTGGTCTTTTTCAGGTAATTTAATTAAGTGATTGAATGGAACTGTTTAACAGCTGAAACCATAGTAATCTCATTCATCCTAAAAATTATACTGCTAAGGAACACTATAGCATTCTTGTTATTGCTTGGTTGTAACACTGATATGATTACTTTTTTATGAAGTATTTTTATGAGGTGAAAATGCCTTCAAGAAATAATGTTCCTCAGCACATTTGAAACTGTTGGCTAGGATATGAAAATTATATAAAACATTCTGTGACTCTAAAAGTTCCTTAGTAGGCTGGCTCATCATTAACCCTTGGTCTGTCCTCAAAAAGCTGATCATATGATGGATAGCAATTTAAGTTTCTCTGCTAGAGATAGCTAATTCAAGAAGGTAAAAATAACTCGATTCTCCTTTACTTCCCAACAGATCCCAGATGGATTTTTTGCCCATTTTTATGCCATTTGTGAGCAAATCAGCCCTGTCCTCGCCTGGGGCTTTTTGGGTCCTCGAAATTCTCTCTATGATTTATGTTGCTTCTTTAAGGTATGTTCAGTCATTGAATCATCTCTTTTTTTTCTAAATCGAAAAGTGGATGAGGCTTTATTCTGTTTTGTTTTTGCTTTTGTAGGAAAAAGAATGTTAATGAAAGGTAGTTATAAAAGTCACCTAAATTCAGTGTTTCAACGCCAGTGGAACATTATTATATAGATTTGGTGCTTTATCCCAGAGTAGATTCAGCAAGTCCATTCACCTTATCAAATCCTTCTATAATGGCTTTGTGCTTTTGTGTGGTGTGAGACGTGGTTTTGTGTGGGTGTTACCCTGTTACAATCAAGTTGCTGCAGATAGTTGTTCTTCACCTCGGACTCTTCTGAAATGTATAAATCAAATAATAATGTGTCTTTATTGCACATGTGGGCAATTTAGAAGTTCTGGTTTAAGGTAACATGAATGATAAAACCCAGTTGTGAGAGCTAACATGGGAGTTTAAGGTCATATCCTGTTGTTAGCAGTTTGCCAAAACACAAGTTACAGCTCCTTGCAGAATTTTCTGCCTGGCACGGTGCCAAGAAAAGTCTCATTATTTCCTTGTCTTGAATTTAGGCTGAGTTTCAAGGAGCAAATAAAAGTAAACATAATCAAGTATGAATTTGAAAGTTTTTGATGTTTGAAAGTTTGGATTTTCATTCTGTTGTTCATTTAAAAAGTTAAATTATTATGTTTATGTGCTGTTAATGTAACATTTGTATAAGTGTTTAGGAAAAGTTATTTTACTGTCATTCAAAACTGATCAATTTTTGACTCGTGTTTTTTTGAACTCCCAAAAGGTAAGGTATGTGTTTAGTGGGAAGAATTTGGACTGGGAATTAAGTTTGTCATTAATGAACAGCCTGACTCTAGGCAAATCATGCTCTGTCCTCCTTTTCTTTATCTATAAAATGACAGGGCTCGACAGGTTGATTGCTAACTCATCCAGATACTGAGTCAAGCAAATCTATGAAGTGTGCCTTCCTAGTACTTCTTAACTCTTGATTTCTGTGGGATAGAAATTAAGTATTTCTGTTTTTTGTTGTTTGGAATTACTTTTTTTTTTCCCCATCATGGCATAACAGCCTGTGACTTAGTAGTATACAACTTGCTTAAAATGAGTTTTAGAAAAAAAGAATGAGATTTTGCCATTTTCAATAACAGGATTGGACCTACAGGGTATTGTGCTAAGTGAAATAAGTCGGACAGAGAAAGACAAATGCCATGATTTCACTTATATGTGGAAACTAGAAAACAAAGCAAATGAACAAAAAAAACATAGAATCATAAATAGCACAAAGTGGTGGTTGCCAGAGGAGAGGGGATTGGGAGGAGGGGCAAAATAGGTGAAGGGGATTAAGAGATACAAACTTCCAGTTATAAAATAAATAAGTCACTAGGATGAAAAGTACAACATAGGGAATATAGTCAATAATATTGTAAAAACCTTGTATGGTGACGGGTGGTAACTACACTTTCCATGGGGAGCATTGAGTCATGTGTAGACTTGTTGAATCACTGTGTTGTACACCTGAAACTAATAAAACACTGTATTTCATCCGTACTTCAGTAAAAAAATGAGTTGCAGCATAAGTATTAACTTACTGAAATGAAATATCCTTCAGATCTTTTAGTGGTTTGAGACCTGAAATTTTTATTTTTCATGTATCTTAAGTTTTTTATATACAGAAAAATATACACTTAAAAGTTAGGGCTCCTGGGTGGCTCAGTTGGTTAAGCGTCTGCCTTCAGCTCAGGTCATGATCCCAGGGTCCTGGGATTGAGTCCCACATCGGGCTCCCTGCTCGGCGGGGAGCCTGCTTCTCCCTCTCCCTGCCGCTCCCCCTGCTTGTGCGCATGTGCTCACTCTCTCACAAAAATAAATAAATAAAACATTTTTTAAAGATTAAAAAAAGAAAAACTTAAAAGTTACAGGGGTGCTTGGGTGGCTCAGTCAGTTAAGTGTCCCACTCTTGGTTTTGGTTCAGGTCATGATCTCAGGGTCATAGGATCAAGCCCCGAGTGGGGCTCCACGCTCAGCGCAGAATCTCCTTGAGATTCTCTGCCTCTCCCTCTCCATCTGCCCCTTCTCTGCTCGTGCTTTCTCTCTCTCTCAAATTTAAAAAAAAAAAAGACAAAAAAAATCTTAAAAGTTCCAACTATTGGAAATAGTTTACTCTTCTGTCTTAAAGTAGTACCAGTGTTCAGAGGTAACATTGAAAATGTCAGTTATTAAGAAAGAATTAATAATAGCCCCTTACATTTAGACAGTGCTTTAAGGTTTACAGGCATTTCCCATAGATTTTTTTTTTTTCATCATCATGTCAGCCCTGAATAGTATAAAGGACAAGTAGTAGTATCCCGTATTTTACAGAAAAAGAAAATGAGACCTAGGAAAGGTTTAATCACTTGTTCAAGGTCCCTTTTCCAATGGGATATGAAACTAGTACTGGCAGTCAGGCCTTCTGACTCCTAATTCAGTGCTTGTTACAATATTGGTAACTATTTAGATTAATGTAATTTTGGTCTGATAGTGCCAATTTGTTTTATGTTCATTTTCCAGAATCAAGTTCTTTTCTTTCTCAAAGACATTTTTGACTTCGAGAAGGTGCGCTATTCCAGTATAGAGACTTTGGCTGAAGACCTCATGCAGTTACTTATTCGCCGCACTGAACTGTTAACGGCCTATCTTGGAGCTGATGCACTGAGGCATACAAGTAGCTGTCTAAGTAGTCATGGTCATGTTATGTCCAGTGGCCTGTTGGAAGCCAAAGTACAATAAGTACCATAAAAACCATACCATTGGAGTGTGCTATGAAATAGTTAAGGTAACTATTGATTTTGTACCACGTGTTACAAGGAATTGGGGGATATGGACTCAGGGAGGGAAAAGACATCTGGTAGAGAATGAGTGATCGTACTGTGTTTACACAGAAGTTCTGTCAGTTGAATCCCTGTGTACTGTATCCAAAGTGGCGCTTTCTTGTCTTTAGGTAATAATTTAAGTCATGAAATGCTGTATATTTTATAGAAATATTGCTTGAATTGAAACCAGTACTTGGGAGTTAGTTGATTTGTCGTCCCAAAGCTGTCTGCAAAGTCCAGTATCCTTCTAAAAAGCTCTGTTTTTATATTTGCACCTTGAAAATATACACTTTAGCCAAGACCTTTGTGGCCCCCTTATGTAAGAATATATTACTCCTAGTGTCAACAAATTGAACTTTGCCTGAAAATGTATTTTTCATTGTAAAGTTATTTATTATTCAATCAAGTATAGGCAGTAGTGGTGTTTAATATGTACTGCTTACATTATTGCTTGTGCATTTGCTCATGTTTGAATCAAAGAAATTGTAATGGCTGAGTATCATTATAAACATTTAAATGAATTGACACTGAGAAGTTTACAAGTTAGAAGTTTATATTAGATTTACTCAGTTTCCAAAATATATTATTGTTGGTCCTATAAGTTAGAATAACGAGACTGAAGAAATTTCTGTTATCTTTTTATAGATTAGAGCATTTTCCCTTGAATGATTATTGATTAAAAAGATAACATTTATTAACTATGAGAGGTAATTAAGATTTTTTGTGTGTAGTTTTGAAACTATTTCCCAATATCTGAAGGTATTAATCTGGATACAGTAAAATAATTTCTCCTTTCTCCTTCTGTAGAACTTATAGCACACTGGGAATTTGTCATATTATGCCCATATTTTAAAAATATTCATACTTTGAATCTTCGTGAGGTTTTAAAGGTTTGTTTCCCCTGAATATAGAACAAAATATTTTTTAATGGCATGGAAGTATATTTCATGTCCTTTATGATAAATAAATGAATAAATGAGTTGTTCATATGAGTAGGGTTCTTGAGAGTATATTAGATACATTCAGAGCTGTGTTAATTTTGTGTCTAAATCATATACCACTTATTTAAAGTGGCTCACTCAGCACATCAACAGATTGGATTCGTTGAATTTGCTCCTAAGGTGGGCTTTATTCATTTCAAGCAGGAGTTACCCAGAAAGATCTAAAATATATTTTTTAAAAATGAATTTTTAGATTAAAGTGCCTAGTTTCTGACTAATGAATAGAAAATAAAAAGTGAGGGAGAAAAGCATAATCTTTTAAGGTTTTAAATTTACATTTGTGCCACATTTATGTAATATTAGTTACAAATTATGAGTTTCAGAATCTTTATGCTCTTTGCATGTACTGTGTCCCATAATGTGTGGGTTACAGCATTAAACAATATGAAATATTGCTCTGATATTTAGCTCCGGACGTTTCTTACATATATTCTTAATTTAACAATTGGCTATTCACAAGTCTTATTATTGATGGAGGAATAGCATTAGAAGTATCAAAGCTAAAAATTCCATTGTGTTGTTTAATTTTTAATTCATATCTTGTATTTTTAGCTTCTTGTTGAGGTACCATTGACCTTGAATGATTCACACACACGTGTGTGTGCACGCATACATTCCCATCATTGTGTAGGCAAGACAGGTATTGTTTATATTAATTTTCCTGTGGGGGGGCTAACTGTTTTAAGCTGTGGTTTTATAAACAAAGCTGTAAGTAAACTTAATTACTTTTTTATTTGAGGAAGATATTATTTGAAATCTATTTTGAAGAATTGCACTATTTAATAATGCTGCTACTACATAAGATAACTCTGGGGAATTTATTTCATCAGATAAGATGAATGGCTTTCCAGAAGGTGTTTTTTTTTTCTTTTTTCACTTCACCTTAAAAAAAAAGTTGCCCATATTCAAGAGGCTAGTTTGTCAAATTCAGTGTTTGAGTTTCATTCGTTTCTGGTCAGTTACATAGCTACTACTTCAGCAAAATGCTTTCTTTGTGGCCTTTGACAAAAGAGACAAGAGTGGGGCGCCTGGGTGGCTCAGTCGTTAAGCGTCTGCCTTCGGCTCAGGTCATGATCCCAGGGTCCTGGGATCGAGCCCCGTGTAGGGCTCCTTGCTCAGCAGGAAGCCTGCTTCTCCCTCTCCCACTCCCCCTGCTTGTGTTCCCTCTCTCGTTGTGTCTCTCTTTGTCAAATAAATAAATAAAAATCTTAAAAAAAAAACAAAAAACAAAAGAGACAAGAGTGACCAAATAGAATTTCAGGGTAATAAGTATAGAAAAAAAACCCTCTCTATTGTAAGGGAAGAAACTTGAACTTTTTAAAAGAAACATCTCTTAAAAATGGTTCTGACCACAACAGAGTACTTAAGACATAAGTACCAATTTCAGTTTGCCTTGAAATCGGGTTAAGCAACTAACGCAATGTTATAAATAATAAAAAATGATTAAACTAGTCTAGAGTTTTTTAGGAAAAACCCCGTTAGACACTCACGCTGGTACAGTCAGAGAACGGCCTTTGCCACCGCCAGTCCTACTACCGACCATCTTCCTGTGTACCTGATCATCAGGGGGCCTTGAATTCATCCTGAGAAAATGGGTTTTTCCTCTTGTTTTCTGGAAGACAAAAGATCCGTGTTCAGGTGATTTGTGTTTAACTTTCTATTTTGGTTTCTCTACATTTTTGTTCAACTAAAAAGCTAGTAATTCTTCATTTAAGGCTTACAATATGTTTATTAAATGTCAAAATGAGATTTTTTAAAAAAAAGCCAAGTTTTTCATATGGT
Source organism: Halichoerus grypus (assembly GCF_964656455.1). Taxonomy (NCBI): domain Eukaryota; kingdom Metazoa; phylum Chordata; class Mammalia; order Carnivora; family Phocidae; genus Halichoerus; species Halichoerus grypus. The sequence continues at coordinate 124,218,063 of NC_135716.1, read as the reverse complement.
TATAGTCAGCTCCAAAAAACTTTCTCTCATAAAATAGTACTGTTTATTTGCATCCATTTATTTTTATTCTATTGTTAAATGACTTTATAAAAAATATTTACAAACTTTTTCTTGCCTTAAGATGTAACATTTTCACACCTGAAACTAATGTAACATTGTCAACTGTACTTCAATTGAAAAAAAAAGATGTCACATTTTCTGCTTAAATGATTACCTAAAGAGTGCTTATTTGCATCACAAAAGAATTTAGTTTATTATTCCTTTAAACCTATGAAATAGAAATGCCAAAGTAACATTTAATATACTTCTCTGTGACCTTTCATAATCAGAAATTTTAAATTATGTTCATGACAATTTGCTTTTATTTTAATGTGAACACATATTAGGAAATTATTTGGAATATATATTTCAAAGTGATTATAAGAATTAGGCTGAATTCAAATCTTTTGTTTTTTGCTTGGATTAATTACATTTAGAAATTTCTCTGTGAGACTTAAGAATTTGTATAATCTGTGATTAGTGGAAATAAGGGCATTCTTTCTTTGTTCCTAATGATTCTATTATGTTATGTTTTGCTTAGTTTGGAACAACCATGTATTGTCCTTACTTGGCTGATATTAGTAAATGTGTCTATTTCCTAAATGTAGGGACTGTACTTATTAATTTACAGGTGAAACACTACAGTAGCAGAAAAAAAAATAGCACTGGCTCTTTAGCTAAAATAAGCACTATAACATGGATGTGTTTCTACTACTGCCAAATAAAACAGTGATGGTACATCTTACTGATGTATTGACTATTTTATACAATGCTTATATATATATATATATATATATTTGCGAGATCACACTGGTCTCATCAGACCCTGTCATATGGGAGCTCTTGGTGTTCGTTAGACCACATACATGGGCACAGAGAACACCGACGACCGCAGAACTGTTGGAATCGAGTGCCAAAGCACATGATTGCCTCTGTGGATGAAGTAGGAGAAAAGACATTTCTGTGATGAGTGAAGCCAGAGTACTTGTGTTTTAATTAATAAGGTGTTTGGATTGGGAATGCCATCAAACACAATATACATTTATCTAATTGATGTTCGTGCATCCGTCCCTATTCAGACCTCCCATTTCCCCCCACTTCCTGGTCAGAGTCCACATACAAGGAGAGGGGCTGCTGCCGGGCCGGCCGTGGGGGCACCAGATGGCAAGGCGGCTTTCCCCGGATAGAAAAACAGTCCAAAGCACCCCAGTCTGTGGGCACTCTTCCCAGCGAGGAGACAGGGCTGGACATGGACGGGAGGCTGGAGCAGCACCTCAGCCTCCTCTTCTGTTTTCTTTGTCACCTACCATCCTCTGGGCTGTCCCATGCCATCCTCTTCCATCCCACTGCCCGAATGTCATGCTTTGTATATTTTAAACATCTCTGGGTTTCAGGGCGCCTGGCTGGCTCAGTCAGAAGAGTATTTGACTCATGATCTCGGGGTCATGAGTTTGAGCCCCACGTTGAGTGTAGAGATTACTTAAGTAAATAAAGAAAAATAAAAACCTTAAACATCTCTGAATTTTTAGGTATGTTTAAAATACGTCTCTACAAGCATCTCAGTGTCTTATTGTTATATTATTTGTAGGGCTTTGCTGGAAATCTTTATTAACTCATTTGATTCATCCACTGTCTTCCTTACTGTTCTTATGCCACTTTTGACTTTTATTATATAGTATTTCTTTTCATACCCTGTATTCTGTGATACTTTACCCTGCCACCTCTTCTCCTTTGATCTTGCTCTCTCCTCATGCTGCTGACATCTTTGATCATGAACAGCTCTCTTGTCTGCTAAGGTTTTTTTTTTTTTTTTTTCCTACCTCTAAGTAACCTTCATCGTTTATGCAGGGAAGGACTGAATTCCAGTACAGAAGAGAAAAGCAAACCCTCCTACGACACTTTATTCTTTACTTAAAAGCCACAGCAAAGCAACTGGTACATCAAATACCACCTCAACCTTTTGCTTTTAACTGTCTCTTATGTGTGTCACAAAAGCCTTTCACAAAGTACATTTATATATAGGAGATTACAGAACTTTTATAATATGCTATGTTTGAAATAATACCATAATGCTTGAATATAGAGGAGCACTTTGACATTTGCAAGCACTTGAAATACATGATTTCCAGAACTTTGCTGCGTGTGTGTTTTGTTTCGTTTTGTTTTTACAACACTGTGAGAGAATAGGCCCACAGGCTTTAAAAAGGACTGGATCCTTAATGTGGTAGGGGGTGGCTAATTTAAAAAAGTAGGTTAAAGCAAGTGTGTTTGTTATCTACTGCTGCATAACAAATTATCCCAAAATTTAGCAGCTCGAAACAACAAACATTATTTCACACAGTTGCTGAGGGTTAGGAATCCCGGAATGGCTGTTCCTGGTGGTTGTGGCTCAGGGTCTCTCCTGAGATTGCAGCCATTTGAAGGTCTGACCAGGACTGGAAGATCTGCTGTCAAGATTTGCTCATTCACATGGCTGTTGTCAGGGGGGGTTAGGTCCTTGCCATAGGGCCTCATAACAGAGCTCCCTGAGTCTCTTTAAAACTACTGCTGGCATCTCCCAAATTGAGTAATCCAAGAGGTATCAAGGCAAAAGACCCAGTATCTTTTATAACCTAGACTTGGAAGTGACATACCATTATACCATGCTAACATATCGTGTTATATTGATCATACAGACCACCTTTTTGACACAATGTGGGAGGTGAATATTAAAAGGTGGGATCATTTGGGGTCATCTTAGTGGCTGGACACCACCATAAGGAATGATAATACACTACATCTAGTTAAGGTAGACCTTTTTCTTCAGGCAGTCTTGATGTAGGGTCAAGGCCTTTACTTGGAATATGGATCCATTCGGGTTCTGAGGTATCTTTGTTGTATAAACTGCACCGCTAAATCATCATCTGGGATTTCCAGTTTCCCTTACTTTTGAAGGAGAAAAAATTTACATGAAAAGCAATGTATACTGAATTTTGTACCCAATTTTATATATTTGTCTTTCCCACATCTAGCTTGATGGTAATTTTTATCATCTATTTATCAAGTCTTCAAAGCTTTCATCCTAGCTTTTATAAAACCATAACTCATTTTGCCTTTATATTTCTTCCTTTTGTAATGTTGATGTCATTTCGATAGCATGCATCTGATACAATCAAGTGGGAGAACAAGCCCAAGTGACTCAGGTATATGAGGTATATGAGGAATGTTCATACAAATTGGCAAATCTTTGATTTCCAATAGTCTTAAACTTAGCTTGTCCAAACTGAGCTCCTGACTATACCTGCCTAACCTCCTCCTGCCAGTCTTTCTCATCCCAGCAAATGACAACTCCATTCTTCTAGGCCAAAAACTTGGTCCTCACACCGCATGTTGAATCTGTTGCCAAAATCTACCAGTTCTACTTCTTAAAATGTACCAAGAAAAAAAAAATGCCGAGCATGTCTCACTATCTTCACAGGCATCACTGTGGTCCAAACTCCCATCACCTGCCAGCCCGGCTATTTTGGAAGCCTCCCAGCTGGTCTCCCTGCTTCATTTAGTGTATTTGCAGCACATCAGCCAGAGTGAACGTGTTAAAAATATGTCCGATCATGTCACTACTTCGTTCAAAATCACCATGGCCACCCACGTTAAAGGCCAAAGTCCTTCCAACGTTGGGCAAAAGGGTTCACCAGCCATGTCCTGCCCCACTCCGCTTCCTCTTTCCCCCTTTGCCTGCCTAGCTTCACCCGCACAAGCCTCCTTGCTCTTCCTAGAACATGTCAGGATCCTCCTCGGGCTTTTTATAATCTTTCCCTGGACTCCTTTCCCTCATGTGTTTCCAGATATTTACATGACTCATGTTCTGCATCTGCAGAGATTTACCTAGCTCACTGTCTCCCTTTCCTTAGGACTGATTTATAATGAGGCTGTCCCCTCAGTATCCACCCGCCCCATTCACGGCTTTCCCTACTTTCCTGCTCTGGATTTATCCGTCGTGGATATCACTAAGTACATAGTTTATTTGCTCATTGTCTGCCCCCTTCCACAAAATGTCTCTTCCATGATGGCAGGGCTTTTTATTTACTTTGTTACTGCTGTATCAGTATCTAGAACTGTGTATTTGTTGAATGAATGAATGAATGAATGAATGAATAATGAATTGGCGAAAGAAGAAACAGGCCTTGCATGCTGTGGGTAGCTATCAGAGTTTTGTAGGAAAAATGGAGCACTGTTTAATCTGGTGAATCCACTGAGTGGATATCTGTTAAGAGAGCTTCTACTCATTACTTTAAGTCATGAAAATAAATGTATCCTTAGAAGTTGAAAAGTGTAGGGAGGAAAGGGGTGGAACGAGAGTTTATAATAGGGGACATTGACAGATTGGGAGTGAAAGAAAGGCTTCTCTGAGAAAGCATCATTTAAGTAGACAACAAAAACTTACACCGAAGTTAGGTAGGTGGGGAGTGGGGGAAAGAGGATTTCATGCAGAGAACAGCTTGTGCAAAGGCCCTGAAGCTGGAAAGTTCCATGAACTAAAGAAGGTCAAGATGATGATATTGAAGGGAGCAAGGGAGCAGGGTGAGCCAGGTCATCCAGGCCACCTGTCCGTATTAGATTAAGTTTAAACAGCTGTTTTAATTACCAATCTGGAACTTTTCTCTAATTGAAGAATGAATAGCTTACACCGTTTAAAAGAATTTCTATCCTAAGTAAATAGTGTATGGGGATGGAGTGTAGAAGAAAAGTTACAGCTGAGAGTAGAAAGCCTTCTCAATACCCCTGAAAATATAGCCTGAGCACCACATTCTGCCCAGAGCTCCAAGTTGGAAGTGGTTGTCCCTGGTGTATCTCTGTGGATGCTAGCTCAATTTAAAAATTTTTCTTTTCTTTCATCTATTTTTTATTATTTATTTTCTGCATGCCGCAAAGAACTGAAGATCTCCCCCACGAGAAAAATTCCCCCTCTGGATGAGCATTTCAGGTTTTAATATGGGTTGTTTCATGGGTTTAATTGACAGGCTTGTGGTCCAGGTTGAAAAGGCCCATGGGTGCTAATATTCAAAGGTGCCTTTATGTAGGTTTAGAAGGACCAGAGATGACTTGCCCTCAACTAAGGAAAGGTGCAAGATTATGTAAGTATTTGCTTTTAGGTTTTTTGTTGTTTTTTTTTTAACCTCCTCCCCTCCCTTCCCCTTCTACTTTTCTCTATCACCACCCTCCTTGGAGTTAAAGAGGAGAGCCAAGAAAAGGACAGCCACAGACAGACGAAGTGGTCCCCGGACTGCTGCCCTCTGTCGCCGAGAGAAGCGGGCCCCAGGGCAAACCGGCTGTGGGTGGTGGGGAGCCAGCTCCAGCCTGACTACGAATCCCATTCCAACAGCACTCCCTTCCCACTGGGGAGGCGGCCTTCCGTCCCCGGCCCCTGCCGGGAGGTGGAGGCTGACCCCCTGTGAAAGGCTCAGCGATCCAGAGTCGGGCGACACGCAGGTTCTGGCGGAAAGTTGGCAGCCACCGCCCTCTCTCCCGGCTCCCTCCCCGACACCACCCCCCGCCCCGGGCGCTACGGCGGGGGTGGGGGTGGGGGGAACTGGCCTAGTGTTCTGGAACAGCTGCAGCCGGCGCTGGGCCCGCCTGGAATGCGGGGACAGGCTGCGCACCAGGACTTTTATGGAAACTTGCTGGTGGAGACGGCGGCGGCGGCGGCGGCGGCGGCGGCGGCGGCGGCGGCGGCCAAAGGGCTCCCAGCGGCCGGAGCGGCAGCGGCCGGAGCGCCCAGACCCCCGCCCATACCCAGGCGCAGGACGCGCACAGCCTCTCCGCGCGCAACGAGGACACTCGCTCGTCGCCGGCTCCTGGCGGGTGAGAGAGTCGGGGAACGTGGGGCGGGGGCGGCGGGGGCCCGGAGGTGTCGGGTCCCCCCCACCCCCCTGCGGGGGCGGGGGCCGCAGGGAGACGTGCCCCGCTCCCGGCTCCTGGCCGGGCTGCGACTGCAGCACCCGAGCGCGCGGGGCTGCTGCCAGCTGTGGCGGCGCGGGCGGCCCGGCCCGAGCGAGCGGCGTCCTGCGGGCTCGGCGGGGTGGCGGCCCGGGTCTGCGCGTCGCCCTGCGCTCCTGCTTTCAGCCCCGGCTCGTGCCCGGTCGGCCGAGTTGCGTTCGGCTGCTCTCTCCACTCCTACAGGGAAGAGCCCTCCGCGAGCGAGCGGAGTGGGTGCAGTCCCTTCGCTCTACCCTTGGGGTCCAAGCAGGTATAAAGTTCGGTGTCGTCCCCCACCCACCACGTGCCCCCGGCGCTCCGTCTCCGCACGCGATGCCTGCTGTTTTTTAAGAGAAAACCAGTCCCGGTCTGTCCCTGCGGCGGCTGGGGAGTAAAATGGGATTTAACAGCCTATCATCTATCCCCCTCCCTGCAAAGTATGTTTTGGAGGCGATTTTGTCCGAGGTGGGATGTTGGGGTGGCGCACCTACAGTTGGAAGTTGGAGTGCATAACGTGGTCACCTCTTGAGACCTCTCCCTTGTCCCTATGCTTTTTGAAAATGCGAAGCCATTCCAACTGTTTGTAACTGTGAAACGCTCCACAATGCTAAAAATGTGTTGGCATTTGAAAGAAAATAATCGAGTTGAGAGGTTAGTTGATTATCCCAATGGCTCCGAGGTCTTCATTTTGTATTTATTTAAGGTCCATAACGCGAACAAAGAGAGTTGGGGGGAGGGTGCGGTGGAGAGAGAGCGAGAACAAGGTAAAAATAGCATAAGGAGATGTCCTATCAAAATGTCTGTCCTAGGGAAAGAGGCAGGTAGAAAAATGTAAGTGAGCCTTAAGAAAGAAATAGTTCCATTTGCAAACCAATGGGAGCATCATTCATCAGATAAATTTTCTTAATGAATTCATGTAACGGGCCCTTTGGCCTGGCGAGTCACAACATAACTATGTATTTGGTAGTACCATTAAGTAAACCTGAGTATTTATACCATCTTAGTCACACGTCATTAAGCGAACCTCATTATCCGCCCCCCCTCCACCCAGTCCTTGTACAGCTTAAAGAACTGCCATAAGAAAACTCAAAATACACGTAAGTCTCTGAAATTCTTTTGAGTTTGAGGTGTGCGAAAAATGAGGTGTGGAAAAATGCATAATTGAGCGACAGTTTTCTGGGGAGATGTGTTTAATATAAATGAAATTTGATTATTTAATATAATTAGTTAAGATTCATCCTCACAGGTATTAGCCCCCTATTTTTGAAGATCTTTTCTATTTTTGACTGGCATAATTTAAATAAAAATGTGGGAAATTGTGTATTTTATCTGCAACAATTTCCTTAAGGAGCCCTGAGCAAAAACCACAACAAAATTCTTTTAAATCCAGTTTCCCTCAATACAGGATTGGTGTAATTCAGTTTTAATAGAAGATTCACATTTCTACATCCATTTTAGGCTGAACTGTAGTGAATAGCAGTTTCTCTTGCGCACTTTCAATGGAATCTGTGCTATTTTTGAAAATTTGATATGTAAGACTGATCATTGTCAAAATGTATGTCATCTTGAGATGGCTATATTTAGCATCAACAAAGGAATGCGTTATCTAGGCTTTTGAACAGTATTTTTCCCCTGAAATTACACTTGAAGTATTTAGGTTAGGGTTTCATTTGTGAACAGAATGAAAACTGCGTATGTATATTTGGAAGAGATTAATTGGGGATTTAGATTGCTTAGAACCCGAGTGACCTAAAATGACATACTTCATTTAGGAAAACAAAAACAAAAACCTGTTATTTTTGAAACACCCTAAAGGCAAATAAAGGTACTGTTTAAATAACACATGCCTACAAGAAAGAAAACAATGCAGTAAATGTAGAAAAGGATGTAATAGACGGGCAGATGTCTAAAAGTTTTTATGGAAGAGACGAGTCAGTACATTTTATAGTATGTAGGCCATATACACATAAAAAATATCTTGGTAGTCTACTTTAGAGGGAAAATGACTTACAACATTCTTAATAATTTCACCTATTTCTGTTCTTTAATTAGTTTGTGGGTTTATATCACCTGTGTAGTTTCTTTCATGTTCTCCTCTGGTTTTGTAATTGCAAAATTACATATTCTTTACATACACTTGGAATTGTTATATTTTCTCTTTCTGTTTAAATATTCAGTGCATAGTTTGGCTGGACTTAGGGTACTATACTTTCTACACTCTAGGATGAGTGGATTTTTACCCTGAAATCCAACTTACTTCTAGTAAAATTTGTTTTTTGTTCTAAAGTTAACATAACCATATTATATTTATGGTTAAAAATGATCAAGAATGGAAAGAGGGACTTTCAGAATGGGACACATGTACCGTTAGTGTTTTGATATGTTTCCTCCTTTCCCCGTGCACAGGATTCTTTTCTTGTGTTGCCGGATCTCTGGGAAGCCGTGTGCGCAAGCCCCGGGTGCAGTATCTGCCATCCAGTAAGTGTTCGGTACCCCTTCTTTTTCTCCCCACACCTCCTTTTTTTTTTTTCCTTCTTGTCCTCTCCTCCCTTTTACTGTGAGATTAGAAGGCAGATTGGGGCTCCCTGGGCCACATTCTGAGGTTGGTGAAATTTGCCTTCTGCCTTCTTTTCTGTGCCTCTTTCTTGTCCTTTCCTCCCCCTTGACTGTGTCTCCTTCTTTGAGCCAAACTAGGCCTCCCTTTGTCTCTCCATTTTCTCAGTGCCGCCTGTTCCTTTAGATCAGGGGCCACAGATCAGCAGCCAGAAAGCCACCTGCAGCCACGGCCATGCTTACAAACTGGTACATTTTATGATAAGGATTTCTAGCGTCTCCTGAAAAACTGGGTCATTTCTGCATAGCAGCAGTGCCCTGGGACTGAGCACTTGCTTCCCCCTCAGGGCACACGTACCCCTTTTGACACTGTCGCCATCATTCCCTGTTACCTTACAACCAGTCGTCACTCGCTCAGTCACCGCTCAGTGACACTACCTTACCTGAACTTCCATTTGCTTTGCCGAACCCTAGACCCTGGAGTATGCGGCAGTCCCCTGATGTCCGTACGAGGCAAGTCTGAAGCCGTGATAGGATGGAGAGTCTGGACCCGGCATCAGGGACCTGCACTTGAAATGTTGTAGATATATTTGGGTTAGCAATCCTTCTCTTAAATAATGTGATCATGGGAATGAGAAGAGGTTAACATTCATTGACACTAATTGCTCGTGTCAATTGGAGCTGGAAGGGACCATGTATACTAACTAAAACATTTTAACTGGTGGGGTTTCAGAAAGCATAGGGTAAGTATTTCTGGGAAAGAAATCTTTCCTAGGAACTCTTAAAATACTCCTCATCTCTCTCCACCCTAGAAGTGTTTAGGAGAGTTGTTTTTTTTTTTAACCCCTAGAGATTGGCCATAAAGAGGAGCTAACTACTCTTCCTTTTCTGCCTCCCCACCTTCCCTTTGTTTGGAGCCAGAGGCCTGGGTCTGCCCATTCCCAGAGAGGGTGAGGAGGCCCAGTCTCCTCCAGAGAGTACCACGTCCATGTGCTTGTGAAACCAACTTCTGGTTTTTCATGATACCTAGCTTAATGTAAACCCACTCGATTTTATTTTCTATTCATTCATTTATGCATCCTCATCATCAGCCCTCTTTTTGGAGCTGTTAATCATAAGTTTTACTTGGGCTGACTTTGGATCAGACCGTTTACCTGTTACCTCTTTGTCATTCATCTACTCACTCAAATATGAATTGAGTTTGTACCATGTCCTAGTTGTTGTGTGAGACACCAAGGATAAAGAACAGAGTAGAGCAGCGTTCTTTTAAGGGGCTTATAGTGTGGTGAATGCTCTTTGGAAACTATCACATACAATCTTATGAGTGCAAAGTGTTATACATTGTTAATACAGAAGAATATCAAAGCAGGTTGAAAATAAGATTCTTGGTTATCAGTGAGGAATTGTTGGTAGGAGGAAAAAAATCTCACTATTTCAAATAGAAAAAATATTTTTGAATTGTGATAAGGTTTATGACTGGTTTTATATTTTTATTTATCTTTTAAAATTAAAAAAATTTTTATTTATCTTTTAAAATTTTATTTACTTGACAGAGAGAGCACAAGCAGCAGGAGAGGGCAGAGGAAGAGGGAGAAGCAGGCTTCCCGCGGAGCAGGGAGCTCAATGCGGGGCTCCATCCCAGGACCCTGGGACCATGACCTGAGGCGAAGGCAGATGCTTAACCGACTGAGCCACCCAGGCGCCCCTTATGATATTTTTAAAGTATAAGGTTATAATCTTCATTAACTAAATGTGATAAAGCTACATTGTATTTAAGTGTATATTTCTGCTAAAGTGAAAAATGATAAAAATTTAGGCTCACATTTTATAAAGCTCAAAACATTTGTTCCAAAGACTGTGAAGAAATAGGTTTTAACATTTACTTGTGGTATATAGTTAAGTGTTCTAAAATCTTAAAGGGGTGCCCAGGTGGCTCAGTCAGTTAAGCATCTGCCTTCACCTCAGGTCATGATCCCGAAGTCCTGGGATCGAGTCCCACATTGGGCTCCTTTCTCAGTGGGGAGCCTGCTTCTCCCTCTCCCCCTACTCCTGTTCATGCTCTCTTGTACACTCTCTCTCTCTCAAATAAATAAATAAAATCTTAAAAAATAAAATCAAAGACAAAGAATTTACTTGAGTTTAATGAAATGCAGATTTAAAGCTGTCCGTCTTGACAATTCTGTTCCTTGAGAAAGGAGATAACACATTAACACAATGAAACCGTTATTATAAATGATAGCTATGATTTAAAATTCTTTTCTTGATTCCTGCATTATTTGCTATCTCGGAATATTTTAATTGCATGTCTAAAAAGTCAAAGAAAATTAATTAATAGAAAATACAGAGGTCAAACATAGATCCAATGAAATTCTAGAACAAATATTAGCATGCATATTTTTTGATCCATTGTACTTAATATTACATTCTATGAGACTTACATATTGTCTCACAGCTTGAGCTTCATACCTTAATATTCAACCTGGAAATTATAACAGCCCAAAATTATACTCTAGAACACATTTTAGTAGGCTATTAAGTCATTTTCAAAAGCTTCTTGAAGTTTATCTCACTAATTGCTATGCCTGTTGATACCAGTATTAATATTACCATTGGGTATATTATATATATGTTTCATGTACTTAAATTAGGTAAAAATGGAGAATGATAAGGTGAAATGAGTAGTTGAGTAACAGTCAAAAAACCTGGAGTCTAGTTCCTTGTTCTGTGGCTGAACAACTTACAACCTGGACAAGTCACTGAATCTCTTTGTGCCTATTTTTTTATATGGGGTTGGACTGAGTGATCTTTTTTTTTTAAGATTTATTTGAGAGTGAGCACGTGAGTGGGCCCATGTGTGTGAGTGGGGGGAGGGGCAGAGGGAGAGAATCTTCAAGCAGACTCCCTGCTGAGCACAGAGCTGGACACCCAGCTCAATCCCAAGACCCATGAGATCACGACCTGAGCCAAAACCAAGAGTTGGACGCTTAACCAACTGAGCCACCCAGGCACCCCTGTACTAAGTAGATCAAGTCTAAACTTTCTTAATAGGACATTCAGGAATCTTCTCAGTCCGTGCCCAGCCTTTCTAGTTTCACCATGGATTCACCATGGATTTGCTGGATAACTAACCTACAGCTCCCCAAATTTGCAATGGGTCATCAGGCATTGGTGTTTTTGTTCACGTTGCTTCTTTTGTCTGAATGTGTGGAATCCTATTTTAAATCCTATTTATCTTTCAAGGTCTAAATCAAATGTCACCAACTTTGTGTAACTTAACCCCAACCCCCTCCTTCACCCCACCATCGTCTTTTCCACAACTTTTCCATGTTTCTGTAGCCCTGTATATATACTGCTATTATAGCACTTAATACTTTGTATTATAATTATTTGTGGTCCCATCTATTTCTCCCAACAAAGCTACTTGATTTCAAAAGCTTTTTCATACATTTTGTATCCCATTGCCAGAGTACATTCTCCTTTTCACAAAAATACGGTATTATAAATACAGACCAAATATGTTAAATTTGAAAAAAAATGCAGCCTTTTTGATAAATAGTATAGTAATATGCTATAGGCTATAGTAATACTGCAATACACTCTCTGAAACCTATGATGGGTACTTAGTTGTCTTCATTTGACATGAATGATTAATATGTTAGAACGGAATCATTAAATCCCTTCATCATCCAAGCCTTCCATATTATGACCAAGCTCTTACTGATGAGCTACATGTTTTACCTTATCCTTTGGTGTTTTCTCTCTACGCATTCTTCATAACAATTCATCTGGCTTGCCTGCGATCTTAAACACTTGGAACCCTGCAGAGGGGCTGAATTGTTGTGTTGCTGCTGCCCCCTGAAGGTGGCCAAGGACATCGCATCTGTCTGTGCAGGCGGGAGAAAAGCCACTTCATACTAGATTAGGAAAAGGCTCTGAGATTCCCCATATAAAATCCTTTGGCATTCAGGTTACTGACTATAGGAATTAAGTTATTAAAGTAACTTCATTTAGCATTCTAAAACCATGAGGGCGTACTCGGTCCAACTACTCCCATCGAGGAATGAGAACTGACATGATTTTTTTTTTTATTAAAGATTTTATTTATTTATTTGAGAGAGAGAATGAGAGACAGAGAGCACGAGAGGGAAGAGGGTCAGAGGGAGAAGCAGACCCCCCGCTGAGCAGGGAGTCCGATGTGGGACTCGATCCCGGGACTCGAGGATCATGACCTGAGCCGAAGGCAGTCGCTTAACCAACTGAGCCACCCAGGCGCCCCTGACATGATTTGATAGAACATTCTTTCCTGTAATTCAGCCAATCTCAGAATGTGGTTTCAAAATCCCCGGGAGTCCCCAAGACCCTTTCGGAGCCCATGAAGCCCTTCCTTTTCCAATTATATGTCTGTATGAGGCCATATCTTTAAATACTTCAGTCAGAATAACATATCACAATTTTGAATGCAGAAGCAGGTATGAGAATGTATCTGTCTCATTTTTTTTTTAAAGATTTTTTTATATATTTGACAGAGACACAGTGAGAGAGGGAACACAAGCAGGGGGAGTGAGAGCGGGAGAAGCAGGCTTCCCGCTGAACAATGAGCCCGATGCGGGGCTCCATCCCAGGACCCTGGGATCATGACCTGGAGCCCAAGGCAGACGCTTAACGACTGAGCCACCCAGGCGCCCCTAAAGATTTTATTTGACAGAGAGAGACACAGCAAGAGAGGGAACACAAGCAGGGGGAGTGAGAGAGGGAGAAGCAGGCTTCCCGCTGAGCAGGGAGCCCGATGTGGGGCTCCATCCCAGGACCCTGGGACCATGACCTGAGCCGAATGCAGACGCTTAACGACTGAGCTACCCAGGCACCCCTGTATCTGTCTCTTATTAAGCCAGAATTAAAGAGGTGTGCAAAAATATAAAACAATGCTACTCTTACTATTTTTTTTTTTATTTTTTAAGATTTTTTTTTATTTATTTGACAGAGAGAGAGATAGCGAGAGCAGGAACACAAGCAGGGGGAGTGGGAGAGGGAGAAGCAGGCCTCCTGTGGAGCAGGAAGCCCGATGCAGGGCTCGATCCCAGGACCCTGGGATCATGACCTGAGCCGAAGGCAGACGCTTAATGAATGAGCCACCCAGGCGTCCCACTATTTTTATTTTGAAAAAGTTATTTTTCATAAAATGTTTGTGTTGATATATAATGGGTTTGTTATTATTTTAAATGACTCTCTTGGGAAGACTTTAACCACTTAAAAAAAAATATGTAAGCTCTTATTTGATGAAGTCATTAATAAGATTAAGTTACATATATAAATAAAATGTAAGGATTTGTTTTTTAATGTAAGGATTTTTTTAAAGCTGCAGTACATTGCAGGAGAGACCTGGAGTCTCTATACTGAATGAAGAAGAGTGGAAAGAGTGTTTTAATTTACAATATATTAAATATCCAGGATGCAAGGGTGGCTGAGTTGGTTAAGTGTCTGCCTTTGGCTCAGATTATGGTCCCAGGGTCCTGGGATCGAGTCCTGCATCCTGCTCCGTAGGGAGCCTGCCTCTCTCTCTGCCGCTCCCCCTGCTTGTGCTCTCTTTTTCTGTCAAATAAATAAATGAAAAATCTTAAATACATATATGTATATATTAAATATCTGTAGATTTAACCCATACAAAAGTTCTCTAAGGCTTTTCAATATGGCCCAGACGTTAAGCCCTGAACTCAAAAAGTTTGGGAACCACTCCTCTAATTCATAGCCTTTCTTCTATTGGAGGCTTTTTTTTTTTAAGATTTTTTTTTTTTTTTTTTTTAATTTGACAGAGACAGCGAGAGAGGGAACACAAGCAGGGGGAGTGGGAGAGGGAGAAGCAGGCTTCCTGCTGAGCAGGGAGCCCGATGTGGGGCTCGATCCCAGGACCCTGGGATCACGACCTGAGCTGAAGGCAGACGCTTAACGACTGAGGCACCCAGGCGTCCCTGGAGGCATTTTTCTTCAACATCAGAGAACTTATTTTTATATGTGTTCACACTTTCAGATGTTATTTAAATGAATCATTTTCTAACTAAAAATGTTAGCCTTGTTATATTGGTAATTATCTTTTATCCCATCTAGACTATGAGCTCCATAAAAAGAGATATTTTAGGGGCGCCTGGGTGGCTCAGTTGGTTAAGCGTCCGAATCTTGATTTTGGCTTAAGTCATGATCTCAGGGTTGTGAGACTGAGCCCCTTGCTGGACTCTGCGCTGGGAGTGAAGCCTACTTAAGATTCTCTCTCCCTCTCTCCCCCTCCTACTCCCTCTCTCCCTCTCTAAAAAAAAAAAAAGGAGAGATACTTTATTCTATTCATCTTTGTAGTGCCTTATACTATGTCTAGCACATTGTAGAAAGATAAGTTTCTTGAATGAATACTCATTTTAACTAGTTTCATCTTTTCCCATTCTTTTTTTAATTTATTTTCTTATTTAAATTCAATTAGCCAACACATAGTACATCATAGTTTTTGATATAATGTTCAGTGATTCATTAGTTGAGTATAACACCCAGTGCTCATCATACCACATACCGTCTTTAATGCCCATCATCCAGTTACCCCTTCCCCCCCAACCACCCCTTCCGCAACCCTCAGTTTGTTTCCCGTAGTCAAGAGTCTCATAGTTTGTCTCCCTCTCTGATTTCTTCCCAGTTTTCCCTCCCTTCCCCTATTGTCCTCTGCACTATTCTTTACGTTCCATGTATGAGTGAAACCATATGATAATTGTGTTTCTCTGCTTGACTTATTTCACTTAGCATAATCCCCTCCAGTTCCATCTATGTCCATGCAAATGGTGGGTATTCATCCTCTCTGATGGCTGAGTAATATTCCATTGTACATATGAACCACAGCTTTATCCATTCATCCGTTGAAGGACAGCTCGGCTCCTTCCACCATTTGGCTATTGCGGACATTGCTGCTATGAACATTGGGGTACATGTGCCCCTTCTTTTCACTACATTTGTATCTTTGGGGTAAATACCCGGTAGTGCCATTGCTGGGTCGTACAGTAGCTCTATTTTTAACTTTTTGAGGAACCTCCATACTGTTTTCCAGAGGGGCTGCATCAGCTTGCATTCCCACCAACAGTGTAAGAGGGTTCCCCTTTCTCCGCATCCTAGCTAACATCTGTTGTTTCCTGACTTGTTAATTTTATCAATTCTGACTAGTGTAAGGTGGTATCATTGTGGTTTTGATTTGTATTCCAATTTATTCTTTTTGTTTGTTTATTTTTAATTAACATATAATGTATTATTTGTTTCAGGGGTACAGATCTGTGATTCATCAGTGTGACTTCCAATTTATTCTTAATTCTACCACACTCTTAACCTCTAAATCTACGAAATAACATGCAAATCACCTACTGTGTGGTCCATTATAGGGATTCAGTTGTTAGTTTCCACACTTCTCCTTTATCAGTATAGAGACTCCAGGTCTTTCTTGCGATGTACTGTAGCTTTAAAAATATCTTTATGTTTTATTTTCATATATATCTTAATTTTATTAATGATTTCATCAAATGAGAACTTAGCGATTTTCTTTGAGTAGTTACTTTGAAGTCTTCCCAAGACAGAATAAAAGGCAAGAATTAAGGGGTTTGATTCTGAGGGAATAGGAGATGGTCTGCGGGGTACCTAGGATGTGGTGGTTGCAGCTGCAGTAGGATTTAAAACACCTAGGAAGTATTTATGTGTTATGCTGCAAGAGATGTACAAAATAAATGAAACAGACTTTGTATTGTTGAAGATGATGGAAAAAGTGAGTAATCGTTGAAGCTTCTTGATGGGTATATGAGGGTTCATTATATTTGTCTCTCTAATTTTGTGTATGTCGGAAATTTCCTTAATATAAAGGTAAAGAACTGATATGTCTGGGATGTTTAACCATATAAAAAATTTAAAAGTTTATACCAAGTATACCTAGAAGCCTAAGCACATTTAGAGGTGTCAGAGACTGAAGGAGAGAAAACATTCCTGCTTAGAGTTTAGTGGAGAAAATCATGATTTCTATTATAATTAGTTTGGGAAAATACTTCCGCATCGGGCTCCCTGTTCCGCAGGAAGCCTGCTTCTCCCTCTCCCACTCCACCTGCTTGTGTTCCCTCTCTCGCTGTCTCTCTCTCTCTCTCTCTGTCAAATATATAAATACATAAAATCTTTAAAAAAAAAAAAAAAAGAATTGTCTTGGAAGGGGGCACCTGGCTGGCTTAGGTGGAGGAGTGTGACTCTTGATCTCGAGGTCGGGAGTTTGAGCCCCACAATGGGTGTAAAGATTACTTAAATAAAAACTTAAAAAAAAAAAAAGAATCCTCTTGGAGGTGGAAATGAACTATTGAATGTGTATGTTAGGTGAGAGGTTGAAGGAATGGGAAGGAAAACCAGGTCTGAGAAGGCCTGAAGAAGTCCTAACAAGCCCAGATGAGAATTTTAATTGTGATCCATGCCGCCCTATGCAGTTAATAGCCTCAGAGCTGGAGTGATAACAGCACAGAGGGGTAGGGGATGGGATAGTTGAGTAGGTGAGCCTGATGAAGACATAAGGAATGGTGACTTGTTACCCTATTAGAAATCAAAGGAATCATGACTAGAAGTTTCTATGGGAACTTTCTTAAACCTCATTTTACTAATCATGTATACTTAAAATCATTATTCTGATAATATGTAATCAGTTAAGAACTTTGAAAAAATTGCATTAAAACAGCTTCCCTATAGAAACTGAGGCAACTTTATGTACTCACCACACTTGGGTTCTGGGACCTATGGAAAAGACTTGATAATTTGAAAATGTTTATCAGGATTCTGAAGAAAAGAAAACTGTTAAAGTGGATACTTTGAATTTTATAGCTTCTCATCTTGTAAGTTTATTAATAAAAATGACAGTAATACATGTGAATACTAAATATATGAGTATATCTGGTAACTATAATTATATGAAATTGAAGGAGGGCTTGGGGTCTCTGTTCTAAATCGGCAAATTCCACATGAGTTTATAGGCTGGTAGGTGAAATGTTGACTAATAGCATATTAAAGAGCATGAAAGTGGGAGGCAATGATAAAATTAGTCTAAGATTGAATGGATATTTGGATTTTGAGAATATGTTCCCAAAAAATTAATTTGAAAATCTTCTATAAGTATCCAGTAGCAGATTTTAACAAAAGTACAGACAGTTCATTAAGGAAATAAAAATTGGGTCAAAGGAATGGGATCTTTTAGACTTCTCAGTTTTGATGATTACTACATGAATATTAAAAATCTTTCTGTGATAGCTTTTGGGGGTTTATTTTAAATTGTAATTTATTATTTAATGACATTGAGGCAGGCACTGGAAAGGAACCAATCTGCTGTAATCTGGGAAAGGAGCATAAAGTCTACCAGATGTCCAGGTGGACGTAAGAGAAGTACAAAAAGTAGTCTGAGGATGGAGGTCATTTTCTTGGGCATCTAACTGGAAGATGGGGGTATGGTGCATGCTGCCTTTCAACTCTGTATCAGAGATGGTTGATGTTAGAACTCTGCCCGTGTTGGGGAGCCTGGGTGGCTCAGTCCATTAAGCATCCGATTCTTTTGGAGTTCTGGCCAAGAGACTGTTAACAGCATGGGACTAGGGAGAGCGTCTGTTATTCATTGAACTGTATTTCTCAATGCTCAGCAGAGTGCCTGGCACATAGCAGATGCTTAATAAATATTTGTGTAATAAATGGTGTGTTCTATTTATATTGTATTCCTGCATGATGAAAATCATAATGATAGTAATACATTATATCCAAACAATCTTTAACTGCTTCTAAAGTGCTTGGCAGGATTTACTTATGCAGCAAACAGTTATTACGGATGTCTTCTGTATGCCAGGCACATGCCACAGGCTGTGGACACGGTAATGCATAAACTGCAGTCTGTACTCTCAAAGAGCTCACACTCTGGTAGAGAGGGAGTCAAGAAAGTGGTTCATTACCATACCTTATGGTAAATGCTAGAGTCAGGGTAAGTGCGGGTGCAATGGAAATACACACGGGAGAAGCACATAATCCAGTCTTGTGGAGTCAAGGAAGACTTGCTGGAGAAAAATGAGTATCTATGACCTAAAAGATGAGTAGGAGTTAGCTAACAGATAAGGGAATGGGCAGAACTTGAAGCTGAGGGAGCTAGCTGTGCAAAGGCTTGAGGTGTGCCAGTTTTTCCATGTGGGTGATAGAGAGGCAGTTGTGGACAGAGATGCGGCTCACGAGGCAGTGCAAACTACCAAAGCGTATGACATCACTGAATAAAAAGTGTAGAGAGAGAAGGAAAGGGCAAAGACTGAAACATGTGGGCAGAGAGCATCGAAGAAGCGGTGAGAGTCGGAGAAGCTCTCAGAGGAGACAGAAGGAATGGTCAGAGACACGGAAGAACAGGGAGAGCAGCGTCATGGAGCCGAGGGAGGAGGATTTCAGAGTGAAGGAGTGGCCGAGAATGTCAGATGCAGTCTTGACATTCTGAAGGGGGGAACTGTCCATATTATGGGGCAATATAATGAGAAAGGCATTATTGTTCCTATTTTATATATGAAACTGAAGTTCACAGAAGTAAAGTGGCTTATCCAAGACCATGCATCTAATAAACAGTCCAAACAGAAACACTAATACGAGTTTTCTGGTTCTAACTCCAGTGTTTCCTCCACCATCACCGTCTGCTTAATGTGTTTAGAAAATCAGCAGTTAACTGAGAACATGTCATCAGGATATAATTCCGAGCATTTTGCTACAAAGGTCTTTTTTTTTTTTTTTAATTTTTTTTTTATTGTTATGTTAATCCCCATACATTACATCATTAGTTTTAGATATAGTGTTCCATGATTCATTGTTTTGCTACAAAGGTCTTTAAGCAATAAAAGCTCTAGTAGAATATTTTAGAAGACTTCAAAATATATTTGTATTAACCTTTTGCCAAATTTAAAAATTCAGGGGTTTGGAAATTTTTGTATGAGAGAAGGTTTATGAAAATTAGGACAAGATTGAACCTGAATATGCAGTTTTTAAAAATTGAAGTGTAATTAACAGTGTTATATTAGTTTCAGGTGTACAACATATTGATTCAACAATTGTATTCATTATTCAGTGTTCACCACGATAAGTGTAGTCACCATTTGTCACCACATGTCACCATGTCACCATGTTCCCTATACAGTGCTTTTCATTCCCATGACTTATTTTATAACTGGAGTTTGTATTTCTTAATTCCCTTTGTGTATTTGGCCTATCCCTCTACCTGCCTCCCCTCTGGTAATTACTGGTTTGTTCTCTGTTTTTAAGAGTTTACTGGGTTTGTTTCTTTGTTTTTTAGATTCCACATATAAGTGAAATCATAGGGTATTTGTCTTTCTCTGATTTATTTGACTTAGCATGATGCCCTGTAAACCCATCTGTGTTGTCGCAAATGGCAAGATCTCATTCTTTTTTAAGTCTGAGTAATATTCGTGTGTGTGTGTGTGTGTGTGTGTGTGAGTGTGACTTCACATTTTCTTTATCCATCCACCCATTGATGGACATTGGGTTGCTTTCATATCTTGGCTATTGTAAATAATGCTGCAGTAAAAATAGGGGTGCATTTATCTTTTTGAATGAGATATGACAATTAGAGTGACAAGCACTGGAATCTCCATACCATTTTTCACAGTGGCACCGGTTTGCATTCCCACTAACAGTGCCTTAGGGTTCCATTTTCTCCATATCCTCGCCAACACTTATTTCTTATCTTTTTGATACTTAGTCATTCTGACAGGTGTGAGGTTATATCACTGTGGTTTTGATTTGCATTTTCCTGATGATTAGTGATGTTGAGCATCTTTTCATAGTCTGTTGACCCTCTGAACATCTTTGAAAAAATGTCTATTTGGGTCCTCTGCCTACCTTTCAATCGGATTTTTTTTTTATGTTGAATTGTATAACTTCTATATATATTTTGGATATTAACCCCTTATTGGATATATCATTTGCAAATATCTTCTCCCATAGAGCAGGTTCCCTTTTTGTTGGTTGATGTTTCCTTTGCTGTGTTTCCTTTGTTGTTTTGGTGTAGTCCCAATAGTTTATTTTTGCTTTGGTTTCCCTTGCTTGAGGAGACCGATCCATAAATATGTTGCTAGGGGTGATTTCCAAGAGATTACTGCTTGTGTTTTCTTCCAGGAATTTCATGGTTTCAGGTCTCACATTTAGGTCTTTAATCCAGTTTGAGTTTATTTTTGTGTATGGTGTAAGAAAGACAAGTTTCATTCTTTTGCATGTAGCTGTCCAGTTTTCTCAACACCATTTATTGAAAAGACTGTCTTTTCCCTCTTGTATAATCCTGCCTCCTTTGTTGTAAATTGTAAAAAAGCCGAGTTAACTGCTTTTCATTCAGTACTTGAGAATCATTTAATAACTTAACTCTGGGGTCTCCTTAACTCCAAGTAATTCTAAGAGAATAACTGCTAGCACATATCAATTTAAGAGTAAATAAACTTACTTAAATAAAAACTGTGCTCACATGGGGCAAAATACCAGCACCATGTTCTACTGCCAGTTGCCAGCTCAAGACTACAAATTCATTAAATATAGAGAATACTATCAGTCATGTCTTTTGAGCTTCCAGTATATTTCTGCTGCTCAGAATTATGGTTTTCAAATAATTTGACTATACTAGTAGGTTAAGCCTTCTAAGCTGGTTGGTATTCCCCTCCCTCCACCAGACACACTAGTTGTACTATTTTTTTGGCATCAGCATAATGCAGTGGGTAAGACTGCAGACCCTGTAGTCAGACTGCCTGTTTTTATCCTGTGTCCACCACTCATTAGTTGTGTGGTCCTGGGCGAGTTACTTAACTTTCTAAGTCTCAGCTGTCCCATCTGTGACAATTTACAGATTGTTCAAACCTATTAGATAAACTCAAATATATTATTCTCATCTTAATATTTTAAGAATTTTATTTTATTTATTTTTTAAAGATTTTATTTATTTTGTGAGAGAGTGAGCGAGAGAGGGAACACAAGCTGAGAGAGAGGCAGAGGGAGAAGCAGGCTCCCTACTGAGCAGGGAGCCTGATGTAGAACTTGATCCCAGGACCCTAGGATCATGACCTGAGCTTAACCGACTGAGCCACCCAGGTGCCCTGGAACCACTTAAGAATTTTTTTTTTTTTTAAAGATTTTATTTATTTATTTGACAGAGAGAGAGAGAGCACAAGCAGGGGGAGTGGCAGGCAGAGGGAGAGGAAGAAGCAGACTCCCCACTGAGCAGGGGGAGCCCGATGTGGGGCTCGATCCCAGGACCCTGGGAGCATGACCTGAGCTGAAGGCAGTCGCTTAACCGACTGAGCCACCCAGGCGCCCAACCACTTAAGAATTTTAAAATTACTGGGCTTGGAAATTTTGAGAGAGGGTGGATAATAATTTTTACCTGGAAGGGTTATTGAGGGGAGTGGATGAAATAATGCTTGTTAAACACTTGGCACATTACCTGGCACACAGTAAAGGCTCCATAAATGTTAGCTTGGATTATTATCATTTTATTCATATGTGATCAAAGGATGTATTAGTGAGATAGTTTTGATAAGGACTGTGGAATAGAATTCTTTCTTGTGAAGTTAATGATCCAAACGTAGTCAAATTCATACCTTTAACTTTAGCACAGAAAGACAACTGGGTTAGCGACTGGAATATAATGCTGTTTCTACCAGGCAGAGTCACACCTTTTAAAAATTATAAAGGAATCCTGGGGAGCCTGGGTGGCTCAGTTGGTTGAGCCTCTGACTCTTGATTTTGGCTCCAGTCATGATCTCAGGGTTGTGGGATGGAGCCCTGCATCGGGATCTGCGCTCAGTGTGGAGTCTTCTTGTCCCTCTCCCTCTAAATAAAATCTTTAAAAATAATAAAAAATATAAAGGAAACATATAGATATTTGCCTGCTTGATCTTGAAATTTTTTTTCTCTACATAAAACTATTTAAGAGATAGGAATTCCTACTGGTTTGTAATCTACACCTTAAAAGACAAGTCTGTAAGACAAAAAGCCAGTAAACTTATTTTGCTACAACTTTTTTATCATCAAAATGCAGAACAGAGCAAACTCAGCAAAGGATCACTTGCTCATATTTTATTTAAAAAAGTTAAAATTAGTACTATTCAAATTTTCACAGACTTTCAGAGCTCAGAATACTGAAATGATATTTAAAAGACTATTTTAACTGGTTTTACTCATACTGAATTTAAAAATTAAACTTACTTTATTCTGAATCTATAAATAAGTCAAGATATAATTTGAAGATTTTTAAAAAATTAAATGAAGGTAGCTGATTCATTTATTCTCCAGGACTGTTCTTGACAGGCTAATTTTTCACCATCACCAAACCACAAAATTTTCTTTCATTTCACCACAAAAAAAAAAAAAATTCCCTGAAGTTCCCTCTGGCCAGTTAATTTAGCTAAGTTTATCAACCCCTATAATCCTATGTGAGATTGCTCAAAATTTCCTCTTACCCTTTGGTATTACTCTTTTAGATTACACAAATAATATATTAATGTGTGCTCACTGGCAGGGAAATGTAGTTTTTTACTGAAGAGGGTAAAAAAGGTAGTGAGGGAGACCATGAATAATGAAATTAATCAAAATTATGGGTACCTACTAATGTTAGGTATTATTCTAGAATTTTTCACATGTTATCTAATCCTAACTAGGAAGCACAGAATTGAAATTTGAATTTAGGTGTGATTATCAAATTGTAATCAAAGTGTGAGGTGATAAAGCCTCACCTATGTTATTATGGAGGCAATGAAAATAGTGAAGTAATATATATGAACAAATTTGAAAGAAACATTCACAAATCTTGACAATCTATCGTAATTTAGGAGATCTAAAAGAAGAATGAACCAGAAATAATTCTAAGGTTTGAGAAGCTATGAGAATGAAGGGTAAATTTTATTGGTTATACAAGAAGAAATCTCTAATAGGTAACTCTAGATATGATTGAGTGACTCAGGTAATAGCTCAGGACTAGAGCTATTTGTTATTTTTATCTCAGGCACACAGAATTAGATTACTCATAAACCTTAGTAATGACACACAGTCACGCATGGCCTGCTTTTATTAGGAAAGTATTGTTAATAATGTAATAATCATCCACCAGCTCACTGAACAACAAAAGTTAGGATTTTCTTAATAATTACATGGAATCATGTCCCATCCACCTCCATCATATTGTCTTCTTCCAGAGAGAAAACTTTAGCCCCAAATGGCTTCACTGGAAAGTTCTTGCAAACATTTAAGGAAAAAATGATATCAGTTGTACATGAGGGAAGTCTTACAGAAAATTAAAGAAGAAATACTTCCCAACTCATTCTATGAGAGCAGTATTACTCTGTTAACAAAAGCAGATGTTACAAAAAAAATAAAACTACAGACCAATATCTCCCATAAACATGGATGCAAAACTTCACAAAGTTTTATCAAATTGAATTTATCAGTATGTTAAAAGGATACCTCTCCCTCTCCCACTCCCCCTGCTTGTGTTCCTCCTCTTGCTATCTCTCCGTCAAATAAGTAAATAAAATCTTTAAAAAAAAAAGAGACTCAAGATGTCATTACAGATTCAATGCAGTCCCAGTCAAAATCTCGGCAGGCATTTTTACAGAAATTGATGACCTGATTCTAAAATTTATATGTGAATTCAAACGACTCAGAATAGTCAAAACAAGTTTAAAAAAGAACAAAGTCAGAGTTACACTAACTTTTTCAAGGCTCATAAAGTTCACTAATTGGGCACCTGGGTAGCTGACTTGGTTAAACATCCCACTCTTGATTTTGGCTCAGGTCATGATCTCAGGGTCCTTGGATCAAGCCCCGCATCGGGCTCCCTGCTCAGCGGGAAGCCTGCTTCTCCCTCTCCCTCTCCCCCTGCTTGTGTTCCCTCTCTCGCTGTCTCTCTTTTTGTCAAATAAATAAATAAAATCTTAAAAAAAAGAAAGAAGTTAAACATACATCTACCATAAGGCCTAGCCATTATACTTTACTTACTTGAGAAATAAAAAAGCATATGTTCACACAAAAACTTGTACATGAATATTCATAGTAACTTTATGTGTAATAGTAACTGTAAACAACCCAAATATCCATCAACAGATGAATGGTTAACAAATTGTAGTATATTCATACAATGGAATAATATTCAGTACTAAAAAGGAATGAACTATTGATACATGCAACAACATGGATGAATCTCAAAAACAATTACGCTGGGTAAAGAAGCCTGACAAAAGAGTACATACAATCTGATTCCATTTATAGAAAATTTAATCTGCAGTGACCAAAAGTGTACCTGCCTGGGGATAGGGGTGGGAAAAGCAAGAAATGGAGGGAGTTAAGGGGTCTGAGAAAACTTTTGTGGGTAATGCATATATTCTCTTGATTGTGGTGATGGTGTCACAGGGACATACATATGTCAACCTATTTTTAAAGATTTTATTCATTTGAGACAGAGAGATACAGAGAGTGAGAGCATGAGCAGGGGAGAGGCAGAGGGCTAGGGAGAAGCAGGCTCCCCGCCAAACCAGGAGCCAGACATGGGGCTCGATCCCAGGACCCGGGGATCGTGACCCGAGCTGAAGGCAGACGCTTAACCATCTGAGCCACCCAGGGCCCCAAATTGTGCACTTCTTAAAAGTGTAGTTTATTGTATGTCAATTAGTAAAGCTATTAAAATTTTTTAAGCCAATGGATAAAATTCTGAAAATTACTCAATTCAGAAGTAGGTAGGGAAAGGGTAATAGAGGAAGAAAAAAAGAGGCAAACAAGAATAGTAAAATGGTAGACTTAAGTCCATTCATATAAATAATTACATTAAATGTTAATGGACTAAATGCTGCAATTAAAAGATATCAGAATTGATTTTTCAAAAAAGCAAGGTCCAGTTATATGGACCAATATAAAGTAAATGGCTAGAAAATTATATACATCATGCAGACTAAACTTAAGAAAGTTGGTGTGGCTATTTTAATATCAGATAAGTTCAAGACAATGAGATCAAAAGGAAATTTCATACTGATGAAGGAGTCAATTCAAAAAGAAGATATCATAATGCACATGTGCTTAAAAGAGCTTGAAATTACATGAAAAAAATAACAGAATTAAAGGAAAAAATAGCCAATTCCACAGTTGAAGACTGTTAGAAGAGCTAGGCCACACACACACACACAAATTAGTAAAGACACAGAAGATCTAAATAACACCATCAACTACCTTGAGCTAGTTGATACTTATAGGATAATATACCCAGTAACTGCAGAATAAAAATTCTTTTTTTTTTAAAAAAGATTTTATTTATTTATTTGACAGAGAGACAAAGCCAGAGAGGGAATACAGGCAGGGGGAGTGGGAGAGGGAGGAGCAGGCTTCCCGCGGAGCAGGGAGCCTGATGCGGCCTCGATCCCAGGACCCTGGAGATCATGACCTGAGCCGAAGGCAGACGCTTAACGACTGAGCCACCCAGGTGCCCCAGAATAAAAATTCTTTGCAAGGGCTCTTGATACATTGACCACGCTATTCTGGACCACAAATTTATAAGGATTTTTTTTTTTTTAAGATTTATTTATTTATTTGAGAGAGAGAGTGAGTGTGCACATGAGCAAGGGGAAGGGCAGAGAGAGGGAAACTCAAGCAGACTCTATGCTGTTGCAAGACTTGATCTCACGATCCTGAGCTGAAATCAAGAGTTGGACACTCAACCAACTGAGCCACCCAGATGCCCCTATAAGGATCTCTTAATACCGTGTGCCTTGTCCCTTCTGTACCCTGAATCTTGGGAAAAGGAGCTGAAGGTTATCCCAGTTTATTACTTGCCTGGATTGTGTCAGTATTTTTTGAGGAGTAATTAACATGCTGTTTCTGTTTACAAAAATACATAGCATATTAAGAATTAAGTCATTAAAAATTGTTACTCAATACTAATCTATTTTTTCAGGTGCAAAAATATACAAAACTCCAAAATCACCCTGATAACACATACAGCAAACATGAATGATATTTCCCAAAAGGCTGAGGTAAGTCTCCAACGTTAAAAAAAAAAAAAATGGGGGAAATGTAGGATTCCCCCTATAGAGCTGCGGAAATGGCAGAGCTGCTTGGTGGAAAGGTCATAGTTGATAATGACCTAGTGTCAGGATAGAAAATGTAAAAGCTAGAATTCACAGGCTGTTCTTGGGCCCAGTATTTTCATTTGGATTCTAATCTTGGCAGCATAATTACTAAATTTGTGAATGATGGTGAAGTGGATGTGATGGCTAGCACCTTGAATAGAATTTTAATACCTTGATAAGTCTTAGAAGTTATTTTTTTTAGTATTTAAAAAACCAGATTTGATGTATATCTTTAGGAGAAAGCAATAATTCACTCTCAGGTGAGGCTCCTTCTCAGCTACTTCTTCCAGCAGCTGCAGCAAAACTTCTCTTCGCCTTTTTCTGGCTCTTGGCTGTAGATACTGGGAGTTGTAGTAAGAAGAGTTCAGTTGCTGACATCCCAAAATTATGAAGTTTAAAAAACCTTAAATGGCCAATGACACCATAAGATGATAATAAAAGAGAGGCTGGCTATGCCACAGATTAATAAGTAATTTGCCATTATCACTAGGAGAAAAGGGTTTGATGTTCTGAGGCACCGACGTTTTATTTACTGAAATTTTTTAGCGATCAGCTTAATTTTCGAAATGATGAAAATAGTTGGCTCTCCTGGTTTTAGAGTGGAGGGAAATCTTTTCTCCAGTCTTTTACTAGATTCCTCCTTTCCTGGGAAGCTCTTTTGCTGTCTTAGAGGCCAGCTTACTTGGAATGATACAGCCTTTTTACACATTTTTAATGTTGGTGTACAGAAGTTCTGGATGGGTTGGGTAGCAGTCAACCTCTAAATCACCGCTTGTATGTGAAGACCCCGGCGCATCTCGGCCATACATGGGAATAAAGGACTGCCCTTCAGTTTTATTCATATTTGATAGGGAAACAAGCAAGAGCATGGATATATGAAGTAGGCTTTAAACTTGAAAGCCTAAACTTTTGCCTTGTTTTCACTTTCACCTAATTTATTGTAATTAGTCCTGGTATCTTTTAAGTAAGAAATGTCAAATCTGAATTTTTAATAATGGTGTAGGAAAATATATTGTTTTAAATTAGAATCCAGTATTCAATTTTTATATTTTACTAGCCTTCAGTTTCAGGGGAACACACCTACAAAATGGAACTTCTTTATATTAATAAGTTTTTATTCATATTTTCTAAATTTCATTTTTCATACTTAGACTTTAGAAAATAATCAGATTATGATTGTACAAATGTTTCAAACTCGTTTCTATTTTCTGTTTCAATAAGTATTTCTTATATTGCTTATTCTGATCTATCTTTACTTGATTTCTTCTATCTTATTTTTTTTAACTTTCTTCTCTTTATTTTCTTCTAACGAAGATTCTGCTTTCTTCATCTAAACCTGTCCCAAAAACCTATGTGCCAAAACTTGGCAAGGGTGATGTAAAGGATAAGTTTGAAGCCATGCAGAGAGCCAGGGAAGAAAGAAATCAAAGGAGATCTAGAGATGAAAAACAAAGAAGAAAAGAACAATATATTAGAGAGAGAGAATGGAACAGGAGAAAGCAGGAGGTTATTTTATTTTATTTTATTCTTGTGCAAAATTCATATTTTCATCTTTTAATTTACATATTATTCACATTAATCATATTTTATATTAACTATAATTAAAATAATTTTCTGTATTTATAAGTTAATTTCAAGCTCTGTATATAATTTAGTCTAAATTTTGGACATGTTCATATTAATTTATTTAACCATTTAGATTAAAGAAATGCTTACTTCTGATGATGAGGAAGAGGTATCTTCGAAAGTAGAAAAGGCTTATGTCCCAAAGCTAACAGGTAAGAAACTTGAGAGGGAAATCGTAAATGAAATTGCAAAAAGGAAAATGTAGCAAAATATCAAACATGTTTCATATGTTCTTAGGAACTGTTAAAGGTAGATTTGCTGAAATGGAGAAACAAAGACAAGAGGAACAAAGAAAGAGGACGGAGGAGGAACGAAGACGCAGAATTGAGCAGGATATGTTAGAGAAGAGGAAGATAGAACGTGAATTAGCAAAAAGGGCTGAGCAGGTATACACTAAATATTAAATTGGTATTTGCCTCAGAAACTGTACAGAGTAAAACTAATTAGTACATTGCCTAATTAAAATATTTTAATATAACATTAGCTTATTAAATAGCAGCTAACTTGAAAACAAGAACTTTTTTTTTTAAAGATTTATTTATTTATTTATTTGAAAGAGAATGAGAGAGAGAGAGAGCACATGAGAGAGGGGAGGTCAGAGGGAGAAGCAGACTCCCTGCTGAGCAGGGAGCCCGACGTGGGGCTCGATCCCGGGACTCCAGGATCATGACCTGAGCCGAAGGCAGTCGCTTAACCAACTGAGCCACCCAGGCGCCCCTGAAAACAAGATCTTAAGTACAAATATTTATTATCAAATGCCAGAAGGATAAGGGCAGAATGTCCTTATTTTAAGGTTGAATGCTGAGATAACTTTTGTTATGTACCATCTTGTCATTCAGTCCATATTCCTTACATGGACCACATTTCTTGTTTTTCCTGACATGTTAGAGGTTTTTACAAAGACATAAGGGCAGTTTCACATAAACTATCCACAATGTGCTGGTCTTTCAATAGTAATCAATAAGTACTTATTGGTTATTATTACACATTAAGGCATAATTAGGATACCTTCCCACTCAAGAATTTGAAAAAATCACATTTAATAATGTTATTATCAGCTAGCTTATTAACTTTTTTGTTTTTTGTTTTAAGATTTTATTTATCTGTCAGAGAGAGAGAGCGCATAAGCTGGGGGAGCTGCAGGGCAGAGGGAGAAGCAGGCTCTCCGCGGAGCAAGGAGCCTGATGTGGGGCTCAATCCCAGGACCCTGGGATCATGACCTAAGCAGAAGGCAGACGCTTAACGACTGAGCCACCCAGGCATCCCAGCTTTTTTTGTTTTTTAAGTTGGTGGTAGGAGAGGGGAGAAATATGTGACAGCTGTTTGCTTCAGATAGCCATTACTGATGCCCATAGCTACAGGGGACAAATTAGAAGGGAGAAAAAAATTGTTACTATGATTTTATATAGTCTCTTTAATGGATTTAGAATTTTTATATATTTTAGCTTAAAGGATAAGAAGTAAGAGGTTGGTAAGCATTTTTAAAATACCCAAGAATCTGGGGGTGTTCGGGTGGCTTAGTCAGTTAAATGTCTGCCTTCAGCTTGGGTCATGATCCCGGGGTCCTGGGATTAAGCCCCCCCATCTGGCTTCCTGCTCTGTGGGGAGCCTGCTTCTCCCTCTGCCTGCCACTCCCCCTGCTTGTGCTCTCTCTCTCTCTCTCTCAAATAAGTAAAATATTTTATTTATTTATTTTTTAAAGATTTTATTTAGTACCTATAGATAAAATGTCATGAAACCATTTTAGCTTCTCCTCCATCTCTCATCATTAACAAATTAACATAGTCTTCATAGTATAAAACCATTTTTATTGTGAAATTGTACTTGGCTCTTTTTTGCCTACTCTTTAAGTGCCATAAATCTACTTGCTACGCTCCTTCCAGTTTCCTACCTTTCTGAAAAGAAAAATAACAAAGAAGGCAAAGCATATGCCATACTTAAATGTCAAAGAAATTTACCCAGATTTTGCAAATAACTACTTTCTGTGGCACAAATAGCCACTTATGACATATGCCAGATGAATTATAGAAAAGAATTGGAATTTCTTATATTTTATCACTTTGTACCTCTTTATCTAAAGAAAGGATGACAGGTACTTTATCTCTGCCTTCTCCAGTCATCCAAGATGATAATTCATTTTTTTTTTAAAGATTTTATTTATTTATTTGACACAGAGAGAGAGACACTAGAGAGCTAGAGAGGGAACACAAACAGGGCGAGTGGGAGAGGGAGAAGCAGGCTCCTGGCTGAGCAGGGAGCCCGATGCGGGGCTCAATCCCAGGATCCTGGGATCATGACCTGAGCCGAAGGCCGACTTTTAACGACTGAGCCACCTAGGTGCCCGAGAATTCATTTTGCAATGAAATTTCACCCAGGAGTACAAATATAATAAATATTACAGATTTTATGTTGTAAATATAAAATATATTAGCATACGTAATTACATTTTTAATATAAATTATAAAATAGGGTAATAAAATCAGACTAAAATATATAATTAAAATATAAGGATTTGACAACAAATAGTGGGTATGTGCATGGGGTTAGTCTACTTATTTTGAGTCTTATATACTTTTTCAAAAAGCACTAACTAGACTCATGAGACTTTAAGACCCACTACAACACCAAGAACTGAATATATAGGCAGTGATTTCTCAAAGAAAAACTATGTGTGTGTTGAAGAGGTGAGTTTAAATATGATGAAGACATGGGATACTAAGAGAGGGAGACAAGGTATCAAGAAAAAAAAAAACAAAAAACACTTCTTTAGTAACTCCAGAAACTACATGGCAGGGTGCCTTAGAGTCCTGGTTAATGAAACTTTCGGCTTATTACATTATTTGAGAATATGTAGGTAGAGCAAAATAAACTATTAATAGTAATTTTATCTTACAAATATGGAAAGTCCAATTTTAAAATTTAAGTACATTTTCTGCTCAAGTCTAATAAAATTGAATCTGTTTGAATTTAAGAAGTATGACATAGGTAATCAAGAAAAGTCTTAATGTTGGGGCGCCTGGTGGCTCAACTGGTGGAGCATGTGACTTGATTTTGGGGTCGTCGGTTTGAGCCCCACATTGGGGGTGGAGTTTACTAAGAAAAATAAAGTCTTAACGTTAATTTGAAAAACCCACTTGTACAAGTCCATATTCAAGAATACTTGAGAAGGGATTCCTGACTCAGGAGGATAACTACCAGATTCTAGATCATCTTACGATGAATTAAAAATGGATATACTTCGTATACTGGATGTTAGAATCAAAGACCAATAAAACTTGGGGGAGAATCTGGTTATCTTTGAGGATACTCTGACGGGCAAGGTTAACATCTATCAACTTAGAAAATAAGAATTTATTGGTAGGAGACTGGGATGTTGAAAATAAAGGGGACAAAACGAAGTTCCTCTGGGAAGGAGTAAAAGGAATTTCCTTTTCATAATCAAAAGAAATAGTTGGGAAGCAGCTTTTCAGTGGTAGCTTCTGAGAGCCAACACTATAACAGAACTGGATGTCTCAGTTCTCTGTGAATATACTTACACCATGGCCACTCAGACAAATTCACTTTTTCCTTTGTTTATGGAAACCCAATGAAAATAAAATTATGTCTTCTGTTAAACTTTTGACAATGGCTTAAAATGAACAAAGAAGAAAGCATACAAAAACAAAACAAAAGCCACTCCATAATATAATTTATTATCTTATCATAAGCTAATAAAAATCTGAGGTTTTAGTAGCAAGTAAAAGAAATTTAGAGTTAAGAAATTTAGAATTTATCTTTCTTATACTCTCAGTGTCTGGCTTCTCACTATATCTCCTAGAACTTTTTATTGATTTGTCAAGGAATTGTTAGCATTCTTTGGAAGGGAAATACTTTTTTTTTAAGTTTTATTTATTTATTTAAAGTAATCTCTACACCCAGTGTGGGGCTTGAACTCATGACCCTGAGATCAGGTGTTGCATGCTCTTCCAACAGAACCAGCAGGTACCCCTGAAAAGAAATAATTTTGTAATTATTTTATTATGGCTTAAAATTTTTCTTAGTACAATACATCATTTAGTAAAACCTTCACCACTTACATAGCAAATCAGTGTAATATATAATTGTGCAAAAGAAATTCTAAACAAAACAATAAAATTATTAAAATGTAAAATAGATTTATTTCTAATAAATTATTCAGAATTTATTTTTCAAGAAATTTGGTATATTAATAAAATGTATTAATTCTCCTGTGACAGAGAATATAGAAAAGGAAAGTGAAATGATGAAGAACAGGGACTTAGCCAGTCCAGTTCCTCCTATGAGCCAAGGTACAACAGAATTCCCTTAGACTGCATAAGGAACAAACTACTTCCAGACCCTTTCACTGATGTTAAAAATCATGTTAAAACAATAAACAATATGAATGTTTACTTTCTAACTTCTCCCATTTTCCCACTGCTTATGTTTCCTTTTCCTGAGATCTCAAACATTGCATTATTTAAATTGCCTAGCTTCTTTCCCGTTTCTCTTACATACATTAGCCTGTCTCTCGAGCTACCCTAATGGTGTTTCTTATGAATAATGTCCAAGTTGAGACCCCTTCCATTGAATGAGGGCCTTTCTTTCCTAGATGTGGTCAAAATAGAGAGTAAACAATTATATCGACCAGAATTCCTGTCCCTTCTAAACCAGCCATGTGAAAGCTAGTGCACTGCACTGTATTACTGTGTCAGTTATATTTTTGCCATATATTTGTATTGCAAAATATAGTCATGATTATTTGATTACTACTGATAGGTTTTACTTTGGCTGGGGCAGAGACCGAGAATGGAGAAATGTTTCTGTATCTCAGTTTAAATTGCTAATTTAATTAATAATTGCTACTTGTAAGCTTACAGCAGGTCATAAGAATTTGGTCCATTATTCAAATTCCAAAATTACAAAGGTAGGCTTTATTTTAATTTTTTCTTAATATATTCCCTAGATATTGATTTTGATGTTAAAATACAAAAACTAATATAAGGTTTAATCTCCACTTAAATGGACATAATAGGCCAATTTGGAGAAACATAAAAATATTTCAAAAATTATAAATTTGAAAATTTACCATAAGTCACAGCTAAATTACTTTTCAGTTGTATATTTAAAAGCAGAAAGCAGAAATTCAATGTAATGTAATGATATGAAATTCTCATTCAATAGATTGAGGACATAAACAATACGGGAACTGAATCAGCATCAGAGGTAAATGGACATTTCCTTTAATGAAACATCACCTAAAATTATCTGGTTCACAAATAATCTTTTAATTAAAAAATGAAAAGCATTTTTATTTTTATTATAATTATAGCAACAACAACAAAAAGGACAAAAGTATTTTGCAAAGCAAGATCATACTTTTGCACTTTCAAACACTAGCTTAGTGTCTTAAAAGTATGAAAAAAAAGTATGTTTTTGCTTTCATGGTTAGAGACACAAGTCTCAGATTGAGATACTCTGCCAAGACTGTGTATTTCTTGAACTGTTACTAATGGTCGAGATTGTTGAAAGCTAACATTTTTTAAAAGCAGGGTTTTTCCCATCATTTGTCTTCCTCTTTCCTCAGAGTTCTTGATAGTTTGTTTTGATTATCACATACTAGTAGAAAGTACAGTATCTAGTACCATGAAGGAATGTTCAACAACCACAAAAACTTTAGCTAATTCCTTTTTACCTAACAGAGAAGGTTAAGCGTCAATTTGATGGTGTGCCTAAAACTACAGCCACATAAATTGGAAGCAGTTTTATTTTAGGGACATGCGTTACATATTATAACTTACTTTATTTTTGAAAAAAGTTCAGAGGTAACAATAGATTAATAGAATTAATTAAAATGAATTTGAAAAACAACAAATTTAAGAATATTTTACTAGGACCAAATGCCAATGAGTATTGTTCTATAAGTGTTTTATAAATAACTTGGAAATACTGTTTGTTTTTCCTCACTAAATAATAGTTTTGTTAAGTAGTTAAAAACTTGCATGGAGCAAAAAGTCCTGTGGAGAGACTTTTTGTGTGTGTTTAAACGGAATCTACCCACCATCAAATTGATTTAGAGTACACTCACACGCCCACCGCCTTCTGTGGAACTAGTAGTGCACGGACAGCTAAATTCAGATGATGTCATGCGGTTTTATCCAAACAGCTGTATTAACACCACCTTCTAGGAAAGAAGATGCTCCTTGAACCTTGTCAACAATGGATTTCAGTTAAATTAACTCAATGTACAATGAATTCAGAGAAACAACTATTGAATAGAAATCTGTAAAAAATATATATAAATTTTTGTTCTTCGTAACATTGATGGCAATGTAATGAAACTCACCATTAATGGAGGCAAAATCCCATGAAACCTAAATTTTGGTTAGCAAGAAATATGCTAATTTTCTATTTTATAAATTAGGAAGGAGACGAATCACTGCTTGTAACAGTGGTACCTGTCAAATCACAAAAAACTTCTGGAAAGATGAAGAATTTTGAGGATCTAGAGAAAGAACGAGAAGAAAAAGAAAGGGTCAAATATGAAGAAGATAAAAGAATAAGATATGAAGAACAACGGCGATCTCTCAAGGAAGCAAAGTGTCTTTCATTGGTCGTGGTAATTTTTATTTTTATTTTTTTTAGGTACAAATCGAAGCAGTTAAGTTACCAGTATTTCCTTTTATGATTAACAGATGTGTTTGCACAATGTTTCTTAGGATGATGAACTAGAAAGCGAGGCAAAAAAAGAATCCCTTTCTCCTGGAAAACTGAAACTAACTTTTGAAGAATTGGAAAGACAAAGACAAGAAAACCGAAGGAGGCAAGCTGAAGAGGAAGCAAGACAACGTTTAGAAGAAGAGAAGCGTGCTTTTGAAGAAGCAAGGCGGCAAATGGTAAAACAAATATATATATAAAACATATTTTAAAACATATATATATATTTAAAGATTTTATTTTTAAGTAATCTCTACACTCAACATGGGGCTCGAACCAGGAGTTGTACACTCTACCAAGTGAGCCAGCAGATGCCCCTATAATATATGTATTTATATATAATGATATTATATATAATATATAATGATATATAACCTACAAATTATATTTTATATATGTCCTATGAATGTTATATATAAAAAACTTAATATTAGGGAAGGAAGCTGGCCTTAAATAAAACTCATTCCTATAAATTCAAGGAGATTGTCTATATAAAAGGGTCTGATTTTGAAACTATACATATTTCCTATATAAAACGCATCTGTATTATTTTCTAGTTTCCCTTTATGATGGGACATTTTACCTAATATGCTTTAATTTTCATTTTTATGTTATAAATTATAAATATGTAAAATAATAGTCAATGAACCTGGTTTCTCTTTGTTAGTTCAGCCTGCAGTGTATTTAATGACAGGGTACAGCACACGCACACTTTCAAGTGTAATCATAAGTGTACACTTAGTTTTAGTCCAGTTTTTCAAATATTTGAACTTATCAAAATAAGTTTACTATGGAATATGCAGTTTGTTATATAAGGTATGTAGATGTGTGTGTGTGTGTGTGTGTGTGTGTGTGTGTGTGTGTGTAGAGGTATGGAGTGTAGTGGTTAAGAGCATAGTTTCTGGAACCACACTGCCTGGATTCACATATCTATTGTTTATTTAGTGTGTAACCAGGGACAAGTTATTTAACCCCTCTATGTCTTAGTTTTCTTATTTGTAAAATGGTGAAAATAATTGTGTCTACTTCTTAAATTGTATGTGAGTTAATACAGAAAGCAGTTAATGTCTGGCATATAATAAGTGCTGTAAAATGTTAACTATTATTAATAACTATATCAATAAAAAATAAAATTGAAATAAGAAAATACTGATTCCAAATCTCATTGTAAAAATTTTTTGAATTTTAATGGAATATCTATAATTTTTTAAAAGTTTCAGAATTTCTTGATCACCTTTCATTAATGATGTTCTAAGGACTGTATCTACAAAAGTTAAATTCTCTAGACATTTGAAAATGTTATTACTTCTGGGTAATTATAATTGCATAATATGTACACACTTTAGCTACCAGTGGTGATCAATTTCGTGAAAATAGAAATAATCAAATCATAAATTTCAATAAATATGTAATTATAATTTTAATTATAAAATCCTAAAATTTGAATTTTATAAAAAATAGTTCCAGGTAATCTTTTATCTGATTAGTATAAGGAAAAGTACCATAGTTCATAGTAAAATATCCATGAAAATTACAAAATGAGAACTTTATTTTACTACAAAAGAGACTCTCTATAGATATACTTGAAGCATAGTAAGTACACACACACGCATTTTATGTTTTGTTCTGGGAGAGTTAATATTTATTAGAACTCTTAAATGACCCCTTAAATTCTTTCAAACACTCAATTTATCTATTTAAAAATTTGACTTTCATGGGAACTGTTATTTAACTTGAGTACATCTTTATTTGGAATTTCTCCAAATTTGAATACTTTATCAGATAAGAAATTATAAAGGAAGGGAAATTTGGTCAAATATATTAAGGGCAAGAAAATATTTGTGTGTGAGGTGGCCAGTTCTGTGCCTTTTGATTGATAATTCATTCCTGCCCTTGATGAATCTCGGTTCTTAGTAATGAGTTGTTTCTTGATTAGGTAAATGAAGAGGAGGAAAACCAAGACACAGAAAAAATTTTAAAAGGGTACCGCCCTGGTAAACTCAAACTCAGTTTTGAAGAAATAGAAAGACAAAGGAGAGAAGGTGAAAAAAGGAAAGCAGAAGAAGAAGCCAGGAGGAGAATAGAGGAAGAAAAGAAGGCATTTGCTGAAGCAAGGAGAAGCATGGTAAGATAGAATGTAACTGGAGAATGCCATTAGGATTCAGCTTTTTTAAGAGTATGTTAAGAGGGGGTGCCTGACTGGCTCAGTCAGTATTGGATGCAAGTCTTGGGGTTGTGAGTTTGAGCCCCATGTTGGGTGTAGCGATTACTTTAAAAATTTTTTAAATTTGGGGTGCCTGGGTGGTGCAGTCAATTAAGCATTCAACTCTTGGTTTTGGCTCAGGTTGTGATCTCGGGGTCTTGAAATCGAGCCTGTGTCAGCCTCCACGCTCAGCACAGAGTGCTTGAGACTCTCTCCCTCTGCTCCTTCCCCCTGTACTCAGGTACACACTCACTGTCTCTCAAATAGACCTTAAACTTTTTTTTAATTTAAAAAAAAATAAAATAGAGTATGTTAAGAAAAATAATTAAACTTTAGATATTATTTCTGGAATCTTTCAAAAGTAGGGATAGCAAATAAGCTTTAAAGTCTCCTATGGCATTAACACCTATCAGTTAAAGGTG
This sequence comes from Halichoerus grypus, assembly GCF_964656455.1. Classification (NCBI taxonomy): domain Eukaryota; kingdom Metazoa; phylum Chordata; class Mammalia; order Carnivora; family Phocidae; genus Halichoerus; species Halichoerus grypus. The sequence goes on along the minus strand of NC_135716.1, from coordinate 124,180,390 downwards.
TTTGCTTCAGTGTAATGTTGAGAAGGTTCTGATTAAGTTGCTATGCCTGGCTTAAAGGATTGAATATTATCTTCCTTCTCTGGGAAGGTATGTTTTCCAGAAGTATCTAAGCAGAGAGTTTCCTACTCTACCTTTCCTTCCATTCTCTCCATTCTTCTTTCCCTTCCCACATTTCCTCCTTCACTTCTTCCCTCCCTCCTTTCTTTCCTTCTTTCATTTCACCTTCCATCCCATCCAGTACATATTAAATGACCAAAGCCATTTAATCACAATTATTTAATTCTCCAAAATGCTCACCCATCACTTTTGGATATTGCTACCAAACTTAATTCCATCACAGAGTTACACCCCCTATACCACTTTTTAATGTTTGTAAAATATACAGTTATCTCACAAACTATTTTCAAGCAAGCTGACCTATAAATGCTGCATCTCCTTCTTGAAACATAAAAAGTAGGCTCCATGCCCAACATGAGGCTTGAACTCACAGCCCGAAGATCAAGAGTTGCAGGCTCTACTGATCGAGGCATCCAGGTGCTCCCCCTCTTCTTGAAACATTTTAATTGGCTTCAGTGATATCATGACCTGGTTTTCTTCCTATGTCTGGGGGAGCTTCAGGCACATATATCCACGTGTTTATTTGGCTTCATTACCCATCCAGATGCTCAAATCAGAAAGTTGGGAGTCTTAAAGACTTCCACCTTCTCATTCATGCCTCACATCCAGTCATTCACTAAGTTTCATTCATTCTACCTTCTAAATCACTCTAAAAATCGATCAGTTTTTCCCTCATTTCCACTGCCATTGTTATCCCTTCCTTGGGTCACCTATCTCCTCCCAGGTCACAGTTATCTCTAGCCTCAAACCAACTCCTATTTAATTTGCTTTCTTGTCTATAATCCATTCTTCTTTGTAAAGACAAGAGTGATCTTTCTTGCTCTCTTCTCCTTCTCTTTCTTTCTTTCAGGTAAATTTGTGTTACTATTTTGCTTAAGAATTGTCCACTTCCCTTAAGCAAAAATCTAAAAATTTTTTAAATCTAAAAAATTTTTTAAACTATTTCTTTATAATATTGTCCTAGTATATTTTTCCAGTTTCATTTCTTCATTCTTCCTTAATCTGCCATCTTTGTTCTGGACATACTAAATTTCTCCCAATTTCTTCAAAATACTGTGCTCTCATCCATCTCTGGGCCTTCATAAATGCTGAATGAAACCTGCCCCTCTTTCCTTTCCCCATGCTCTGCTGTCTCCTGTTCATATTTTCCATTTCCTCTGGGAAGCCTTTCCTGAGAACACAAGTTCCAAAGACATGTTCTTTCTGTGCATTCTTGTGGATTTTGTACTCCCCTGGCGTAGCACTAATGTTGTATTGTTGTTGCTTACAGCTATCGTTCTCACTCATGAGGCTTAGACTGTTCATCAGGCACATGGCACAAAGCATTCTAGCATAACAAATTTCCTATAAATGTTTGTGGAGTATATTAAAACTATCTTTTTAAAAAATAATTAACTTATTTACTTGCTCAGTAAATGCTACCCAACATGGGGCTTGAACTGACAACCCCACGATCAAGAGTTGCATCTCTACTGACTGAGCCAGCCAGGTGCTCCTTAAAACTATCTTGTGTGTAAAACTAGATAATCCTTGATTCACAAATGATTTCTACACAGAAACCCCATAAACATTGTGAAGGCACTTAATTTTTGGAGAATAAGCAGGTTCAGAAGTGATAGACAAGTAGTAGCTGTGAAGATCAGATCTAATCCCAGGGGCAGATTTTTAGGCTGAAACTGCCATGATTCACTAGTAGAAAAAGTGTAGGGAAGGAAAACTGCATTAAACCAAAACTCTAGTTTCCTAGAGGTATTTCTGTATCAGGAAAGAGAAAATTTATGTTGTTTTTTTTTTTTTTTAATCCAGGGCCATATTTTAATTTTGTATTATAGCTCAGTTAGCTCATATATTAATAAAAATTTTTGGTAATCTTTGGATTGTAAGACCATGTAAACATTGTTTCTGAGTTGAGTTTATTCTTTGGTAAAGCCTGTCATATATAAAACAAATAATTACCCTTTGCCTTCTTATTACCCTATGTCTTCTTTAGCCACAGCGTCATAATTCAGGCCAGAGATTTATTTTCTACTTTCAGGGGATAGAAAAACAGAATTAGGTAATTGCTTTTCATGGTAAAATGTATTCCAAGTCAGTGATTTAAAAGCAAAGTTTCTATTTGCAATTTAGGGATTGCCTTTATTACAGGGAATGATAATATAATAATAAAACTGCCATTGGGGGACTCCTGGGTGGCTCAGTTGGTTGGTTAAGCTACTGCCTTCGGCTCAGCTCGGGTCATGATCTCAGGGTACTGGGATCAAGTCCCACATGGGGCTCCCTGTTCAGCGGGGAGCCTGTTTCTCCCTCTGCCCCTCCTCCCTGCTCATGCTCGCTCGCTCTCTGACAAATAAATAAATAAAATCTTAAAAAAAAAAAACCTGCCATTGGGAGCTTACTATTGGGTATCAGACACACTATAAGTGTTTCCAAACTTTGTCATGACAACTATATGAAAAGTTGTTACAGATAGGGAAACTCACAGAGGCTGGGTAACTTGCCCAAGGTCACAACTTAATGGCAGTTAGACATGTAATTCATGAAATTGCAAAAAGATAGTCTAAATCATTATTTATAATTTTTATAAGGTTTTTGAAGGTTTGAATCCCACCTTTGCCACTTAATATTTGTGTTCACTCTGGAAAAGTTAGTGCCTGAGTTTCTCATCTATAATGGAGGATATTAATAATATCTACTTCATAGGATTACAGGATTAAATAAATCAATGTAAAGTGCTTAGAATTTACATGGCAGCTCATAAAAGTATTATTATTATTTAATTAACCAGACAGTAAATAAATTAGTACAAAAAAATTACAGCATTAAGAATGATTTTTATCTGATTATGAAAGAATCATGGGTTATCTAATTCATTCCGACAAAACCATGATTTAATGGAAATACTCTATTTTAATTAGCAGAATGGAAATTCATTTTAATTCAATTAAAAGTGTTCTCAGTATCAGAAAATCTTAATATCTAATTCAAATTACTCATAATACAAATTCAAAGGATTTCTTTGTGTTCACTGGAGCAGAAAACAGATGGTCACCATTTCCTCTGTAACCACAAAATACCTTAGTCTTATATTTTCTAGTAATTTCTCCCTTGTTTATTGTTTTATACTTTTGAAGAGATTTAGGTCTCCAAATTTTTAGTTCAGTGTGAAACCTTTCTATTCAAGTGATCACAGTTTCTACAAAAAAAATTTCCTTTTTTAAAAGTTTGTGTAATTTTGGCAAAAGTAATGAAAGAATTATTTTGAATAGGTAGTAGATGATGACTTCCCAGAGATGTATAAAACAATTTCTCAAGAATCTCTTACCCCGGGAAAACTGGAAATTAATTTTGAAGAATTACTAAAACAAAAAATGGAAGAAGAAAAACGACGAACAGAGGAGGAAAGGAAGCATAAGCTAGAGATGGAAAAACAGGAATTTGAACAACTGAGACAAGAAATGGGAGAGGTGAGATTTTAAGAAATACCATTTATATTCTCTAAATATTTATTAATATAAGTATTTTACATGTAGTATCTTCCGATAACTTTTTAAGTATTATTATTCACATAAAGGACACCCAGCATACCATGAGGCACTTGGTACAAGTTTTGGCATAGTTATGAGCACTTTCTAGCCTGCTATAACTCTGCTTCTTTCTTACTAGGTTAAAACATATATGATTGCAAGTGACTAACATACTACTGTAGTACCTTAAGTAAATATTTCTTCCTATATACCTCACAATTATGTGGTTATATTATGATGGAGAATTGTTTCCTAAAGTGCTTACTATGCCCATTTTTTATATTTATTTTCCTTGAAATAAACTGATTAGTCAAAATAAAATTACAAGAGTACCATGGATACCAATAGAACAACATCAGTTTGGCAAGTCTTTGAATCATTTTATTTTACTAAATTAGAAGATAGAACTCTCATGATAAATTTTCAGTATGATTTCTCTAGTATTGAAGTGAATTAAATAAATACATAAATATATATATCTACATAAATATAGACTGTACAGGGTCAGCTTCATGGGCATGCAACCAGGGCCCTCAGAGGACCCTGTGCTCAGATAGGTTGTGCATAAGGTTTAATGTTCTAAGGTTGCCATCTTGATTTTTAATTTAAAAATTTAATTAAAGTAAAATTTAAAACTTAAAATTTAATTAACACCGTAATCTTATCTTTGAATTTGTGTGTTTTAAGTGAAGGCTGCTTGGACAATGGAGCATGTGCTAGACTTTGAGCTGTGGCTCAAATCTCCTGTCCCCTGCCTCTCTATGGTGCATTCTCAGCTCTTTTCCTATCTCCTGATGCCCCAAGGCCCTTTCTAAAGGGTTCTTTCCCACAGCTGCCACCCTCCATCTGGATGGCCAGTTGTGTAAGCAGAAGAGGGGAGATAGAAAAAGGGGGCCAGCATTCCACTGTCACCCTCGGCCTCTGATGGGGGGTAGTAGCTCTTGGCAGCAACATGAACAGGGTCAGGGATCAGCACACAGCCCGGTGACTTGGGGTGAAACGACTAGTTGTTGTCCCAGACTCTAACTGGCAGTGATGTGGCATGTTTGGCAGGCAACTTGGTGGGGACCCTTTGCCAACTCCTGATCTAGGAACCGAATGGGATCCTATACAGAGGTTGCAATCTCGTAGAAGTTGCCTCTTTTGTCATGGGCTGGGGCAATGGACCTGTGGGGATATTTACTTCCTTGCCCCAGACAATCGAGAGACTATAAATACTATATAAATATATAGGTAGTAATATCATGAATATACTGTAGGAAAATATTCCAAGGTCTAGCCTTATTTTAAAAATGTAATACCATTTATTTTATAAAGGATGACGAAAATGAATTGCCTAGAAAAACTTGTAAATTATATTAGTTCAATCATTAATTTTGACCAGAATGATTTGGGAACCAATGATAGGAGGTACATAACAAATTTGTTAGGTTTCTGTTATTTTAGGAGTTGTCTGTTTTCACCCACATAGACTAAAAAGTGAAGGTAGTATAAATAAGTTCTCTTTTTTCCCCTTTGGTTGAACCAAGAAATTAACCCTCATGTTGTATCGTCCACTGTGACCCCACCCCTCTGCACCTTCATTCCCCTTCCCTACTAACCCCTCCCCACACCTAGAATTCTAGGTCTTCTCCAGGAAAAGTATACCAGGAATAACTGCATTTTTTTCTTAACATTTCATATAGTGAGATTAGGGTTTAGTGTAAGAAGTATACAAAGAACTAGTAATAAACTGTGAAAAGCCAAGGGAAACCAGAATAAAAAGTATTTAAGATAAAATGGTTTAAAGAATTGGAGCCCAATTTTGGTGGACTCTTTCTTGGCAGGATATAAAATTGAGACTAGAAGTGATATGTATCAAATGTAGGGATTTTGCCAGGCTGTATTGTAGAAAGAGTTCATTCAGTTAACTTGAATATTAAGAGTGATAATCAGGAGCGCCTGGGTGGCTCAGTCGTTGGGCATCTGCCTTCAGCTCAGGTCATGATCCCGGGATCCTGGGATGGAGCCCCACATAGGGCTCGCTGCTCAGCGGGAAGCCTGCTTCTCCCTCTCCCACTCCCCCTGCTTGTATTCCCTCTCTTGCTGTGTCTCTGTCAAATAAATAAAATCTTGAAAAAAAAAAGTGATATTTATTAGACTATCATCAAAACAAAGACAGGAGGAACTTTAGGATACTCTGGCTCTATATAGAGATAAAAAAATCATGTCCAGGGGGCTAAGTGACAAGGCAAAAGGCCACACGGTATCAAAATCAGAACTAGAACTTGTATCTGACTCCCAGCCCACTGTTCTTACAATTATAGTTCATCTTCCCCTAAACATGGATTTTCCTATGGTTCCTAGTTTGTATAAAGATTTTATTTGACAGAGAGACACACAGCGAGAGGGAACACAAGCAGGGGGAGCGGGAAAAGGAGAAGCAGCCTTCTGCTGAGCAGGGAGCCTGATGCGGGGCTCAGGCCCAGGACCCTGGGATCATGACCTGAGCCGAAGGCAGACGCTTAACGACTGAGCCACCCAGGCGCCCCATAATCTTGATATGCATATTTTAGTTTTAGGAGGTTATAATGAAATATTAAATGAAGTCTTGAGCCATATCCCATAATGAAATATTTTAAATAAGATGTTATCTAAAGTCTTAAATTTGTAGCATTACTTTTAATCAGTAAATTTAGTAATTGTATTTAGGGAACAGGTTATTTAAGCTTTATTTTTGGCTTCAAGTAAGAAATGAACACCTTTTGGATGGTTTATTGTACAAACTAATTTTCTAGTATTTAATATATAAAAAAATTTTTTTTTTGAAGGAAGAGGAAGAACATGAAACCTTCGAATTGAGTAGGGAATATGAAGAATTAATCAAATTGAAAAGAAGTGGCTCTATTCAAGCCAAAAATCTAAAAAGCAAGTTTGAAAAGATTGGACAATTGTCTGAAAAAGAAATACAGAAAAAAATAGAAGAAGAACGAGCAAGGAGGAGAGCAATTGACCTCGAAATTAAAGAGCGAGAAGCAGAAAACTTTCATGAGGTATACTGTGTTTAAGAGTTACAGTATAGTAATTACGATGAACTTAGAAATATAACATTGACTTTGAAATATGGTACTTAACAATTAACCATAGGTATATATAATAACCCGGGAACTAAATAGCAAAAGCACATTAAGATCTTAAGAGACTTCAAAAGGTTGCCTCAGTCTAGCATTGTTTCAAAAATGGCTTTTATTAGAATTAAATAGCCTATCGTGAACATCACTCTGGAAAAAATAATTTAAAAATATTTATGGCACAGGATGCCTGGGTGGCTCAGTTGGTTAAGCATCTGCCTTAAGCTCAGGTCATGATCCCAGGGTCCTGGGATTGAGTCCCACATCAGGCTTCCTGCTCAAGTGGGGAGCCTGCTTCTCTCTCCCTGCTGCTCCCCCTGCTTGTGTTGACAATAAATAAAATCTTTAAAAAATATATTTATGGCACAAATTTTAGTTTGAATCATTAGAACCAATGTACATATGGGTTAAAGTAAACTCCAGAGATTATTCATACTTAAGGATGACGCCAGTAAAGCTTAATGATCTGCTCAAAGTCATGCCAATAATTCAGTGACAGAGCCTAAATTAGAATTCAGAGGACATGAATTTGAAGTACCTCCAAATATTAAAAAGGCAATTACTAGATGACCCATAATGTTCCTTCCAACCTAAGGTCTAGTTCCATGATTATGAATATTGCTTTAAATATGATCTGGAGAATTTTTTCTGCCAGAATTGCCATTTTATAATACTTAACAGCATTTAACTTATGTTCTTCTGGCAATGAATTTTCATCAAATAATCAACTAATAAAGCAGGTGTGGGAAATTGGGCAGGCCTTCAGAGACTGTTAGAAGACAGAATGAAGAAACTGATGCAAAACATGCATGCACCTATTTTTCTTATATAGGCAATTATTTTAGAGCTTGTTTCAGAATTTCCTTCAGTTGGATGTGGTATCCTGAAGCAATTTCTTAGTACTGTGAAATATAAATGGTGAGACTTCCAGACAGATCCATTAAAAGTCTAAGTAGTTTAGAAACTATACCTAAGGTACTTTAGAAACCCTGAATTAACTGTACCTATAACCCCACTCTACTAAAACCTCCCTCAAAAGCCACCAGTGACCTCATTATCACCAAATTGTTTTACAGACTCGTTGTTTTAATAGTTTAAAACTCTGCACTTAGATTATCGCTTATTTCCATGGTTTCCAACTCTTACCCTAAATAGATGACTAACCACCTACTTCAACTCAGTGATTTCCCCAACTTCCTTCCAGCCAATGCCTCTTGCAGTTGTCTTTCCACTTACTCTACCTGCAAACACTCGTATGCCATTTGACCATCAATATATTTTGTTGGGTGAAATTCATCTCAAAGACAGTTATTAGCGAAGAAGGGTGAGGAAGGAAATCATGAAGTGGGAAGTAACAGAAATTGCATTTTTTCTATATTACATAGGAGGGTGAAGAGTGATGGACAATCTTGTGACAAGGGAGTATTTTAAGTTGTTAAAATGTAACATCCCTACCCTTTTCTGTTAGTACTATCAGCCAGCACAGAGTTGGTTAAGCAAATAAAATACACTGGGACTCCAGTGATATTGTATAACCTTTACACTGGGAGAAAAGGGTTCTAATTGTCAGGAGACTGTTATTCAAATAAAACTTTCATTTTTCACAAATTAAGGGATAGTGAAAATCTCCACATCTGAGTATAGCACAAATATGTAAACCAAACATGAGTCATTATTTTGTGCCTATAAATGACAACTTCGTAACTATTAAAGCTTTAGTTCTTGTTGGTTTCTAGAAAACAAGTAATTCTTATTCTTGGCCCATTTTCATAAAGGAAGAAGATGTTGATGTCAAGCCTGCAAAAAAAAGTGAGGCCCCATTTACTCATAAAGTGAACATGAAAGCTAGATTTGAACAAATGGCTAAGGCAAGAGAAGAAGAAGAACAAAGAAGAATTGAAGAGCAGAAGTTACTACGGATGCAGTTTGAACAAAAGGAAATTGATGCGGCACTACAAAAGGTAGCAGGCTTACATACTCTATTTTTCAAATATGCTCTTAAAACATTGAGGGATTAAAAATTTTTTAATAGCTTTCAGGTCAGTGTAATGTTTTATAAAGGACACATTGTAGTAGGCATATTTACATGTTCTTTGGGAAGCAAATACCCATTCACTCAGGAAATTCTTTTGCTAAACCGTTGTCCTGAAAATGCTACTTTAAACACCAACTTGAATGTGCTTATATTTAATATAGAAAAGAGAAGAGGAGGAGGAGGAAGAGGGTGGTAGCATCATGAATGGCTCCACTATTGAAGATGACGAGCAAACGAGATCAGGAGCTCCGTGGTTCAAGAAGCCTCTAAAAAACACATCGGTTGTAGACAGTGAGCCAGTTAGATTTACTGTTAAAGTAACAGGAGAACCCAAACCGGAAATTACATGGTGGTTTGAAGGAGAAATACTGCAGGATGGAGAAGACTACCAATATATTGAAAGAGGAGAAACTTACTGCCTGTATTTACCAGAAACTTTCCCAGAAGATGAAGGAGAGTATATGTGTAAAGCAGTCAACAACAAAGGCTCTGCAGCTAGTACCTGTATTCTTACAATTGAAAGTAAGAATTAATCACTTAATCTAGAACTTTTATTCTATTTAAATTTTTTTCCTTTAAAAAAAAAATCACTTTTCTTCTTCTCTTTTTTAGCTGACGACTACTAGCTCCCCTTCCCTCTCCCTGGAACTTTCTCTCCCCCCCCCCCCCCCCGACTTTCTTACTACACCCATGTTTTCTGTGGCGGGGCCAAAATGGAAACCGGAAGTGCCACTATGTTGACTTTTTATTCCTTTTCATAATAGTCTTCAAAACACAAGCTCATCTAAGGAATAACTTCTTCCTTTCCAAATGATCACCAGATTCATCACCATATTATGCAGAAGTTAAGGTGTATCTAATGGGGTAAAATGGAGAATTTACTCAATTGTTAAAATACATTATTTTGCATGAAAGAATGTCATTTATGAGCTATTTTCACCGAAAATTAGTCCAAGATAGTAGAGACTTAATGAATTTGGAACCTATCAATTTGAGTTTTCCTTAATACATCATTTTCCTTGTAGTTTCAAAGTCTTTCTGAAGCAGAGAGGGGGAAGGGGTGCCATTCCTTTCAAGGGAAAGGGGAAGCATGGAGAACAAAAGGACTTTAAAGAAACAATTGCCAGAGAAAATTTAATGGAAACCATTGCCTATAGAGTTCTGAATGTTGAGAATAAATATTAACATGTACTTTTCAAATGTGTGTAATATATATTCAAGCTTATAAAGCCAATTTATGTTGTGACCTAGCCTAAACAAATTGTTTATAGTGAGAAAACTTTGTATCACTAGTTTATGCAGGAGAAAACACTTTTAACATAATGAACGATTTCAAGATCTAAGAAAAAAAAATGGCACAATCTTCAATTTTAAAATCTGGTCTTCAAGTCTGTAAATAACTACCATGTTCTAGTACCAAGTTGTTTTGTATTTTAGTTTTCTGGAAAACAACTGTATTTTACAATGTAAACTCAGTAAAGTAACTTCTGTATTAAAAAATAAAGTCAATATTTTAGAAAAGAAAAACACTCCTTTATAATATTGATCAATGTACATTTATTTTTTTTATTGAGGAAACCATAATCAGTACAAAATTACAGCAATCATGTGCCCTTTTACATACAATGTCATTAAAGCAAACTCTAAACCACAGTTTGTAAAGTATTCAATTTACCTCAAGTCCAAGCTGCATCTCCCTAAGACACTGTTCCCATCACAGTAGCCATTTTAAGCCAATCTTCTTTTTACACACGGGTAGTTTCTGTAGAGAACACTTTTCTCAGGACGAAAATGCATCGAGCATGCATAAGAAAAAATATATATATATATGCGCAAATACATTTAAGAGTTTCTATAGGGCTATCATTGAAGAAAATAAAACCTCGGGATTTGCTTCTTAAAAGCACCAATTTAAAAAATCCCTCAGAAATTTATACTGTGGCAAGAAAACTCAAGTGACTAAACAAAAAATAAGGTTATTTTCAGAGTCAAAATTACCTTTAGTATTGTTAAAATAATTTTAAAATGAGGCAGAATTTTCAGAAAATAAAAAGACATCCTCATTGATCATTTCTACATCCTTATTCTAGACAACAGATGTTTGCAGATAGAGCTGGTTCTCCTGGCAGAGTATTCAAACAAATGTTATCACTTCTGCATATATTCCTATTTCCCTCTTAAGGTACTCTGCTACTCCTACCCAAACCCACCCTTATGAATTAACTACCAAGGTATTTGTCTAAGGAAATATTTTATAATGTTTATAAACAACTAGTATCAAATCATTAGTTTTAGTATTAAAACCATTTTCATTAGTTAAAAATAAAAGTATACTTTTCATTTCTAAAAGAAACATCAAACCATAAGAATTCTACATAACACCACACTAAAATATCATTAAAAAATGAAACACATTGTCAAGTTTTTAAGTGCTAAATAAAATAAATCAGTTCAATTTCAATCTAAACATTGTTTCTACCACTCCTAACATCCATTGCATTCAAGTCAACTGGCTCACCTTTTCTGCTTTCCATTTATTTCAAGGTTAAGATTAGCGCCATTTAAAAAAATGCAGTATCAGTGAAGGCTTATGGTAATGAATAAAAAAAACTCGAGATAGAAACAATGCCCCAATATCTATTAGCATTCATCTATATTTTATAAAAATGCAAACTACAACTAACCAAAACTTGACAGGCTCTTAAGGTTCAAAGAGCTCCTTTGTATTATCAGTCTTAACATACCTATCATTGACTATTAAAATAAAACATACACACACATAAATGTGGTGCAGTAACTATATAACTTACAAAATTTAACAGTTCATGGAACATTCAAGATCAAGCGAATAGCACTTTAAAATGAAAAGTGATCAAAAGCAGGTACATTACACCCTATACCATATTATGTATGGGAATACATTTCATATTTCTCAATTATGATTTGCCAATTTTACCTTCTACATTGAGCCCTTCTATGGTCCATGCTCATCGGCTCACCAATGGCATACACTCAAAGGATTCCTCTTTATGGGTAACTATCTCAGGACCTGATTTTATGAGCTATGATTTGGTGCTTGCAGCATCTTCAGCACTGTGTGTGAAAATGAAGGCAGTATTTTTGAATATTTTTCTTTGTTGTAGAGATAAGCAGGAGTTTTTAAAAGGATCAGCACATTTTAGAAACTGAATAAACAAAACTGATATGATGCTGCTTTAATACATTCATCTTAACTCAAAATATGTACCAGTTAAAATCATCTATAAAGAACACAAACATTTTAAACTGGCAAAAAATAAATGCAGCGTCAGTTATTAAAGTATTATAAATCAGAAAAATACTGGTTGCTATACAGATTATGAAAGGTTATTTGCTATACAGTTAACATTTCACTGATGCACATGCCTTATCAAAAACATACTGCCAGTATTCCTTATAATTTTTTCCTTTTTCAGTGTATATAAAGATTATGAAAACTGAATTGTCTAAAAAAAAAAAAGTCATAATAAAACTCTGACCCATAATGTCCTTACTGAATTATTATACTTCAAGAATAAGAAAAAAATAAAGACTCCAAGCTTTGGAGGGCAAAGAAAATGTCCTGTCAATCATAAAAAGATTGTGAAGGCTGTTGAAGTTTCTAACCAAGTGATTTCCTAAATCTAGAAAACTGTAATTGCCCTTTCTTAATTTTAACAATCCCTCTATAGTTGGGAAAAGATCACAAAAAGTTTGGATGTAGTTCAATTACAGCAGCAATCTACTCATTTTTTTCGTTTTCATAAAAAAAACAAAAAAAAAAACCCCAAAAAACAAAAAACCAAAAACCATTACCCAGAAATGTAAACAGTTGTTTGAACAACTTACAGACTTTCCACTGAAATGGTAGCATAAATAACAAAATACATTTTGGGGAAGCAGTAGCAGATTGCTTTTGAATTACACAACCACAAAAACCTCACAGGGACAACATTAATGTACTGAAATATTTATTTATATATGTCCTTAGGTTGTGCTTACCTGTTGCTTTTTGCAGCAGAACCTAAGGTGGAAGGTCTGGGAAGGCACTGTGAAGTATAAATAATTGCACTGTTTGCAATTAATAAAGATTTTAAACCTTAAATGAATCAAAATCAACAGCCTCCAATTTGTGAGTTATGATACTGAATCCAACTGAACTATTTCTTCAGTTTAATTAATAAATGCACCACTTTCCTAAAAGGTCATCTATAAAACAGTATCATGCAAAATACTGAAATTGTTCATGTCAATAACCCTACTCTTAAAGATAACACATAACTAACTCCTTATTAAACTTGAAACTAGAACTATATATCCATATCTAAATAAGGGCAAGGGAAGTCACTCCACGTTCTATAAAACAATCAAAAACATTTCAAAATATCTATAATGAACTGAACTGCTATTTTCTACCCTGTAAGTAATCTCAACATTTATGTTCTTGTACATCTCCCTTAATAGTATATTCAGAACAACTGGTGCTCCCCACCAATGAAAGAACTAATATATATTTATGAAATGGTGTTAAACTGCTACATTGCTTAATATTCGCAAACTGAAAACCACTTCTGTCTGATACATTTCAAGTCTTTCATATTAATATAGAAGATATGCATATTGTACACTGAAAAACAATATATTTTAGGAGCACCAATGAGTAATACTATTCAATTTTAATGATCAGTTTTCTTTAGCTATAGCTAAAGCATATCAAAAATACTTACCCATTAAGCTCACTTAAAAAAAAAATACAGACCTATGTATTATTCTATGTTAAATTAAGAAGCAGTTATGGTTTTCCAAGATATCAGCACTGTATTCCAACATAATATTCACACAAAGTATGGCATTTACATTATGTGGAACATTGACAAAAAGATACTGTTGCAGTTCATCAATTTGTCATTCTGATGTACTTACAGTGCAATGCTCCTTGAAGGAACACAATCAAGGATGATACACAGCACAGTCCTCCTCACCCCTACAGAGCTAGTTCTATACTGGCTGGATCAAACCTGCACTTCAACAGACAATGGCAAGACAGACTGTATTTGCATGTAGTCTAATATATTAATATGCAAAGAGCCAACAAATATGCAAAGAGTAAACAATGGATTTCAACAAAATATCAGAACTTCAGCATGAGTGTTATAGAGTAATAAAAGTGATTTCAAGTACATAAAAAATTAAGTTGATTCAATGATTGGACTTGTGCATTTACAGAACAAAGCTTATCTATACTGCAAAAAGAAAAAAAAAAAAAAGAAAAAAGCTTGAACATTTCCATACCCCAATAATGTTTCAATGGCAGATGCACTGTAGCTATACTTTTTGCATACTATTCACTTTTCTACCCTAAATTTAAAAAGAAACACACTAATATTGTATACATTGAAAGTTTCTTTACATGAAAAAACTTCTTAATCAACTACTCATATTCACTATCCGAAAACTGTTTAAAAATTAGTTATGCTGAAACAGTCTTGGAAATCAAGTAATTATTAAATTAAGAACAGAAAGGTTAACTGTTATAGCAGCAGTACAGATCTGAAACAGTGGTCATGTATAAAAGGAAATTTCACTGTTAATGCAATGGAAGTATGCCAAAAGATCACTGTACACACATGCAGGTTTTAATCAAACAGAAGGAAAAAAAAATGAAGATATCAGGATTACTTGTGCTGAAACAGCCAAATACAATAAATGGAAAAGATCCTCCAATCTACTACTATACTGCAAGGGGGAAAAAACATGCCAGTGTTTAAAAACTCAATTAATATTTCATGGGGAAAGCTTATATATTTGTGTATATGTATCTTAATTTATCATTGCTAAGAAATTATGAATCCTTTAAATACCCACATATCCAACTTACCGACACAGGAGGTTTCATATCATTTATTGTAAAGCACAAAACAGGCATTTTAAAAGTGAAAGTATACATTGAAAAAGTACATTTATATCACAAAGCATTGACCACATAATAGTTGCAAATACATTTGCTGGAATGTGTACATCTACACTAAATACTAAAAACAAACCAATTTTCATTTCTACACAGAAATATTAACCTCCTATCAGTAGTGATAGATATTTTGTACATTTCCAAAAAAAAAAAAAAAAACACTATTTTAAACCAAAAACAAATTAAGATCTTCATCAAGTCGTCTGCATCCATATATTTAACAAAGGTTTTTTTCCCCCACACAATGAAGCAAATACTGTATTGTCCACTTCTTATTATTGGCCCTGTGCAGAAGAGATACATAAGAAATACACAAAAAGTTAAAGAAAATCCTTTAAATGGAGCTAACTCAGGAGTGAATCCTTTAAGAAAGAAAAACTGGTTAATATAAATGGTGGTGGCTTCTTGCATGATTTGCAAATCCCTGGGGGAAAAAAATTTATTTTTAAAATCAAAGGCATTGTAGAAATATTCAGCACTCAGATGCCAGAAGCATTTATAAAAAACAAACAAAAAAACCCAAACAATACACCACAGTACTTCATTTAGTTATGCTATGCCAGATAAAAATTAAAAAGGCAAACATAATCCCAGACAAAACAGTAAACATGCAGAAAACATGATTGGAATAGAAATCAACACATTAGCAAGTTTCGTATACCTGAGGTGCTGGAGGATGCTGTGGCATTCCCTGGGGACTTGTCTGGGCATAGTAGGCTGCTTGTTGTCTATAGTACTCAGCCCAGGCTGCACTATAATCTGGCTGACCACCTGGTGGAGCACCAGTAGGAGCAGGAACTGCTTGACCTTTGAGAAAACAGAACAACTTTGTTGCTGTAACCACAATTAAAAGCCCAAAAGAATCTCATTTCTAATAAAAACAATACCTTGCTTCTTGTAATATTCCTCCCAAGCTTTTGAATAATCTTGTGTCTGCCCTTGTTGACCTAAAAAAAACCCCCTAAATTTTAATACAAAATTATATCCACTGTAAGTACAGGTTATAAAGACAAGCACAGAGGGTCAGAATTGCTCCTGTTTTATTTTATATATTCATTAGTGTCCTATTTTAAATATTCATTAGAAAACTACTCTTGTAATTAAAAAAAATCAGAATGCTGTTTCTTTTTGCCTTATTAATATTAGTAACTTTTAGTTCTAGAGTATCACTATTAAGAAAAAGCAAAATCGAAACCGTGACAGTTTTAACTAGGAAAGGAGAAAATTTAGGTATCTTGATTCAATACAAAATTTATAAATATGTTCTAAAATGAGTTTGGAAAGTAC
The DNA here is from genome assembly GCF_964656455.1 of Halichoerus grypus. Lineage (NCBI taxonomy): Eukaryota > Metazoa > Chordata > Mammalia > Carnivora > Phocidae > Halichoerus > Halichoerus grypus. Next base: position 124,164,331 of record NC_135716.1, on the reverse strand, counting down.
TTCAAGTAAGCAATCTATGGTACCCTGATACTGATGCTGGGCACAGGGATGGGGGAGACCATTATTTTTTGTCTTATTCATTTGGATGTTACACTATAGATTTTAAATAAAATGTAAATCCTTGATGGAGAAAAAGAACATTTTTGAGAAACAAACAAAAAACACCTGAAAGCTTTTAAAGACTTTATTAAGATCTGGTCAAGATTTTTGTTTCCTGATTAGTAACCTACAAACTGTGTGTACAAAGACTAATCTAATCTTCAAGATATTTTTTAATAAGATGTTAAAAGTTTCAATACGATGTATTCAAATCACAACAAAATTATATTAAAAGTAAGCTGAACAAAGGACATAAAGAACAATTACTGAGAGGTTCAAAGCAACAAAACCAATGAAACACAAAACTCAACAGCTTTCATAAGCAGCTATTTTTCTAGGCAGTGTAACTCCTGAATGACTAAAGAGACCTAACAATCTAAATACAATGCACAAAACTAAAATTGGCTCTGGATTAAAACCAACTTAACAAAACTCACACAACAGCTACAAAAGCACTTTTCTGACAACGAAGGAAATTTAAATATGGTCTGTATGTTGATATTACTGAAATAATTTAAAAGTCTGCAACTTACTTTGTAAAGGCTCAAGGCACAATATATACGTACACACGCACAGACACAAAGTACATATGGTAAGCTTTTAAAAAGTGTTGAATTTGAGTAGAAAATATAAATATGGGTGTTTGCTGTACTATTTTCTAATTTTCCGAAGGTATATAATTTTTGAAAAAAAAAAAAAAGGTGGGGAGAAAGAATGCGTATTTTCTCATTTAGCTCCTTTGTGAATTTTATTTAGCTTATAATTACTTGACCTGATGAAGTACGGCTAGACAAAAAATACTGAAGCATAGACACAGAGAAAGCTGTTTTTATGTTTGTTGGATGTTGTCAACAAGGTAACTTTATATAGTTGCAGAAATTAGTGTCTATCAGCATCACAAAACTGGCTGAAGAACAGAAGCAATTCAGTGAATAAAATTTTAACATTTATGAGTAACTTTAAAAATCCAGGAAAACCCCCCCTTCTATAAATATAGGCAACAGCAAAGAAATCCCATGTAATATAAACAAAATTCTCTTATTTTTGCGTTCCCTAATCATCTTCAAAGAGGAAGTGAGTTTAACATTTTATCCTATGAGACACAATTCAAGCAAATCTGAAACAGGTTTCAATATTTAAGACAACTGCCAAATACCCCAGGGTATCAACAGTAATAAAACTACACAATGTGTCTTACAAACTGTACACTTGAAAACCTGCTGACTTAAGGCCAAACTTGGTTAAGACAGCAATTTCTACCTTGGGTTTACAAAAAGGAACTGATCATTGTTAGATACTCATTTTATAGGCAAAATAACTAACATGGTAGAAACAGGGAGACACATTAAGAAAATTCATCAAACTCAAATGTTCCTTCCCCTCCCCCCAACTCAAATATTTCTGTGGGAAGTGAAAGGTAAACATATTAGACTCTAAGAAAAACAAACACTTGGTAAGTAGTAAACACCTCACACTCCTTTCTTGAAGGTGTCCAAAGAAAAACTTAACTCATTCCTCCAATCTGGGGGACAAATGTGATTCATTTTGCCCTGCTGAAAAGTAAAGAAAGAACTCTTCCTATCTACTTGGGACTTGGCTATCCCCTAACCTCTTGTGCCTCTCTGCCCCTTTTAGGAATGTCCTTAGCTTGCTCCCTTTATCCTTAGTTCAAAAACTGTTTGAGGCCAGATAGTTTAGTTTATACTTTAGAACATTACTTAATATTTACATATAGGTTTACAATATATAAGGTTTTACTTTCATTTCATTCAAGAGATGAGACTTGCCCGAGTTCACATGTAACATTCCTGAGCCAAACCTGATTGAATAGATTTCACTCTAAATTCTCTCTCTAAACACCTGCATCTTTCCCACAACCACTTTCCCCACCACACGACCTCCATCACCCATCCCCTGGTCTTTACACCAAAGGTGCAGTGTCCACCATATCAGTGCTTAACATTAGAAGGGCCTTCCTCAACTCCCAACTTTTCCAAAAATGCCTTCACTAGCCGTCTTCCAAAGGGCAACTGCCAGTCTCTACTTTGAAATCCTTTTTCATCTCTCTTTAGGGTGTTTACTTATTACAAAAGTTCCCTTCACTCTAGCTTCAAAAATACCTACTCTTCTATGTTGGCTGCCATTCCTTATTAAGACTTAAAATTTCCTTCATTAACCCTCTAATAAACTCATCTTTGTGAATTTCTCTCCTAAATTCTGTTGGTGTTAATCCGAGGAAATTTAGAATTGTTTCAGAAAATGAAACGAATTTAAAAACTTAACCCGTTTCAAGAGGTTTAATTACTTGTAAGTGAACAATGACAAATTCATAGTGTTAGTGGGTATTTTCTGTTAACAGAAAAAGCTGGAATTTGCCTTCAAAAGCTGGGACAGCCTACCTAGTTTGGTAAAGAGGGCACTGGGATGTCCAGAGTCCTAGAAAATCACAGCTCTGCCACTGGAAGAGTTCAACATGGCCTCTCCCAATAGGGGACTTAGATTTGGAGATACAAGATTTTTATCTCCCTAATATTTTATTACTTTCTTCCCTTTCATTTAAAAATCTTGAGGGCATCTGGATGGCTCAGTCAGTTAAGCATCCGACTCTTGATTTCGGCTCAGGTCATGATCTCAGGGTCGTGGGATCAAGCCCCACATCGGGCTCCACGCTCAGCACAGAGTCTGCTTCTCTCCCTCTGCCCCTCCCCCTGCTCAAGCACTCTCTAAAATAAATAAATCTTAAAAAAAAAAAATAAAAAATTTTTGAAAACTGTCTTAGTCAGTAAAGCATGTGACTTGATCTCGGGGTTGTGAGTTCAAGCTCCACGTTGATATACAGGCTACTTTAAATACATATGCATGTACATACATACATAAAAATCAATCTTGAAAACTGAACTGTTAGTTTTATGCTTTAAGGTCGCTTATGCGCAGTTGTTCTAAAAGGATCCTAAGGACCAGTAATGCACCTAGGAGAAATTAAGGTAGTTAAGCAACCAATCATTTAACAAAAGAACTTTTAAAGGAAAAAATAAATGGACTTTGTAGCTAACATTAAAGACCTGGCAATTTAACATTATTTCCTTTAAGATTCACATGTGAGAGAATCATTAAACTAATCCTTTGCTCAATAAATTAACAGCTGATCAATGTCGTGCTATAGAAAAACACAGAACTGGGAAAAAAAAAAAAGGTGGGGGTTAAGGAGGCTCTGAAGCCAAACATAGTGTTATTTAACTATTTCTGTAACATTTTTCTCCACAAAGGAGTCAACAGGGTCCAGCGTACTATCTATAAAATTAAAATTTTACAGTCAGTAAAGGTAGAAAATGAAAAAAGAATGGCAAGGTGAAAAGTCTATCCTTAAAAATCTGAATGGTAATAAGACCTCACAGATTACATTCAACACGCATCCCTCACTTTGGGCAAGTAAAATATAAAAATACTAAACAGTAATTAATGGCCATGCTGCAAATGAATGGTAAAATACACTAAAACACAAGTTGCACTAATTCCCCAATAATTTTCTAGGTCCACAAACAGGCCTATTTTTACTCATTTTTAATATTAACGTAGGGAACATCTCTGGCTTATTAACCACTGTGAAAATATAAGCTGGACCCAATGATTTTTAACTGCAACAATTTAATTGCAAATCCTCTAATCTTTAAAATGGTGACACTATTTAACACAAGTTATTAGAGTGACCGTAAGTCCTGACAGAATACCATCCTCAGTTATTCTCAAAACTATCCAAATCTGGACAATAAATTATGTGATCACCCTAAATAGAATATACTGTTTTGAGGAAAAATAATTTTTCTTTAAACAGAAATCAAGCTGGGTAAAACATTCTTATCACCAGGTAAATGTATCCCACACAAAAAAGATTAATATAACTACCCTTCTGGAAATTTTTCTTTCTGTGGAGGATGACAAAACATCCATGGGCTGAGAAATTTAGGCTGAGAATCTCAAACAGACTGTATCTTCTGAGAAAAATTCTAGCATCTATAGATTCATTCTATTCCAGTGAAGGATGGATAAGTTTATCTGTTTAGCTTTCATTTGTGGTAAGTGGCTGTGGTATACATGTGTTAATTTTAAATGACTAACACCACAAGCTTCTAAAAGCAAAAATTATCTGTTCAGAAATACAGTTGACCCTTGAACAACTCAGGGTTATAGGCACTGACCCGTGTACAGTTGAAAACCCACATGTAACTTTGACTTCCCCAAAACTGCTAATAGTCTTCTGTTGAGCAGAAGTCTTTACAGATAACATAAACAGTTGATTAGCACCTATTTTGTATGTTTACGTATTACATACTGTATTCTACAATAAAGCAGGCTAGAAAAAAAAATACTAAGAAAAATATAAAGAAAATTCATTTATAGTACTGTAAAAGAAAATCTACTTGTAAGTAGTCCCGCTAAATTCAAACTTATGTTGTTATTAAGGGGTTAAGAGCATAATACCAGGTTCCAAGTGGTCCCAGGAAAAGGCCAATTTGGGAGATAGACTTGGGATTTACGCCCTCTAGGGAGTTCAAATTCTGCTTCTACCACTTAGTAGCTGTACATGTGACATGTTAGTGGAAATACAGTCCTTTTCATTAGTAACAGTTTGTAGTAATATAGTTGGCAAAGTACTTGATTAACAATTGTATCCTCCATGAAAATAAAACCAGAAGGGCAGGGGCTCCTGCTATTATGCCCATAATCACATTCTCAGCTCTATCATTATGTTTGGCATGTGGTATGTGCTCTACAGTTACTGAATGGAAATGGCCTTTCTAGGTGACCTTTTCTTTTTCATATACACAAATGTTATTTAAGTAATTAATGTACTATGTCACTGTCAGTTTTATTTTGCAGCAGAAAATACCACACACAACCAATTTTTGCTTGGCACTCCAGAATTTAACCTATGCCAGTTAGGCTACTAATATATGTAACTAGCTTTGACAAAAGTGCAAATAATATCCAATGTTATATGTTGTCAATGGGGCAATTTTTAGTTTCAATTATTAAGTGGTTGACACATACATTTAGAAATAAGATTTCCTTGTTATGTGACCACAAATTTAAGAATTATCTGTAACAACCTTGATACACCCAAAAGTTCAGTGATTTTAGAATGCGTTCAATTATTCTCCAAGATTTTAAAAGTTAAAAATAGAAAGTCCCAGTAACAAAAACATGATACAAACATGGTTTTCTCACAGTCTTCATCCTTCTACTGTGATATTTACTAAATGCTTCGACTGCAGTTTAATTAAATGTATAAAAAAGAAATGTAGAACATACCCATTTTCTTGTAATACTCTTCCCAAGCCTTGGTATAATCAACCTGTCCAGCTGGAGCTGGATTCTGCTGATCTCCTTGTTTAAGAAAAACAAAAAACAACAAATGGTAAGATTAAGGGTTTCAAAAGACATTCTTGGCCCTTTCCTTCTGTTCCTTGAGTGGAGAAATTGGGAGCGGCCTGCCATAGCGAGTGAGGGTACTGTGTGGTAGTGGGATTCTTGCTCGTGCCAAAGACATAGGAAGCAGGAGGTATAGAGGCAGTCAAAGAAAATCTGTCTATATACAATGGAAGGAAGAGTAGTCACATTGAGCATTTAAATAAATTCACTGGTTAAATAAGGAAACACAATGAAGATACAAGGTCTTTCACCATTTATAAGCATGGAAAGGGAAAAAGCTAGAAAGAATCCTGAAGTGTTATAATGGAATTGCAGGAGATACAATAATCTTATAAATATATACATACATAAATTATTTATGTTGTTTCATATATGTGTATGTAGATATACATACAGGTAAATTTCTTAGCTCTGTATGCTGAAAGGATTTAGAAGCAATGACAGCTTGGTAGCAATGAACACACTGAGTTTGGTTTCTTAGATGATGGTATTTACTAAAAGGAATCAGGGCTCCTTGGAAAAATGGCTGATTCTAGGGCTTGAGCCCAGAAAGCACAAAATAAGCATCTTATTGTGCAGAAAGTAAGGATGTGCTTAAAAGAATGACAAACATGTCAAAAGGATACAGGAGCCATCTTGAAGGTACTCCTGATTAGCCAAAGCTAGGGCAATCTGATAATCATATAGTAAAGATAGTTTAAAAACACAACATGTTGAATAAAACAGGAGTCCATACTGATAGAAATAGGAAAAAAACTTCTTCCTTATAGTACAATACCAACTAATACATATAAAATGAATGATGTAAATAAAAATTATCATCATAGCTGTAGCTGAATCAGGAATGTGTTATCAGAGAAGTTGATACGAGGAAAACAATACTCATATAATCTCAGTATAATTCTCCAAAAAACATTAATTAATTTCAAAGAGAAAAATGCAATTTTATAGTATAGAAACCTGGCAAGACACCAACGTGACCAAGGGACTATGGTTACCATCTCCAGGGATGAAGCAGGTCAACATTATATGACCCCATGATATAATGCACCAAGAGCACAGCATTATTTCAGAGGTACTGCCAACCAGCAAGTAGGACCTCATGATCTTGACCTCATCTTTGTGAGAAAAAGTTGAAGGAACCTATGTTGATTTGATCGTCATCTTGCAAAACAAAAGGTCTATACTTTTTTTGCCAGATGGGACCCTGGATCAGAACAGAGAAACTGATGGGACAACCAGTGAAATCTGAGTAAGGGTTTTGCATTGGGACAGTAATGACGTACCAAGGCTGACTGACTGTTTTAGCGGGCTGTATGATGGTAATGTATTTTTGGAGTAATACAGAAAGAGTACTTAAGGTTACTGGGACTTCCTGTGTACAGCCTGGTCTTACATGGTTCTCAAAAACTACTGGTAATGGATATGGGCATGTATGACAGGGTAAAGGGACAAATGGGAGGTGAGAGATAAAATATTAACAGCTAGGTACCTGGGTGGTCTGTAATGTATCTTACAACTAAAGCTTTTATGAAAGTTTGCAATTATTTCAAACTTATTTTTAAAAAGCAAAGTCTGCTCAATGAAGCTATAGTTATATTGGAAATTTCCAAACACAAGTTTCTACTTCTACATACAAAATAAATTCTTTAATTACCATAGTTACCTTGTCCATTGGTCTGGGTTGTAGTTGGTGCACCAGCAGGAGCTGCAGGTGGTGGCTGTGCTTGCTGTTGATAATAGTGAGCATAATAGGCAGCCCAAGCTGCTGAATTTGGATCCGTTCCTGCCTTAGCTAGAATAAACACAAGTTCAAGGTTTGCATCTGAAGTCCATAATCTCTCTCTCTCACACTCTCTCTCTCTAGTAAATAAATAGACCCCCAAATTAACTGGTTATCAAAAATAGTAAATGGGAAGTTTTCAATTCTATTACTTTGTCATCATTAGCGTTAATTACAGAAAAGTGAGGTGCAGAGATTAAGTGACGTTCTTAGAGAACTAGCTGAGTGGCAGAATCAGGACAGGAACAAAGATTTTTTGTCTCCAAATCCAATGCTTTGCCTCAAACCATCCTGTGGCCTTGGTTTCTTCCTAAACTGGTTTTGCCTCAAGCACAGCAATTCTACATGACAGAGGACTACAGGAAAATGATTTCTAGGAACTAACCTGTACAAGAAACAATTACTTTACAACTATGAATTCTGTCCTGTCTTGCTTTCAATGTAGAGACAATGTAAAAATCTTAAAAAATAAACAAGATTTAGCCATATTTCATCTCCTCATATTTCACAGTAATTATCCTAAAACATACACTTGATGTTACTGCCCTACTTGAAATTCTTCATTTATCCCATTACAGTCTTCAGGGCTATCGAAGCTTTTTTTAAGTGCAACATTATCACTCAACATCTTTAATGATCTGACCCCCTGGCTTATCCTTCCCATTCTAGCCATATCTTCCCCCATTTGTCAATATTTTTCCAACACTCAAGTTCTGATCACAGTAAACTGCTTGTACTTTTCAGAAGTTGCCACGTTCATTATCTGGCCTTAGAGACCATGTTATGCTTTCTCTGTACTTGCACCCTCATTTCATCCTTCATAAAAATCAAACTCATGCAGTAATAGTTTGAGATCTCTCAGTCAGAAACAGAAATCCTCTTCTTGATTCTGTCCTTTATATCAAGAATATCATTTGACACTATAGATATGTCTTTTTAAGTTTATATTATCAAGAAAAATGTAATTTCCTTTGCCAGAGTCTGTAACTATATGAAATCTGTTTAGCCTTTATCCCAAATGGGCAGCAAGTCTCAGGTGTTTAATAAAGTTTGAGAAAAAAGGAGCAAGGATTTCTAGAATGATACAATGTCTAAGGTGATACAATTTTAAGGCATGATCCACACCCTCCACACCTTCCTCAAGTAATAAATGTAGTGCTTTTCTAAGTTGCATGTTTGTCTTAATTGTGTCATTACCTGTATATTAATACAAATATTTCACTTGACACCATCTCTGTCTAGAGAAACTGAGATAAAACAGACTTTAGAAAATGGTACTTGTACTCCTGAATGTGTAGAGGGTATAACAGAACCAGTCTCACAGTTACATATAATACATACAGAGAATTTACTAATTATTCAACATGATTATCTTTCACTTATCATATTATAAGTAAGAAAAAAGATACAGAGGGATTAAAAAACTTGCTTACTATCCCAATTACTAAAGTTGTAGCACTAGGGCTTATCTAGGTCTGATTTACTCTGAAATCTAAGTTCTTGACTACTACATAAATCCTCAACAGCCCATTTATTTTTCAAAGAAAAATATTTTAGTTCAGAGAATATGGACTTTGTCATTATGGGGCCACATTTAAACACCAGAATGTTAATCAAATTCACTAGAACAGTTTCATCTAAATAATTTTGGTTTTTACATATTGCTAAGTCTAATACAAGCAATATCTAACCCCAGCTGCTATCTTTTAGCTAAATGGGTTACTTCTTTTTCCAGAGGCAATGCTGTAAGCCATATTCATCAACCAATTCTTACAGTGGTGACTTCACTACTACTCCCAGTGGGAAAACTTGACTGTGATAGAGACTACTTCTGATTCCCAACATTGTTCTCAATCATGTTACTGACCCAAACAGTGCTCATAAGGTGCAATCCTGCAGATCCAAGTTTCCCAATATATTCACCCCTTAACTTGCTCAAACTCTTGAATCTCTTAAATTATGTCATTTTTCTGCCTAATCACACCATCCCAGTTAGCTTACAAGAGGGAAGGAAAAGTCTTTTCATTCTTAAGAGATGTTTAAACTATTATACATTAAATTATATTTGACTCTCAGTCATCACAGCACTGCTAACACTTAGAACACACTTTTCTGCTATACAACGTAAACTAATCTTTGCATACCCACATCCTTGCACACTCAAGTTGGTTCTTGAGTGAGTGTAAGTTGTGGTTATTTGCTCACTGTCATGCTGTGCCATCATATTCCAAAGAGCACACTTCCTATGAAATTAAAGTATGTTATAATATAGGGCCACATTTAAATAACAGAATGTTTAATCAAATTCACTAAAACAATTTCATTTAAATCAATTATTTAATTCTTTTAAGAAATAAATACACTAGTGTGGAAAGGAATCCATAATTCAGTACCTTCCTTGAAACTAATCCAGTGAAAGAGGCCTAAAAGATAGGTAGTAGGTGAGAAAGAAGGATCATAAATAAATGTTAATTGGTTTTGATGAATGCCCCTTTGACCATCATGGAAAGAAAACTAGAGGATGGCAGATGCAGTAACAGAATAGAACGTATATATAAAATACAGATCTGAACAGAGAATACATTTAACTAAATGTATTTTTGAGTTCTAACATGCAGACATTAAACACAACCCTGACTTTTACTAATATGTGAAGTTACCATATCAGGAATATGAAAACAGCTTATATATCTTATTTGAAAACTTCAAAAGTTTAATACTCAAGTATTAAATGCTCCATTAGACACTCACATAATTCTATAAATAAACGTACACTATTCTTTCATGGATAATGTCACAATTAACACATTATACATTTGATGGCACTGGTATTTAAAACTAAGACATTGTACTTCTTCCTGTAGTTTTTGGCCTTTAGCACTCTGCCCTTATCACTTTGAAAGGACAGAAAGCCAAATGCAAGTAGAAAAAAGTTCACTGAAAACAGACCATGTTCACACCAATCTTATACACCGTGGTAAAACGAGAAACTAAGACTCCTGCTGAAAGAGTGTTAAGTGCAGAAAAATGCACACAGTGTAGAATTGACACTAGAAAATTTAAGAAGGTAACAGGAATGACAAACAATACAAATTACACATGAATGATAAATGTCTTTTACCTGGATCAGGAGGGGCCTGTTGCTGCCAGTGTGGATATGCATTTCCCCACCCCTGGGGAGCATAAGGAGCTGGAGGACCACTGAAAAGATAGAAATCAATATAAAAATACAATTTACCAAAAGCTAGAATCTTTGGGGGGAAACCCCAGAACCAAACTCAATACTTACTGAGGAGCAGGGCCGGGTGGTCCTGGATTATAAGGTGCAGGGTTGTATGGTCCCATTGGAGTTCCAGGCCCTGGAGGCCCAGGAGGCCCATGGGGACCTGGGACACCATGGGGCCCATGGGGTACAGGCGGCCCTAAAGGATTTACTGGGCCCTATAAAAAAGCAGAAAGATGCAAAAAATCAGAAAAATGGTAATGGCTGAACAATTCAAAGGCCAAATTAACCTTCCATTCCTACTCTTTTATATAGCCACAAGCAACATATTTTAGATTTTCCTTCATTTTCTCATTCACGTTGCTTAAATTCTTTACCATACTGAGACATGTAAATTCATTAAAATCAACAGCATCAGCAAATTGAAACATATTCTTTACCTTCCATTCTATTTCTTTCAGACTACTCCCTTTTCTGTTATTTCTCTTTCCTTTTTTAATTCTTACTTTTACTACTCCTTTATCATTTTAATCATGGATGCCTATGAAATATGTTGTCTCTAGCTTTTCTTTTTCTGCATCCATTCTACATTTATTTTCCTAACAATCAGACAACCACCTTGACAATATATTCCCCAAATTGCTTAGGGCTTATATTGTGAATTGTCTACTGGGTACTTTACCAATAAAGTAACAATTCTCACTCAAAACACTATCCTCTGCACAACCTTTGTGTCACTGAACTGCACTTACATGAACAATTTAAATTCATTTCCTCTTGCTCTGTATCATTTTCCAAATGCCATATCTTCATATTCATATCACACCACATAATTAATAAAGCTTAGTTGATTTTCCTTTTCATAATCACTTGTAAAGACCACTAAGACTAGATTTAACTGTCCTAAACACAGCTTTCGTGCAGTTAATACAGATCATGATGTTTTGGAGCGAACTGCTTAAACCACATTTGGTTGTCTATTTTCGCACTACAAAATAATGAAGCTCAAACTTCATGACTTCTAAAATCCTTTTTATTACTTTATCCCTTTAAATCTCTAACTTGTCATTATCACTCACTTCTACTATCCAAAAACAATCCTTTCCAAAAAGTAAAAAAGGATTATCGAAAAAGTATTAATATTTTTATAGGGCTATGTGCCAGACACTCTTTTAAGTGACACACACTTTATTTAATCCCTACAACCCCGTAAAGGAGCTACTATTATCCTCATTTACAGAAGAAACGGGAGGCAAACGAGTATAAATAGCTTACTCCAAGGTCACGAAGTCAGTAAATGACTCAGAGTATTCTGAACCCTAACACGACTCCAAGAGTCCATGCTCATAACCGCCATACTAAACTGCTTCTCTATAACCTATCTTTTTGCCCATCAATCCAGAAGAAACCTTGATCCATGCATACTAAGCATTGTAAAACTCAAAACCAAGATGTGTTCATTTTTCTAGCGTCAATCTCCACCATTACCGAGTCGAAAATTATTTTCTTCATGTTTTTGAACACTTACTGTCCATCCCATAGAACTTACAGTGTTTGTATGTATTTTTATAATACATTCTTTTTGTTTTTAAGTGATCTCTACACCCAATGTAGTGCTTGAACTTACAACCTGAGATCAATAGTTGCATGCTCTACTGACTGAATCAGCCAGGAACCCCTCTGAGACATTCTTTCAGCATCTTTTGTACATCTATATTCGTCTTTCTCCATAACAGAAACAGTGTCAAACTTCTTTTGTATCCCATCCACAGCATGGCAAACATTAAGGAGAATTTTCCTAAGAAATTCTAATGGTTATTAGTAACTTAAGATGCTCCCTTACGCCCTATAGTAAAAGAATGTAGTAAAGCACTAGTTCCTCATTTATAAGAAAGCACAATCAAGACTCACTATACATTTTTTGTACTACCACCAGGAAACTTTTCTAAAGGAAAAATTTCCAAATTTGGCCATGTATCAGAATCACCTGGAACATCCTTCTAAAATTAGATGCTGGGCCCTGTTCCAGACATTCTGAATCAGAGCTGTGTGGTATGTGTAGAGGTGGAAAGCATTCAAGTAGTACACATTTAAAACTCCCTAAGTGATTGTCAGTCTAAGAGGTGGATTTGTAAATTTCTACTCTAAAGTGGGGGATGCATACAATTCATATTTACCTCACCAGGGTTGAGTAAAGTAAGCCCTTATTAAATACTAAATTCCCATTAACTATGTCCTTCAAGTATATTCTATAACCCTCCACCAACCCTAACATCGTATCTGCAAGTAACACTACCCGTTTCTTATTTATCCACAGCCAAATATAAGGTTCTGAACACTTATAAATGTGTATTTAATTGGGTTATTTTTCACTGCTGGAGAATCTTTTCTATGTTATATGTACCCATTATATGATGAAACCTATAATCTTAGACTAGAAATTGGCATTTTTCTGTATAGCCATTACAGGAACATGTGAATTAATGTCTTATTTAACTAACAGGGCCTTTGTATAAATTGAGGCTGGTTATCTATTTATGTATTTGGTTTTTTAAAACTGTTGTGTGTGTGTTTTAAAGATTTTATTTATTCATGAGAGAGAGCACAAGCGGGGTCAGGGATAGGGAGAAGCAGGCTCCCTGCTGAGCAGGAAGCCCCACGTGGGGTTCAATCCCAGGACCCCAGGATCACAACCTGAGCCAAAGGCAGATGCCCAACCAACTGAACCACCCAGCGGCCCCTATCTATTTTTTAAGTAAGCTCTATGCCCAATGTGGGGCTTGAACTCACTGCCTGGAGATCAAGATTCACATGCTCTACTGACTGCGCCAGCCATGCACCCCTAGAAATTGAAGTTTAAAGCATACTCACACCAATCTTTTCTTCTATAAGTTGCCGCGCATAGTCTATTTGCTGTGGAGTGCCACGAATTGTAAATAATTTCATATTAGGATCTGCATTAGGTGGAGGATTTCTCTGAAGTTCTATTCTTGCACCAGACTGCTGGCTTATGCTTTTTATGGTTTCACCTCCTAAAATCAAAACACATTAATTTCTCTAAAGATTCAAAGGATACAAAAGGAACTATCCAAAAGAAAATGGTCACAACTAAAAGGGCCATTAAAAAAAAGTTTTGAGCAGTATCCCATCTGCCAATATTCTTTTGGGATTTCCCATTTATTCTACACTTTAAATCAAGTTATATAAAGCATTCATGCTTCTCCTAAAACACATTTAAGTTTTAAGACATAAATTAGTATGCCTACACCCAACCTTAAAATGAATTATAACAAAAAAATGCTAACTTATCAAAATATTTGGCTCAAATAAATTGCTTTTACAAGTAACATAAACTAACACACTTACAAAAGAATTCTAAATTTTAAGAAGATATGAGTCAGGAAAAATTTCTTACAACATTAATTAAAACTGTTGGTCCCCTCTCTAGAAGCCAACATGATTCAAATCCCATTTTTATTTTATATATAAGGCCCTTCATTTATGTTTTTGTTACAAATCAACGTAAGATACAGCAAAGGAAAAATCACTGCTATTGGTTTACAACAGAAATAGCATACAGAAAAATCAGGCCATGTGCTGAATTTTTACCCACACATCAAAACATTAAAGAGTTTAAAATACATTGCCTTTTCCTATTATTAATCCAGTTTTCCCAGTTGGTACAATGAAATTAAATTCCTGTAGTCCACCAGGTGGTCCCATGTTCCAGTTGCCTTGACCTCTACCTCTTCCTCGACCACCAGGTCCAGGTCCACCAGGATTACCAGCCTAAAAAAGAGAAAAACAAGAAGGAAAGAAAGTCAGCAGAGAAGCATACTCTTCTTTCCATGATAAAGTCATTACATGTCTACCTTCCTCAATCTTCATTTTCCTATACCAGAAATTCAAGAGGCTGGGAGATGATGTGGCCCAAATAGTCAACAAGTAATACCCACCATTTATTCTTTTTATACTGGGATGAATAAGACAATTCACGTAGCTACCTTCCCACTCCCAAGATGTCTACCTCAAAGCAACTTAAACTTTCCAGTTATTAACAAAGTATCATCAGATTCTAATATAGAACTAAAGGGGGAGGGGGGACCCTTTCAGACTTGAAGGAAAACATTTTTTAAATGAAAACAAAACAATGAAAATATTAACATCTGTCAAACCTGAACACTTCGAAGAAGGTCTGTAATAATTTCTGCAGCATGTTGACATCGGTCTGGAGGTCCTGTTATTTGTGCTATTCTATCAGGTGTTGTTCCATCATCTTCAAGAAACAAATTGGATTGAGTTAGCAACAAATGTGTGTCAAAAAAGTAAGTGCTACTAACACATAGATAATGAAATATATGTACTCACCTGGCTTAAACTGAATTCGAACACCAGCATCATTTTGTATTTTTTTTATCATCTCTCCATTTCTTCCTATTACAATGCCAACAGCAAATCTTGGAATGGGGACCTTATACAAAGAAGACTAGGTATTAAGGAAAGTAATTTCCTGAAAATTAATCCACCTCAAATCATAAAAGTAAATACAGCATTATGGTTGCATCAAATAGGGTAACAAGATATACATTCTGTACTCTAAGGCATAAGTTATGGGGGGGACGGGGGACGGTTGGCAGGGGGGAGGGAATCCACATGTATTTATGAATTAGTATACAACCATTTCTGAATGGGTATTTTTACTTACATCTATCCCTTCATTTCCTCCTATTCTTGACCCATACTCATTTCGAACTTCTCTGAAACCACCTTGATCACGAATTAACTCTAACACCATTTCCTTGGCTTGCTGAAGTACAAACAAAAAACAAAACAACACCCAACTTACAAAGCATGTCTCAAAACACTAATTATTCATATGTGTTCTGCTCATTCCGCCCCCAAATCCTTCTATGTAAGATATAAACTTAAGTTTACCTGAACTTTGTATGGGTCTCCTGTAATCCTAAGAGGTTTGTCAGCACCAGTGTTCTGAGGTCCATCTTGAATCATAACCATTTTAACTCCAGCCCGCTCCTATTAATCAAAGAAATCATATGTATTAACAAAAGGGGAGTGGAAGGAAACTGGCTTCAAAACAGATGAAAAGTAATTTTAGGAAGTAATACCTGAAGTTGTTTAATAGTTTCTCCCCCCTTTCCAATAACTAATCCTGCCTTGCTAGCTGGAATCATGATTTCTTGAACTGCATTTCCTGGTCCATCACCATGGTGGAAGCCGGGGGCTGGTCTTCCTTTTTCAACAATCTGGTCCAATAACCGTTTTGCTGATCTGTTAACAAATTAGGAGTCAAACAATAAGTTATAGCATACTCAAAAGCTTATCCAAATAGAGAAATACAAAATAATTTAAGCAGGTACTTCTCCCATCCCAATTCAGGTTTAGGTGGCTTAAAGCTAATTTAAGAATTTTAATTAAGAGAAAATGCCATCAGAAACAAAGAATGAAACTATGCAATAAATTTTCTAGGTACGTAATTTGCAGTATTTTTGAGGATAATCCTAAATTTCCAAGAAGTAGCATTCTACTTTTTTCCCCCACTCTACTTGTAAAGTTATCTCAGAATTAAGCTATTTTGCCAATTAACTAAATGATGTATTTCCAATTTTAAGACGTCATTTTGGTCACTCACACATTAAAATTTATTTATCCATTCAAAAATACTTAAGAAATGTTAACTATATAGCAGGTACTATTCTAGGTAATAGAGTTACAACACTGAATGAAACACACAGGGTTCCTGCTGGTATAGCTCACCTTTATTAAGTAACTAAAAACAACATGTTTGGTTAAGTGCTATAAACAAAATCAAAACAGGATAAGGGGGACAGAATGTGTGTGCATAAAGGTATGCTATTTTATGCAAAGCAGACATAAAAGACTTTACTGATAAGGAGACATTCGAACTAAAATATAAAGGAAAAGGGGGAGTAACTATGAAAATATCAGAGGGAAAATATTCCAAAGAGTTAAGAGAAACTGCAAAGGACTCAGATGAGCAGCATACTTGGTGTGCTGAAAGAATAGAAGCTAAATGGGGCTTGAACACAGTTGGAAGAAGAGTGGTAAAAAACGAAGTGAGAAAGGTGGCAGATAAATCAGGCCATGATAAAGACACTGACTTTTACTCTAAGTGGTGAAGCATTGGAGGATTTGAGCAAAGTAATGATATGAACTGATTCACATTTTAAAAAGATCATATGGCTATACTATTGTTAAGAATAGATTATTGCTGAACAAGGCTAAAAAGAATGGAAACATGTTGAAATATAAAAAAATGGTCACAGACAAGGTGATAGTATAGAAGGTGGCAAGAGGCTGGATTCCAAATAAATTATGAAGAAAAATGACCAAAGAGTTGCTTATGGATAAATGAAGGACAAGAAAAGATAAAAGTACTTTTAAAAACAGATTTATTTATTTATTTTAGATTGAGTGCCCATGTACAGGGATGGGGGTGGGGGAAGTGGCAGAGGAAGACGGAGAGTCTCAAGCAGACTCTGTGCTAAGCGCAGAGCCCGACCTCACAACCCTGAGATCAAGACCTGAGCTGAAACCAAGAGTCGGGTGCTTAAACAATGGTGCAATCAGGTGCCCCCCTCAAAAGATAAAAGTATTAAAACAGTGTTGCCATACACTGAGATGAGAAGACAAAGCATGCTGGGAACGGGGTGGAAAACAATTATTAACAATCTAAAGTTTCAAATGTCTAGTAGACATAAGTGGAAATACTAAGTGAGCAGCTTGATAGGAGTCTAGAATTTAGAAAAAGAGAGCAAGGCTGAAAATAAAAATTTAGGAGTACATAAAATTTATGACACGTAAAGCTATATATTAAAGTTTATAGGGGCGCCTGGGTGGCTCAGTCGTTAAACATCTGCCTTTGGCTCAGGTCATGATCCCAGGGTCTGGGGATTGAGCCCTACATCGGGCTCCCTGCTCAACAGGAAGCCTGCTTCTCCCTCTCCCATTCCCCCTGCCTGTGTTCCCTCTCTCGCTGTTGCTCTGTCAAATAAATAAAATCTTAAAAAAAAAAAAAAAGTTTATAAAAGAGTAAATAAAGTCATCTAAAGAGTACATGTAGACAGACTGTAAGAAGACTGAATTTTGTGGCACTTTCATACTGAAAGGCCTGGAAGATAAAGCTGGGCAACCAAGAATGCCTGAGAAAGAGCAGCTAGGGAGGGGATATCTCTAGGAAAGTAGTTCACTGTGTCAAACAATGTTGATAGGTGGAATGATGCAGAGGCCATTTGTGATCTTGAAAAGAGCAATTTTAATGGAACCATGGGAATAAAAGTCTGGTTCATACAAGTTCAAGACAAAATGAAAACAGATGCAAATGATATGACAAAGTGAACTACCCCTTTTAAGGAGTTCTATTGTGTAAGGAGGCAGAGAAATAGAAATGTAAGGTTCAAGGACAGGTTTTGTTAAGATGGAGGGATTTTCAAGCATCTTTATATCTTATTAGAAATTACCTAGAAAATGGGAAAATTAAGAGTGCAGGAGAAAATCAGTTCTATTTAGGGGAAATGTCCTTTTTCAGCAGGAAAGAGGGGCTGGCGTCAGGCATATGATTTCATACTTACTGGACAGATTCAGGTGTTCCAGTTAGCATACAAGACCTTTCTGGAAGGCCACCACTGTCTACAATTAAAAAACACCAAAAATATTTTAGGCCAAGAAAAGATTACAACATCCTTTTTAGTAGTTACTTAAAAAAATATCCTAGTTCTCCAGTCATTCTGAAAATAGCAAGAGAATAACGTTACCAGGAGCTATCTGTATTTTGCATCCAGATTCTTGTTGTATGCGTGAGATCTGTTCACCACCTCTGCCAATTACTAGTAAAGAAAAAAGAAAAAAATTATTTGGTAAAGACTGTAAAGTATGTTTTGATTGTTTTCAAAGCTTTAAAAATTAGGCTACTTACTAAATCCAACCATTCCATCTGGAACTTTGTATTCTTCTGTCATTACAGACCTGCTAACAAAAGACAAAAACTAACGTTTTCCTTCAAAGAAAGAGAATTTGTTTACAAAAAAGGTAATCTAATAAAAATGGACATCTAATGGCTTAAACTAGGTTTTCAGGCACATATTCATAGTCAAAATACAGCTTGAGTAATTCAAGTCAGAATCTTAAGGTGACACACATCAAGTGAGGAGGGTATGGTAGATGAACAGTCTGAAGGCATGAACTGCAAAGGAGCTGGGGTGGAGTTCAGGGAATGTTTTTTTAACAATTATTTTCATTCACTTTACTTCTAATATGTGGCTAATTCTTCCCATCCTTCCAAATTACAAATGCATCTCACTCAAAAGGAAAAATGATCATTCTTTATCAACTTAAGTGGAGAGATGAATATACAAAAAAAATATACAGACACATATTCACTATACACTAAGTTGGTTGTGTTTTTACAGACCGTTCAACTCAAACTTGCAAAGTACTCTTTGAAAGGCATTTCACTATACCTTTGCTGCTGATGCATCGGTGGTAACTGTGTTCCAAAAGCTACCAAAAAATCAAATAAAATGAAAACTTTAAATTTAAGTTCACACATATTTAACAATATAATCATATCAAGCAATACTAAAATTTTTCCCATACACATAGAAAACACCACCTTTAAGAGTAAAATTTTATGTAAAATACTTTAAATAAACATTGACAGTGGGCAAGAAAAGTCAGTGAAATAGCAGATATCTTTAACAATGACACAGAAACTGTTCCTTCTCAAGGGGCACAAGCTTAGGTTAAAAAATGGAGTTATAAAATATACTGAATATGAAAATAATTTAGCAATCAAATCTTATTACCATATACCTGGCCATAATTGAAGTGGGAGATTATGAAGACAGGAAGTAATATTTACAAAGACATTCATTCTAAAATATTCATGGCCATCAACTAACTCCAAAGACACCCAACAAAATCCAGGCACAAAACCCTGATATTAAAATCCAGTTACTTTAGCTTTTAACCCAATTTAAAATACTTACAGTCATTCTGAGGAGCAACTTTCTTAGCATCTGGTTGATCTGCAAAATTAAGAGCCTTTTAACTTTTTGCCAATAAATACAAATATAAGACTTAGCTAACCAGTGCCCAAGCAAGAATAAATATCAATGTAAACACTTATTGAAATAGCTGAGGGTAATTGTTGATCATTTGAACCAAAAGTGCCAAAACTTATCCCAAACTCTTAGTAATCAAAAGAAACATTACATTTCTTTCATTCTTTTCATGTTTAAAAGATGCACAGACATTTAAAAAAAATTCTTTTTGATTGTATCAAATCACTGACCTTAATGTATGTTAAGCACTTTAGAATGATACAAGACAAAGTTTTTAGGTCCATTACTAGCAAAATATCACATGCTAAAGGCTAATGATGCTTCCCACTGTAGGAACTGAAGACTGGAAGAAAAACAGAACCTATCAAAATGTGAAAATTTGACATATCAAAGTTGAGTGTATCTGACAGTGACCACAAGGCTATGCAAAATAAATAAATAAAAAAATCACATTACAAGGCAATCTCAATCTAAACTATTCTATTGTTCCTAACCAAACATTTCACAGCATACGCTTCAGCAGAAAAACTCAAAGCAACTACATGACTACCTTCATCTACATCCTTTACACAGATGAATACAATGCATACCTTAGAATAGACAACCTACATCTGAAAGTACTACATTTTCCTCCCCCCTTCAAACTTAAATGATTAAACATCAGAATGTTGTGCAGCAAAAATTCAGACACATAATCCAAGAATTATTTGTGTCCATTTAAGAATCCACTGGTTTATTTCACGTTTACATACTAAACACAGGTAATAAATAAAAATTCCTGCCTTTAAAAGGAGAGGGCATTCCCTCCCAGTGTGTTGTACTGCTCGGACTTGTCCAAGAGCCATCTACACATAAAATAAAAAGAATACATTACATACAACATCTGAAGCATCATTAGCTCATTTTTTTGTATATTAAAACCTCACTATAAATGTGAAAGACACTTAAATAAAAGGAAACCAAGTACACCTGGTCAAAAGCTACAAATACATTCTATAGGCTCATTCAGAATCCTCCTTAAAAAAAAAAAAAAAAAGTAAATAAAAGGGCAAAAAGAAAATGTATCAAAATTCATACATCTAAAACAAAAAAAAAAACTTGCAGACTTCTAAGTTCAGAAGCTTCAACAATTACGTTTTTTAAAAAAATACAAAGCACTGTAAATCTGTTTTAAGCCACATTTTGAGTTAAACCTGAAACACAAAACAAGGTACTAAAACAAAAAAAGTAACATAAAAAAAGGTATAACCTGCAACACACTACAGTAGCAAGCTATAGCAACATCAACCTTTAAAGTGAAATCTGAAATAGCAAAACAATGAAAACATAGCATATAAAGATTAATTCACGTATGATGAGAAAAACCAGTGAAATGTCTTCTAAACATTTTATATTTTTGTTCTTTTCAGTATATTAACAAGATGTCTGTGCAAACTGTCAATCTGGCACATTCCTCAAAGAGAGAAAATGTTGTTTTCTACGAAGACAAAACTGGCTGATTGACTCAAAATTTTACCTACCTTGTCTAAGGTCTTTTTCCCCCCCTTTCCTCCTGAGGCCAATATAAACCTTACAATTTTAAGAACCTTATTATAAAAGTAATGTTCCAATAAAAGAACATTTGAAAAATATTGAAAATCACCTTCAACTAACCTGTATGTAAAACAATTAAAATACTTATGACTATAACTTACCTCCATCTTCCAAAGGTCTTTTTTGTCCCCCATAACCATAGTCATTTGAATTCAGTGATGTACCAGCATCACCTCCAATTTTTGCTGCAATCTTAAAAAACAAAAGCACACCATCATTAAGGATAACATATCTACTATACACTATTCAGTGCTATATTCCCTCATACATACATATGCTAAGTATCTAATACAAAAAAATTAATTTCAAAGAATAACAAAAATTACAGATCAATGTATTACTACCAATAATAACTTCAAAGTTAAAAACATAATCATCATCTGGAATTAAGCTTCTGATAAATCTCTGTAAGAACAAAGAAGTAATCAGGAATCTTCAGAATTGACTGACCAACAAATAAATAGCTTTGGGGAAAATGTGGTCCTAATTCTATCTTCTCCATGGCTCTTTCCCATGACTCTTCAAAAAATGTGTTGTAGGCACAGAGAATGTGAACACCTTATGGGATTCTAAGACTGTGTTGTCTAATAAGATAGATGCTAGCCACACATGGTTATCTGGCTAGTCCGAATTAAGTGTTAAATACACAAATGGATACTGAAAACTTGAATGAAACAAAGAGTGGAAAGCATCTCAGTTTTTTTTTTTATATTGCACACATGTCAAAATGGTAATGTTTTGGGTATGCTGCATTAAATAAAATATATGACTTGCATCATATTTCTATCAGACAATCCTGTTCTATGGAAACATGGGGGTGGGGGAAGCCTGGGAGGCTGTACCTCTAAGAAAAGTCTCAGCTACAGATTCTTAAAGACTTTTTTAGAGTGGGGCAAATAATTGCTTGCACTTAACTAAACATCATATAAAAAAACAGCAGCCTCAAGTCACAAGGCAGGACACAACCAGTGGGTATTTACTCCAACTTTATATGGAAAAAGATACGGAACTAATATTGCTGAGTGCCAGCAATAGGCCAAACTCCATACTATATGTTTTATACTCATTTTGTCACTCAATCATCAAACAATCCTAAGAGGTGAGAATACTTAGTGAGATAGTGATCCATTTTACAGCAGAAAAAATCTCAAGAGGGAACTTAACCAGGTTACATGGTAAGTCAATGGTGGAGATGTCCCAATTTCTACATAGCTCCATGCTAATTACTCTAAGGGGGTAATCACCAAAGGTGAGTGATACGCTCATTGGAGGTTCGTTAGATTATTCTGTTAATTTTGAGTATGTTTGAAATTTTCCATGTTAAAAAATTACACAGAGAATTCGAACTTCTGTTGCCTAGAATTCCCCCAAAGGGATCCTGATGTGGAACTAAACCAACTGCTTCATGCTTCATTATAATTAGAAAACTGGAAAGGATAAGTATATTCAACGACTTGAGTCTTAAAATCCATATATATCACTTAAAATTAAATATATGTATCAGTTCCCAACTGTACCTCCTGGGGTTTCCAGATTTCCCTTTTCCTCACAAAGCGTATCAGGATTAAATGTTAAAATGCTTGATTTAAAAAAGGCTTTGGGGGGCACCTGGCTGTCTCAGTCAGAAGAGCATGCAACTCTTGACCTCAGGGTCCACATCGGGTGTAGAGATTACTTAAAAAAAAAAGAAAGAAAAAAAAGGCTCAATCTAACCTTCCTTAATCATCCTTTCACTTTCTCAAAAGCCTGTTCCATGTCTTTGAGCAGCTAATTAAAATCTTATTTCTTTTCTGAAAGGTTTCTTCATCATACCTGAAAACAACCGCTTTTCCACCCCTTAAGTTTTAAAGGCTTAACATCTGAACTGTTCCTCAGAACTTAAATACACTGCCCGGCATTGATTTTAGAGAAGAAAGCATTTCAGGCCAGACAGGATAGTAACTACTGATGATCTTAACCTGTGAATACCTTCTGCAGTTAGCTTTTATAAATGCATGAGTTTGCACAACACCACTCCCTGAACTCCAAGGAAACTCTGCATATAGAAAGGATACTTGTTTATACCTATTATCCATTATTCATTGAATAGTTCTAAAACTATCCAAATGAAAATGAAAGCTTGATACTTTGTTCATTCAAAAGAATCAGTAACACCATTTTAAAAATTCAGAAAGAGTACAAAGACATTAGAGAAGAGCTCTTAGTAAAAATACTAACAACCATTTTTTTAACACTGTGCCCTCCTACAACAGAGGAATTTTTTATCATAATCAAGCTTTGCTATCCTGTCACAAAATGTAGAAACAAACAAAAGCAAAAACAAAAACAAAAAAACAACACCCAAAAACCCTACTCAAGTGTTCGTTTTCAGCAGAAATTATTGGTAACTGAAAAGTCAACAATTCTATTTTATAAAATTTTCATTGCATTCAAACATAATGCAGCCTGAATCACTTTTATAATCCAGGAAGAGATTTCAAGAATAACTGAGTAAAGACTAATAGCTGTTTAGAAGCTAAAGAATCAGGGCTGATACTCTTGCTTCATTTGTGTTCTACCAATCATGGAGTCGCAGCCTGATTCACTTCTATCTTCATAACGTCAAGGAGAAAAAAGAGAGATACATTTTGCTTTTCCAGTATTTCAGAGACAAAACTGGTTTAGTGTGATCACCAAAGTCCTAACCAAAGAATCCCAACCCCACCCTTTGGAGTTACAGCTTGAAATACACAAATATAAATCTCTCAAGTGGTTCCTAAACTAGAGAAGCAATCTGGTGCCCCTGTGCTGAATTTAGCTCAGAGGGTATTTAAAAAATCTGGAAATTTCACATTAAAAAATAAGCCATTGGAATTCTCTGGAAAAATGAGCAACTTGGTCTAAATTACCAGATGGCATAATGAGCTAGGTAGTAATCATTTGTCCTGCATTAACAAAGAACCGTCCAGTTAAAAAAGCCAATAGCATCCCCGTTAGTACACAGCTCTCTGAGGGCAAGAGGCTGTTCTTATACCTCCTCCTTCTAAGAACACAGCATAATACGCTGGACAAAGAAAAGAAACTTAAGGTTAGATGGGGATTTTGGAAATATAATCCAGCATGCTTTTACTATAGATAAGGAAAAAGTAGTTCAGACATTAACCTAACTTGTTTCTTCAGTCCAAGTACTCCTCCCTGTATTCCATTTATATATACCAGACAAGCAGCTACAACTGACATATGGAGGCATCTTCAAATGTAATCAGAAAGGGAAATTCAACTCAAAAGCTAAATTTAGGAATCTCAGGCTTAAGATCAATTCTGTAAAGAAACAATCAAATTATTACAGCAAGACATCTATAAAAATCATATCATTACAACAAGAGCATTGAGGCAGCTGACCTATTGGCATAAAAAGTGAGTACAAGAAATCCAGTTTGAGGACAATTTCTGTATTTAAAAATTAAGCCATCTAACATAATCAGGAAATTCCAGCTTAGCCAAATAATGAAGTCCAATTTTTAATTAAAGCATGGCAACACGAAGTCTTTCAGAAGTTGTATCCATCTGTACTCACCTCAATTTCCACCCTCTTTCCCCCAACCACCATTATCCTCCAGTGACTTCATTCCTGGGTTCCTGTCATTCCAAAAACCCTCATACCTTTGCACATGCTGCTTCTTTTCTCCACTGATCAAACTTTCACTCATTCTTTAATGCCTTGCTTAAAATATCAGTCCTTTGGCAGTTAGGCACCCCACTCTTTGGTGTTGTGTACAGTGCCTGACTCACAGCAGGAACTCTATAAATGTTTACAGAACAAGTGGATAAATTAACGGTGCCCATTTTTGTCTACTCCTCTCTGCAAGTATTAATCAGATACTACTATTCATTTGCATTTGGTTCCTTGATTGTATCATCACTTCCTAGAAGGCAGAAATACAATTCACACAGTAAAAAAAAAAAATCTCTAATATCTAAGTACAATGTGCAGCACAAATTAATTTCAATACACTGGTCGCATAAAATAATTCAGGTGAGTCTTTCAACCAATCTAATAATAACCCACTAAGTTTATGTCATTATATATGTTTCAGTCGCTATTCCAAAAATGTTCAGAAGTAAGAAAATTCAGGTGAAAAAGTTGCACAATTAGTATTAATGGTGACTTTTTTGTTGACTTTCTGATCATACACAAGTATAGGTAAGTTTAATTATAATGTGTTCACATTATAAAAATAAGAGCGATTTGTTACATTATTATAGAGTTTACGCAGTTTGACTCAAATGATGCTTTAATGGAACTGGAGGGTGAAAAAGGTTAACAACGTTAACTCCTAACGCAAACAAAACATACCACAAAATTAGTTTCTGATTCCCGTTCGCTTAACGCTGTAATCTAAAAATGTCTAGCACCTAATATGAAAAATGTCATAACGAGAATAAAATTATTTTGCTTACATACAACTCCATATCAACACCATACCTTTTAAGTTATAGTTATGTTAAGGGACTATCTAATAAAGTTCAAATTAAGAAGCCTTCAAATTTCCTGGAGTAATTTTTTTTTTTTTTAAACAGCTTTCGTTTGGGAAAGAACTGCCTTCAGGGCAAATGTACGCACCTACGTAATACAAAGAGGTCTGGTCAGTTTACGACTCTGAACAGAGAGGCAGATTCAAACTGAAACTTCGGGTATAATGGGCCTGAAGCCATTTTGAGAAATAAGGGGAAAGGACTGGTAGAACACACTGACACGTAAATCCTGCTCTGAGGAAGGAGTCCAACACGGGATACTAGTGCTCTCTTAAGTCTCTTCCTCGTAGATATGAAAGAGAATGATACCGAAAGATTAATTTCGACAGAGCTCGAATGAGCTGGAAGCTGTAAAGACTGCTTTACTGACATATCTCCCTCCCTTACTATGGCTCTTGAGGACAGACCCTAGTCCTCTCCCAAACTCATCACCAGAACCTTCCGCACTATTGTGTAAAAACTAAGCGCGCTTTATCCCATGGAGGAGAATGTTCACTCTGAAAAAAAGAAAATGCCAAGCTAACTCCTCAAAGAAGCGCGACTGCCGCAGAAGCTAAAGACCTAAAGCCATCTATGCGTAACACGCGTTGGGGTTCTAAGTGGCTTAGACACCAAGATATACAAAACCGAGCTCCAGCCTCCAAACTGTATTACCAACGTGGGGAACCGTAAGTCTCCTCACATTTCAGAGCCCGGAAGGGCACTTCTTTCCTCTTCCTCATGCGCGAAAAAGTAGCGGCCTACACAGCCAGCGGCCAATTACCATGAGCGTTCGGATCCCGCCGCGCGGTCCAGACTTACCTGCCGTGCTCTCTGCAGCGCATCTTTGAAAGCATCGTTAACTCCTCCACCACCACCGCCGCCGCCTCCACCACCAGCTGAGCCAGAAGAAGGTGGAGGCACCGTTGAGTAGTCTGCCATGTCTACGCTATAGTGGCCGCTGCCGCTTCTTCGCAGAGACCTTCCCTCAGCCAACTGCTAAGAAAGAAAGAAAATGGCGGCCGTCGAGCCTGTATCACATTCTTGTGCGACCATCGTGCCGTAAAGGGGCGGAGATTGAAAGGAGAAAATCTCGCGATGTTTTGAAGCAACGATCTGGTGTGGGGGTGGGGCTGAAAAACAAGGAGAAGCAGAAGGATGTCGCGAGACTTATGTTTAAGATATCGCGAGAGTGGGATTTATTTTGGCGCCTCCTCTACGCGCATTCTCTTGTTGAAGCTGTGTTGCTTGTACTTCCGGGGTGGTGGGTGAGACTGGCGCGGTGACCCCGGTTGGCTTGCGTTTTTTAAGACCTGAAGAAAGAGTAGTTGTTTTTTATTGGTTGCAGACTCGGGGAGGGACTGTGGGTGAATTTTGCGCCAAGGGTCATTCTGTGTATCCATGGGAAAGGGAGTCACGTCGACAGGCGAAAGGGCGACGCTACAGTATCTCGAGAGCGCCGCAACCAGGAGTGTCCCTGGTAGAAGCGCGCACGGGACACCAAGCGGAGATGTTTCCGAAAACGTCCGCCCGGCCTGGCGGGATCTCGTCCTGATTTTCAGGGTAGTAAAGTGTCCCTGTATTTTACTTATAGATTGGCAGGTCTGTTTTATCACAAGTGGGGATGAATTCAGGTTAGAGGCCTCTTAGTTCTCGAGCTGATTTCGGTATTTTTGTGTAATGTCGATGAGGCTGTGAAATCACGACTGCCCTTTGCCTCTTAAAAACGTGATTGTTCGTAAAATTCCGTTGTAACTACACTTAATAACCTAATACTGTATTTGTCCAGGGCCAGTTTTATTGAGGTCATCTTATAATTAACAACAACATCCATCTCTTGACCAAAATTGACTTTGTGGCTTCCTAAAAGTAGTTTACCCCAGCCCCTGCCTATGAGAACCCAAATGTAATGTTCTGAATTGTCATCCCGGGACTGGATAACTTTTTAAGTGTGTGTATTTTCTGTTATCTTAAGTGAACTTTACCAGTTTTGGCATTTTATGTTTTGTGAATTAGGGCTAAAAAAGTACTTTTCCCATTGCTAGTTTTAAGAGTAATTGGAAGAAATGTGTGTTGCGGTCTTCCTGGTAATTAATGTGTCCGCTTGTTCAGGGCCCTAAGTAAGTCAGATAACTAGACAGATACGTGCATATAGCTACAAGTGGGCGGTCATTTTCCTCCAACGAAGCTTTTCCTACCGTCTTAACCATTAATAGCTCTGATTATCTTCTTCAATGTTCATACCTATCCCTTTAGATTTGGAGGGGTGAGGATTTGTATTTGGAAAAGCGGCAAATGTATTGGACTACAGATTTTTTTTTTTTTTAAAGATTTTATTTATTTATTTGAGAGAGAGAGAGAATGAGAGAGACAGCACATGAGAGGGGGGAGGGTCAGAGGGAGAAGCAGACTCCCTGCCGAGCAGGGAGCCCGATGTGGGACTCGATCCAGGGACTCCAGGATCATGACCTGAGCCGAAGGCAGTCGCTCAACCAACTGAGCCACCCAGGCGCCCTGGACTACAGATTTAAGTATAACTGGAAAAAAAAGACTAAAAGCATTGTTGGGGGTATTGCTAAACAAAATTTTTTCAGTTACGTTCTGAGAAAGTTTGTCTAACATGACATTTATTAATCAATTGATTTTTTCGTATTTTATTAATTGGACATATACCAGTCCTTCTGATCAACGTAATGTTAACCACAGAGTGATATAATATACCTTCAAACAAACTTTATTTCTATTTTCGTTGTGTCTAAATATTCAAAGTAAGGCCCTTGATCTGTAGTTTATTTGTAGACTGTTCTGGGACCAGGGTGGGAACCAGTTGGAATCAGTTTAGATCAGGATTTCTTAACTCCAGCACTGTTGACACTGTTTGAAATACCACTGTGTACTATAATATGTTTAGCAGCATCCTTAGCCTCTACCCATACATAGATGCTAGTAACATAACATCCCCCCCCCACACACACACACACACTCAATTGTGACAGCCAAAAATATCTCCAGACATTGCCGATGTCCCCTGGTAGGCAAAATCCCACATTGAGAACTACTGGTCAGCCTTCATTCCTGCCCCTTCCTCTCCATTGGGAAGACCTCTCTACCATACTTTCGTGGTATATTCCAAATTCTATTAATTTTCACTTCTACTCCCAAGTTACCATCACCTCAGTCCTGGACTGTAATAGTATTCTACTTGGTTTTTCTGCTTCCACCTTTAAATCTCCACAATTTGCTTTTTAAAATTATGAAATTATAAAAATATGTAATATACATGTAAGTTCTCAAAAGTAACAAGGATCCATTACCAGTACTTTTGAAGTTCAAGCCTCTACCTGATTATATTACAGTTGTTTCTTCATATAGCAGCTTGAATGATTCCTTTAAAACAAATCAGATCATCTAATCTTTGTCTTCCTATTATACTTTTTTTAAGATTTATTTCAGAGAGCATGTGTGGTGGGGGTGGGCAGAAGGGCAGAAGGAGAGGAAGAAGGAGAGAAGAAGACTCCCCACTGAGTGGGGAACCCGACACTGGGCTCCATTTCACAACCCTGAGATCATGACCTGAGCTGAAACAAAGTTGGACACTTAACTGACTGAGCCACCCAGGCGCCCCAAGTATTGCACTTTAAATCCTCTCTCCTGGAGTGGTGTGAGGGCTCCATATGATCAGGCTACTGTCTCTAAACACTCCTCCCTTTCATTCTTCTTCACTCACCTTGCTGTCCAAGATACTTGCTGCCTTTGGGATTTTATATTTGTTTTTTCTTCTGCCTGGCCTGGATGCTTTTATAGACTTTCACATGGATGATATGTCCTCATCATTTGAGGCTCAGTTCAGATGTCACCTCCTTAGGCCATCTCTGACCTCTAGTTGTGCCATTCTGCAATCACTATCCCATTATCATTTTATAGCATTTATCTGAAGTTATGTTCTATGTGTTTACTTGTTTATTGTTTCTTTTCCTTTAGAATTTAAACTGGAGAATAAGGACTGTCTATCTACCATTGACCAGTCCCTAATGCCTAGTCAGCGTCTTAGATATTTGTTCAAAGAATGCATATTGAAAAAAATCTGCCTCTACATTTTAGTTGGTTTTGTGACCTTGGGCAAGTAACTTAGTCTCTGTGTCTCAGATTTCTCATCTACATTGATGATCATAACTTCCTTTACTGTCCTCAAATGAGATATTTGTGAGCTCTTCAGAAACCAGAAAGTGCTGTGCAAATGGAAACTAGTAATAAACATGTAATTCAGCTTCTGGCATTTTATAATCAAGAAAGGATAATCCATGTACATTTTTTGGATTGCAGTTATGTTCAAATCTTAGTTTTGGTAAACCCCAGGATCCTGCTAGAACAACTGAATTGTGGGAAAACTAATCAGTGACTTTTGATTAGGCTATGTGAGTTCTCAGTCCACTCAATCTTCTCAAAGCCATTAGTACTTTTCTGTTACTGTTGTAATTGATGAGATCAGGCTTTTTTTTTTAAAGATTTTTATTTTTTTATTTGACAGAGAGGGAGAGCACAAGCAGGGGGAGCGGCAGGCAGAGGGAGAAACAGGCTTCCGCTGAGCAGAGAGGCCGACTCGGTACTCTATCCCAGGAGCCTAGGATCATGACCCGAGCCAAAGGCAGACGCTCAAAGGACTGAGCCACCCAGGCACCCAACATCAGGCTTTTCTTGACTAAATTTATTCCCTTTTGCAATGTAAATTTCTTAAAAGTGGGTGTATCATAGCTAATAATCTAAAATTGGCTTATTATGCTTTGAGAGTTGGCTAAATATTTGCCTGGATTATATTTTAAAGATTTTTTTTTTTTATTTGACAGAGAGAGACACAGCGAGAGAGGGAACGCAAGCAAGGGGAGTGGGAGAGGGAGAAGCAGGCTTCCCTCTGAGCAGGGAGCCCGATGTGGGGCTCGATCCCAGGACCCTGGGATCATGACCTGAGCCGAAGGCAGACGCTTAACGACTGAGCCACCCAGGCGCCCCTGGATTATATTTTATAGTCAGACTCTTACCACAGAAATTGGTATTTCATATTTTATCCTTAGGATGAAGCAAAAGTTGGTGTTTTTGAACTTCCAGAAGTATAGTAGGGAGCATTTAGATTTACCAAATAACAGAGTGAAAAGATTAGCAAATGTAATAAAAGTTGGACTATTAAATGCACTGGCAAGTTTCTTCTTTTACCTTCTGACTTACTGGTTATCAAGTGACTGATTTTTTTCTTAGCACAATTTTCACTTTGGATTTATTAAATCTGTGAAATAGTAACAGATTCTTATTTTTAGCTATTGGAGAAAAATAGTCCATTATGGATTTTACCCCCCTCCCCCTAATCCATTATGGCTCTTTTAACAGGCTTTTTTTTTTTTTTTAAGATTATTTATTTATTTATTTGAGAGCGAGAGACACAGCGAGAGAGGGAACACAAGCAGTGGGAGAGGGAGAAGCAGGCTCCCTGCAGAGCAGGGAGCCCGATGCCAGGCTCCATCCCAGGACCCTGGGATCATGACCTGAGCCGAAGGCAGACACTTAACAACTGAGCCACCCAGGTGCCCCCCAACCCCCTTTTTTTTAAGATTTATTTTAGAGAGGGAGAGAGAGTCCCAAGCAGACTCTGTGCTGAGCTCAGAGCCTGACAAGGGCCTCCATCTTATGACCCTGAGGTCATGACCTGAGCTGAAACCAAGAGTAGGATGCATAACTGACTGTGCCACCCAGGCTCCCCTTAACAGGCATTTTAGAGTGACAAAATAGGACAGGCTTCCTGCCTCA
This sequence comes from Halichoerus grypus, assembly GCF_964656455.1. Lineage (NCBI taxonomy): Eukaryota > Metazoa > Chordata > Mammalia > Carnivora > Phocidae > Halichoerus > Halichoerus grypus. The sequence continues at coordinate 124,132,812 of NC_135716.1, read as the reverse complement.
ACTTTCTACCGATCACCTACCTCCTAACAACTCTTGGCCAGAAGGATCTGATAACTTCATGCTATATACTGCGTGTCATTTAAACCAGGCCAGTATTTCCTCAGTACACAGTCACAACAGATTCAGGTTAGATGTGAGAAGAAAAGTGGCCACTTCAAATTAAATAGTCCAGGATGTCATTAGGGTGTTTGATCATTAGGTTGGTTATTGGTTTAATGACTTTTATATCCCTTTTGACTGAGTTTTTAGAATTCTATTTCAGACTAAGGTGTGAATGAGAGCAGTATATATTAGCATTTTATTTTTTTTTAAAGATTTTATTTTTGTGAGAAAAATAAATCTATTTATTTTAAGAGAGAGAGCATGCAAGTGCATGAGTTGGGGGGGGGGTGCAGAGGGAGAAGCCAACTCCCCACTGAGCAGGGAGCCTGATGTGCAACTCAATCCCAGGACTCTGAGATCATGACCTGAGCCAAAGGCAGACGACTGAGCCACCCAGGCACCCGTATATTTTAGAGAACAAAGTTGTTAACACAAATTAACTGGAGAACAACAGTTTGACCAGTGTCTGAAACTGGAGGCAGCCCCAGATAGTGGAAAGGACTCTGGACTAGGCCCAAGAGGATCTGTGTTCAAGTACGACCCATGTGCCCTTTGGTAAGTCACACAACTTCCTTTTACCGGCATACCAAAAAGAGAGGGCAATTTAATCTGTTTCTGAAAAGTAGCCAACAGTAAAGAATAATAAAAAGTCTTATGTTTTTACACTGTGACTTCTGTCTGTTATCCCTTTCAGAAATTAAAATACTATCCTCTCACCCTCAGTTATTAGAAATTTCTTATCTAATTTGGTTGCCAAATTTGAGTGTGTCCTGATTGAAGGGCTGTAAGAAGACTGAAGAATACTAGGATATTGCTTATGATCATTGATTTGCCCTAAATCCAGACTTTTATTATCCTCATCATTCTCACTTATCCATAACTGCAGAGCTCCCTTTTTGTCGGGTACACTTCCCACCTCTTCCATTTTACTGTTGCCTGGTAATTTCCATTTTTCCAAAAAGCCTGTAGAGAACTCTAAAATTTAGGGATTCTTATTTGTTGTCATGTACTACATCATGGCAATAATAGCATAGTATCACTTATTTATTTGGAATTCCCACTAAATTGTAAGGTCGGTGACAATAAAGGCCATGTCTTTTTCTGTGTCTTTACTGCATAGCACACTCAGCAATAGCTTATAGTGGCTAGTGCTATATACTGGGCCTTATTCTAAGTGCTTTATCTGTATTTAATTCATTTATTCTTACAATAGCTCTATGGGGTGCTTATTAAAATCTCCATTTTGCTGGGGTACAGGTAAGTTAACTAACTTGCCCAAGGTCACATGTTAGTGTTAGTGATCTGAACCCAGGCAACCTGTGTTGAAAGAATGGAAGAATCTATAAAAAGTCAAGTAATGAAATGGATCTCTGTAATTTCTGTGGTGTGGTTCACAACTTAGTATTTCTTACTTAGATTTTAAAAATACTTGCATTTGTTTTTATCAAGATATATGCCAAAGTTCTTCATGAGAAAGCAGGTCTTAATGTAATAAAAATATTACATACAAAATTAAAGAACCCATATGTTGTATAATAGGATAGAAGCTTGTTTTTCTGTGTTAATTGCATTGGTTGGATTAGTAATATGCTTTACTAAAATATACATAGTGCTCTGCTGTGTGAATGTGTGAGAGCGTATGTGTATACATACGTATTTGGTATGATTAGTGTTATTTTTTAAATACATTATTTAGGGGGTTTATGTGTTTGTAATCCACATCACTAGATTGTAAGCTCTTCAAGAAAAGAATAGGATTGCTTAATTTTAATTTTTCCTCTGTATTACCACACAGCATCTATGATAGTGTTTGTACTGTTGGCGTATTGGATTCCTCTACAAAATAGCCCACCTCCCAAAAAAAGCATACCAAGAGTTTTAAAATCAGACTACTAGGAAAATTAAAATTCTTTATAGTTTAATCTTTTAGAACAATTAATGCTTGAGACAAAGGTTCTTTATGAAAATAAGAAAAATTTTCTTTGCCCTTCAGCGAAGGCAGAGGGTATATATGGGGGAAGAGAAAGGGACTTGCTAAGGTACTGTTTCCCAACTTTACAGGGTTCTTCAAATTTAATGAGAGAAGGACCATCCTTACTGTATCATACACAGGGCCTCTTTGAATATATAAATAGTGTTTGGCTAGTTGCACACATCTTTTGGCAGCCTGTGTGTAAGCAGGATCTGTCCTTTGACCAGGATCAGGGGAGATACAGCACAGCATCATAAAATATATAGGAAATTGAATATCAATATTTAGTGAAAAAAATTCAGAGCTGCCTGCCCTTACTGATATACCATAATGCTCCCTTACTGTAGGGATAATGCTGGGTTGAAAATTTGGTACTCCTGACAGCATCTGTCTCAAAAAACTGGCTTTACCACCCAGTTCCTGAGTAATTTTAAATCTATAGCATACATCCTAATAACTTAGAATAAAGCTGGTATATAATGCTGCCGAGCAGGGAGCCCGATGCGGGACTCAATCCTGGGACTCCAGGATCATGATTTGATCCGAAGGCAGTTGCTTAACCAGCTGAGCCACCCAGGCGCCCTAAAATCATCTTTTTTCATGAACCTTAACCTGACTAACCAATTCCATTGATCTTTTACTTAATTCAGTGCATTGGTTACAGGGAGCTGCTATATACGAGACACGATTATTGCTAATTGAAAATGTTAAAGCTGAGCCCTACCCCCACTCCCAGAGACTGATTTCACTGGTCTATATCTGTATGTGTAACAACTTCCTAAGTTGATCCTTAAAGTGCAGCCCACACTTGAGAGCCACTGAAGTATAACTGCTCCATCAGACTTTTGCTAATTTTTAATGCCTTATAGTTTGTTCTCTAGTTGTTATGGGCATATAGTCTAGAGAACTCAAGGTCTAGAAGCATTTTCTTCTTTTTTTAAAAGATTTTTATTTATTTGAGAGAGAGAGCACGTGAGAGGGGGGAGGGTCAGAGGGAGAAGCAGACTCCCTGCCGAGCAGGGAGCCCGATGCCGGCCTCGATCCAGGGACTCCAGGATCATGACCTGAGCCGAAGGCAGTCGCTTAACCAACTGAGCCACGTAGGCACCCTAGAAGCATTTTCTGTTTTTGAACCCTATCAGTTTTTTGTTGATCTAAGCTAGGGCAGTGTTTCTTAAACAAGAGTGTGTTTGAGAAAAACCCTGCATTATCTGGGTGTTTTTTAAAAATGTGGATATTTGGGCCTAATGAAACTTGTTTTAGGAAATCCACATTTCTTATTTAAAAAAAAAAAAAGCATCATAGTTGATTCTTACGCTTATCCGTTTGAAAACTGCCCTCTTATGCAAAAAGTTTAATAAATACAGAATTTAGCTTAATTAAATTTTGTTTCCCCAGCTAGACTAGTACATGTTCTGAACACAGAGATCTTGTTCTCTCCCCTTTTCTCTCTGTATAAAAGAGGGCTGGTTGAGGACTGGATCTTACTCTTTGGTTTGCCCAGTATGGCTTGGGGCTTTTATGTTGGTAAAATCTTAATATCAAATTGAATTGTTTGTTATCATAGTTACCACTTCCCTGCAAAGCTATAGTTCAAATTGTTGAATATGTGGTTATGAATATTGTGGGCTTTTGAGGCTATATAGCATGGAAAAGAAGCTTCACTCAATTTTTCTTAGGATAGCAGACTTGGAAAGACCTTGAAGATCATCTAATCTGTTTCTGTCATATTATGGTGGAGGAAATTGTGACCTGGATTGCTTGAGAGCCATGCACAAAGTGACAAGATTAATTGCAGAGTCAACACTAGATTCCTAATCCAGTGCTCTTAATTTCATCAAAGAACTCTGAAGCAGCAGTGATTGGGTTAAATTTCAGTTGGAGGTTTTCTGCTTCTTAGATTCTTCTTAGGAAAGAAGAATCTTTGGGCACCTGGGTGGCTCAGTTGGTTAAGCGACTGCCTTCGGCTCAGGTCATGATCCCAGGGTCCTGGGATCGAGTCCCACATCGGGCTCCCGGCTCAGCGGGGAGCCTGCTTCTCCCTCTGACCCTCTCCTCTCTCATGCTGTTTCTCTCTCGCTCGCTCTCCAATAAATAAATAAATAAAATCTTTAAAAAAAAAAAAAGGAAAGAAGAATCTTTGCAGAACCAAAAACATCTTGATTTTTGTAATCAGGACATCTACCTTTACTCACAACATTTATGTTTTGAAATAGATTATTGAAAGAGGATCTTTGCCAATGAAATCCTTAACTGAAGATGGGTGGGTATGAGATGTAAAGCCCACTTGGCATATAGTTTTGTTGTTGTTTTTTAGTGGAACTTTGCTTCTCTGTCCTGACATTTCCATGTCTCTATTTATAGCAGTGATCTCTTTGGAATTTGCCTTCTGATTCTGTTTGTTCTTTTATGTTGCTTCATATTAACTGATATTCTCACTTCATTTTTGTTAAGATATATTTGAAAGGATTGGAAAATGAAAAGAAGGAATTAAAATTTTTAAAAGGAGCATCTGAAATTGTTATTTTTCTTTGATTTACCATAATCATTGTTTGTAACAGGTCATCTAATTGTAGTACCTAGTGATACAAATACTAATTTTTCAAGATAGAATGGTAGTTTATTTTTTAAATTTAAGATCATATGAAGCCTACAGTAAATTTCTTTTATCCAGGACAGATAATGCTTTTAGATTCTTAACAACCTTGCTCTTTAAGGATGTACTTTGATACAAGTGAAGACCAAGAGATTTTTACTTAGAGCCTTTAAAATGGTAAACTCCTTAAGGGTGGGAACTGTTTTATTTACCTTTGTGATTAACATAATACCTGTCATCCAGTAGGTGCTTATTTATTCGATTCAGTAAAAATGCTGGGCATTGTTCTAAGTGCTGGAGATACAGTAGTGAACAAAACAGACAAATATGCCTACCCTCATGGAGCTTATTCTAGGGAGTGAATATTGAATGAAACCATGAATCACTGCAAAGACTCCATCTTTGTTTTCAGATAGTTCTTTGCATCAGTCTAACAAAGAATATTCTGGAGTTGTGAGTTTGAGCCCCACATTGGGTGTAGAGATTACTTAAAATCTTTAAAAAAGTAACCTGTAGTTTATTTAGTAATGGGTTGAAGACTTGGAATGGAAGAAACTTAATGATCAGATCATTCATTCATTAAACATTTACTTCTTGAGTGTGCATATGTAAAATTATTTGAAATACTCACATAATTGCCAGTTACTGTCATCCTGATTCTCATTCACTTGTGTTCTGTGTGCAACCCTGTGTAAAGGCCTCAGTTGCTAGCCAAGCCACAACCAGGGAATTTCATCTCAAATCGGATGCTACTGAGTGCCTCTGACTATTCTGACCAGCAACTCCATATTCACCAAAGTTCTAGTTGTTTGCTTGTTTATTGTCTGTCCTTCACACCAAAGTGTGAGCTCCACAGAACATCTTGTGTATTTTAGTTAGCACTGAATCCCAAGTACATAAAATAGCATGCCACAGTGTGTGTTCGTAAATAGTAACCAATCAGTCCCTGAGCACTCAAAATACAATTATATTCCCTCTCATTGGCATAACCTACATCTAGTCTTCACACTACTCAAAAAATAAAAATCTTCAACTCTAATATTCTTCTCTTAAGAAGAACTCTCTATCTTGTTTACTAATCTATCTGTTCTTCTGACACTTCCCTTTTCTTTCAATCTCTATTACTTCTTGGCCTTAGTTTGCCAGTCCCTTCAAGAATTCCCAACTCCAGGGCGCCTGGGTGGCTCAGTTGGTTAAGCGACTGCCTTCGGCTCAGGTCATGATCCTGGAGTCCCTAGATCGAGTCCCGTTTCGGGCTCCCTGCTCGGCAGGGAGTCTGCTTCTCCCTGACCTTCCCCCCCCCCCCATGTGCTTTCTCTCTCTCTCAAATAAATAAATAAAATCTTAAAAAAAAAAAAGAATTCCCAACTCCCATTCCCCTTGTCTTTCAGTAGTGTCCACTCTAAAGCCACAACTCCTAATCACTTAAAATAGACACTGGAGTTAGATGAGCTTCAGTTCACCATTTGTTACTTAAGTGCTAGGTTATTTAACCTTGCCAACTTTAACCTTTTTTGTTTCAGTTTGTTCATTTGTGTTTAAATCTGTTTTTATTTTTAAATTAAACTCTACGCCCAACGTGGGGCTCAAACTCAGATCCCAAGATCAAAAGTCATATGCTTTATTGACTGAGCCAGCCAGGCACCCCCTGAGTTTCAGTTTGTTTTTTGATACCCTAAGCATTGCTATGAAAATTAAAAATGAGATTATTGTAACCAGATGCTATTTCCCATAAGTAATGAAAACCCGTATTAAATAATAACCAAAAAATCCAGGCATAGAGTGGCCCTACGGCTGGTTGATTTACAGCTCAGCAATACATGAGATACCCATGTTTTTTTCATCTTTGCCCTCTGCCATCCTCAGCTAGTGGCTTAATGCTCCTAATGATTGCATAAGGGTTGCCATGGTTCCCAGTGTTATGCAGTCGTAACTGTAAAGTGGAAGAAGAAAGTTTCTTGTCTTTAAAAGCAAGGAAACCTTTCTACTACCTGCTTCCCCTGGACACCAATCGGACTAACCTTGTGCTGACCAAAGCTGAATCACAGGCTTACTCTAACAAGTAATGTACTTGGTTCTGAATAATTAAGATTCATCTCCTGGGGATAAGGGAGAGGGTCCCACCTTCCTAGTAATAGTTATTATTACTACTGCATTTGTGAATCTTAGGACTCTGTCCTTGGAACTTTTTTTCCCCATCTACATTCACTCTAGTATAATCTCTAGCCTCAAGGTTTTAATTTCACCTCTACTCCCAATTTTTTATCTTCCGTCTGGACTGCTTCTATGAATACTAGACTCATATATCCAACTGCTTATTAGATACTACCATTCGTAAGTTTAATAAGCATCTTAAACTTAATATGTCCAATATTGAACTCCCCAATTCCCCACCCCTCAGCTCTTCTATCTTCCTATATTAGTCAATAGCAATTTTGTTCTTTCCGTTTGCTGAAACTGAAAAATCTTGTAGTTATTATTGATTTCTCTCACATGCCACATTTGATTCACCAGGAAGTCCTACTGACTCTACCTTTAAAATAAATAATACCTCCACTGTTAAATCATTGTCCAAACCACCTGAATTATTGCAATACATTCTTATTGGTCTTCCATCATTGCCCACCATACTTTCCCACTCTTTTCTTAAAATAGAAACCAAGGCAATCCCGTCATTCTGCATAAAACTCTCCAATGGCTTCTCATCTTCCCTCAATACAAACCAAAGTCTTTAGGAGCCTACAAGACTTTACACCATCTGGCCCCTTATTATTTCTCTGAATGTCCCCACCCCATCATTTTGACACAGCCGCACCTCGAAGATGCCTGGCATTCCCTCACCTCCAGACTTCTGTACTTTGATTTTTCCCTCTACCTGGTATCAACCCCCACATCTATACGTAGCTTTCTCCCTTTCCTCTTTTAGGTCATAGTACAAATATCATTTTCTCTGTGAAGCCATTTCTGCCCACCCCATCTAAAATTTTAATTCTTTTATTTTCCTTAGCTCCTACCATCATCTAACATTGCATATAGTAGTGTTTTTAAAAATATTTTTAATTATTGGGGCGCCTGGGTGGCTCAGTTGGTTAAGCGACTGCCTTTGGCTCAGGTCATGATCCTGGAGTCCCAGGATCCAGCCCCGCATCGGGCTCCCTGCTCAGCAGGGAGTCTGCTTCTCCTTCTGACCCTCCCCCCTCTCATGCTCTCTCTCTCAAATAAATAAATAAATAAAATCTTTAAAAATATATATTTTTAATTATTAAGAAATCTTTATAGGAGTGCCTGGGTGGCTCAGTCAGTTAAACGGCTGACTCTTGGTTTCCTCACAATCTCAGGGTCCTGGGATTGAGCCTGGAGTGGAGCTCCATGCTCTGCACAGAGTCTGCTAGAGATTCTCTTCCTCTTCCTCTCCCTCTCGCTCCCCTTTTACCCCTCCCCCTACTCTCACATGCTTGCTTTCTCTCTCTCTCTCTCTCTCTCTCTCAAAAGATCTTAAAAAAAAAATCTTTATAGGGATGCCTGGTTGGCTCAGAGTTAAGCGTGGGCCTTCAGCTCCAGTCGTGAGCCCAGGGTTCTGGGGTCGAGTCCTGCGTTGAGCTCCTTGCTCAGTGGGGAGGCTGCTTCTCCCTCTGCCTGCCACTGCCATTCCCCCTGCTTGTACACACTCTCTCTTTCTCTCTCTCTGACAAATAAATAAAGAAAATCTTAAAAAAAAAAAAAAAAAAATTCTTAAAAAAATATCTTCTATCTTCCCCATTAGAACATAAAGTACATGAGGCAGGAATTTTTGTTCATACTGTATCCCCCGTACCTAGAAAGGTGCTTTGGCATATGGAAGGTCCTTAAAATGTTTGTAAAGAAATGAATGTTTATTCATCATGATTTCTTGGTTTCAGCTGGGTCCAATTTACTAATCTTACTTGTTTCCGATCAATTTCCTTCCTATTTCTCATAACTGCTATGCCAGACCATCACCATTCTTGTCAAATGCTCTACTTTCATTCTTAGCTCTGTAGTAGTGGATTTCCTTTTTAAAAAATTTTTTAAAGAACATGGCTAGCATCTATGAATTTCTTGTTCTTCCTAGTCCATCCTCTTGTCTTCAAATTTATAAATTGGTCCTTACCTATTTTCTGTTAATCTCAGAGCCCACTTCTCATTTTGTTCAAATTTTATCTGCTTATACTCTTGGTACCAAACCCTCCTATCTTCTCTGAACCTTACCTAAACAATCATTTCTTAAGTATTTTTATATATCTCATTTTCGTCTACATTGTTTTCTTCTTCTCTTGACCATCTTAAAACCTCCTTTATTCCCTCCTTTATATACAATTCTCTTCTTTCCTTCAGATGACTTTCTTGAAATGTTTAAATTTACTATTCTATTTTCATGCCCCTCTTGTTCAATTCCCTGGATTCTGGGTTTTGCTTTTCGTTGCCTATAATTACATCTACTTCAGAGGATTGTTGTGACAGATTAGATGAGGTTATATTGTTGTTAGAATAGTGCTTGCACATAGTTAATGTTTTTTTGAGTGCTTACCATGATTACCTATAACTCTTGAAACCAAAATCACTCTTGTGGGTACTCTTCTATTACCTTTCTTGACTTTCCTGTATCCTTCATGAAATGCTCCTCCTTTTGATTTTGGGACATTAGTGGTATCAGGATGCTTTCACCTTCAAGTAACAGAATTTCTCTAACAGTAAGTCCAATGATGGGTGGTTCCAGGATTGATTCAGAGATGCAACAACCCTATTGAGAACCCAGGCTCTTTCTCTCTTTACCCTCTACCATTCTCATTGTGTCACAGATGTTTATCTTCAGAGTTGTAAGATAACAAGCATTGTGTTTTCATTTTCCAAAAGTAGAAAGGCAGTGCTGGGGTTTCTCCTGGGTAGGTATTTCTTTATAGGGAAGACAGTCTGCCTAAAGTTCCCCAGGCATTTCCCTTACATCTCATTGGCCACCCCTACACCAATCACTGGCAAAAGGAAATGTGATTACTATGATTGATTTAAACTAACCAGGAGTCACTCCCCCGGGACTGGGGAAACTCCCCCTTCCTTGAGTTCATTATTTTGGAAGAAATTGGTATCTGTTAAGCAAGAAAGAAGTTAGGAATAGCTATTTGGTTCATAATCAGTAGTATCTGCCATTGCATTCTCACTTGGTCTCTGATTGCTCCTTCTCAGTGTTTTTCATTGTCTCCTCTTGATTGGTGTGCCCTTTAAATGCTGGGTATCCTAAAGTTCTGTCTTTGATACTTTCAAAAATTATTCCTCTTTTCCGCTTTAAAATACCACCTGTGTTACAATATTTTCTAAAGCTTTATTTCAGCCAAGACTTTTTTCCTAAGCCCCAATTAAGAATATCCAACTCTCTCCTGGACATCTTCATCCACATTCAATTCAATTACATATTGTTTTACTAGGTTTTTGGGAGTCAAATAAATCTTTGCCCTATATGATCTTATAGTTGGGGAGTTAGCCAGAGAAATGAGTTGTTATAACATAGATGGTAATTAGGAATGCAGTCTTAGCAAGCGATAAAATTTACCAAGTATAGAAGTAACGTAGATAAATGGGTGATCAGTAGGGTGGTAGGCATGTTCTGGTGGATCTCCTTTTTCCCTTCAAATGTACTCTTCCTATATTTTACATTCTGTACTGTCAGTAGTAGCCCAAATGAGCACACCTTTGTTTAATCTAGAAACCAGGGCAATCTAAAATCTTTCCAAATCCCCAGATACAGTTGGTTGGCAAGTTGTACACATTCTATCTTTTTATTACTTAAATTTACCCATTTGTCTTTTTATATCCTAGTCATACTTTGGGTCCCTGTAATTTCTCACTTCATTGAATTATTTACTTAGTAAAAGTTAATTGAATAGCAATGTATTATAAGGCTTTGTACTAGGGGAAAAAAAAGTTGTAGAAAAAACCCCCAAACTGGAACTCTCAGGGATGTTACGACCCTGTGGGTGAGGCATAAGCACACAGATGGTTATGTAGTTGTGATAAGTGATAGAGTGGAGATACTGGGGAAAATACGGGAAATCAAGGTCAAGGGAACCTAATCCAAGCTGGCACTCAGATTTGCCCAACTAGAGGCTGAGTCTCAAAGTGGTAGTAAGCTCCGTGCCCAGAGGGAAGAGTGGAATACACCCACACCATTTCCTTTACACATACCAAAGAAATATCACTTCAGAGACATTACTTTGGGTGACTGTATTTAATACTGATGTTGCTCAAAAACAGTTTTTTAACTGATCATCATAAATGTAGAAGATTAACAGTAGTAGTATATCATACAGTTGATCCTTCATTATTCACCACTTCTGTACTTTTTTTAAAAAAGATTTTATTTATTTATTTGACAGAGAGAGACACAGCGAGAGAGGGAACACAAGCATGGGGAGTGGGAGAGGGAGAAGCAGGCTTCCCGCTGAGCAGGGAGCCCGATGTGGGGCTCGATCCCAAGACCCTGGGATCATGACCTGAGCCGAAGGCAGACGCTTAACGACTGAGCCACCCAGGTGCCCCAATTCTGTACTTTCTTATTTGCCCTCACTAAAATTTATTTATATCCCTGAAGTCAGTATTTGGGATGTTTTCCCGGTCATTTGCAGACATATGCAGAGGCAGAGCAGCAAAAAAATATGAATCCTATGTTCCCAGCTGAGGTCCAACAAGGCAGTGCTTAGACTTCTTATTTTAACGCTCATAACAAGCCTTTGTGATCTATTCGTGCATTTTTGTATTTTTTGCACTAGTATGCGTTTTGTTGGTGATTTCACTCTTTAAAGAAATGTTTCAACATAGGGCTGAATTGCTGTCTAGTGTTCCTAGGCAAAAGAACGCTTCGATGTGCCTTATGGAGAGAATCGATGTGTTGGATAAGCTTCATTCAGGCATGAGTTACAGTGCTATTGGCCATGAGTTCAATGTTAAATTGAATGAGGTGTCTTGAAACAGAAACACACATCAAACAAGGTTATGTGTTGATGAGTTGACTTAACCCTGCCATTTCCCTTAGGGGCAATGGTTTAGTATTCGCTAATTCAGCATCCATGACAACTTTAAAGAACATAACTATGGCAAATAATGAGAATCGACTATTTTGTGGGTAAATTTGATTTTGGGTAATAGCCAACGTCATTTATGGCCAGGAGGAATGGGTTAGATGAGGATGGTTAAGCTGGACAATATGGAGGTCTGATTATTAAAGTCTCTATCAACCTTTTAAAACATTCTGCCCTTGTGATAAACAAATAGCTTACTCACCACCCTAAATATTCTAATATATTCTCCTTAGCAGACATGCCCAGGTTGGGAATAAGCTTACAGGTTTTATTTTACCATCAGCCAGGCTGATGTTTTATAGTGAAAGCTGTGTTTAATAGTGAAAACTATTTTTTTTTTTTTTAGTTTTTTAAAAGTTTACTAGATACAATAAAATTTCATTATGGTGTATGCTTATACTTCCCTCTTCCTCTAGTCAAGAATAAATTGTATAAAGCAAAGGTTGGCAAACATTTTTTTGTTAAAGGCCAGACAGTAAATTTTTAGGTTTTGTGGGCTGTGGTCTCTGCCGCAACCCCTCAACGCTGCCCCTGTCTTGCGAAAGTGGCAACAGATACTAGGTACTATTATATATATTTGTATTGTAAACTCCTGATACTGTTTCATCCTTCATGGCTTATAACACAGTAGCACCTCAATAACAGTTGCCTTGACTTCCTGATTTAGCTTCTATAATAAAAAGGCTATATTTTAAGATATTTAAAAGTCATACGTTAAAAACCATCCATTTAAAATTAAATTATTCTTGGGGCACCTGGGTGGCTCAGTGAGTTAAGCCACCAGCTCTTGATTTCGGCTCAGGTCATGATCTCAGGGTCCTGGAATCGAGCCCCAAGCCCAGTGTGGGGCTCCCCGCTCAGAGGTGAGTCTGCTAGGGTTTCTCTCCCTCTACCCTTCCCCCCACTTGCATTCTCTCTCTCTCTCAAATAAATAAATCTTTAAAAAAATAATAACATTAAATTATTCTTGAATCGTATTTTTTTTCCTCATCTTTAAATGTCCTTCTTTAAGCAATTATAGCAGTTTGGACTTGTATTTGGAATTAGGCAGTCAATGGCCTAATTTTATAGTAGTTGGTGAATACTATAGAACATGTTGGCTTATTTTATACATTTCCTAATACTTAACATTTGGTAGGTTGCAATAAAGTCTTTGAATCATAATTAAATCACAGTAGCAGTGGTTTAATTATTATGACTTTATGGATGCAATGTGTTATAAAGATATTTGGTAGTTTGGGTTAGGTACTGATTTAAATAAAAAGAAATCAATTTAGAGTTATAAACAGTTGGAGAGCTAAACAGACTTGCTAGATAATCAGTTTATTGCAGTTTTGGCTAAGATTTTTTTTTTTTTAAAGATTTTATTTATTTATTTGTCAGAGAGAGAGAGCACAAGCAGGGGGAGGGGCAGAGGGAGAAGCAGGCTCCTCACTGAGCAAGGAGCCCGATGGGGGGCTCGATCCCAGGACCCTGGGATCATGACCCGAGCCGAAGGCAGACGCTTAACCAACTGAGCCGCCCAGGCGCCCCTTGGCTAATGTTCTAACAGTTCAGTGAAATAGCAGCCTGTGTTCTTTCCTGCCTCTCCTCTGTGCTACAGACTTTTTTCCTTGTATTACTTGTCTTATTCCAAGGAACCGTTGGCTTCACTGTGGCCACAGACTGCTCCCTTTTGTTTTCCAGCGGATTCTGATGCCTTCTCTGACTCCTTATGAGAGGAGAAACTTTAGAAAAGAATGAAGTGAAAATCACATAAGTTCCTCATTTCCTAGTGATGCTTTTACTTTCAACACTGTGAAAGTAATGTACTAAGTGAACATGTGTAAATGGAGCCATTCCCACTACTTTAAAGTATCATTTCAAAAAATACAAGTACCTTTTTTAAAGATTTTATTTATTTATTTGAGAGAGAGAGAAAGCATGTGAGAGAGAGAGAGAGAGAGAGAGCAGGAGCAGGGGGAGGGGCAGAAGAAGAAGCAGGTTGCCCTCTGAGCAGGGAGCCCGATGAGGGGCTCAATCCCAAGGTCATGACCTGAGCCGAAGGCAGACGCTTAATCGACTGAGCTACCCAGGCGTCCCTCAAGTATTTTTTCTTAAAGATAAAAAATGGAATACTAGGGGCACCTGGGTGGCTCAGTCGTTAAGCGTCTGCCTTCGGCTCGGGTCATGATACCAGGGTCCTAGGATCGAGCCCTGCATCGGGCTCCCTGCTCCGCGGAAAGCCTGCTTCTCTCTCTCCCACTCCCCCTGCTTGTGTTCCCTTTCTCTCGCTGTGTCTCTCTCTGTCAGATAAATAAATTTTTTAAAAAATCTTTAAGGGGCGCCTGGGTGGCTCAGTTGGTTAAGCGACTGCCTTCGGCTCAGGTCATGATCCTGGAGTCCCTGGATCGAGTCCCGCATCGGGCTCCCTGCTCGGCAGGGAGCCTGCTTCTCCCTCTGACCCTCCCCCCTCTCATGTGCTCTCTCTCTCCCTCATTCTGTCTCAAATAAATAAATAAAATCTTTAAAAAAAAAAAAAATCTTTAAAACAAATGGAATGCTATTTTTCAATGTTACTGAGGTAAAATTGACAAAACTGTAAGATACTTGAGATAATTTGATGTATGTTTACATTGTAAAAGGATTCCTCCCCTCTAGTTAATTCACATCCATCACCTCACATATTTACCTAAGATAGTAAACATTTCACAAATCTGCATGTGATCCTTGCACAGGGGCCTTGCTAATCTTTCATTGTTATTCCAATGATAGTGTATGTGTTGCTGAAGTGAGCACGGGGATACTATTTTATATAAGTAAAAATGGACTTTTCTTTAGAGTGCATCTGTTAAGATTTTATTTCCATAAATGCACATGTGAGAGATGTGTATGTGTGATACTTAAGTTCATAGGTTGAGATTTCTGAAAAATTGGACTATAGCACTGGTGATTCGTAGAAACCTCTATGTCTACACTGGCTGATACAGTGGCCACTAGCCACATGAAAGCTAAGGACCTGAAATGTGGCTATCTGAATTGAGATGTTGTATAAGTGTAAAATTCGTACTGGATTCTGAGACTTAGTGCCAAAAAAGAGTGTAAAAGATTATTATTATCGATAGGATTTAGAAAGAAAGAGGGGGACGGGGAGGGTTTTCAGTTTGGACCAAGAACACAAAGCCCAATGGAAAAGAGCATAAAATGTGTGTGATACAGCAAAAAAACTGGTCAGATTATATAGCAGAGGATTTAGGAAGGCTCATATTAGGAAGCTGGCAGAAAAAGTTATGGTCAGATTGTTGAGAGTTTTGAATGTCATTTTTTTTTTAAAGATTTTATTTATTTATTTGAGAGAGAGAATGAGAGAGAGAGAGAGAGAGCATGAGAGGGGGAGGGTCAGAGGGAGAAGCAGACTCCCTGCCGAGCAGGGAGCCCGATGCGGGACTCGATCCCGGGACTCCAGGATCATGACCTGAGCTGAAGGCAGTCGCTCAACCAACTGAGCCACCCAGGCGCCCCTTGAATGTCATTTTTTTAACTCAATAACAACATTATTATCGTTATAATGATTACATGTTGTAATGATAATATCTTAGATTTATTGGGTTAAATAAAATACATTATTAAGATTAATTTTACTTTTCTCTTTACTTTTATTAAAATGTGGATTCTAGAAATGCTTATATGATATATGTGGCTCACTTTATATTTCTGTTGGACAGCATTGCTCTAGATTATATGATCTTTCAACATAGTCAAAGTGTTATAATCAAATACCAATTTACAAGACCCATTTAAAATGACCTAGAATTCTATAGTTTTTTTTTTTAGCTCTCTGATTCAGTATTAAAAAGTAATATAGAGAATACTTTATTTTAACTAATTCCAAAATGCTAGGAAAGTATGAGATTAGCTCACTGTATATTCACTAGTCCTCTAGTAAGTTTTTCAATGACTTCTTGTAAAAAAGGGTACAAAGAAGGGCAAGTTGTTCCTGGGCTATTTTTTTTTTAAAGATTTTATTTATTTATTTGACAGATAGAGACAAAGCGAGAGAGGGCACACAAGCAGAGGGAGTGGGAGAGGGAGAAGCAGGCTTCCTGCTAAGCAGGGAGCCCGATGTGGGGCTCGACCCCAGGATCCTGGGATCATGACCTGAGCCGAAGGCAGACGCTTAACGACTGAGCCACCCAGGCGCCCCTAAATTTTTATAAACTTTTTTTTTTTAGGAACTTTTTTTTTTTTTTTTTTAAGATTTTATTTATTTGACAGAGAGAGACACAGCGAGAGAGGGAACACAAGCAGGGGGAGTGGGAGAGGGAGAAGCAGGCCTCCCGCCAAGCAGGGAGCCCGACGCGGGGCTCGATCCCAGGACCCTGGGATCATGACCTGAGCCGAAGGCAGATGCTTAATGACTGAGCCACCCAGGCGCCCCAATATAAACTTTTTTTTTAGCACAAATTTATTTACTAACCAAAGGGATGATCCTAATTAAATCAACACTTTGAAAGAGATGCATGTGAAATGTTTGTGATAAAGATAATTGAACACAGTAATGAAAAAAAAAACAGTATGGAGATTTGCTCATTGAACTGAGCTTGTTCATCCTCACAGCTAATTCCTGTCCACAATGATGATGGAATTTTTACTCTACTTTTTCATAGACCCGAGTACAGGTGACATTATTCATGACGCATTCCACCACTAATTTCCCATTTTCCAATTTTCTTATGATTGTGCTTTCCTTCCCATCCCATTCCTGATGTTGAACCAACGCGCCGTCTGTGAAGTTGCAGACGGTCTCAGTTTTTCTGCCATCAGCTGTAGTTTCTTCAAACTTCTCTCCCAGGTTACATGAAAACTGTGTTGTTTTCAAAGTGCTCTCAGTTTTTATGGTGAGGTTTTTGCCGTCAGAAGAGATGATACAATCTGGTTTGGCCATTGCACCCACTTTTCGCAGAGCCATTCCCACTCCTACTTCCTTCATGTATTCGTCAAAGCCTTTGCTTTCCACTCAGCGCCATCTTCCTACCAGCTGCTGAATGGTGGCCATGGTGTGTGCGGGCCGGCGGGCCTAGCAAGCAGAGCAGAGTGGGGCATCGGGAGCGTGGCTTCCTAATTTTTATAAACTTCTTAAAGCAATTTCATGTTATCTTATTTTTTTGAAGGCGTGTACTTTTAAATTTTATTTATTTTTATTTTTTAATATTTATTTATTTATTTTTAGAGAGA
The DNA here is from genome assembly GCF_964656455.1 of Halichoerus grypus. Classification (NCBI taxonomy): domain Eukaryota; kingdom Metazoa; phylum Chordata; class Mammalia; order Carnivora; family Phocidae; genus Halichoerus; species Halichoerus grypus. The sequence goes on along the minus strand of NC_135716.1, from coordinate 124,115,840 downwards.
GAGGAGAGGGGAGGGGTAGAGGGAGAGAAAGAATCTTAAGCAGGCTCCACACCCAGTGGGGAGCCCAATGTGGGGCTGGATCTCATGACCCTGAGATCATGACCTGAGCCCAAATCAAGAGTTGGACGCTCAACTGACTAAGCCACCCAGATGCCCCTGTTTATTTATTTTAAAATTTTATTTTTAAGTAATTTCTACACCCAACGTGGGGCTCAAACTCACAACCCCAGGATCAAGAGTTGCATGCTCCAAGACTGAGCCAACCAGGTACCCCTGTACTTTTAAATTTTGTTGTAAATCTTTTCTTTTGTAAAGGCCATTAATTCAATAAAATTAAATGTGTATATTCAATTATAGTGCTTTCTGCAGGAAAAGTATTAAAATCAAGCAATGACACAGTATTAAAACTTGAAAACTTTGGGAGTTACCAATATAACTATAGTGATAAAGTGCTGGGAAATTCCAATGGTACAGACAGTAGTCCAAGGAGAATTATGACTGATAAAAGCTCTGTTCTCTTTTTTTTTTTTTAAAGATTTTATTTATTTGACACAGAGAGAGACAGCAAGAGCAGGAACACAAGCAGGGGGAGTGGGAGAGGGAGAAGCAGGCTTCCTGCCGAGCAGGGAGCCTGATGTGGGACTCGATCCCAGGACCCTGGGATCATGACCTGAGCTGAAGGCAGACGCTTAACGACTGAGCCACCCAGGCGCCCAGCTCTGTTCTCTTTTTAGGTTAGTTTGACATCTTTTACTGTTACTCTCGAAGCTTACAAATGTTAATGAAACTTTGTCAAGAATATACCTTAGAACCAAGAAAGTAATTTCACTAGCTTCAAAGTAAACTGACACTTAAGAAATGTCAGGGATGGGGTGTCTGGGTATGGACATTGGGGAGGGTATGTGCTATGGTGAGTGCTGTGAATTGTGTAAGACTGATGAATAACAGACCTGTACCCCTAAAACAAATAATACATTGTATGTTAATAAAGTTTTTTTTTAATAAAAAAATAATAATAAAAAAGAAATGTCAGATACCTGGGACCCCTGGGTGGCTCAGTTGGTTAAGTGTCTGCTTTCAGCTCAGGTCATGATCCCAGGGTCCTGGAATTGAGTTCTGCATTGGGCTCCCTGCTCAGCGGGGAGTCTGCTTCTTCCTCTGCCTGCCGCTCCCCTTGCTTGTGCTCTCTCTCTCTCTTTGACAAATAAATAAATAAAATCTAGAAAGAAAGAAAGAAAGAAAAAGAAAGAAAAAAAGAAAGGAATGTCAAATACCTTTTAAAAGAAAGTTTGTTTTTGGGGCTCCTGGCTGGCTTAGTCGGTGGAGCATGCCACTCTTGATCTTGGGGTTGTGAGTTTGAGCCCCACATTGGGCATAGAGGTTTTGTAGAAAAAAAAAGTTTTTTCAAAGACCTAATGAATTAACCCTTTTTGAAGAACATGAAGGAGCAGTCATTAAGTTAAAAAAATGACATTCAAAACTCTCAACAATCTAACCATAACTTCTTTTGTCAGCTTCTTAATGTGAGCCTTCCTAAATCCTATGCTGTAATCTGACCAGTCTTTTTGCTGTATCACATACATTTTATGCCCTTTTCCATGGGGCTTTGTGTTCTCGGTCCAAATAGAAAACCTTCCCCATGCCCCTCTTTCTTTCTAAATCCTATCAATCTTTCAAGACCCTGCTCATATTTTTCTTTTATAAAACTTCCCCATACCAGCCCAAGATGAGCATATAATTAACATTTGTATGTATTTTATTTTTGTAAAGCCCTTTCACATATTTTCTCATTCTTTATGTCAGTCTAATGAGATAAATGATGTTATCTATTTCATAGAATAAGGAAACTGAGTCTCAGAGATACAGTCATTTTTCCAGAACTTCATATAGATACTAAATAGTGAAGCTAGGAATATTAGAACCAATTCCTCTCATTCCAAGTTTCATTGTCTACTCTCTATGGTCCCTTAAATCCTGTGACAGTTACATAACACACTTACTTAAAGCCATTAATTGTTACCCTATGTGTATCAAACTGTTTAACTTGATTGTTAGCCGTAGGCTTGGAGGGATATGTACAGATTGTTCATGGGGACGGGGGGAATAAATGGAAAAGGTGAAGAGAGCTGAATACATTTCTTTTTTTTTTTTTTTTTTAAGGATTTTATTTAATATTTGAGAGAGAGTAAGAGAGAGAGCATGAGAGCAGAGTTGGGGGCAGAGTGAGAAGCAGATGCCCAGCTGAGCAAGGAGCCCAGTGCAGGGCTCGATCCCGGGGCCCTGGGGTCATGACCTGAGCCAAAGGCAGACGCTCAACCGACTGAGCCACCCAGGCGCCCCTGAATACACTTCTTGATAATAGAATCAAAGAGGTCATTAAGAGCTCTTCACCAGTCCACTTGCTCTTCTGAAAGCATTATACTTTTTTAAAACTGTGATACCTAGCCTTGCTCCTTTTCCTCTACCTATCTTAGTGCCAAATTTTTAGTATAATTCTTAAAGCAGAGCTAAACAGCGAGGTCTTCCCTGACCATCCTGGGTAAGGTAGCCCCTCTCCATCAATTCCTGCCTTAGAAACATTTAAAATTTTTCTTCAAAGCACTTCAAACTATCTAAAATTCTATCATTTCTTTATTAACTCGTTTCTTGGTTGTCTTCTCCCACTAGAATATGAGTTGAATGAAAGTGAGGATGTTGTGTATCTCTTTTATAGCACATAGTAAGCACTTAGTAAATATTTGCTGAATGAGATACTTTATTCATGGAAAATGTTCACTATGATAATATCCATCTTTTAAAACAAGTTTTATAGTACTCATCAAATACTATACAATATGCGCTCAAATTCTGTTGACTGTTTAATTCCAAATATGAGTCCAAATTACTGTAATAACCTAAAAAAGGACATTTTATAGTTAAGAAAAAAATAGGATTTCTAGAACATTTAAATAGGGTTTAATGTCTTATAGACACTTGCCTTAAGTTTACTTATTCTGTCTTATAACCTAGATGGAGTAAGAAATGAATCTCTTTAATATTTTTCTATTTTTTTCCCTAAAGATAAATTTGCATTTGTAATGATGACAAAATTTTTAGGTATTGTAACTCATGCTCAAAGTCTAAGGTTTTTCTAAAATTTAGCATCTGAGTTCCAAACTTACAACAGAAACTGCAGCAACAGGAACTAGGGCTGGAAAGATCTGACTCTAAAATCAAAGATACATATTTTAAGGGGCACCTGCCTGGCTCAGTCAGTAGAGCTTGCGACTCTTGATCTCCAGGTCATGAGTTCAAGCTCCTCGTTGGGTATAGAGATTACTTAAAAACAAAACAAAACAAAAAACATATTTTAAGAATACAAACATTGTACCTTTTTCACATTTATTTTTAAATTTTTAAGTAGACTTTATTTTTTTTTAGAGCAGTTTTAGGTTCACACAAAATTGAGTGGAAGGTTTCCCATAAACCTCCACACATGCACAATCCCCCCACCCCATTATCAATGTCTCCCACTAAATAGGACATTTATTTACAACTAATGAATTTAAATTGATGCATCATTATCACCCAGAGTCTATAATTTACATTAGGGTTCACTTCTGGTGTTGTACATTCTATGAATTTGGACAAATGTATAAGGACACGTGCCCACCATTTCAGTATTATACAGAGCAGTTTCACTGCCCTAAAAATCCTCTGTACTCTACCTATTTATCCTTCCCTTCCTACTAACCCCTGACTACCACTGATTTTTTTTTTTTTTTTTTTACTGTCACCATAGTTTTACCTTTTCCAGAATGTCATATAGTATATAGTCTTTTCAGACTGGTTTCTTTCACTTAGTAATATACATTTACAGTTCCATGTCTTTTCATGGTTTGCTAGCTCATTTCTTTTTAGTACTGAATAATATTCCATTGTCTGAATGACCATAGTTTATCACATTCACCTACTAGAGGACATCTTGGTTGCTTCCAAGCTTCCAAATTTGGGCAGTTACGAATGAGGCTGCTATAAATATCCATGTGCAGGTTTTTGTGTAGACCTAGTTTTTCAGTTCCTTTGAGTAAATACCAAGGAACATGATTGTGGGATCGTATGATAAGTGTATGTTTAGTTTTCTAAGAAACCATCAAATTATCTTCCAAAGTGTACTATTTTGCACTCCCACCAACAATGAATGAGAATTCCTATTGCTCTACATCTTTGCCAGCATTTGGTATTGCCAGTGTTCTGGATTTTGGCCATTCTAATAGCTTTGTTGTGGTATATTTGTTTTTATTTGCATTTCACTGATGACATTTGATATGGAGTATCTTTTCATATGCTTATTTGCCATCTGTATATCTTCTTTGGTGAGGTTTCTGTTAAGGTCTTTGGCCCATTTTTTAATTGGTTTGTTTTCTTATTGTTGAGTTTTAAGAATTCTTTACATATATATTTTTGTTTTGTTTTTCCATTTTAAAATTTAAGTGAATTAATAAACATATAATGTATTATTAGTTTCAGAGGTAGAGGTCAGTGATTCATCAGTCTTATATAATACCCAGTGCTCATTACATCACATGCCCTCCTTAATGTCCCTCACCTGGTTACCCCATCCCTCTACCCCTCTCCCCTCCAGCAACCCTCAGTTTTTTTCCTATGATTAAGAGTCTCTTATGGTTTGTCTCCCTCTCTGGTTTCGTCTTCTTTTATTTTTTCCTCTCTTCCCCTATGATCCTCTGTTTTGTTTCTTAAATTCCACATATGAGTGAGATCATATGATAATTGTCTTTCTCTGACTTATTTCGCTTAGCATAATACCCTCTAGTTCCATCCACATCATTGCAAAGGGTAAGATTTCATTTTTTAATGGCTGAGTAGTATTCCATTGTGTATATATATCACATCTTTATCCATTCATCTGTTGATGGACATCTGGGCTCTTTCCATAGTTTGGTTATTGTAGACACTGCTGCTATAAACGTTGGGGAGTAGGTGCCTCTTCGGATCACTATATTTATATCTTTGGGGTGAATATCCAGTAGTGCAATTGCTGGGTTGTAGGGTAGCTCTATTTTCAACTTTTTGAGGAACCTCCATACTGTTTTCCAGAGCGGCTGCACCAGCTTACATTCCCACCAACAGTGTAGGAGGGTTCCCCTTTCTCCACATTCTTGCTAACATCTGTCGTTTCCTGACTTGTTAATTTTAGCCATTCTGACTGGTGTGAGGTGGTATCTCATTGTGGTTTTGATTTGTATTTCCCTGATGCCGAGTCATGTTGAACATTTTTTCATGTGTCTGTTGGCCATTTGTATGTCTTCTTTGGAGAAATGTCTGTTCATGTCTTCTTCCATTTCTTGTTTGGATTATTTGTTCTTTGGGTGTTGAGTTTAATAAGTTCTTTATAGATTTTGGATACTAGCTCTTTATCCAATAAGACATTTGCAAATATCTCCCATTTTGTCAGAAGGGAAACAAAGTTCTTTATATATTTAGGATAATAGTCTTTTATCAGATATGTCCTTTTTTTTTTCTCCCAAGATTTTACTTAAATTCAGGTTAGTTAACATATAGTGTAGTATTGGTTTCAGGAGTAGACCTTAGTGATTCATCACTTACATATAAAACCCAGTGCTCATCCCAAGTGGTCTCCTTAATGCCCATCACCCATTTAGCCCAACCCTCCACCCATCTCCCCTCCAGCAACCCTCAGTTTGTTCTCTATAGTTAAGAGTCTCAAAAGGGCCATATGCACCCCAATGTTCATAGCAGCAATGTCCGCAATAGCCAGACTATGGAAAGAGCCGAGGTGCCCTTCAGCAGATAAATGGATAAAGATGTGGTCCATATATACGATGGAATATTACTCAGCCATCAGAAAGGATGAATACCCAACTTTTACATCAACATGGATGGGACTGGAGGAGATTATGCTAAGTGAAATAAGTCAATCAGAGAAAGTCAATTATCATATGGTTTCACTTATTTGTGGAACATAAGGAATAGCATGGAGGACATTAGGAGAAGGAAGGGAAAAATGAAGGGGGGGCAATTGGAGGGAGAGATGAACCATGAGAGACTATGGACTCCGAGAAACAAACTGAGGGTTTTAGAGGGGGGTGGAGGGATGGGTTAGCCTGGTATTGGGTATTAAGGAGGGCACATATTGCATGGAGCACTGGGTGTTCTATGAAACCAATGAATCATGGATCACCACATCAAAAACTAATGATGTATTGTATGGTGACTAACATAATAAAAATAAAATTTAAAAAAAAAGAGTCTCTTATGGTTTGCCTTCCTCTCTGTTTGTTTTTTTTTTTTCTTTTTACGATTTTATTTATTTATTTGACAGAGGCACAGCGAGAGAGGGAACACAAGCAGGGGGAGTGGGAGAGGGAGAAGCAGGCTTCCCGCGGAGCAGGGAGCCCGATGTGGGGCTCGATCCCAGGACCCTAGGACCATGACCTGAGCCGAAGGCAGACACTTAACTACAGCCACCCAGGCGTCCCTCCTCTCTGTTTTTATCTTATTTCATTTTTCATTCACTTCCTCTACGTTCATCTGTTTTGTTTCTTAAGAATTCCCATATGAGTGAAATCATATGGTATTTGTCTTTCTCTGATTGACTTATTTCGCTTAGCATAATACTAGTTCCATCCACATTGTTGCAGATTCAGATGTCTTTTGAAATATTTTCTCCCAATCTGTGGCTTATTTACTCATTCTCTTGACAATATCTTTTTCAGCAGAAAATTATAATTTTAATTGCAGTCCAGCTTATCAATTCTCTCTTTCATGAACTGTTCCTTTGGTATTGTATTTAAAAATCATTGCCAAACCAAAGGTCATCTAGATTTTTTCATATGTCCTAGGAGTTTTATAGTTTTGCATTTTATACTTAGGTCTGTGATCCATTTTGAGTTAATTCTTTTTTTTTTTAATTTTATTGAAAACTTTACTTGAAAAAATAAAATTCCAAATATTCTGGTGAGACAAACCCCTGTTCTTGCTTTGAGGTCTGTGAATCAGGCTGTGACATTTTGTGTGGTCTGTAGCCTATTGACTCGAGGTGAGTCGGGTTTCCTAGGGAACCTGCAAGGCTTGGGGCTTTTCTCTGCCCTTGGCCTAAGGGACAAAAGTGGGCTAAGCCAGTTTTTGTCATGCTGGGAGGCTGGAGTGAGGGGTCCGTCTGGGCTGGGGGAACCACAGCTCTTCTGTTCCCCATGGCAGTGTCTCGGGCCTCTTCAGAAAAGAGGAGTCTGAAGTGGAAAGACAACAAGGGCGGGTGGACTCCCCAGGATGGGTCTCTGGAGGTAGATGTGATCATGACCATACAAGCAAGTCTAAGACCTCAGGTGAGCAGACAAAGCCTGTGCCTTTGAAGGCTGGAAGTTTGCTCAGGCCCTAGGCCAGGATGCCCTTTGGATGGTTCTTTTGGAAATGAGAAGGCCCCTGGAGTTTTTCTGCCCTGCTTACCCATCTGGGCTCTTGCTATGGGTGGGGAGCTAGCAGCCTGCTTGGGGCTCTTGGTGCCAGGCTCATTGCAGAGGGCTGGTGAGGTAGAGCAGGGGCCACTGCTGTCCCCGTACTTCTCTCAGGGGAGGGCCTTTTGCTGGCTGACGCCTGAGCCTAAGCTTGACAAGGGCAAAGACCAGAGAGGTGTCCCAGGAGTCTTTGAAAGGGTGGTGAGGACTCAGTCATCAGCCACAACAGAGAGGGCTCTGAGCTCACTCAGTCTGGCCTCGTTCTCCCTCTCCCATTGCTCATCAGGGTGGCCAGGCTGGTCAAGCTGCTGGGTCAGGTCTCCAAAGATCTTCTGCATTTCAGAGTAGTACCAAACCTAGGCTCGGATCAGGGCCTCAAAGCTGGGCTGGATGGAAGTAGTCGAGCCGGCTGTGGTAGAACCTCGGCACGTCATCCAGGAGCTGCTTGTTCTTGGCCTCAAAGTCATCCTGCACAGGCCGCAGCTCTTCTCGGCCCTGGTGGAGTTTGGCCAGCACGGGCCCCGTCTTCTCCTTCTCCTCGTACTTCTCCACCTTGGCCTGCAATCTCCAGTAGTCCTGCCAGGCCTGCTCCTGCTGTTTCACCGCCATGTTTAGGCTTGGGAAGACACTGCCGAACTTTTTTAAGGGTTCAGTCACGGTCTTTTGAATCTGGTTCACCTTTTCCTGGTTGAAGATGTCCTTCCCCTTCATGGCTGTGTCCAGAGCTGTCACCATGTTCAGGAAGTCCTGGTCTTGCTCGCAGAGGGGATTGGAGAGCAAATCCAAGGATATCTTCCCGGCAGATTTGGACATGGCCAGGTCAGCAACGGTGCTCTTCTTCATGTCCTTCTGCAGCCTCCTGGTCTGCTCCTCCAGCTGCTGGAGTTTTCCATACTCCCTCTCAAAATCTCTCTCCATTGTTTTGGGGACAATCTGTTTCTTGGGCTACCCGGTCTTGAAAGGAATCCAGCTCACGGTTCCGAACCTGGCCCTGCCGCCGGGGTCCTCAGCTGCAACTGGGTCCTCAGGGCATTTTGAGTTAACTCTTGTGAAAGGTTTAAGGTCTGTGTCTAGATTCATTTCTTTGCAAGTGGATGTCCAGTTGTTCAGCACTATTTGTTGAAAAGACTATTTTTTCTCCATTGTATTGCCTTTGTTCTTTTGTCAAAGATTAGTTGACCATATTTATACGTGTCTATTTCTGGGTTCTCTATTCTGTTCTATTGGTCTATTTGCCTGTTCTTTCACCAATACCACACTGCTTGATTACTGTGTTTGAAATAGTCAATGTATTTGAGATTTGCATTTGAAATACAATGAATGCTACCTATGTGAAAGTATAATGATTTTAAATTTTAACAGAGTCAAGATGAGTAAGTAGCAAATATTAACTCGGCTATTTGGAAAGAGCCATTTATTCTTAGTTTGACAGCTGTTGTGTGTGGATGTATATAAAAAAGTAAATGTAAATAAGGACATTTTATTATTCGTATGGTATGGTAATTTTTTTCTAGAAAAAAGTTCTTCTAGTTCATATGATGAGATCATTGTCATCACAATAGTAGCTAACATTTTCATAGTCCTCATTATGTGCCAGTCACATTTAAGTGTATCACACATTTATCTCATTTAATCCTCACGTCAGCCCTATGAAGTAATATTAATGCTAATCCCACTTGACAGATGAGGAAACTGAGGCACAGAAAAGTTAAGTCAAAGACCACACAGCTAGTAAGTGGTGTTGTCAGAACTCTAACCTAGGCAGTCTGGCTCCAAAATCTGTGTTTTTAACCACTACACTGTCAGTATTCCCTGGTGCCACCCTAGCAAATTTTATAACCACGATTCAGCTATCTAAAGCACTGTGGGAACAAGGTGTAAAAGAGCCTCGGTTTGTTTATTCTGGGATAAGAAGTACTGGGGAATGGAAGTCACAACTTACTAAAATTAATTACTTGATGAGAAATTTCTGGACTAAATGTACCCATTTAAGAATTAAATATTGACAGAAAAAGTTTCCAACAGGAGCATTGGTAAAATATTAGAAGTCATCTGTCTTTAAGTATTTAAGTGATGATCTGAATTTCAATAGTGATTTCTTCTGACACTCTGGAAGGCATGCTGTCTTTCTTCGTACTAATGTATTATAAACTGAGAAATGATTTGTGAATTGCAGGAAAAAAAAACTTTTTTATTGTCTATTAATAAAGCCAAAGTAGAAGGTGAAGAAGGCATCAGTTGAATGACTAGTTATGTACTTTAAAGATTGTGTGTGGTAAAGTGCTATTTTTAGCTCTCATGATCTAAACATATATAATATTTTAAACTGTGATTATACAATCAAAAAGGACTCATTCTTCTGTAAAAATATTTATCTGTAATTACTATGAAAGCATAATATCACAAATAAGGAAGCTTTGTTGAAGTTTTTGGAAAAAAAAAAGTCATTAGAATGTTTACTTAATTCTGGCCCATGTCTCCCTAAGATAGAGTGACACACTTCCTCCACATATATTATTGGGCACAAAAACTGTTAAACTGTGTTTAAAAAAAAAACTTTGATAAACAAAATAATAAACACACTTAAGTTTTCTGATTTGGTTGAAAAAATTAAAATCTCTTAAAATATATTGTAGCTTACCTTCAGTTAGAGATGAATCACCCCTACCCCAGCATGAGAATTTAAGCTTGTAAACTGTAAACATTAAGGAGAAAATCTCTTTGTAATTTTCATTTATTTATTTACTTACTTATTTTTAAGTAAGCTCTACACCCAATATGGGGCTTAAACTCAGGACCCCAAGATCAAGAGTCACATGTCATGCCAACTGAGCCAGCCACACATATATATACCTATAAAATCATATAAGCAGGATTTATGTGATTTTTTTTTTTTTTAAAGATTTTATTTATTTGACAGAGAGAGACGCAGCGAAAGAGGGAACACAAGCAGGGGGAGTGGGAGAGGGAAAGCAGGCTTCCCGAGGAGCGGGGAGCCCGATGCGGGGCTCGATCCCAGGACCCTGGGATCATGACCTGAGCTGAAGGCAGACACTTAACGACTGAGCCACCCAGGCGCCCTGGGATTTATGTGATTTTTAAACAATATTTCAAATAGACTATTATGTAGTTTTTTGGCTTTGCTTTTATTTTTACTTTATTTTTTTATTTTTATTTTAAAGATTCCATCTATCTGAGAGAAAGAGCACGAGTAGGGGGGGAGAGGGAGAAGTGGACTCCCCGCTGAGCAGGGAGCCCATTGTGGGGCTCAATCCTGGACTCTGGGATCATGACCTGAGCCAAAGGCAGATGCTTAACCGACTGAGCCACCCAGGTGACCCTTTTTGTACTTTTAAAAATATTAAATGAGCCTTGTTCACATCTCAGCTCCATTTTCCCTAAAAACTGCCACTACTTTTCCCTTTACATACTATTTTTGTCATGATAATTATTTTTTAAATTTTTTTTAAAGATTTTATTTATTTATTTGCCAGAGAGAGAAAAGAGCACAAGCAGGGAGAACGGCAGGCAGAGAGAGAAGCAGGCCTTTTGCCGAGCAAGGAGCCCGATGTGGGACTCCATCCCAGGACCCCAGGATCATGACCTGAGCCGAAGGCAGACGATTAACCGACTGAACCACCCAGGCGTCCCTCGTGATAATTATTTATAGGAATGACAGTTGGTTACACACCCCCATTTAAAAAAAAAAAAAACCCTACACTTATCTCATAGATGAAAAAAACTTAGATGAAAAAAATTTAATGTAAAGTGACTGTGTAATGGATTTTTAACCCGTAAGTGGTAGAGGAGACAGCTCAGTCTGAAAAAGTAAATATAAGAGCAAAATTTCTCTGAAGTACTATGTAGTTTAATAATTATATCAATCCACTACTCTATTGCATCTAATTGCAATGAGTTTATTGGTATACTTAATAGTTTTTTGTCTTTGGATTATTTCTAGGGACAAATTTCCAGGTATGGTATTTACAGAGATTTTAAAATCATTTTTAATAATTGTTCCCAGGGTCCCCTGGAGGGCTCAGTCAGTTAAGTGTCTGACTCTTGATCTCAGCTCAGGTTTTGATCACAGGGTTGTGAGTTGTTCCCAAATGGTTTTTTAAATTATTTTTATTATTTATTTATTTTTAATGGATAAATGGGTGTTTATTTTATTGTTACCCATTTTGAACTGCCAATTTACATCACATATACTTTTTTGTATATCTCATTGTACTAGTTCTCTAGGGCTGCTAAAACAAATTGTCACAAAGGAGACATCTTAAAACAACAGAAATTTATTCTCACACTTCTGGCAGCTAAACCAAGGTGTGGGTAGGGCCACACTCCTTTCAAAGGCTCTGAGAGATAATCCTAGGAGAGTAGTATAGATCTACACATTTTAGGAATAACTTTTCTGCTTATTTGAGTGTTTCTCATTCTTTTAAAATAAAAATGTAGTGGATTTTATTTTATTTTTATTATTATTTTTTTTTATTTTTAAGTAGGCTCCATACCCAGCATGGAGCCCAACGTAGGGCCTGAACTCCCGATCCTGAGATCAAGACCTGAGCTGAGATCAAGAATTGGATGCTTAACCCACTGAGCCACCCAGGTGCCCAGTGAATTTTAGCTCTTAAAAAAAAGGATGTTTTTCCTCCGTAGCCTGAATGTACTGTTTCCTTTTTCCTTGGGCCTACCTTGTTTCCTGGGATCCATGTTGCTTTTTTTCTGCTCACTTGACATTGAAACAGTGGAAGGGTAGTCAGGCTCACCTGGCTCTGGGTATGAGCTGGCCTTGATCCCCGCGACCTTTCCTCCTGATGCTGCCATATTTATTTTCTTTACTGAAGTATAGTTGATACACAATATTGCATTAGTTTCAGGTGTACAATATAGTGATTCAGCAACTCTAAATGTTATGTTATGCTCACCACAAGTGTAGCTACCATCTGTTACTATACAACACTGTTATAATACCACTGACTGTATTCCCTACGTGGTACCTTTCATCCCTGTGACTTATTCATTCCATGCATATAATATCTTCTTTATCCATTCGTCTATGAATGGACACTTAGGTTGCTTCCATATCTCGGCTATTGTAAATAATGCTGTAATGAATATGTGGGTGCATCTATCTTTTTGAATTACTGTTCTTGTTTCCTTTGAATAAATACCCAGTGGTGGAATCACTGGATTGTGTGGCATTTCTATTTTTAAATATTTGAGGAAGCTCCGTACTATTTTTGACAGTGGCTAACCAATATGCATTCCTACCACAGTGCACAAGGGTTCTCTTTTCTCCACATCCTCACCAACATTTGTTATTTCTTGTCTTTTTGATATTAGCCATTCTGACTGGTGTGAGGTAGTATCTCATTGTGGTTTTGATTTGCATTTCCCTGATGATCAGTGATGTTGAACATTTTATCTTGTGTTGGCATTGTTCCCAAATGTTTGAAAGAATCATTTACACAACTCATTTTATCAAAACCTAGCTAGATTGTTTTATATTATTTAAAATTATAATTGCTTCCTTATTAACTTGAAATTTCAAAGTTGAGATGAATTCTTGCTTTTCAAATTTAGCACTATGATTCTTTTTTTTGTGTGTATGATATTTGAAGAAGTATGAAAATCCTTTATCACCCTTCTCTCTATATGTGGAAAGTCAGATTTGTTTCCATTTGTTAATATGTAATGCACTTCTCGGAAATGTGAAAGATCTAGTCTTTGGGTTCTAAAATCCTTTAATGTGTCAAGTCCTGATAATATTTCTAGCTACCTGAAAATGACTGAATCAGATAAGAATCTGTTTTTTCTTTCCTCCCAGCATTACCCACCAGAACAATTCAGACTTTTCATATATAGTAGTGTCAGTGTTCTTTTGGTAGTGAATATTTAAAAGAGGAATTAATTCTAGGGGCGCCTGGGTGGCTCAGATGGTTAAGCGTCTGCCTTCGGCTCAGGTCATGATCCCGGGGTCCTGGGATCGAGCCCCGCATCGGGCTCCCGGCTCAGTGGGGAGCCTGCTTCTCCCTCTCCCTCTGCCTCTCTCCCTGCACATGCTCTCTCTCTCTCTCTGTATCTCTGTGTCCCAAATGAATAAATTAAAAAAAAAATCTTAAAAAAATAATAAAAAAAATAAAAGAGGAATTAATTCTAGAAAAGGTGATTTTTATTATATTTTTACCCTACTCTAGATGCTGATCATTGCACTGGACTTCAACTTGCATTTTTTTTTTTAAAGCAGGAGTTTTAAGGTGACTTTGGATATTAGCATTTTTCCCCAAGTTGTTTTGGATTTGAATGGTTAACCTTTTGACATTGAGTATTCCTTAGTGGGACTAAAAAATTTGCTTGAATAGCTAGCTGACAAACCTCTGTAACCTGTAAATAGGCTAGACAGATGCTATACATTTCTAAAACCAAAGTATTTTTAAAGGAGAGAGTTTTGAAAAATAGGAAATCCTAGCTGTCAAATGTACAAAGATGAACGTTCCGAAAGAATTGCTGAATCATGAATGTAAAGCTGCTTGGCATATAGAGTAGGTGTTTCCATATCTTTAAAGGTTAACACGTGATCATTAACTTTTCATCATATTCTAAACATATATGTACATTTACTTTTCCTTTACATGTTCTGTTTTTCTTTTAAGCTTACAGATTTAAGGTATTTATAGGGCTCTGTGCAATTCTTTTCACATTTTCTTATTAATCCATCTTTCCATATTAGAAATGGGAACATTTTTGAAAAGATGACATAACAATATAGGAGATAAAAGATGAGTAATATACATTGAAAATTTTTCTCATAAGTATCGTATATATATACATATATATATATAAAAGCAGACATTGAAAGGGTATATAAATGATAGGGCATAAACTTTGTTAACAAAAAAAAATACAAAACTACAACGAATAAACATAAATATCTATCAGAAAAAAAAGGACTAGAAGGAAATACACTAACATTTAGCAGGGATTACCTAAAGTGGTATGATAGGGAGGTTTTCATTTTATACTTTTTTCTTCTTTTTTCCTTCTGTGTTTTCCAAAATCTTCAGCAATGAGTATTGCTATTTATAATTAGGGAAATGTGTTTTTAAAAGAAAAAAATACTTCTCATATCACTGCCCCATAAATAGCATATCCAGATTTTAAAATGATCCAGTCAAGGTCTTATAAGAAACATGAGTATTTACTGTCTGTAACCTGATACTTGTCTTCTATCTTTCCTGCAGCACAAAAATTCTTTAAATAGTGACCCTAGGAATTGGGCGGAGGCGGGGAGTGGGGGAAAAGTGGGATCTCATTCTGTTTTTGCTGAAGTAACTAAAATCAGATATGAAGCTTTCACAAATATTTAGTTTGCCAGAACTATTAACTCTTATATACTACAAAAAACTAGTTAAAACCACTAGCTAAAATAATATTTAAGTCCCTTATTGCTTTTGATGTTAATGATATGTAGCCTTTTACAATGTGAAATTGGCATATTGACTTCTTGGCATTTCTGATTGCTAGATCCCAGGAATTCTAAAAATGACACAAATTATCTGAAAATTTTAATTTAAACAAACCAGATTTTAGTATTGTATATCTTACATTTGGATAACTTGAAATTAAAATTAAAATACCTAAAATAAGTTCAAGGGTACCTTTATTTGTATAATACTTTTAATTTATTTTAACATAGGATGCCTAATGGCTGTAATTATTTTTGTTTTTTCACCTACAATAGAGTAAATAAATATGTAGTTATGACCTGCTATGCTGAAATATTGGTTTTTGAATCCACTCAGCTTCTTAAAAAGGAAATAAAAATGGGAGAGCCAGAAGGAAAATGAATAGTTAATCGTGGAGGAGGAGAAAACCTAGCTCAGTACTTTGACTAGAGGCAGCTGGGGAAGTGACGTCCTGTAGCATTTGCTGTTCTAGAAAGTACAGAGACACGTAGTGAAAATGGGAGGATCTAGAAGGAGGCTGTCTCCTGTGTAGTGTATATTTATCTGTAAGTGAGCCTTTGAGGAAGGAATTAAATACAGAGACGTGGTTTGCTTGCTGCCTTAAGACAGCGAAGCTGAATTGCTGATTTGCTTTAACTTTTAAAATACCCAGCTTGGTTTATTTTTCTTAGAATCGTACTGCTAAGACTGGGGACGCTGTTTTCTTTCACAAAGGGAAATCTAAGTTCATTTCAAGGCATTCGAAATGGGGAAAGACTATTATTGCATTTTGGGAATTGAAAAAGGAGCTTCAGATGAAGATATTAAAAAGGCTTACCGAAAACAAGCCCTCAAATTTCATCCGGACAAGAACAAATCTCCTCAAGCAGAGGAAAAATTTAAAGAGGTCGCAGAAGCTTATGAAGTATTGAGTGATCCTAAAAAGAGAGAAATATATGATCAGTTTGGGGAGGAAGGTAAGTATTCCGTGTATATCTTTTGGTCTCTCCAGCTCTGTCTCACTCTCTCTCTCTCTTTTTCCCCCTGCTCTTTCAGCCTTCTGGTTATCTTTAAATTAAATTCTCAGACATCAAAGTAGAAAGACAAATAATGGATAAAAGTAAGATTTTTATCTTAGATCATCTGAATGAATATTATTACATAGCTGTGAATGAAATGTACTTGTTTGCCTTTTTCTTGATTTTGGCATTTTGTAATATATATATCTTCTGCCATTAGATTTATAACGTTAACATTGTATATTTGAAAAGAAACATCACATTCCCATACCCATTAATGAATTGTGTCAAAAGTCTTATGCAACCTGTTTTGTTTTCTAATGAATTTTCTGCCGGAACCACTAAAGGTCCTTCACTCATTTAAAATGTTAAGATTGGCAGTTCAAATTCTGGGTAGTTTATATTTTATTCACGAAAACAAAACAAGTTTTTTGCCTCTCTGATAGCAATTTAATTTAGATTGAACAAGATAGAATCTTCTCTCTGAGAAGCAGAAGGCCCAGGCATTTAGCTCTGGTTGTTTTTGGCGTTTTGCCTGGAGAGGAAAGAATTTTCCTGATGTCATAAAATACCAGAACAAGTTTTTAGCTTAATTGTAAACAGTAATTGTGTGCCAAGAAAATGAGATCTCAGAAATACAGTTTTTGACCTAAAATGGCCACCTCATTAGAACAGTTATTGATTTACTTACAGGTCACATTATGTCTTCAGAAATTTTACTACCTAGGTATAGAGGAAAGCATGACAACTTCCCTTTGCTCTCCCTGCCATACTTTTGTTTCTTTCATCGTGAGATCAGAAACTAGTTGAGTACAGTAAATGGGGGTTATTAAGATTATCCCTTTATCGTTCTGTATTTTAAATTAAGTTTGTCCCTCATTTCCATATAAATGTGGCTATAAAGTAAGGCTATTTTAAATTGCTAATTAACAGCAACAACAAAAACACTTTAATTCCTACAGATTCTGGGATTTTCAACATTTTGAATCAGGACTAAGTTACTTCATTATTAATTTTTTTCTCCCAAAATATTCTCTTTTAAATCATTGTAGTTACGAAAACCTTTTTTATTTCTTTGCCTCCTTTATCGCATTTAACATAAAGTTTTCCTAATCAGATATATGCTAAAATACAGCGAAGCAGTAACTGCTCATTTTGAGTTAAAAAACTAAATTTATATAAGCAGGGTGATTGTGTAAAGGTTTTTTTTTTTCCTTTCTTTGTTTTGTTTTTCTTTTTGACTTGAGTTGCCAAAAATTGCTATTTCTGCTCTCGGTTTTGGTGTGATGAGGACCTGCTGTGTCAGGTTCTTACAAAGTCAGTATTGAAAAAGGCACGCAATGGCCAGTTCAATTCTGCCTGTTCCTTATGGCCTTACTAATCAAAATACTATGATTAGGTTCATCTCGAAAGCTAAGCAGGATTCTGAGATACTACAAACAATATACTCTTTCTAAAGAAATTATTTGTAATTTTGTAAAGAAATCCACAGACATTCCCCTGTAAAAGCAGATAGCCCTGCTTAAACCACATCTCACTGCTAGCTCAAGTTTGTTTATAACTAAGCCATAGGATTCAGTGTTTTCTAAGGATATTTATCTTCAGAACTTTCAAGTCATCACATGATACATTTTTCTTGGCTTAGCATTACCTCTTAATAGTGTTTTTCTTGAGTGATGTTTCTCTAGGTTGACTTTTACTGATCATTATCAGTGAATGAATTTTTTAAAAATGAAAGCAGTATCATCTGTGTACCCTGAATCTTTTTTTTTTTGTTCTTGATTCAGAGAATTGATATAAGCAATAGAGGTAATAGGGAAGAATAAGTGTTTTAAAGCATTGAAATATATTCAGAAATACTCTCTAGTTATGAGTTACTTGAGAATATAGTTAAATGAAAATTATTCGGCTATTTTTTAGAAATTACTCTTCCTTTACAGAAAAGCATTATGTTTATTTGCTCTTTATTCAGAATAGCTCATTTATACTTTGGAAAAATCCCTTTTAGGTATACTGTTTAAATGGGAAAACATTTTTTCTCTTTGCCATTCATTGGTGAGTTTATGCCTGCAGGCCTGGTTCCATCACCCAATGTGTTTCTCCAGTAGTAACAAAATACTGAATTTTAGGACTGTGGGGCTATTAGTAATTTATGTAATATACTCCTTACCCCCCTCCAGTTATTACACTCTCTTTCAAGGCCTGGGACAATGGGAACAAGAACTATGAACTGAAAAGTGTATGAGTTGAACAAGCTAAATTTATATAGTTAGAAAGTAAGAGAACCAGTGATCCAGTTTATTCATGTTTTGAAAATCTCTAATATCCACAATTTTAAAGGCTTGGTTTAAAAAAATTTGGATAAAAATAGAGATGTTTTAAATTCACCATATTACCCAGCAGTTCCACTCATAGAAATCTATAAAAGAGAAATGAAAACATAGGTTCACAAAAAGACATGTATGTGAATATTCATAGCAGCATTATTTGTAATGGCCCCAAATTGGGAACAATTTAAAAGTACTATCATTAAGTGAATGGATAAACAAAATGTGGCATATATGTACACACACACACACACACACACACACACACACACACACATACATGCTGGAATACTACTTAGCAATTAAAAGGATTGATATAATAAAACATGCTACAACATGGATGAACCTCAAAAACTATGCTAAATAAAAGAAGTCAGATGTCAAAGGCTACATATTCTATGATTCCATTTATATAAAATGCATGGAAAAGGCACATTCGTAGAGAAAGAAAGCAGATCAGTGGGTTGCCTAGTACTAGAAGTGGGAGCAGGGCTTAGCTACAGATAGAAACAAAGAGAACTCATTGGGTTGATGGAAATGATCGATAACTGGATTGTGATGGTGGCTGCACAACTCTACAACTTTATTAAAATCACTGAATTACATATTTGCAATGGGTTAATTTTATAGTGTGTAATAAGCAAAGCTATTTTTAAAAAGAGAGAAATGTTCTCCATAGTTGAATCATTTGAAAACAAAAAAATACAACTATGTAAATTGAAAATTGGATTTTGAACCTGTCTCTCCCAGAAGGTTTTAGGTTTAGTTCTGAATTGTTCAGTGGATGTCAACAGAAGTTTGTATTAAAAGACTGAAAAAAAAAATCTTTTAGTAACACATCCTTACAGTATCCTAGTTCTCTAACAGTTCTTTTTCCTTATGCCTTTTTTTGGTTTATAGTTTACTCAGTAACTTTCTTTAAATACTGAAAGGTAGTATTTATATGATCAAACTTGTGTTTAGTATATTAATCTATACCAGCTTGCTTCTTCAGTTCTTTAGTTTCCATATTTAATCAACTGGATCTCTTTTTATTTACTATGTGTTTTTAAAAATAAGTTGGATTTTTGTGAGTCAAAGCTGCTTAAAGGTTCTCATTATGCTAGTAACTCTGTAAGTCTTGTTATAAATCTAGATTTTTACATATCAGATCTCCTTAAAGTATGAGTTATTAAAGTCCTATAATTTTTTTCTTTTAAATCCTAATTCTTCTCCAGTGCTGCTTCTTTTGACACACTTTCAACTAACTAGTGGAAATCATGGTTATAGATAGTATACCGAACACATATTTGTTTTTGGATTGCAAATTGGTTGGTTGGTTGGTTTTAGATAATAGCAGTCTTGCTACAGCATAGGCAGATGTTGATTCTAGAGCATATTCCTTGATCACGCAAAGTGATGATGGTGTCTAGAAAATATTTTGGAGAGCAGAGGGAATCCAATTGAATATTAAAATTTTCCATAAGCAGTCAAAATGTATGTAATAAAGAGTTGACCATATAGTTGATAACATGCCTGTTACAATTCGAGTGCTAGGCAAAGCAGTACTTGCATAATAATTCATGTTATACTGTTGAGAATTTTGGTAAGATTTTTGCAGTCATTTATATAGTAGCCTTGTCCTTTAGCTAAGCTATGTACTTGACTGTTTAGTGTCAAGGAAAACCTCAAAGCTTCATTGGAGCCTTTTTGTCAGCTTTGATAAATGCCACTTCAGACTGTGTGAATCTTCTCAGGGACTCTGTAATCCTGATTGAGTTACCATTTTTGGCAGAGGAGGGAAGAGATTTTAGGGAAAAGCCAAACCCATAATATAATAACTTAAAATGTTATTCCTTCTTTTCATGAATTTATTATAAGTCCAAACATTTAGATATTGTCTTGTAGAGAGTTAGATTGGGCAAGCTAATTTACTCAATTTATGTTATTAACTCTGTTAAACTATTATGCTCTGTTATATTTGTGGGATGAAAGATGAAACGATTAAAGTAATTTAAGCATTGGTTTAGTCACACTGGTCATGACCTTGAGTTATATACGTAATCCATCATATATAAAAATCTGTCTCTAGCTTTTTTTTTAACATTTGGAGTTATAACTGTACCACTAAAATTTATAAAAAGAAGTATGTCTGAGCTGCATGTTAATATCCTTGTTCTGCTTATACTTGCCATTCTGTTTCTGTAAGGGATATCCTAACTGCTCTTTGGATATATCATTCAATTCATATTTTGACAGTTTTCAGATTATTAGACTTTTCTTGGTCTCTCCAGATTTCTATTCATGGATGAAGGTAAAAATGTAAACATCAGCTGACACTGTTGGATGAAATAAGAATATATGTATACCTTTTAATGGAAGAAGCAAAATAGAATAAAACATGCAGAACTAAGTCTCTTTGAAAGCATGCTGAGTATAATTTTTTTATTATTAAGTCTCATATGTGTATGTGTGATTATACTTTATATTGCTTTTGCTTTTGCCTCTTCTCTATCCTGATACTCAAGACACCTTTTAAAGTTTAAATAGACTTTAAGAACTAGTTCATTCTCTATTCAATAAATATGAGCCCCTATCATTTTCACCCTGTATACATGAGCAATGCAAAAATGAATAAAAGATATTTCCTGCCCTCAAGTTACTGTTTGAACATACTAGAATCTCTTAGTTTAATCCTTTGGATTTATCACAATTTTAAAATTTTTTAAATTTTCTTCCTGCTTGTTTCCTTCATCAGGAATGCCCATAAGGCTCATTCAGAAACTTTGCTACTACTGTAATGATATAAATCCTTGTCAGTATTGATCCCTTAAAAGATCACTATACTAATGTTTTGTGGGTTTTAATAGAAACTTTCTTTGGTATATAATGGAAAATGCTACTTCAAATATGTGATCACTTGTGAGCTACATATTACTTAGTTGAACCTTAAAGAACAGGGTCGGGGCGCCTGGGTGGCTCAGTCGTTAAGCGTCTGCCTTTGGCTCAGGTCATGATCCCAGGGTCCTGGGATCGAGCCCCACATCGGGCTCCCTGCTCCGGGGGAAGCCTGCTTCTCCCTCTCCCACTCCCCCTGCTTGTGTTCCCTCTCTCACTGTCTCTCTCTGTCAAATAAATAAATAAAATCTTTAAAATAAAATAAAGAACAGAGTAAAAAGGTCACTATCTTGGTGTCTGAAGCGAGTTGTCCACAGTAGACAGAAATAACCAGTCCAAAGGACTTACATGTCAAGAGGGTTTACAGCACTTGATTTTAGTCTTTTTTCTACATGCTGTTGAAATAAATGCTATCAGATGGTATGCCTAGATAAACAATTTTGTTAGATAGAATAGGGATAATAATTTGGAGTCTAAAAAAACATTTTTCATAGGGTGTCCTATTATCAGAATTTTTTCCCTTTCTGCCACAGAAAGAGTTCTATTTTAATTAATTCTTAAACAATAAAAGACCTGAAATAAAGCTAGTTAGTATGAATATGGCATTTTATATTATTGATTATGCTCACTGATTATAATGGCACTTAAAGACTTAGGTTATGCATTTTGCATTGATTACCAAAGACCTATTTCAATTGACATCTTTTGAAAACTTATATACTTCAGATTGTTCAACCAGTAGTTTATGAGATAACAGGTTCCCGGTTTTATTTTCTTATTTACCAGTGGAACAGAGATTCAGGAATAAATTGTCACTAAAGATGGGGATTTGGAGGAAGAATTTGAAAGCTAAAAATTTAACTTAGGATGGAATGGTCAAAAGTTAGGTAGCTGTTCTGCATTTAGTGATAATGGCATTTCTGGCCAATATTAATAGATTGTAACCTAAGTTGGCCAAAGTTTATTAGTAATACAATTTTTGCAAGTTTAACTTTCAAGAGTTGCAAGCTTTTTTCTAATCACGTCTATCTGTTCATTTAGGGTTGAAAGGAGGAGCAGGAGGTACTGATGGACAAGGAGGTACCTTCCGGTACACTTTTCATGGCGATCCTCATGCCACATTTGCAGCATTTTTTGGAGGCTCCAACCCCTTTGAAATTTTCTTTGGAAGACGGATGGCTGGTGGTAGAGATTCCGATGAAATGGAAGTAGATGGAGATCCTTTTAGTGCCTTTGGATTCAGCATGAATGGATATCCAAGAGACAGAAATTCTGTGGGGCCATCCCGCATCAAACAAGATCCTCCAGTTATTCACGAACTTAGAGTATCACTTGAAGAAATATATACTGGTTGTACCAAACGGATGAAGATTTCTCGAAAAAGGTTAAATCCTGATGGAAGGAGTTATAGATCTGAGGACAAAATTCTCACCATCGAGATTAAAAAAGGGTGGAAAGAAGGCACCAAAATTACTTTTCCAAGGGAAGGAGATGAAACACCAACTAGTATCCCAGCAGACATTGTTTTTATCATTAAAGATAAAGATCACCCAAAATTTAAAAGGGATGGATCAAATATAATTTACACTGCTAAAATTAGTTTACGAGAGGTAAGTTAGTAGGACCTGGGATTCTGAAACCAAACAGAATTATGCATCCGATCTTAGGGAATTTATGTAAATAATAGCTAATATTTATTAAATGTTTAGTATATGTTATTTTTTTAAATTCTCATAAGAACCCTCCAGAGGTAGTACTACTATTATATCTCTTTTATGGATAAGATTATATTTTCTAAGTTTAGTTACCTGTATTAGCAATTTAAATGCCAACTTTAAGTGCTAACCAGATTATAACTATGAAGCCTAATATTGGCTTAACGGTTTT
The DNA here is from genome assembly GCF_964656455.1 of Halichoerus grypus. Classification (NCBI taxonomy): domain Eukaryota; kingdom Metazoa; phylum Chordata; class Mammalia; order Carnivora; family Phocidae; genus Halichoerus; species Halichoerus grypus. The sequence continues at coordinate 124,092,804 of NC_135716.1, read as the reverse complement.
TATAGGTATGGTTTATGAGATATGCATTGTAATTGAAGTCCATGTATAAGATTTTTTCTAAAATTGTTAATTTGGAGTAATAATTATATAACAAAAAGATTAATTTAAAATAATTTATAAGCATACTGCTTTAATATGAGTCCTTATTTGTTCTATTTTTAGACACTATTTTTTCAAATTGCATTATAATCCTGCAAACATGGCCATGTCAGTTCCCTGCTTAAAATTCTTAAATGATCCCACATAGTATCTACCATAAAGTCCAGACTTTTTAGCTTAAAATGAAGGTCATTTTAAATCTGATTTCTACCCATAAATGTTTATGCATTTCCTAAGTTTGCTCTATTATTATCTTACATACATTTATGTCATCGTCTAAATTCTAATCTATGGAACACTGTTGTTCCTCACTCTGCCTCAAAACCTGCTACTGGTCCAATGTTTAGCTCAAGCATTCTGTACTCTCAGAAGCTAAAAGTGGGGAGGGTAAGCTGGGTGCCCTTTGTCTCACAAAAGACTTCTGCACCTCTGTGCTCACGTTATACTGTATTATTATTACCTGTTTGCTTCTGAGTTCCTTGTGCATTCCCTGAGGTGGGGTCTGTGTTCATGGTCCCTAAGCTCAGCATCTAGCAGGAATGTGTGGCATACAGTAGACACTCAGTGAACATTTGTTGACTAAATCAATAAATGTATATCTTATCCTAACATTTTTCCTTCCAAAGAAGTAGGTAGTTGCTCTTATCCTATTCCTCTCACTCCTAAATTTCTCCCTCTTTTCTTGTCCAGTCCCATCCCTGCATCTTTAACGTTGTAATGGCAACCTCGAACATTCCATTTCATTTCAAGGCAATGTGGAAGACATCCTTTACTTCTCTTTCCTTTTCCTTCCCTTCCCCTTCTCCTTTCCTTCTTTTGTAGTATGTCTGATCATGCATGTCCTAAAGGGATCTTTTAATAGGGAAAAAGTCTTATAATTATTGATATTCTTTTGGAGGTTAAAATTTTACCTTAGTGGTTTCATCCTTCACACCCAGTTTTTGTTGTTGTTGTTGTTGAGTTTTTGAAGTTCTGAAGTTTGTTAATTTTATTTGGTCTATTTCAGGCATTGTGTGGCTGCTCAGTTAATGTGCCAACAATGGATGGAAGAACCATACCTATGTCAATAAATGATATTGTGAAGCCTGGAATGAGGAGAAGAATTATTGGATATGGGCTGCCGTTTCCAAAAAATCCTGACCAGCGTGGCGACCTTCTAATAGAATTTGACGTGTCCTTCCCAGATACTATATCCTCATCATCCAAAGAAGTACTTAGGAAACATCTTCCTGCCTCATAGAATGAAAAACTTTGTTACCCATATTTTGATAAGGCACTGAAAATATAAAAGGACTGGCAGTTTACTGATGTAGATGTGAATTCTGTATAAAGATGTGTAAATTATTTTGAGGATTCATTAAATTGCATGAATAGAGACGGGTCAAATAAATAGGCAAAAGGGATTTTTACAGTTAGAGATGAAGAAACAACCATTCACTGTATTTTATTTTATTTCTCCCAAATCAGAAATTTTTAGTATTTTGCTTACATGTAAAATTTGTTTTTGTGGAGTTAGTAGATATATTTCTAATAAAGTACTAGACTATCCAAGTACTTTATTTCTTTTATCTTTACATTATCAGTATGATAGTTTCTCATTTATAATGGAAATTTAAGTTCTTAACTAACCTACACAGGTGATTTGTATTTCTAGAAAATAAAAACCCAAGTCATTTGGAAATGTGGTTAACTAGATTTAAATCTCCGTCTGAAATGCTGCTATAGGGCTGGGACCCATAAAAGAATATCCTAATGCATATGTTTTGATTTGTAAAGTATGCTATAGCATTTCCTACTAACATGATTGTAATGTTCTTAAGGCAGACCTTTTCATCCTAGAAAGGAAATTAATGGTAATTTATCTCCTGTGGAAATCCCAGTTGCCTGAATTACTGATATTTTAGAAATAGGCTGTTTTTAAAATGCCATATGTAATTTTATGCAAGTTGACTATATATCTTGGACTTAATAAATTATAGGCACATTTTATTGTCCACTAGTTTAAAATAATTTGTTTAATAATAAATGTGTTTTTAGAGGGAATATTGTTACTTAGAATTAATTTTCCAGTTACACAGTCTTCTATAACTTACTCATCATATGCTATATGTATCTTATGCAATTTCCCTAAGAAGAATAAACTACCACTATGGTGTTAAACCAAAATATGGGGAAAATAAACACTAACTGCTGCTTATGAATGATGTTGCTACTACTTGTTATGCATATAAATATTTTACTTTTTCATATGTATAGACTGCATTTCTTAGGTGTTTTAATTTTTTAAATATATTTACGTTTAAAAAATATTTTGTTTTCTTTTTTTTTAACCATAGTAAGAGTGATGTCTTGAAACAAAATTTTTGGTTCAAAAGTAGCTTTCAGGATGATTGATACATGTACAAGGTGAACTGGATCCTATCACCCTTTGTAGCAGAGTACGAGGGTTCTTTTAGTGACTCAGCAAATAAGTTGTAATCACCACATACTTTATAGCCTTACTGCATTGTAATTGACATGCCATAAAACTACCTTTTTAAAAGTATATAGTTCAGTGGTTAGTATATTCACAGAGTTATGTAACCACCAAGTCTAGAACATTTTCTTTTTTTTTTTAAAGATTTTATTTATTTATTTGAGAGAGAGAATGAGAGAGAGAGAGCATGAGAGGGGGGAGGGTCAGAGGGAGAAGCAGACTCCCTGCCGAGCAGGGAGCCCGATGCGGGACTCGATCCTGGGACTCCAGGATCATGACCTCAGGATCATGACCTGAGCCGAAGGCAGTTGCTTAACCAACTGAGCCACCCAGGCGCCCTAGAACATTTTCATCACCTGAAAAAGAAACTCTATATCCATCACCACTCACGTCCTATTCTTCAGTGCCTGGTAAATACAAATCTACTTTCTGTCTCTACAGACTTGTCTATTCTGGGCATCTAGCACAAATGGGATCAAAGAATATGTGACTTTTTTTCACTTAGCTTCTTTCACTTAACATGATGTTTTCAAGGTACCTCCATGTTGCGTCATGTATCAGTACCTTGTCCTTTTTTATGGCCAAATAATGTTCCATTCTATGGAGATACCACATTTTGTTTATTCATTTATTAGCTGATGGGCATTTAGGTTATCTCCCTTTTTTTGGCTATTGTGAATAATGCTGCTATGAACATTTTTGTACAAGTTTTTGTGTACATAACTTTTCGATTTTTTTGGGTATATATCTAAGAATAGAATTGCTGGGAATAATCACATGCTTTAGTTCCAAATGGAACCTGGCTGGCTCAGTTGGTAGAGCATGCAGCACTTGATCTTGGAGTTATGAGTTTGAGCCCCATGCTGGGTATAGAGATTACTTATAAATAAAATCTTAAAAAAAAAAAAAGAAAAGAAAATGGTTGAAAATGCCAGAGAATTCAGCTAATCATACTTACTATTCCACCTAATTCATAAATAGTCCCTTTATAATTTTGGTTCTCTCAATGACAGTTAAAACTCCTTAGGGAAGTATAAACATCACAAAAATTTTCTCACAGGTCTAAAGAGGAGCTGAAAAGCATCAGTCAAGAGTGGTGGATATGATTTCTTTATTAAACCCACTGTTGGGTTCCTCGGTGGCTCAGTTGGTTAAGCGACAGCCTTCGGCTCAGGTCATGATCCTGGAGTCCCAGGATCGAGTCCCACATCGGGCTCCCTGCTCAGCAGGGAGTCTGCTTCTCCCTCTGACCCTCCCCCCTCTCATGTGCTCTCTCTCTCTCATTCTCTCTCTCTCAAATAAATAAATAAAATCTTTAAAAAAAACCAAAAACCCACTGTCATTTATTGCAATTTTTTTGATTAAGCATTTTCTCCCAAATTAAATAAAGGATTTATAGATTTGGTAGATGGATAATCTTTGGATTAAAAAGTATTTTTTTAAAGTACAGAATTATTCTTCTGGTAGTAAAAAAATTAATTTTCATTGCTATATAGAAACAGTATGCCTTAAAGGATACTGATAATGCCTTAGCATGTAGTTGGTGCCCAATTTTTATTTAAGTGTTGAATTAATGTAAAAGAGTTTAAAGTTTTCTTATCTATGTAAATTGTGAAAGTACTTTTGATTTTATTTTCTTATTTATTTAGTGCTTTTGATTTTAAAATGTTCTCTTTAAATTCAGTCACATACTTGGATACCTGAAATAGTTTTGCAGTACCGAAGATGCCAGGAATCTAATTAATAGAGATGTTTATCTTTCCTACAAGAAAAACCAGATTGCTTATGCTTTATAATTAGGATGTTTTTAAGCAAGGCATGCACTGTTGTGTTGTCACTGACCTACCAATCTCAATTGTGTTATATAAAGCCACTTCACACATTCAGTTCATTTACTTCGCAGCCTCTGAAAGCATCTGAGTTTGTGACCCTTTATCTTTTAGCTCATCACTCGTGCCTATTATTAGCCTTTCTTGGGGGCAAGGAATTGAAAATACTTTTGTTTGTTTATTTTTTAAGAAAAAAACCCTATAATTTGACTAGTTATGATGGATAAAATGATATTAATATATGTGATTGGACTTGGTAAATGGCTTAGAAGTAATTACTCTATCCTCGTATTAAGGACTATGAACCTCACAGAGTTAAGGTTAAACATTACCCATAATTTAATAACACAATGTTTATCCAACAATGTGTAACATAGTGTACTGCCTACATACCTGGCTTATATATATATTCCCAATTTATGGAGAATTATAGAAAGAAATGTGATTTGTTACTTTTAAATTATAGCTTAATCAATATTTATTTGACAAGTTCTATAGATTGAATATTTCAACCTTTTCATCATTTCTCTTTTTTTCTGTGATATTTTTAATTCATAAATTCATAAAAGTTTTGGAGCTGGGAGAATTTTAGAGATCACATTTTCTAGATGAGGAAGTAAACCCAGAGATGCTAAGTGACTTGCCCATAGCTAAAAAGCAAGCTTGTAAGGGAATTCTGAAATACCTTGTTTCTTATTCTCAGTAACAGTTCCTACCAATATGCTATGATGTCCCCTGTTGTTAAATTTCCAAGACTATGTCAAATTCTGTTTAAGTACATTTACCTACTTCTTTGTGTAGTCTGTTTAATTCAGCACATTTGAAATATTTTGAGTCATTTATGAGCATGTAGAATATGAACCTATAATTTGATGGTGTTAACTAGAAAACTTGAAAGAATAATTATGAAAACTGCTATTTTTTTAAGAAGGGAATTAAGAGCTCAGAATTGAAATGTATCCATCATTAACTTAAAAAATGTATGCCAAAAAAATGTATGCCAGTGTTATTCTCAAAATACTTCAAGGCCACATCTGAGCTTTTAGATAAATAATATAAATTAAATTAATATTTTTCCAAGTAAAAATTTACTATCCAAAATATGTGATATTATATCATTGTAAAGAGAGAGAGAGAGAGGTGAGAGGTGTTGAGAGGAGGAAGAGGAAGGGAGGAAGAAAAAAACCCTGCAGATTTTATTGAGAAAAATTTGTAATGAGTATAATACATATAGAAGCTCTACAATCATTTGCAAATATAGTAATCTCTCCCAAACTAAAAATTGATAGGTACATCTTCTCTGTAGCTTTTAGAAATTTGGCTTGTATGAATGCAGTTCTTGAGCCATTCTTACAGAGAAAATTGTTTTCAATTTTTTTTTCTTATTTTAAGTAAACTCTATGCCACACATGGGACTCGACTCATGATCTGAAGATCAAGAGTCACATGCTTTACTGATTAAGCTAGCCAGGCTCCTGTCTTATAGAGATAATTTTAAAAAGAAGAAACTGGAGGTTGGATAAAGAAAAGGAGAGTAAAGTAAATGGAGGAGGAAAGTAAGAAGTTTTGGATACAGCCTTAAACATGAAAAATAAAACCAGAGGCAAAGAACTCCATTCCTGTTTCTGTTAAAGGGATGGCACTGAGATGAATATGAAAAATCTGGACAGAAAGTAGTATTCAGTTATAATAGGTTCTGTATTAGAGAAGAGCTTGAGAAACATTTACATTTTTTAATAAGTTAAAAGTCAGACAATATTTTATTTTTTTATAAGAGTTTTTTTTTAAGATTATTTATTTATTTGAGAGAGAGAGACTATGAGCAGTGGGGAGGGGCAGAGGGAGAGGGAGAAGCAGCCTCCCCGCTGAGCATAAAGCCCAATTTGAAGCTCGATCACAGGACCCCGAGATCATGACCTGAGCCGAAGGCAGACACTTAACTGACTGAGCCACCCAGGCACCCCTAAAAGTTACACAATATTTTATATCAACTATATATTTTGCATCTCTAGGACTGGGTTGGAGGGGTTGGAGAGATAGGATTAACTGAGAATCATAAGATCTGAAAAGTATTAAACATTTAGAATGAGGTTAGGCTTCTTTTTTTCTTAATTGTCTTCTTAATGTGCCTAGTAGGCCTAACAGAGCAAAAACAAATTTGAAGTGGGAGTGGGAGATCCTGAAAGGTTTCTAGTGAGCAAGGAATGATAAACCACATATTTATTACTCATTAAATAATAGGCTGTTGGTCTCTGTTTTTATTTATTTTATTCATTTTTAAAAAGATTTTTGAGAGAGAGAGAAAACATAATCGGGGAGAGGGGCGGAGAGAAAGGGAGAGGGAGAAGCAGACTCCCGACTGAGCATAGAGCCCAATTCGGGGCTTGACCCCAGGACCCCGAGATCATGACTTGAGCCAAAGTCAGATGCTCAACCGACTGAGCTACCTAGGTGCCCCTCTCCTTATTTAATACAATCTTAATTTTAGTGAACCTAAAAGCTAACTTCTCAGGGTTGTGCCTAAAACTATTATTTTCCACAACTTCCTCAGCTAATCCTTTCTCTTCCACAATGGTTTCAGAAACAACCCTCTCAGACGGGGAAATTATATTGTACTGTGGTTTTTATAAATTACACTCCCTTACTTATTAAAGCAATCATGAAAATGGGCACAGCCAACTTCAGAGGATTAATTACACAATAGGAATAGTTTTAGGGGCACCTGTGTGGCTCAGTCGTTAAGTGTCCGACTCTTGATCTCAGCCCAGGTCTTGATCTCAAGGTCATAAGTTTGAGTCCTGCACTGGGGCTACTTAAAAAAAAAAAAAAAAAGGAGTAGTTATAACATTTTTTGCTCCTTTCCCAGAGTATTTGATGCATAAATTTTGGAGGAGATTTTTAGAAGTTAAAATTGGAACCCTGAGCGATAATGGGGCATTAGTATTATTTAAAAATTAGTTGCTGGGTTATATAGGTTTATTCTCAAGAAGTTTAAAAAGGGTATACATGATGACCAAGTGGGATTTATTCTAGGTATGCCAGGCTGGTTTAGTATTTATAATTTCTCTAATACATCCTTTTTCTCACCTCCTTTGCACTGTTGTTGGCAAATAATAGTATGTTAGAGTCACAAGAACACATTTACCTTGTTTTATACAATTGCTTTTTAAATCAGTTAAGAAGAAGAAACACGCATTTATAATGTCTTTTATAATTAGATAATTACCTTTGCCAATGCTCTTTGTTTCTTCATGTGGATTTGAATTTACAGACCTGGGCTCTTTGCTTTCAGCCTGAGGAATTTTTGACAGATTTATTGTCAGGTGGGTCTGCTATCAACAAATTCATTTGGATTGTGTTTATCTGGGAATATCTTTATTTTGCCTTCATTTTTGAAAGATAGCCTTGCAAGATACAAGATTCTTGGTTGACAGATTTTTTTCTTTGAGCACTTTGCATATGTTATTCCACTGTCTGTGGCCTCATTATTTCTGGTTATAGGTCAGCCAATCTTACTGGGGTTCCTTTGTGAATAATGAGTCATTTATCTCTTGTTACTTTCGAGATTATCTCCTTGTCTTTGTCTTTTAGCATTTTTATTCTCATGTCTGTGGATACCTGTGCTTATCCTATATTGAGTTTGTTGATATTTAGATTAATGTTTTTCAATAAATTTGGGAAGTTTCCAGCCATTATTTCTTCAAATATTTTTTCTGCTCCTTTCTTTCTTCCCCTTCTGGTACTCCAGTTTTGCATATATAGGTATGCTTAATGGTATTCCACTATTCTCTGAGACTCTGTTCATTTTTCTTCATTCTTTTTTTTTCCTCTCAATTCTTTTGATTGCATAATCTCATCAATCTATCTTCAAGTTTGGTATTCTTTTTTCTGCCAATTCAAATCTACTGTTGAGCCCCTCTAGTAAATTTATCATTTCACTTATTGTCCTTTCAGCTCTAGAATTTACATTTGGTTCTTTTTTATAATTTCTCTTTATTGATACTCTTCATTTGATGAGACATTGTCATCATATCTTCCTTTACTTAATCATGGTTCCCCCCCCCTTTTTTTTTTTGGTTCTTTGAACCTATTTACAATGGCTTCTTCTAAGTTTTTGTCTGTTTAATCCAACATCTGGTTTCTTCGGAGGCAGTTTCTTTTGCCTTTTTTTCCTGATGTATGGGTCATATTTTCCATTTCTTTGCATGTCTTGTGATTTTGTTGTTGTTGTTGTTGTTGGATATTAGGCATTTTAGATAATATAGCAACTCTGGGTACTAGTTCCCACCCCCCTCTAGGACTTGTTATTTACTTGTTTGGTGACTGGCTGAATTATTTTAGTCAAGTCTATTTCCCCGGTAAAGTAAAGCCTCTGATGTTGCTCTTCATGAAGAGGATGAAGGCTTGGGTATGCTCACAGTCACCCTGGGATAACAGTGTTTTTGGCAAGGTTCTCTCTCTTTCCCTGACCACACCCAGCAGTTAAATTACACTAATTGCTGACTGATATTCTATTGTTTTCAACAATGCCTTTGGTTCATAAATTTCTGGCAAATGATTAAGTCAAAGTAGGACTCCTTTGAAGGGATAGTTCGAAATTTTCTTTCAGTTGTGTTCTGACCCCTGGAGGGCTCCTCCCATTTGTCTCTTTCCTCTTGTCTCTCTGGCAAACCTGTGCTGGGGGGTAGGGGAGGAGTAAGAACAATGATGCTTTTGGGGGGAAGGTGACACACCTGCTTTAGAAACTGAATACTGGGATGGGGGTAATTTGGGAGTAACCCCACGTCTCTTTAGCTTGTCTCTTCCAGCATGGAAACCCTGCCCCTTGGGCCAGTTTAAGGGTACTGAGAGCTCCAATATTTTCAGCAGAGCTGTCCCCAAGGTAGATCCTCTGTCCCAAGAAGGGGGGCATGGTGGTGGAAGAAGGGAGTCCCCCAACTCTCTTTCACATTCACCGGAATTTAGCCTAGCAACAGGTAGCTGGGGCAGGATGAGAAATGATGAGGTCCTGCCCTTCCCAGGAAGATAATCCTTTGAGTGGATTATAATTCTTCAGATTGGAGACACAGGGATATTCCTGGCTATGGCAGTCTCTAGTGGAGTTTCCATCTCACTGAGCTAGAAAGGAGAAGGATAGAGTGGATCTTGGCCAAACACCGCAGATTCTCCCTATTCTTATCAAATTTTAATAGATTTTATTGAATAAATGTTTCTTCATTTGTTGTATGCCTTTAGAACCATTTCCAGAGATCTTAAATAGGTGTTTAAATTTTTTTCCCATCAGTTTCACTGGGGAGTAGATCTGCATAACTTCTCATGCTGTCTCAGAGTTGAGCCTCACACAGTTTAAACCTTGACGGATTAAAAAAAAAAATTGTTTCTTGAAAGGGTGATAGGTATGTTGCTTCTAATATTTTTAGTTGTTCATATTTGTGTAATTATCAAAATGCCTAAACTACTAATAATGTGTTTTAACAAATGACTTTGGAGAAAGAGGATCAATGTATCTTCATTCTTTTTTATAAGTAATGTTTTTGCTTATTTCTGAAGTATAAGCTGAAATAATTAAAGTACATAAAAACACAGGGTGGCCTATTTAAAATATGACCCATGCAAGAAGGCAGGCAAAGTGAGGTTGGAAAGAATACTACTAGGCATCAGGTTTTACCAATAACTAACATTTGTGACCTTGGTCAGGTTGTTTAACCTCACTGCCTTAGCTTTTTCTTATTGGTAAAGTTAAAAGTTTAATAAGATGATCTCGAGGGGCGCCTGGGTGGCTCAATCGTTAAGCGTCTGCCTTCAGCTCAGGTCATGGTCCCAGGGTCCTGGGATCGAGCCTCGCATCGGGCTCCCTGCTCCACGGGAAGCCTGCTTCTCCCTCTCCCTCTCCCCCTGCTTGTGTTCCCTCTCTTGCTGTGTCTCTCTCTGTCAAATAAATATATAAATAAATCTTAAAAAAAAAAAAAAGATGATCTCGAGGGACACCTTGCTGGCTCAGTCGGTAGAGTATGTGACTCTTGATCTTAGGGTCATGAGTTCAAGCCCCATGTTGGGCATGGATCTTGCTTAAAAATAAAAAAATAAATAAGTAAAATAATAAGATGCTTTCTAAGTCTTAGGTAACTTGAAAATATTGTATTCCTAACAAGGAATATTAAAGAATGATGACTTTTAAATTTTATTTTAAAATTGCTTATTTATGAAAGGCATTTGATGTAAGGAGCACTGGGTGTTCTATGTACCCGATGAATCACTAAATTCTACCTCTGAAACTAATAAAAAATTGCTCATTTATTTATTTTACAGGGAGTCAAATTTTCAAAATTAGGATTAATTTTTTTATTTAATTTTTTTTACATTAGGATGTATCTATAGAAAAGAGACTGGAAGAAAACAAACCAAAACATTTAAAAGTGATGATCTCAAGATGGTAGGATTCAGGGTAACTATTGCTTTCATCTTCATTTTCAAATTTAAAACATTTGCTCCAAGGAGAACATGCTGTATTTATAGCCATAAATTTGTTTTACAATTACCCCTGTTTAAAGTATTGCATTAATTGTAATTCTGATGACTGTTGTTAGATGACAATGACACTAGATGAGGTCTATCCTCCTGTAGATGAAACTGCCTTAAATGATTGTACCATAAATTTAATTCACTAGAATCTAGTTTGAACTCATGGGCCAGAAGTTTATTTGTATCATTGACAACTGTAGAAGGTCCTGTACATTTCCTAAAAGAATAAAGTACTGGTACTAATCTTAGTACTAGTACTAGTAATAGTGTTAGGGTGGAAAAGAATTATGTATGCCTTTTATGATTGTAACGAGTCACAGTATATGATGCAGGGAATTTAAATTAGGTAATGTTATTGTTTCATCATGCTTTGAAATTTAAACTATTTATAGGATTAATATGGTTTTAAAAAATTGATACAGGGAACAAAATTAGAAAATTAGTTTGCCCACCTCTCGATTATTCCTCACTTAACCCTATTTTTTTCTTCAAAGTTGTTACTAGGAATAATAATCATAGAAGTTTAGAAACTTTAAAATATCTATTAATAAACTTGTTAGAATTCATTTTCAAATATCAACCTACATTAAAATGTAGTTTAAAAAGTTAATAAACCACAAAAATTTCATAAACAAGTAAAACTACTCTGTAATTCAAAGGAAATAAAAATTCTCAAATATTAGGCTATTTTCTAGAGCTATGTAATGTATAGTATTGTTTTGTTTTTTACTCTTTGCCAGCAAGAATACATTGCTTACATTTGTGCATGAATGTTTATACATATCAGTTTGAACCATATGAAGTTATATTCAATTTTTTTGATCTATAAAAATAGCAATATGAAATTAGCTGAGTTTTGACCTATGAAAAGAATTTCATATACATATAAAAAGTTTCAAAAAACATCATCTATCCTTCCTAGATGGAATGACCTAGATATTTTCTATTTTACTCTAGTTCATTAAATTTTTTTCTGATTGTATCCCACTACATTTATTTCATGATTTACATTTGTGAACTAACTCTACAGTTTGAAAAACACTCATAGATAGGTATTCTGATAAGCATATAAATGTAGTGATTGCCAAAATTTAAACTTAATTGTCAGATAGTTTAAGTTCCCTTTTATTTTATTTTTACAAAATTCACTTTTATTTTTTTATTTTTATTTTTATAAGTAGGCTCCCCACCCAAGGTGGGGCTCAAATTCATAACCCTGAGGGACTCCTGTGTGGCTCAGTCGGTTAAGTGCTGCCTTCGGCTCAGGTCATGATCCCAGAGTCCTGGGATGGAGCCCTCCATCAGGCTCCTTGCTCAGCGGGGAGCCTGCTTCTCCCTCTGCCTGCTGCTTCCCTTGTTTGTGCTCTCATCTCTCTCTCTCATTCTCTGACAAATAAATAAATGAAATCTTTAAAAAAAAAAATCATAACACTGAGATCAAGAGTCACATGCCCTACTGACTGAGACAGCCAGGCACCCCTATTTTTATTAAACCCACTTTTAAACTACTGACTGGAAGGTTTTTTGTTTTTTTGTTTTTTTCTTTAAAGATTTTAGTTATTTATTTGAGAGAGAGTGAGAGAGAGAGCACAAGCTGGAGGAGGGACAGAGGGAGAAGGATAAGCAGATTCCCCGCTGAGCAGGGAGCCCAACATGGGGCTCGATCCCAGGACCCTGGGATCACAACCCTAGCTGAAGTCAGACACTTAATGGACTGAGCCACCAGGGGCTCCCTGACTGGAAAGTTTTAACACATTATTTGATTGTTGAAATAGTAGTAAATATTGTTTTTCTTGGTCATGAGACAAATTCTCGTAAAACACAACTATTTCAATTAATTTGTGGTGGAGTTCATTCCCTTCCCTCCCCCAGAACTTAAGATAATTATATATGTAGCAATGTAAATTTCTATTAAATTTACCATATTAAAGGGCCGTATCAGCTATGACAACATTCAGATTTCCTTCGAATTCTGCTTATACATTATTTTAGCAATACATTTTATTAGTTGATAACATTTTAAAAAATTAAATCTATAAACCAAAGACCTTATTATAAAAATCTTACATATAGAGAGATAGGTATTTGAGTAAGAAACAGAAATGTCTTAAATTTCTCATTCAATTTATTTAGAATATTCAGAATAGATTTGAGTGAGCTTAATTCTGATGTGTTGCTTTACTCTGATTTAAGGGAAGATAAATGAAGCACAGTTTTACTTAAATTTTTTTTTCAATTTGCTTTAAACTTTAAAAGAGGGCATGTATTGAATGGAGCACTGGGTGTTATATGCAAACAATGAATCATGGAACACTACATCAAAAACTAATGATGTAATGTATGGTGATTAACATAACATAATAAAATTAAATTTAAAAAAAAGTGAATTGGGCAACCCTCTCAGGTCCCCTCCCTCTTTGGGAGCTTTGAACTATCGCTCAATAAACTTTGCTTTGCTGCCCACTGAAAAAAAAAAGAGTGAATTTAAAATTGGCTTTTAAAAACTTCCACTCTCTTTGCCAGCATCACAACCATTTCAGGACTATATATGAGAAAATAAAATACCATTTAGAGTGTCTGACTGAATTCTATTTTCACATTTCTTAATTTTATGGTAATCATCAGTGACCACAAAAATAATGCAGGGAAATGTTTCCCAAGTTGTTGTATTCAATGGTTTTCATTTGTGAGCATTAAATGTAATCTTGATGTTTGAGGAGGTTGTACATAGTTTTTACTTGTAGGCTGTTGGAGGTCATAGACCTTTGGGTAAGTGTCCTCTTTATTATTGCTATTTAAATCATGGTGTGCTTCCGGGAGAGAAATAAATGGGCCACATACATATATCTCTAAAGCAGCAGCCAAGAAATTGTCTGATGTTTAGAAATATTAGAAATTATTAGATAAATAATTTGCATCAAGTGGTTGTGTGTGTGTGTGTGTAATTTCCAAAGTCATGAAAATATTTTTTCAGAAAAACTAAAATCATCTTTTCTCCAGAAAAAAAAACAATCAAGAGCACTTATTAGTTGACTAAGTGTATTTGGAAGATATTAGCCTTGTTAGGTAAATCATACATAGTGCCTTAGCCAGGGTTCTCCAGAGAAACAGAACCAATACGATAGATGGATGGATAGATAGATAGATGATTGATTGATTGATTGATTAAGCAGAAGAACCAGGAAAGCCAGTGATATAATTCAGTCCAAGTCCAAAGGCCTGAGAACGCTGGGGGCTGGTCTAAAACCTGGAGTCTGAAGGCTCTAGAACCAAGAGTTCTGATGTCCCAGGGCAGGAAAAGATGGACATCTCACCTAAGAGCTTTGCCTTTTGTTCCCTTGTTGCCCTCAACAGATTGGATGGTGCCCACCCATCCAATGAGGGCAGATCTCTTTATTTAGCTGACTGAATCAAATGCTAATCTCTTCCAGAAACTCCTTCACAGACACACCCAGGAAAAATGTTTTACTAGCTATGTTGGCATCCCTTAAGCCAGTCAAGCTGCTGACACAAAATTAACTATGGCACGTAGTGAGCACTTAAAGTTATTACTGTAAAGAAGAATGCTTCGCATTTCCCACTCAGAACACACAAGGAAATCATAACTGTTTCATTTATTACATATATTACCTCATTTAAAGAAATAACCTATCTAGCTCAATAGTAAATATTAGCTATTATTAGTCATAGCATCTTTTCATTTGAAAGTGGACTTAGAATCCTCATTTCAGGCCTTAGTGCCAGGATTTATTCATTCAGTATTAAACATTTAAGAGCAAACCATATGCCAGGCATTAAATTCATGAGGATTTGAGGGTTTCTACTTCCTGGCCAGGAGAGGAAAGTGGCAAGAGCTCTCTGATAATCAGCCCTAGAGAAAATGTAGAGCTAGCTGGAAACAGAAGGAACTGTATATTTAGGCTGTGCTGAACGAACTCATTTGTCAGGGTTAATAGATGGCAGGCTGGCGAGGCAATGATGAGAGGATTTGTTGGAGGAAAGCTTCTCAAGCCTGCTCTTGTCTTATTCCAGCACTACCTTGTAATAGACATTACCCACAGCTTTACACCCAAAATTGGAGGCAACAGCCCAGGTTGCAGACGCTGATATCTGCAGAGTGTTACCAGGGCAAAGCCTTGGTGTCTAGAGGTGTTGATGAAAACAACTGTAGACAGACTGGTAGTCCTTGGATGGCCATTGCTCTTTCCTTCCCTTCAAAGCCCCTGGGCTGGTGAATTACTTCTCCCAATGTGCTTCTTACTAAGGATTTAAAGGTAAAATTCTGACAAAGGAGTTGCCTAAGGATAAGCAGCACCCCAGAATGATCAATAGTATTGAGGCAGTGCCTGGGGTCCTGTGCCTTTAGGCTCCTCCCAAGTCCATAAACTCATTCAACTAGGGTCCTGGTTGTAGGCCCTTTGTCAATTTACGTTATTAGCTGGAGTAATTCAGGGAATGTGGCCAAACAGATACCAGACAATTTTCTTTCCATTCAAAGTGGACAATCAAGCAAACTGTCCAAAGTTCTTCACATTGGGGGGATTTCCCTTCACCACATCTTTCAGGGCCATCCCAAGTAGGTTGTAATGCAGCAGCTTTCCATTTCTGGCTAGTGCCAGCATAATGTGCAGATCCAGGCCTGTGTGTTTGCCTCCTTTATAACTACTCTTTACTTGGCTTTGCCATGTCATTCATACGTAATGGAATGCATCATTCTATTAATTCCCTTAATAACAGAGTACATGTTTCAACTTTATGACTTGGTTGACCAAGTAACACTCAATGCATGAGGCGTAGGTCAGGTTTCGTAATCACTTGGTGTCCCACTATCAGGGGATGAGTCTCTACCAGCATCCGTCAGTAGGTCAGGAGCTGTTCTTCAAAGAGAAAGTGGTTGTTGGCAGCAGAGGGCATGCCTGTACTCCAAAATCCTAAGGGTTTGCCTATGATTCTTATATTGGGATTTATCCGAGGCTCCATCAATCTGTATCTGCTACAATATTCCATATACCCTTGAGCTGAATTTTGAAAAGGGGGCTATCAGGCTGCCATGTTGGGAAAGAGCTTTCTAAGAGTACCATGAACAAAGGGCAGTAGTATTTAGGAATCTGCCAGTGCTCTAACAGGGCTAAAATACAGGTTTTGATCTGGGAGAGGCAGGGGAATACGTGGGGAACTGGCAATAGATGTATGCTATCCTAGGGTAGTTGTGTTTTATCCTATAAGCCAGTGGTTCCCAAATTTAGGGTGAATCAGAGTCACCTGGAGAGCTTGTTAAAACATGGATGGTAGTTTGGGGATGGGACCTGAGAATCTGCATTTATAAAAAACTCCTGGGTGATGCTGATAGTCTTGCTCTGGAGACCACACCTTGAGAACTACTGCTAATAGCAACAGAAAAGAAATAAACGGTTTTAAATAGGAAAGTATAATAATTAGATTTAAGTTTGCTAAGATCATTCACAGGTAGAGATAGAGCAGATGGATAAGGAAGATATAGCATAGGAGAAATGAGACCAGTTACAAGACAAAAATGATTGTGTTAAGAGATTATGAGGGCTTGGAGTTAAAGTTAACAATAGAAATGGGAAGGAAGGAGAAAATAATTTCAAAAAATATTTAGCATTTTTTAAAACGCCAGATACTATGCCTAAACATTTTGCCGTGGATTTTTATGGAACTCTGGATCTTTTCAAAGCATTTGAGATCCTGGCAGAGAAGAAAGTGCTATAATGACAAAGGATGGAATAAACTTTCTTTGGGGGAATATATTTAATTCCCAGAAAAGAAATGTCAGTTACAAACTTGAAGCACATCAGCAAAACTGAATCATCTTTTATATTAATAACCACAAGAATGGTAAATTTTTAAATTTTCTATTTAAGTAGGAATAATCCATTTTCACCTTTTAAATGATACAGACTGCTAAAATGTTAAAGCAGTCCCATAGTGTTATATTGAATCATAGAATTTTATCTTTTTAAGAATTATATTACTTTTATACTTAAAGGAATCTTAGGTGGTTCCGTCCAACTCTCAGTTCTGTTTAAAACAATCAAACAGGGGCGCCTGGGTGGCTCAGTCGTGAAGCGTCTGCCTTCGGCTCAGGTCATGATCCCAGGGTCCTGGGATTGAGTCCCACATCAGGCTCCCTGCTCTGTGGGAAGCCTGCTTCTCCCTCTCCCACTCCCCCTGCTTGCGTTCCTGCTCTATTCTCTCTTTGTCAAATAAATAAATAAAATCTGTAACAAACAAACAAACAACCAGTGAGGAAACTGGTGTCCAGAGCTGTTAAATGACATTCCCACAAGCTAATTAGTGATAGAGCTTAGACTAGGTTTCCTCACTGCTGGTTTGGTGTTCTGCATTAACCACATTATTGATTATTATCGGTTGTTCACAAAATAAAATTCAAACTTCTTCCTGGTAGTCAAGACGATATATAATCTGGTACAAACCTGCTTTTTCAATTATATATGTTCATACTCTAACCCTAGGGACAAGTTTGTAAGATAAATCATTCACATCTACTTATGTTTGGCCTCTGTAGGAAGAAAGCCCCCGAGTTTTTCTCCTTGTATCCTTATATCATTCTAATTTCATCTTCTGTCAAAATCAAGCTCTACCTCAGATGTGAGACATTCCTGATCAGAATCAATCTTTTCCTCATTCTGCTTCCTTCTGGCAGAGCTTATTATATTCCACCTTGTATAATTAACAGTTATGTAAATCTTCCTCACTAGAGTGGGTCTTCTTGGAAATTGACTTTTCTTCCCCAGCCTTTAAGTCAGGCCTAATGCAAAACAACTCCTCAATAAGTGTTGGATTGGATTTACGCTGAATAATTTAAATAGTAGACATTTTGTAAAATTTATATAGTATTTTTATTTAAGATAGATGTCCAAGAAGGTAGATAATGCAAAATGTTTTTAAGCAGAAGAAATTATGTTTATTTATCCTAGAAGCAATTTGGAAGAAGTAGACTATGTTTTTAAAAAATATTTAAGTAAGCTCAAAAATAAATAAAATCTTTAAAAAAAAAAAAAAAGGGGGCGCCTGGGTGGCTCAGTCGTTAAGCGTCTGCCTTCGGCTCAGGTCATGATCCCAGGGTCCTGGGATCGAGTCCCACATCGGGCTCCCTGCTCCGTGGGAAGCCTGCTTCTCCCTCTCCCACTCCCCCTGCTTGTGTTCCTGCTCTCGCTATGTCTCTCTCTGTCAAAAAAATAAATAAAATCTTTAAAAAAAAAAAAAAATATTTAAGTAAGCTCTACACCCAACATGGAGCTTGAACTCACAACCCTGAGATCAAGAGTCACAGGCTCTTCCAACTGAGCCAGCCAGGCACTCCAGAAGTAGACCATTTTGAATTAAATATTAAATACAATGTATCACAAAGATAGATTGTTTGATTACTTTCTCGTATAGTTTATAACCTGAAATACTCATTCGCTAAATAAATGTAGTTTAGGATTTGATTTAATGAGCAGATAAAAATGTGATCAGCAAATGTGAAATTTCCTATTACACTTTAAAATGAATGAATTGCAAGTGTTTTTAATATTTCTCTTATAACTTATATTCACAATTTAAAGCAACTTTTCTTAATCCAAAATGTTTGGAATAAAATGTTCTGATTATATCGAATAATTAAAATATACCATATTCAGATAGCCTATTTTCAAAGTCTGAGTACAGTGAAATATGTTGTATGAAAACTGTTATCAAACACAGAACACATATTTGATTCAGAAGATACTACAGGATCTTAGAGTATGTCATTCATTTCATTATGAATATCTATTGTGTTAGTTAGTAACTAATGTTTCTTAATTATTTACTACATGCTGAGTACAATGTTACTTCATCTGCAGATGTTATTTCATGTAACCCTCTTATTTACCGTAAGAAATAAATATCTTTAAGCATGAAAAATTAGCCAAGAGAGATGAAAAGATTTGCCCCAAATCATTGTCGACTATCATATAATAGCATGATGACTTCAATCAGTTCTCTTAATGTAAAACTCATGCACTTAATTGGTATCCTGAACAGCTTTCTTGATTTATAACAGTTGTGGAAACTATAGAACATTATACCATCTCTGTAGAACATTCCCTTATGGCTGATTTTGTCCTTTTTAAAAACATATATATTTTTATTTGTTTACTTGACTTTTGAAAGGAAAGTGGAAGGCAGGATGCCCGCTTAAAAATTCCATTCAGATTTTCAGGTTATATCTATGCCATGCTAATCAACATTCTCTGCATTCTGCTTGGCAGATATAAACTTCAGCCCTGTCTCTATTATAAAATTATAGCAAAACCTGAATTATGTTATTTTAAATGACTGAGGTTATAATGATTAGTTTACAGATAAAATTCTTAAAAAACTTTCTGGGTAAATTCAGTGTTCTAATTTTAACGAACAAATGTGGCAAAAATATTTGGATAATATTTACTGGTATATTTTTTCAAATAAAACCAAGGAACAAAATGAAAAATGCTTGGCCATGTTTGAGAAACTACCACTTCCATGTATAAGTTTAAAATGGAACAGTTGGAGACAATTATCTCATCACCAGCTAATGACTCTCAAGTGCTGACAATCTTTCACATTTTCCACCAGTGAATGGATTGTAGCATTCATTTTTTTTTATAAAGATTTTATTTATTTATTTGACAGAGAAAGACACAGCGAGAGAGGGAACACAAGCAGGGGGAGTGGGAGAGGGAGAAGCAGGCTTCCCCAGAGCAGGGAGCCCGATGCGGGGCTCGATTCCAGGACCCTGGGACCATGACCTGAGCTGAAGGCAGATGCTTAACGACTGAGCCACCCAGGCGCCCCATCATATTTTTGATATGTAACATAATTACTCCAGAATTTCAACTCTTAGGTGAGATATTTTTCCTTAGAGAAATTATATCTTTTTGTCTTTACTATCTCTTGACCTTAAAATTACTGTAATAATTATTTTCAAAAGATTATTTAGGTTATTGCTTTTACTGAAAGTATGTTTTACTCCATCTACTCTTTTGGGTTCTGTATGAAGGAAATTATTTGCCCAACTCTGAAAGAGTCCTCAAAGGCTTGCATGTCAACTAATTACTCCTACTATTTTCAGTTTTGTATACAGTTCTTAAATGAGTAAAATATATGACTTTTGTATGTGGCTGCTAAATTCCATGCAGCTCCTCCATATGTATGTTATTATAGAATTTGTTAAATCAGCTTACCGTTCACATCTGTTCTTGCTTTTTCACTGTTTTATTTACCATAACCTTAGTGATGCAGAGTAATTTGGACTCCATGCCCGAGGGCTTCTTCCAAGTATCCCTGGATGAGATAACGTATGTAAAATACTGAGCTCCCGAATGCACATTCTCGTTCATCATTTTACTTGTGTAAGGAAACCTTACTGAAAAATAGTAAAAGTCGATAAACGAAGACCTCCAAAGAATTATGTTTGATTATGTATAGGAAATACTACCCTACTGAAAGAATTTCAGTACCCACCTAGAATGGCCTTACCCTTCTCTACACTCCTTTCTGTTGCCCAGCTCCTCCAAGATGTAATGTCTACTGTCATCTACTCATATAATATGCTCTGCAGATTACCTGTATGAGAATTACCTGGGGGTGGACATGAGAAAATGTGGATTGTTGGAGCCCATCCCAGATGAACCAGAATATCTTAGGATGGGGCCTGGACATCTGCATTTTAGGTAACTCTCTCCTCCTTCACTTATAATTCATATGCACACTAAGTACCCACTGTAGTTAGTTCTACTGTTATCCTTGAAGCCCCTTTGAGGGTATTAATTCCCTCCTCTGAATCCCTGAGGCATTTATCTTTCATATATTCACGTAGAGCACTGCTTTCCTTCTCACTGTTTTGCAGTGACTCTGAGAGAAATGAAATATATGTATACTGAACTCTAAGTCTTATCCTGTGGGTCTCAGGATATTGTGTTTACTTAAGGTTTTAATTCACATTAACTTCTTTAGCCAGGTTGTGAGTTCCAAGTTAATGTATGAGAAACAACAAATAATCACTAGAAAAAATATGACGAACTTAGCTTCACAAAAGAATACTGAGCATTAAGGCAGACACACGGTTGGTGCTCAGTGAACACTTATTTCTTATTGATTCCTAACTTTATTCTTCCCACTATATCACTTCACCTTTTTCCTCTTCCCACTTTCTAGTTCTCTATTTCCAATTATTCCTAACAAAATTTACTTGAATTTCAGCTAAATGAGAGTTATTTCCTTGCCCACTTGTCATCTTCAGTTGTTCATTGTTGCCATGCAACTATAAAACATGCTATCTTCAGTTCCAGGGAAAATTGCATATGGTTTGACAAAGGCTGCGTTTATTTTCTCTCAAGTATTTGCTTACTGGATACATATATAACTAGAAGGGGGAGGGGAAATTGTTGGGGGGAGGGGTGGACAGTGTATGTTTCTTCAGCATACCTTATCTTACATGTTCTAATTAGAGGCTATATTTGCTGAGCAAAACAAATTAGTAAATTTGTCTTATGATTCATTTGATGACTACATGTTTTCTTATAAACAAGTTAATATTATTGCTTTAGGCAGACATTTAAGGTTATATTAATTTAATCTTAGAATTTTTTTATGATTCATTCATATTTGATTTTAGAGTTGATACTTTTAAGCTGTTAGAAACGCCAAGTGCTACTGAGTGGAAATATTGTAGATCAATAACATGGGTTGGACTGTAAGCCTTGATGTAAAGTGCAGATTTTATTTATTTTTAAGATTTTTAAAAAATTTACTTGACAGAGAGCAAGAAAGCACAAGCCGGGGGAGCAGCAGAGGGAGAGGGAGAAGCAGGCTCCCCACTGAGCAGGGAGCCCAACGTGGGGTTCAATCCCAGGACCCTGGGATCATGACCTGAGCCAAAGGCAGACGCTTAACTGCCTGAGCCACCCAGGCACCCCGTAAAATGTAGACTTTATACTTTCGATTAATTGAAGTTAATTCATTTATTTTAGGTAGTAAGAAAGGTCAATTTATTTTATCAGTCATACTTACTGATTATCTGTTATATACATAACAAATACGTGAGAATCTGGAGAGGATACTAAAGAGGAATATGAAACATGGTTTCTACCATCAAGGAACTGTGTGGTAGGTAGACAATTTGCCATATGTGAAAAAAGTCAGCATATATGCAAATACAAAACTCTCTTGTAAAGAACTATTTCTAGAACATTAGATTGTACTTTAGGAATTCAGGAAAGTGAGGGATTAGGTGGGCTGGTGTGCCAGTCTCTCTAGACCAACTTTAATCTTTTTTAGTTTTTCCCAGTGGCATCTGCAGCCTGGGCCATATAAACAGAGACTTTCTTCCCTCTGGCATCTGGTTTAGTGTTGACTCTGAATAGGTGATCTGAGGGAGGGAGGAGAATGAGGTCAGGGCAGGCACATTTGTGGGGTCTAGGGCAAGAGTACAAATGGAGGTCCAGATACCATATCTTAACCATGGAAAACTAATTGCTTAAAAAAACAAATTGTCAAATAATATATGTTCTATTCTTCTATTTTTTTAAAAAAGACATTTATTTGAGAGAGAGGGAGAGAGAGAGGGAGAGAGAGAGAACAATCAGAAAGGCCAGGGAGAGGGAGAGAGAATCTCAAGCTGACTGTGCTGAGCGTGGAGCCCTACATGGGGCTCAATCTCGTGACCCGGAGATCAGGACCTGGGCTGAAACCGAGAGTTGGATGATTAACTGACTGCACCACCCAGGTGCCCCAATATCCTTCTGTTTTAACCAATATATTTTCATAATGATCTGAAAGTGAAGTACAAATTTAGAGTTCCTCAGTTCATCAGAGTTCCACACTAGAAAGTAAGAACATGGGGAGAAAAGGGTCTCTGCCTACAGTCTACCTATTATATTCTTACCCAGCTTCACCTCCTCCCATTGACTTTCCTTGGCAAAGAGCTGCTCCTTGACTACCCTCAGGCACAGGGTTGTGCCCACCAGCAGTGCTGGCTGTACCCTAGGAAAGCCTATACAGTTTCTGGAAGGAGATTTGGGGCCACTTTGGCAGGGAAATCCAGGGTCCTGGGTATCTAGAGCATGGTTTAGAAGGGACAGCATGAGTTCTGGGTGGCCACAGCCCCTTGACTCTGCGGACTCCATACTTTGTAGGGTTTTGTGCCTCTGAAGGAGAGCTGGAGCAGAGGCTCCTTTTGCTCAGGTCTAAGAGTATTGGGTCAGGCTGTTCATTTCCTCGGCTGCTTTTCTTCTAGATTGCCTCTGGCTAGAGGCTTCCTTCAAACAAATGTCACAGGTCCTCTCAAGGTGTTTTTGTCTACAGAACTTTTTTTTTTTTTTTTAAGATTCTATTTATTTATTTGACAGAGACAGAGATAGCGAGAGCAGGAACACAAGCAGGGGGAGTGGGAGAGGGAGAAACAGGCTTCCCGCCGGGCAGGGAGCCTGATGTGGGACTAGATCCCAGGACCCTGGGATCAAGACCCGAGCCGAAGGCAGACGCTTCACGACTGAACCACCCAGGCGCCCTGTCTACAGAACTTTTAAATTCCTCACTGCTTTGGACTTTGGGATAGAAATGGCCCTGGGATACAATACTATATGTTATGAGTATATCTTAACCACCACCTGCCCGGTCCCTTTGTCAAACCATCACCAAATATTCTTAATTTGAGTGTACCATCTGTTTTCTTCTGGGACTGTGGCTAATACAGCTGGTTCTTTGAGTGAGATTGTACATGAAGGTGAAGTTAATGTAGGCCTCAAGGCAAAGAAAGATAGGATTTAGAAATTAAACGGAATTGAAAGGCTGTAGAATCCAACCTTCCTACCCTATGCCAATAGTTTTGCTCTGTTTGATATTTTATTTGACACAGCTTAAAAGCATTCTTGGAAGTTTTTCTTAATTTCACACCCTCTTGTTTTCCTTCACACTGCTTGGATATTGAGAATATACCTGCCATATACCCTAGGGTGACTCACCTCTCTTCCTACTTTTCTTTAATCAAACTTCAGTGAGCCTTTTATTCATACAATATTTTGTGAAAGTTATTTGGCTTTCACTTGATGGGAATGCATCATTTACACATTAGATTTTCTCTACCTTTTTCTCAGCACAAGACAAAGTAATATTATTTGGTCTTATAGCAATCATAAACACAAAGGCAAATTCAAGCTCTGAGATCCTGTGGCAGTATTCCCTTTTCAGGAAATATGAACCAGAATATGTTTAATTTTTAAAGCCCATATGAACTGGAATATGTTCATACTAATTCTAAGTCATAGAACATAACATAAAACGAAAATATTAAAATTATTCTAAAGAATTAACAGATCCCCTTCTTCCCTCAGGACATCTGCTAACCTTAATTTGAGAAACATGGATTTTCAGGACTGAATTGATGTGAGAGATGGGGAAAAAATTTGGTATGATGACTCAAAGATGTCTGGTTTGGATTAGAGTACATTATCATATTTTCTGAAATCAGGAGTAAAAAAAAAATGCTTTGAGTGAAAAGGATGAGTTTGTAAAATCTCACTTTGGGTTTCCTGCAGTACATTTTCTTTGTGGTAGACTGAGCTGCAGATATAAGTTTGGAGGTGAACAACATCTACTGAAACCAAGAGAACAGATGTGGTCATTCAGGGAGAGCATGCAGAAAAGACCACCAAGAAAAATAATAGCCTCAGAGAAAACAGTTCCTGGAAAGTAGCAGTTAGCAAAGAGGAGAGAGGTACGTCAAAACAGAGGCATGTTTTAAGAATGAAATGGTCAATGCCATCAGATACTCTAAAAGGTCAATTAAGATAAAGACTGAAAAGAGTTAATCGTATCTGATGATTAAGAAGTGATCAGAGTACAAGCAATTTCAGTGGAGTGAGGGCAAAGTCTGATCACAGTGAGCCTAAGAGCAAAGGGGGAAGTGAGGAAAAGCAGCCTATAATTCAAGATTATTTTTGCTTTGTTGTGAAGATGTAGCTGGAGGCCACTGCAAAGGTGGGACTTGAAAACAGTGTAAAAGATCTGGGCTTCAGACCACCAGTGAGTGGCACCAGATGGGGAGAAGGACAAGAGCCAACAGGTAGCTTAAAAATACAGATTCTAAGAATCGTTGAATCACTATGTTGTACACCTGAAATTACGTTATTTACAATTCCGGTGTAATACGTTAATTACACTGGAATTGAAAAAAAAAGATCCTAGAAGAGTGAAGAGATTAGGGCAAGGGTCAAATAAAAAGAAGAGATTTCTTCGGAGTTTGGTGATGGGAAGTGGGTGAAGTTACACAGTAGGATGGGAAATTGAGGGAGCTCACACATTTAACAGAATGGCTTCAATTTCCTCTGTAGAATAAGCGGCAGGGTCCCCTGCAGAGACCAAGAACGGCGCATGACTTGGGGAGAGCGCCGGACACTTGGGAGAGAAAACTGCCCGGGGCGGCGGGGAGTAAAAAGGGTTACTGAGAGGCGCTGAGGGCCGGCTGGAGCGTTTGACTAGGAGTTGAACATGGCACCAATCTCAAAACTTCCCCTTCCAAGTCCGCCGAGCAGGGTGTGAGGCGCCGAGAAGGCCGATGAAGGTTGACTTCTACTTAAATCCCTACCCCAGTGGCCCAATCCTGTGCGAGAGCCTACCTCAGCTTCGTGAAAAGCACCAGAAAGGCCACCGTGTTTGTATTCTAAGACGTGTTGTTCTGTAGCTTCAGCATCTCAAGGCTTTGACGGAAATCGAACCGTTTTTTGTTTTGTTTTTGTTCTTGTTTTTAAAGGCGGGGAGATTATATGCAGGAATGGGCCCAACTCTTCCTCTCCCCACATCTCCCCGGAGGGAGGGCAGGTGGCCGCTGCGGTCCAGGTGCCTCTTCTCGCGGCGGAGGAGGGGGCTGTGACCCGGCGCCGCCAGGCGGAAGCACCTCTGCCATTGGCCCAGCGGCGGCTTTTACCTGACCGCAGCCCCGGGGCCCGAGCGCAAAGTCCGCGACATTCAGCCGGACAGGCGGCGGTCAGCAGCGCAGGTGGCCCGCCGCCCTCGGCCAGGCAAGATGCTCCTGAGGTTTCGGAGAAAGGTGAAAGCCAAGTCCAAGGAGGCCGCCCAGCTGGTGAAGGCCGAGCCGGTGGGCGCGGGCGGCGGCGTTCTCCCGGACCCCCCGCCTCCCACACGCAAGGTGGTTTTCCACGCGCAGCTGGCCCACGGCAGCCCCACGGGCCGAGTGGAGGATTTCACCAACATCCGGGAGCTCTACGCCAAGATCGCGGGAGTGTTTGAGATCTCAGCGTCTGAGGTAAGGGCTGGGTGCTCAGGCTCAGGCTGGCGCGCGCGCCCCCCCTCCTCCCGCGCGCCCCCCCCTCCTCCCGCGCGCCCCCCGCCTCTCCCACGTGCCGAGCCGGCTTAAATTGGCTCCGGCTGGCAGGGCGCCGCGGCGCCGAGCCCCAGGTCGGATGCAGCGCGGAGTCAGCCTACAGCGCCCCGGGCGAAGTGAGGCGGGGAAAGGTAAGTCCGGGACCCGAGAAAGTCGCGTTCCCCAGGCTCCTGGCTTCTGGGAAACCGGGGTCGACCTTTCTTCCTCATGCAAATGAGTATGCTTTAGTTGTCCCGGAGTTAGCCGTTCCGGGTTTAAGCGCCTCCCCAGAGTGGAGATCTGACTGAGCACGTTAACACCCTCCACTTCATCTGGACTTTACTCTCCTTCCTCTGCTGGGGGGAGAGGGTCACGCGGAGCATCTCCCAGATTAAGGAAGGGTGAGAAAAGGGCCTGCCAGGTGATAGCAAACTGAGGTCCACTTAGCCCCTCAGATGTCTTGTCTAGCGCCAAACACCAGAGTCCCTTTGGTGGTATTCCCAAGAAGTTGATCATACCAAGGGTGCATAACGGAAGAGCATTATAGCTAACTCCATGGGATTAGTTAACAAAACTTTCAGAGGGAAAATCGGCTCTCAGTTTTTACACCCTATCCTTTAAAAGGGGCTGAACTTCGCATTAGGTAGATTGACTGCATGCGTGTTTGGAACTGAAGTTTGCTATGGGCGTGACGTAGAAAGCACTAATTTATGTGGGTGTTTATGGGACTACTTTATTTATGCTTACCTGAGCGAACTGCAGATGCAAGAGAAGTTAGCCCAAGGAAATATTTTGTCCACATCTCAAAGAAAAGCATGAGATGTTGCCCTGGACTCCAGGGAGTGCAGAGAGCTAGCTGCTTTTGAATGGCACAGAGCTGCACTTGGATTTCTGTTCTTTAATGTTGTTTATCAGGTCTGCTCAAATAAAATTGAGGTCGCGGCAAAATTCCAAGGGGAGATGAAAGAGAGCTTGAAGTGTAACCTTTTGTGCTTTCAGGGTTCCCAGGCACTGAGGGGCAAATCACAAACTCATTTCGTGAATTATTTATATTGACCTGGAGTAGTAACAGTGTTTCGCGTTCAATTCAAAAAGCACTTTCACGGGAATAATGTCATTTTTTTTCTAGGAGAAGCAGGTGGCGTGTAGTTCATTGGGTAGCTAAGGACAGGATTTGGAGACCCCTAAGCCTGGATGTGAGTCCAGGTTCTACCACTTACTGGCTGTGTGGCCTTGAACAAGTTTAACTTCCCTCACTTTCAGCCATGTATAAAACAGATGAGAAAGGGGGTGCCTGGCTGGCTCAGGTCGTAGAGCCTGTGACTCTTGGTCTCTGGGTGGTGAGTTCGAGCCCCACATTGAGTGTGTAGATTATTTAAAAATACGAATCTTGAAAAACAAAAAACAACAAAAAACAATCCAGATGAGAACATCTACCTTGAAGTGTTGTAAAGACTGGAGTTCATATATAAACTTATCAGATTGCATGGTACATGGTCCACACTTAACAAATTGTAACTCGTATTACCAATACCTAGCAGTTAAGTGAGTTACTGAGGCCTTGGCCAAGGTCACACAATTAGCAAGAAAAAAATCTGGGATGTTATTTAAACTTGGATCTTCTCGTTTCTGAGCTAAGTGAGCTTGTTAGCATACTTAACTGATAACTTTAAATGTCTCTTCTATAACCAGGGACTCCAGATTCAGTTGCTTTGCATTAATAGCCTTCCTCATTATTCTGAGCTCAAGGTGCTTGACTTTATTTAATCCGCTTAATTCTGGAAGAAAAATATTGATATCACTGCTTCAGAGAGGAAACAGGCTTTGAGGTTCACAAACTTTTGCAAAATTATACATAGTAAGTAGCAGAGCCTGGGTTTATACCCAGGTGTGTTTGTTTTTTTGTTTTCTGACTCCAAATTCCATGAACTTCTATTCTGTATTGCTTCCCAAGTTTTCCCGGGTGTCTGTGATAGCTTGGCAACCATTGTCAGTGTTTTCAGTTTCCAATGCACTGAAATAGATAAAATTCTGAGATAGTTTAATCCTTCTATATCAAAGTTCATGTATTTTTATAACTCCAAATATATATATATATATTAGTACACTTACGCATATAACCAACATTAACGCGAGTTTCTATTTGGATTAGGAATAGTTAAGTACGGGGCTCCTGGGTGGCTCAGATGATTAAGCATCTGCCTTTGGCTCAGGTCATGATCCCAGGGTCCTGGGATCAAGCCCCACATTGGGCTCCTGGCTCAGTGGGGAGCCTGCTTCTCCCTCTCCCTCTGCCTCTCTCTCTCTCTATCTCTGTGTCTCAAATGAATAAATAAAATCTTTAAAACAAAAAGTTAAGTATATCCAGGATAAAGCATTGGTCATCATAGTATAGTATGTCCTAAGTATCTCAATTAATTTTGAAACAAGTAATTTATTAAAACCACTCTGGTGAGATCCCATTTCTCGTCTCATTTCCCCAGCAAGGGTAATTGTGGTATAAACTTTTGAGCTGTCAGTGGGAACAAAACAAATTTCCCCCTCTTAATAGATTCAATAGATTGTTAGCTCAGAATTCCTGCCTTTTTTCTAGAGCAGTGGCTGTAGGGTTATAAATAGCTCTGTATGGAGTTGAACCTCCTTTACTAAGGGTGAGGGGGGAAGGGAAGGACTTGGCCTGACCTGATTTCAGGTGTGGCAGATTTACTGGGAGTTCATAATGTGCCCATGGCTGTGCTAGGCATGTAAGTAAGTCTACAGTGTGGTCGTTCC
The DNA here is from genome assembly GCF_964656455.1 of Halichoerus grypus. Taxonomy (NCBI): domain Eukaryota; kingdom Metazoa; phylum Chordata; class Mammalia; order Carnivora; family Phocidae; genus Halichoerus; species Halichoerus grypus. The sequence continues at coordinate 124,063,736 of NC_135716.1, read as the reverse complement.
ATCCTCCCCATAGCCCTGAGGTAGGGGTTCTTTTCATTTTATAAAGCTAAGTGAGGCTCTAAGAAGTTAAGCAGCTTGCCCAGAGTCACTGAGCTGGTATGGGGCAGGGCCAGGATTTGAATGCAGGTTTCCTGGTTCCAAGTCCATTACATAGCGGCTATGAGGTTTTAGGTAACTGCATTCAAATTTCAAATACAAACCCAGGAAACCTTTTTTTAAGATTTTATTTATTTACACAGAGATAGCGAGAGCAGAGCACGGGGAGTGGGAGAGGGAGAAGCAGGCTTCCTGCCGAGCAGGGAGCTGATGTGGGGCTCGATCCTGGGACCCTGAGTCACCCAGACGCCCCCAGGAAAACTTCTTTTTTAAAACAAAGGGTCTTTTCAATTAAAGCCTCAGACCCCACCACAAAAATATTGCCTCAAAAAAATGCTGTTGTGAAACTAATTTGAATTTCACCTATTTCAAGGTCCCTGAAGGAGGAAACTATGAATCACTTGCAGCCTGTGATCATTACCTTGAAACAGATGGCCAATTATGCAGATATTTTTTTTGAGCTGATATTTTTTTCTAAACAACTAAATGAGCCGTTCAGTAAAAAGAAAGTAAATCTTGCCTAAAAGAGCAGTTAACTTTTGTAAATGCAGGGACACTTTTACAAAAAGTTTAGTACCATCTTTTAAAATATTCAGGTTATACAGAGGAATTGATCATTAAACTCTTGAGCTTCAGTCGTAACGTTTGTTGAAGGGGCATTTTGAATATATGACCACTGTGATTGTTTGGCAGTAGTCTGTGCCATGACATGTTTTCTTAGTTATCTTTTATGTGGAAAGACCGTAGAAAATGGTAATTCGAACAAGCTTTTAAGGAAATCAGTTTTGTAGTTAGATACCTCACATGTCCAGGAAATGAAAGCTCAGTGTCTTTAAAGATTTAATTATTGGGATGCCTGGGCGGCTCAGTTGGTTAAGTGTCTGCCTTGGTCATGATCCCAGGGTCCTGGGATCGAGTTCTGCATTGGGCTCCCTGCTCAGCGGGGAGCCTGCTTCTCCCTCTGCTGCTCCCCTTGCTTGTGCGTGCTTGCTCTCTGACGAATAAAATCTAAAAAAAAAAAAAAAAAAAATTTCCTTTGACTTGGTTGTATTCGTTCATATATATATATATAATACTAAGTAGTTCATTGAATGGGTCAAGCAAATGTAGGCTCTTCTTTCTCAATACATAAAGCAGTCCAATAAAGCAGTATTCTTGGGAAGATGAGATTTTAATTTGAGAATTGTGATTTTAATTTCAAGCTTTATATACAACAGTTTATAAATAATTATGCTGTGATTTTTCTCAACAAATCTTCCCTTTTCACCTGCCCCTGTGTCCTGTTGTTACCCCATTTCTCTTTTCTAGCAAAACTCAAAAGTTGCTGTCTCCAGTGAGACCTATCCTGTATCTTCTCTCTCTGATCAAAACTCTGATAGGTCCCCATCCCACTTACAGCAAAAGCCAAAATCTTACAATGGGCTATAGGCAGGCCCTTTTACCTCTCTAATATCCTTATTCCTTCTGCTCCAGCCAGTCTGGCCTCCTAGCTATTCCTTGAACTCTTGAGCCTTAGGGCTGTTGTCTTTACCAGAGCCTTTTCCTGCAGAATGCTGTTCCTTCTTTAAATCTGTTCAAATATCACCTTCTCAGTGAGGCTGGTACTGATCATCCCATTTAAAATTCCCCTCCTCACTTAATTTTCCTCCATAGCATACTCACATCCTATGTATATTTAACTTATTTGTCTTTTTCCTCTCCCATGTAGTAGAATATAAGCTCCACAAAGGCAAGGATTTTGTCTATTTTGCTTACTGATATAGCCCCAAAGGGCCTAGAACCATACCTAAAATGTGATTGGAGCTCAAGTATTCATTGAATAAAAGAATCTTCACACAGTAGTTAAAATCCTGTAGCTTCAATACGCAGCTTTAGTACCAGTTACAATATCTTATGTAGACGTTAACTTTTCCTGCTGTGGTGTGAAGAAAGACTTAGCTTTTGATGGAGGTAGGAATGAGGAGCATCGCTCCTACCTTGAAGTGGGTGGGGAGTAAGAGGGTAAAATATGGACACGAAAAGGGTATGGAAAGTATGGAAACTGATTTGTGTGCAGTTCTTTCATCTCTAAAAATTCCAGGAATTATGAAGTTGGGGGCTCTGTTTACAAGCAGAATTGTTTCCTAGCTGAACTAGTGTATGGGGAGCTGCCTTGTAAAGCTTCCCAGAAACTGCTTCCTTTTCAAATTGCTGGCATCAGCGCTGAGCTCTTGTGAAAGTCAATATTCCGTATTTATGTGGCACTTCTGGAGAACATGAACTGCACTGCAGACTTTATCATTTCCCAGCAATGCAGATAACTGGCAAGTGGAACCGTGTCTTTCTGCTTCACAAATGGGAAATCCAGGAAGACTAGAGCAAAATGAGGTGCACCGACTTGCATACGGTCCCTCCTAGGAACAACAAAAACACACCAAATGAAGGAATTTAGGAATCCAGTGTGAATTTTAGCATTGAGCTATGAGGACTGTGAAGCAAGCCCAATGGAACTGAATAGAAAGAGTTTAGGAGTGAGAAGAGCAGTCCCTGCCATCTGGGAGCTGGCTTGACACTCACTGGTAGGAGTTGGCTTCTCCTTTTGGGCATAAATGGTTTCACAGAACCTCAAAATCCAGTAAGAGCATTCTGTGACTGATGGGGCAAGTCAAAAGTAAGACTACCTGGGGGCGTGTGGCTGGCACAATTGGAAGAGCCTGTGACTCTTGACCTTGAGGTTGTAAGTTCAAGCCCCATGTTGTGTGTGAAGATTACTTTAAAAGAAAATCTTGGGTGCCTGGCTGGCTCAGTCGGAAGAGCATGTGACTCTTGATCTCAGGGTTGTGAATTCGAGCCTCACATTGGGTGTAGAGATTACTTAAATAAAACTTGAAAATCTTAAACAAAACAAAAAAACAACACTCTGTAATCCTGTCCGGACAGAAACTAAAACATGAACGTTTTTCACACCACAAAAATGACCAGGTGTCCCCCTTGCTCCCCAGACGAGATGACTGATACAAATGACTGCTGTTCCTTCAGTAATCATAGCTTTAGTTTTGATAATTTTTCCCGCCTTAGAGATAGGTTTACTAAGATAGCCCTAGAATTGCCTCACTTCCTGATGGCACCCTATCCAGAGCAAACCCATGTTTCCTTGCACGTGCTCCCAAATCCTTCCTAGCATCCTCCTACTAAGACCCCTCCATGGTTCCCCACGGCATGCTGTCTCCCTTGATGCAAGGAACAATAAACTAGAGGTGAGAAATCCTGCTGGTCCTTGGCTGGAGGGCACTGACAGTTGTTACTGTTAGATTATTACTATACTGACTCTAAAGAGGCACCCAGAATATGATTTTTCTGATCTTGGCCGTCTTCTTTTTTAATATTTTGATGGTCTGATCATGCCTATTAGAAACCTTCAGGGCTCTCAGTTACTCCCTGTCTTATTCCTTGCTGGCTGCTATAACAGTATCCCTGTCTGGGTAGCTTTTCAACAACATAAATTTATTGCTCACAGTTCTAGGAGCTGGTGCATGACCGCCTTCTGGTGAGGCCCCCTTCCTCGTTCATTGTTGGCACCTTCTTGCTGTATCCCCACAGGGTGGGGAGGTGCTGTAATCTCTCTGGAACCTCTGATAAGGCACTAATCCCATTCACAAGGTCTACCCTCAAGGCTTAAGTAACTTCCAAAGGCCCTACCTAATGCCATCCCCTGTGGGGATTCAACATTTGAATTTTGGAGGGGGAACACAAATATTCAGACAAAAGTACTTACAAATAACCCCCACCAGCTAAACAATGTCTCTTATTCCTCCCTCTTGAGTCCTGTCCTTTGCCTGCTGCTCTAATCTCCTCTCCTAACCATCCCCTCCATATTATGGAATATTTAACTGTTCATTTCTCTGTGCCTTTTCTCCTACGGTTCTCATTTTTTTTTAATTTTTATTTTTTAAGTAGGTTCCACACCCAGTGTGGAGCCCAGCACAGGGCTTGAACTCATGACCCTGAGATCAAGACTTGAGTTGAGATCGAGTTGGATGTTTAACTGACTGAGCTACCTAGGTGCCCCATGCTGTTCTCATTTCTGATAACTCTTATTTACCTCTCCAGTCTCAACCGTCACCTCCTCCAAGAAGCCTTCCTTGTGAATACATCAGTCTAGATTAGGTATAATATCCACTATTGCATGATTTTAACCTAGCATTAGCACACTGAATTGAATTTAGTTATTCCTCTCTCCCAGGACGGTTGGGGGGAAGGGAGGGCTTGGACTTTTTTTTTTTCTTTTTTAAATCTTGTCTCTAGAGTAGCTAGATGGTTTGGCTGCTCCGTGAAAGTCTGATAAATAAAACTAAATGGTGGCAACAGTAGGAACTGAAGATGTAGATTGTGAGACTATAAATGTCTTTGAAGCTGTATAGATTTTATTCTGTAAGCAATGAAAAGAACTCAAATGTTTTTCAGCAGAGGAATGCTCCCTGACTTCTGTTTTATAAAGTAGAAATACAATTTACCAAGGGGTGCCTGGGTGGCTCAGTCGTTAGGTGTCTGCCTTCGGCTCAGGTCATGATCCCAGGATCCTGGGATCGAGCCCCACATCGGGCTCCCTGCTTGGCGGGAAGCCTGCTTCTCCCTCTCCCACTCCCCCTGCTTGTGTTCCCTCTCTGGCTGTCTCTCTCTCTGTGTCAAATAAATCTTTAAAAAAAAAAAAAATACAATTTACCATTCATTTGCTATGTTTGTCTTATAAGTGTTTTGTAAGTTGAATAGGATATTTTCTGGAATTGTACAGTACCATCTGATAAGTTCTAAATATATTACAATCATTATATATGCTTACTATCCCTCGAGGACATCAGCTTTTTTTTTTAAAGCTTCATTTTTAGATGAAAAACTCAAAACAAAAACCAATAACTTATTTTGAGAAGCACTAGAATCTAAGCAGCTGCCTTGTAGACCTCATTGCTATCAGGAAGATAAGAAATGAATAAAACTGTTTTTTTTTTTTTTTTTTTTTGCTGGAAATCACCTGAAATTAGCATGTGAACAATCCTAAAGTAAAGTCTGAACCCCTGGGCAGAGGCCAACCACTCTCCTAGCCTGCTGCGTCAGAGGCTGATGGCTGGTCTCTTTGCCTTCCCTCACTCCCTCCCACCACTCCCATCCTGAGAGGACATGAAAGGCTCTTGCAGATTTCGAGAGATGGAACACTCATACTACCTTAGGCAATTTGTGTATGTATGTATGTGTTTGTATCAGGATGTATAGGGAGGTAAAGAAGCTCAGGACAGCTGCTGCAGCTGGGTAGTCACGTTCCATGGAGAACTGTAGAATCATTCATGCTGTCCAGGTGAAAGCAGTAGCTTTAGACTTTGGAGAACCAAGAGCAAGTCTGTTTATCCTTCACGTTCCATTTCAGCCTCTCTCTTTCTCTCCTCCCCCCTCCCCCACCCGAACTTCTCTTCTTGACTGATTAATGCCTCTCATCCTTTTGATTTTGCTCCTTTAAGGTTCTATTGTCTCATCTCTGTGTCTTTGTTTTGTCACCGCTCTATTTTCTGTGCCCCATTGTGTCTCAAATTCAGACTCCCTGAGAGTGAGTCTCTGTTGACAAGTCTGGGTACAGAACAGGTGGGACAGGACCTGTGAGCCTGTGGATCAGGGGCTCATCTCTGGTCTAGCGTGTAGGGCATGTGGAACAAAGGCAGGTGAGTGGTAGTTAAGGAGTCCTGTTGGAGAGGATTGTGGGCATGACAGGTGTTCTGAAGACTACTTTAATTAGGGGAATGGTGGATATCTTCCATGGCCTGTCTAGACTGAAACTATTTTCAGTTCCCTATGACTTTTTTTTAGCACATTTTTTAAAGTAAGCTTTACACCCAGCATGGGGCTTGAATTCACAACCTCAAGATCAAGAGTTGCGTGCTCTACCAACTGAGCCAGTCAGGCACCCCCCCCCCCACACCGCTACCCTCCTTGATATTTATGCATTGTTCTCCCCAGTACCTGGGAATCTTTCTCCTTCTCCTTCCCTATTAACTGTGTTAAAAGATGAACTGAGGTATGTTAAAAATCCTAAGGGTTTATTTGAGCAAAATCGATTGGAATTGAACAGTGCCAAACCAGAAGTGATTAGAAGTGTTCCACAGATAGAAACTAGGGGTAAGGTTTTTATAGAAGAGATGTGGAAACTAAAGCAAAGAAAATTTTTGTTTGCATTATTTAGGAAAGCCTTGTTCACTGCGATTGGTTATCTCTAGGTTTTGTATTCTTAACCCTGAGGCGTTTACAGGTTTATATTTTTGTTTGCTTACATGGGCTGCTGAGGTATTAGAACCACCTCAGTCTAAGAGCCTCTTGGTTTAATTAACTTTTACTTACACTCAGGAGTCACTACCCAGAGCTTCCCTCACCTCCCCCATCTGCACCCCCACCTCAAGGTTTCTTGCCTCTCCTCTGAACTTCTACAACTCTTTATAGACGGAATGATAACTGTTGACTTACTGTCCTTTCCGTAAGATTGAGAGCTGCTCTAGGCAGGTACTAGCAGTTAGTATGAAGTAAATTTTTTTTCATTTTTAACTTTTTATTATGGAAAACTTAAATACATGCAAAAGAAAATAGTGTGATACCTCCCAGGTGCCCAGCTTCAACAATTATCAGCACTTGCCAATATTTTTTTAATCCTCATTTAAAAAAGTATTAAATATAGAACAACTAGATAAAAGCACATAAAACAAATGTACAACTTAATGGATAAGTTGAACATCCTTGTAACCACACTCATGTCGGAAGATAGTCCTTGCCAGCCAACTCAGAACCTTCCAAACGCCTCCTCCCATCTGTCCCCCACAAGTAACCACTATCCTGACTTATGGTAATTAATCCCTTAAAATTTTATCGCCTAGATGTGTTTTCCTAAACACTATAATCTAATTTTGGCTGCTTTTAATTGTCTTTTGAGTCTTTTTTTAATGTATGGGTTCCTTCCATTCTGTTTTTTTCCCTTCCAATGTATTTGTTGAAGAAGCCAGATAATTTATTTTGTGTAGTTTTTCAGTTTGTATTTTGCTGCTTGCATCCCTGAAGTGTAGCTTATCCCCTGTCATTGTATTTCTTGTAAATTGATAGTTGTATCTTAAGACTTAAGCAGATGAGGTTTGATTTCCAGTCCCCCTCCCCCCGCATGAGACAATATCAAAAGTATAGTTAAAATTTTTACTGGTTGGGGCGCCGGGGTGGCTCAGTCGTTAAGCGTCTGCATTCGGCTGAGGTCATGATCCCAAGGTCCTGGGATCGAGCCCCGCATCGGGCTCCCTGCTCAGCAGGAAGCCTGCTTCTCCCTCTCCCACTACCCCTGCTGTGTTCCCTCTCTCACTGTGTCTCTCTGTCAAATAAATTCTTTTAAAAAAAAAAACAACATTTTTACTGGTTGAACTAATGAAATCCACAGGGAAAATAGGTAAATTTTTACCTTTTAGGATGGCTTCAATATTCCTCCTGGAATAGAATCTAGCCCATTTTGAAAAGCCTCTTCTGTGTTGTCTGTGCAGTGAAGCAATGATGACTTTCTACAACTTTTGAATATATGGCTAGAACTATTTGGGGGCCCTTTATCCCAGATAAATCTTGCTAGCCATACACTTGGCAGAGCCAGATGGACTCCTTCCTACATTGGAATGCTAGCAAGAATTTTAATTCTTCAAAAGAAACCCCTGGGGAGATATTTCTTCCTGCTATGTGTATAGAGAACCAAGTACTTAGGGAAAAGGTTGATGCCTTTAACAAGAGGTGTTTATCGTATAAAAAATGCATATTTTCATCATTTGTACATGTTATGAATTTATAGCAAGAAGAGTGTAATAGTTTTAAAATAGAAGATACACGTATTAGGCCTATTGAATCTCATTAGAAGACTTTGATTATGACTTTGCCAGTCACTGCTCCAAATCTTGAGATACATCAGTGAGCAGAAGGACATGTAGAGGAACAGATTCAATTTTTTTTTAACTATTATTATTATTATTTTATTAAGTAAACTCTACCCCCAGCATGGGGCTTGAACTCATGACCCCCGAGATCGAGTCTCTTGCTCTACTGACTGAGCCAGCTAGGCACCCCTCAACTTTTTTTTTTTTAATGGCTAAAATCCAGGATGGTCCTGTAGATCATATCCATCTGTCAAAGTTCTTAAGTTGTAGTGTTAACTTTATGGGGCCTTAAAGGGATACACAGTAACAAGGTTGAGGAAATGATAATTCTGTTTCCATTCTTGAACCAATTCACATATCCACATACTACATTAATATAGTAGTAGTTTCTGTTATTGGCATTAACACAATGTTCTTGGTGATCCAGGTCCGGAATCTTAATTTAACTTCTTGCAACTTCTCACATTTGATACTAGTGGTTTGTTCTGGGTGTGGCTAGGTATTAGGTGCTGGTCATGATTCCTGTTACTCTTTCTCCTGTTTTCTTTATACTTCCCCCTTCCTGTCTTTATGTGGAGGTGAGTTGGGAAAGGGAAACCTATCTTGAGAACTAAGAAGGGAATTTTTGTTGAATATCTGCCCTTACCCTTTAACCAATGCCATCCTATTAGAAATGGCAGTTCCTACCCAAAGCCCTAGAAATGACTACAAATGGCAACTGGAGCTCAGAGCAAAAGTAAATTATTCAAGTCATGCAGTCTAAAGGGATGTCTTTTTTTTTTTTTTTTTTTTTTTAAAGATTTTATTTATTTGACAGACAGCGAGAGAGGGAACACAAGCAGGGGGAGCAGGAGAGGGAGAAGCCGGTTTCCCGCTGATCAGGTAGCCCGATGCGGGTCTCAATCCCAGGACCCTGGGATCATGACCTGAGCCGAAGGCAGACCCCTAAGGACCGAGCTACCCAGGTACCCAGAGGGATGTCTTTGATCTTAGGTTTGTCTGGGCCCAAAGCCCATACCTTTTCCTTTTACACAAGTGGTTCCTAACCTTATTGGGCTCAAAGTAACACCATGTTTTATTACCCTGAAATAAAAATTTACCTACCTATATATGTAATTGAAAAAAAAAATTCCTTAACCCTAATATTCATTTTTAGGGAGAGCATGCACATGTGCATGCACGGGGTGGGGAGGGGCAGAGGAGAGAGCGAGAATCTCCAGTAGATGCCCCACCAAGTGTGGAGCCCCATGCAGGGCTTGATCTCATGACCTGAGTGAGCCGAAATCAAGTGTCAGATGCTTAACCGACTGAGCCACCCAGGTACCCCTTAACTCTAATATTAGAAACAAATATGGATTTCAACATGGGGAGAAGTATCTTAGAAGATCTAATGAAGCAGTTAGGTGCTTGTACCTATTTGTAGTGAATAAGTTTGGATTTAAAGAATAAGACCATATTCAACTGAATGTTGTTGACTTTCTTTACATAATGTATAAAGAAATAAGGGATAAATAATATTTGTAGATGTTTGTAGAATTACTGTAATGTAGCAGTAGGAGCAGATACTTGAATTTTCAGCGTAAAATATAACATGAATAGCATTGTCATGAATGACTTGATTTTCTGAAATGATAAATAGTTCTTGGTAAAGTTCTGCACAAACAGGTAAGTCTTTTCCTTGATTTATATGGTAATTACAGTCCAGGAAATTGATAACCAAAAATACTTTGTGGCAGAGCTAGGGTTTAGGCTTAAATCTTTTTGTTTTCCTCTTCCCAATGTGAATGTCTGGGAGGACATTTGAAAATCATATGGAATGCCAAACAGCTCTTAACTGAGCTGGGCTTCTGTGTTAGAGTTCATACAGTATCCCTACATCAGTGGTGTCACACAATCATTGTAACAACCAAAAGAGCCTCCACAAAATTTCAAATTGTTTCATTAGGGCCAATATCACCCCTGCCCGCCAGCAACATTGCTTTATAACCAGTTGCTTGAGATTAAGTACTTTACCTATGCTGTGAAGTTAGGTGGTAAGAGGAAAAAAAATGGGAAGGCAAGGGAAAAACCAGTGGAAAGACGAGTTGGTTTTGTACAGTTTTAGGATTAATTTTATAGGATTGTAATTATGCAGAGTGGAGAGTGGTTTGTTAAGTTTGTGACATTTTAGGCTTTTATAATATCTCAAAGCAACACATGTTGCTGGGGCTATTTGACAGGTTCACAGGGTCCTATGACAGATGGGGAGTCAAGGTGGCATGATAGAAAAGCTTTCAGGTCCGTACGATGGGGGTGGGTTTCAGGGTAGAGTGGCATGCCCTGGGTTTGACTCCTGGAAATGCCACCTTCTAGCCTAAATTTTCTCACTGGCAAAATGTACAAATAATACCTGCCTTATGGGATTTGTTTTAAGAATTGGATTAAATAGGGGCGCCTGGGTGGCTCAGTTGTTAAGCATCTGCCTTCGGCTCAGGTCATGATCCCAGGGTCCTGGGATCGAGTCCCACATCGGGCTCCCTGCTCCGCGGGAAGCCCGCTTCTCCCTCTCCCACTCTCCCTGCTTGTGTTCCTGCTCTCACTATGTCTCTCTCTGTCAAATAAATAAATAAAATCTTTAAAAAAAAAAAAATTGGATTAAATAGCATGTTAGGTATCTAGAACAATGATTCAATAAATATTTTTTAAGATTTTATTTATTTATTTGACAGAGACACAGCGAAAGAGGGAACACAAGCTGGGGGAGTGGGAGAGGGAGAACCAGGCTTCCTACGGAGCAAGGAGCCCGATGTGGGGCTCGATCCCAGGACCCTGGGATCATGACCTGAGCCAAAGGCAGACGCTTAATAACTGAGCCACTGAGGTGCTCCAATATGCTTTCCTTCTTTTCTTTAAACAAGGTGAATTTTTTTTTTTTTTTACAACTTTTTGGATACTTTTTGTAATTTTTTAATTTTTCTCATCTAAATCTATACATTTTTCATTCTCCTACCCTTGGCCAAATCCCTCCAAATAAGGAAAACACATATAAAAGTGTATCCCTATACGTGATCCTCAAACTAAGTTATCTCAGTGTGGAATTCTGTGTTATAGTAACTAATCTGGACCTTTCTGATGAGGGCTTCTGCAATAAAGTTTAGTATAAACCTAATAAATGATTTAAATCAACAAAATTGAAGATCTCAGTTAAACTTGAGAGATAATAAACATACCAATTTATTTAGACTTGCTTTGTGTTGCACTTGTCAATGTTTATTTCTCATGTGCCAAAAATAACTCTTTAATAATATCCATATTTCTTTGTGTCCTATTTCTAGGCATAGAGAATACCTGCGGCAGAATTTGTCTCAGCATATAATTGTATTTTTACCTCTTCTCTCACTGGACACATAGAGCTCATTTTCAACTCTCCGCACACTTAAGTCTCCTAGGATCTTAATTGTGCTGAAGTCCTAGACACTGATATTTGCTTCCAAGAAGCTTCTAGGGAAGATTACTTAGATGTTAAAGGATAGAGGAAGAACTCTACCCTTGCTTTTCTTCAACATCCAAGCTTACCTTTTTCCTTTTATCCCATGCTGTCTTTAGTCATTCCATTCTGAAATGGGAATATGCTTATTTGATCAGCTTAATAGACGATCTATTATAAATAGGTGGCCATATAATTTATAGTCTAAATCCAGACACTTCAGAGAGTTATGGGGATGATATTAAGAATTACTCTGATGGGGTGGTGGGGGGAGCCTGGCTGGCTTAGTTGGTATAGCATGAGATTCTTGATCATAGAGTCTTGAGATCAAGCCCCACACTGGGCATGCAGCCTACTTAAAAAAAATTACTCTGGGACAACAGTGGTAAATTGGGACCTGGAATCTGCCTAATTGTAACCAAATTGCCTACTAGAAAAGGAGAAAGAAGAGAAGGGTAAGTTTCATACATTTGCCAATTAAATACCAACAACATACAAACCAGTTTCCTGGGCAGTAAGGAAGTTTTTGAATTATAGGCATTTGGGGAGGGGGTGGGGAGAGGATAGTGTGGTTATAAAAATAGAAGCAGAGAGTGAGGGCGCAGTGTCAGCACCAAGCTTGGAGCCAGGAAATGCTGGTACTCCTCGTCCTGGCTCTGGCTGGGTGACCCATTCCTGGGAGTCGAGGATAGAACCCCGGGGTAGCCTGCCTGCTGCTTCAGGAAGCCTCCTGACACTGCTGGGTTCTCCTCCCCTCTTTAACTGCTCTGCCTGCTCCCGTCCCAGGAGTTTTATAGGCAGGAGTGGCAGTAATGTTGGCAAGCAGAGACGGGAAGAAGCTGCTTAGAGCAGGGGAGCAGGAGCTAGTAATAAACTACTCCAGCCAGGGTTGTGCCTGTGTGTCTGAGTCTGTGACATCATTCTGTTCTTGGCAGCTCCTTTCCACCTTTTCCCAGTCTCTGTTCTTGGGGAATCTCTATCCCCGGGGTGGGAGATGGTTCAGGATTAAGCAACCTGCGCCTAGAAGAATCCTCACGCACCCCCAGCCACCCTCGCACACGCACGCATGCACTCTCACACATATACTCCCTCTAAATTCAGGACTGCCCTTGTGTCACACCGGCCCTACCCATAGAAGTGTTTTTTTTTTTTTTCTTCAGTGTTTCTTAAACTTGCTAATGAATAAGTGTCTAAGGTGGTTGATGAGTTTGCCTTCCCCCCAATCCTTTGTCACCTCTCATCTAGGGAACCCTGTAGTATACTTTCTTCTGTCACCTTTCACCCTATCACCTTGTACATTTTCCTGTCTTTCCATGTGTCCTAGTTTAGAATAAAAATCAGTTTCAGTCTTTCTCTCAAGATGTTTATAGCTTCTCAAATGGCCCACTTTTTTCTTAAAGTGCTCATCTCTTTCAGAATTTGTTCTAGGAAATAGTAAGGAATAGACCACCTTCCCCTGTCCCTCCCACTTGACACCTCCCTGGCTCACCATGCTTGCTTTCCAATTTTCCATGATTTATTTGGGTGGTTTGTTTGTTAGTATTTTTTTTTTTTAAGTAAGCTGCACCCAACATAGGGCTCAAACTCACAACCCCGAGACTGAGTTGCATGCTCTACCGACTGAACCAGCCAGGCATCCCCATTTGGGTGGTTTGTAAATACCACATGTTGTAGCTCTTTCATTGTAAGGATTGTTAAGTCTGCCGCCTGGGTTAATATGGACACACTGCTACATGAGCATTCTGCTAAACACATCTTAAAATTTTGATTAGGGTCCCTTTTGAGAGATAATGGCCATCTTTTATAAATTATATTTGTATATTCGGTAAACTGGAAAGCTTAATCATAAATCTCTTTATTAATATAATCTATAATATTTCACAAGCCACCCTACTACATTTTTCTTAGATGTAAAATGTCTCCTTGTTATAGTCTCTCTTTGTCTTTTTACATTCTTTTCCATTTTAAGTGTCAAATAAGAGGAGGCGTTTAAGAAAAGTAAGTTTAGAAAGCTGGAAAATTGGAGACAGCACCTGACCAGGGGAATAGCAGTGATTTATGATGTCTTTAAAATTGGCATGTAACCTTGCAGCATTATTAGACTAGGACTAAGTTCTGACTGGAAGAATATTATGGAAAAGGATGACATATATAGCCATACACATTGGATTTATCTTACTCGGTTTAGTATTTCTGTAATGTCCACAAAGGCAAGACTAAAACCTCTCCCTATCCTTTAAACTTAAGTTTCAAGAATTGCTTTGAGATTTTTGACTCTCTTGGACACATAGTTGCTTTGGTTAGCTTTCATTAGCAAAAGAAAATGTTCTTTTGGTTACTGTGGGAAGTCATTTGGTAGATTAACAAATATAAATCTGCTTTTTCCGGATAAAATTATTTTTGTCCTATTTTGCTTACTAAAAAGGTGGTTGTACTGAAGAAGGAAGAGTACAAAGGATGATTCACCTTTTATTTAAGACTTGCCACCGCTGACCCAGGGCAGCTAATTTAGAAGTGAATCATTTATAGAAAGTTCTACACAGTTCGAGGCAGGGCTTTGTACAATATCCTCATGAAGGTCTAAATAGAGCATACAGTATCAGGTTTCTAAATATCTGTCTTGTTGCCAATTTTATCTTTTGCAAACAGTGAAACTTGTTTCTAGTTGACTATAGCCATTGACAAGGTGAAGGTAGGGGCACTATGTATATAAAATCAGGTATATTTTAAAAACAAATCTTAGAAATTTAGTACATGTATTATGCTGGGAAAATAATAGGCTTGGGATTTTATTTTTTAATTTAATTTTATTTTTTTAAAAAGATTATATTTATTTGCCAGAGAGGGAGAGTACAAGCAGGGCGAGTGGCAGGCAGAGGGAGAAGCAGGCTCCTTGCTAAGCAAGGAGCCCGATGTGGGACTCGATCCTAGGACCCTGAGATCATGACCTGAGCCGAAGGCAGATGCTTAACCATCTGAGCCACCTAGGTGCCCCTAGGCTTGGGATTTTAAATGACTATTTATAGTACAAAGAAACAAATGCGACTAGTCAGTTTCAAAATTATTTAACTGGAAGAAATCATTTTAAACTTATAGTAAGTCAATGTGTTAGTATTTTGATATTTACTGATCATCTGTTTTTTTTAAGTCCAATTACAAATGGTTCCTTTTTACATCTATTTTAACTCCTTTTAGGAAGTGGGTGTTTTATTAAACAGTATTATTTGGCTCTATATAGAACACAAAATGTATAGTTTCTGCCCTTGTTTTAAATTCAAAGCTGAGTTTATGTTTACATCACAGTTATAGTATCGTGGGTTAGAAAAAGCCCAGAAGTTTGAATTCTTGTTTTGTCCTTCATTAGCTATGTGACCTTAGATAAATCACTTAATGGGTCTGAGCTGGTTTTCTTCTCTGCACAGGGTGTAGTGATACCCTCATGACCTGACTCACAAGGATTAGTTGAGCTAATGCCTTGGAAAGTGATCAGTAACTTAGGTGTCTCTCTGTGGATATAATATGTCAAGAGTGGTAACATTGCAGGGAAAAGAACTTGGACATCCAGGGTTGGAATATCATTTGCACCAAATACTACTGATATGACCCTCTAAGGCTTTATTTTATTTTTTTGAGATATAATTGGCATATAATATTATTAGTTTTAGGTATACAATATAATGATTCAGTATTTGTATATATGACAAGATGATCACCACAATATCCAGTTAATATCCATCAACACAATAGTTATTTCTTGTGATGAGAACTTTTAAGATCTCTCAGCAACTTTCAAATATACAATACAGCATTAGCTATAGTTGCTATACTGTATATTACATCCTGAGGACTTATTTATTTTATAACTGGAAGTTTGTGACTTTTGACCACCTTTACCTGTTTTGCCTACCCTGTTAACCGACCCCCCCATCCCCCCCCGCCCCGGCAACCACCAATCTGTTCTGTATCTTTGAGGTTTGTTTTTTTTTTTTAGATTCTACATATAAGTGAGGTCATACAGTATTTGTCTTTCTTGGTCAGATTTATTTCACTTAGTATAATGCCCCCAGGGTCCATCCATATTGTTGCAAATGGTGCCATTTCTAAGCCTTTATTTTTTAGTCTGTTTAAAAAAAAAAAAAGGGGGTGGTGGTGGTAATATAATACCTCTCACCTACAATTACCATAGAGAATAAAGGAAGTAATTTGTGAAAGTACCTGGTTCACATAATGTTTCTTGGACCTTGAATTTTGATTTTATTTTTCCATTCTTTCAGATCTGTCTCCTTAGTTCCTTCACTTTCCCAGTACTTGACTGTAAGTGGGAGCCAGTATCCAATCTGTGTACAGCTAAGAGGGATAAGCAGATGCCCCAGTTTATGACTATAATTGAAGAATTGAATTTTAGAAGTTATTTGATACATTTACCACATATTTTTGGGGAACCATGTAGCCTAAGACACTCAGAGCTTTTTGAAAGTTTTTTTAAATTTTTAGTAGACTCCACACATGCCTAACTTGGGGCTTGAACTCACAACCCTGAGATCAAGAGTCGCATGCTGTACTGACTGAGCTAGCTAGGTACCCTGGAAGAGTAATGAGTAACAATTTTGTCACTGGCTTGGTTAGAGCTACTCCCTTCTGTTCAAGCATTCAGGCTAAGTTGGTAACCCTCTCCCCTCCCCTCCATAATTATTTTGTTCTTAGTTTCTGAGCTTAATTCCTGCTATTTTAAGGGCAATTAACTAGATGGAGGTAAAATAATCTTTTTGTTTTTCTCTTATTGAGGAAAAAGTCTTCGAGACTTAGATAATGAGAACAGCCCAGATAAAACCAGGGTCATTAATACAGGAAACAATCCAAGTGGTGTTCTTATGTATAAAGATAAAGTATTAACTCCTGATGAAAGTATGGTTTATTTGGGGGTGCCTGGCTGGCTCAGTCCGTAGAGCATGTGACCCTTGATCTCAGGGTCATGAGTTTGAGCCCCGTGTTGGGTGTAGAGATTCCTTAAGGAAACTTTTTTTTTTAAAAGTATGGTTTAGTTTATTATTAGGTTTGTCATTATGTACTTTATTTTCTGTAATAACATCGATTTTTTTTTTTTTTTTTTTTTTTAATTTATTTGACAGAGAGAGAGAGCACATGAGAGGGGGGAGGGTCAGAGGGAGAAGCAGACTCCCCGCCGAGCAGGGAGCCCGATGCGGGACTCGATCCCGGGATTCCAGGATCACGACCCGAGCCGAAGGCAGTCGCTTAACCAACTGAGCCACCCAGGCGCCCACATCGATATTTCTATAATGCTTATTTTGTTTTTTTATTTTTTAATTTTTTTTAAGATTTTATTTATTTGACAGAGAGACAGCAAGAGAGGGAACACAAGCAGGGGCAGAGGCAGAGGGAGAGGGAGAAGCAGGCCTCCGGCCGAGCAGGAAGCCCGATGCGGGGCTCTAACCCAGGACCCTGGGATCATGACCCGAGCTGAAGGCAGATGCTTAATGACTGAGCCACCCAGGCGCCCCGAATAATGCTTATTTTAGAAAGCATGTAAAAAGTAGCGAGATTCTTGGGATAGATTGAGATGTAGGAAAGTAGTTGTATTAAAATATTAATACTGCTACTTTAGATAACCTTCAAGAGGTTACAGTTCCAGTTACTTACATTTAAAATCACACCCACAAATAATGTAATGCCAGCTACACAAGCCCATAATTTCTTCCAGAGGTCTTTGGAACATGTGGAATCTTTGGCCAGCTCGGTTCCTGTTTAAGGAAGGCATTAAACAAAAGAAAGTTGGAAATGGGCTTCCTGAATTAAAAAAAAAAAAAAAAAAGGCATTTAATGTGTTTTTAGAGAGAGCTGTAACCTGTTTATGGGCCAGAATATCTTTTGAAACACCAATGACAGATGATCTATTTAACCTTATTCAAAACGCACATTGTAAAGTATATAATGGAGAAAAAAGGCAATATTAATTTATATTAATGATTATATAGTTCAGACTTATGACCCTAGCCATATTGAGTTTTAAGGGTGAATAATCATAACTGCCTGATAAGAACTGGAAGATAACAATTCAAATATTATGCATGGTAGGAACACTGTCCATGAGTTATTCTTCAACAACAAAGTTGAAGGATGATGTAATTTATGGGAGAAAATGAAATCCATCCTGGTGATGACATTAAAAAGGAGCAAAATCTGATCTCTTCAGGAAAACTCATGCAATTTAAGCAGCTTTCAAGCATAGGTGTAAATATTACTGTTCAAGAAGCACTTATATTCCAGGAATAATAATAACCTTAAAAAGAGCTTTTTAGTTTAAAAAGTACTTACATATAGTCTCTTACTGAGTTTTTTTTTTTTAATAACAACTGCATGATGTAGACCAAGCTTTAATAATGCCATGATGTACATGAGGACTATGGAGGTCAAATGACTTGACTGAACTCACTGAGAGTACAGAATTGGGACTAGATTCAAGTCTCTTACATCTTTTTTAAAGTTTATTTAAAAAAAAAAAAAAATCTCTACACCCAATGTGGGGCTCAGACTCATGACCCTGAGATCAAGAGTTGCATGTTCTTCTGACTGAGCCAGCCAGGCACCCCAAGTCTCTTACCTCTTAATCCATTGATCCCTTTTTTTTAAAGCAACACACACACCCACCCACCCACTCACCCACCCACCCAGCCGCTCCCCCCCCCTCCGGTGGGGAGGGCAGAGGGAGAGAGAATCTTAAGCAGGTTCCACACCCAGCATGGAGCCCCATTTCACAACCCTGAGACCATGATCTGAGCCAAAATAGAGTCAGACACTTTACCAACTGAGCCACTCAGGTGTGATCTTCCCCTCCTTTTTAATTTTTTTTGATTGTATTGGAAGGGGGAGTCACTTTTCTGTGCCTGAAATTTTTGATAGGGAGAATAGGATGTGAAATTACGATAGGGTGCATGTAGTACCTCAATGTACTAAACACAATTCACCATCTACCTTACTGAGTTTAAGGATAAAATGAGATAGTAGGTAGAAAGAACTTTTAAACTGAAGAATTATACAAAGTATAATGATTCAGGAATTCAGTTGAAAACAAAATCTAATCTAGAATGGGTTGGTGAAATTATTGGCTTGTGTAACTAAATATTCTGAGAGAGGACTGTGTATTAGGATGTTGATCTTGGGGTCATGAGTTTGAGCCCCACATTGGGTGTAGAGATTACTTCAAAATCTTAAAAAAAAAAAAGAAAAAGTTAGCCAAGGATGATGATGATAGAAAATGTAGTAGACTTTATTGGATGGGGAAGATTTTGAGATAGACTGGATTTATTTATTTTTTTTTAAAGATTTTATTTATTTGACAGAGACACAGAGAGGGAACACAAGCAGGGGGGATGGGAGAGGGAGAAGCAGGCTTCCCGCGGAGCAGGGAGCCCGATGCGGGGCTCGATCCCAGGACTTTGGGATCATGACCTGAGCCGAAGGCAGACGCTTAACGACTGAGCCACCCAGGCGCCCCGACATAGACTGGATTTAGAAGTTGGGTTTTAGCTATGGCATTTTTGGACCAGGAAATGCCATGTGCAGGTATATGGAGATGGGAAAAATGCAAAGTATAAAATTGATAAAGACAGGATATTCTAGAACTGAGCTGCCCCATATGGTAGCTAGTAGCAAAATACAGATACTGGAGGGCACCTGGGTGGCTCAGTTGTTAGGCGTCTGCCTTCGGCTCAGGTCGTTAGCCCAGGGTCCTGGGATTGAGTCTCATGTCGGGCTCCCTACTTGGTGGGAAGCCTGCTTCTCCCTCTCCCACTCCCCCTGCTTGTGTTCCTGCTCCTGCTATCTCTCTGTCAAAATCTTTAAAAAATATATATATAGATACTGGACACTTTGGCTAGTTCAAATTGAGTAAGATATTAAAAATTTAAAATGTAAAATATCTCAATTTTATATTTGAAACAGTGTATTAGATATATAGATTATATAATTTGAATAAACATCTATTTTTACTTTTGTTAATGCAACTATTAGAAAATTTAAAATTATGTGGCTTGTTCCATATCTGTTGGGCAGTGCTGCTTTAGAAAATGGGATAGTCATGAGTTTTCCATTTATCTTTTCTTTTCTTTAAACCCAATGTATTTAATTATGACAAGGGCTCAAACTTAAGGGCTTAATTCAAAAAACAGAAACAGAACAAAAATGACACCACAGCTTAAGCTACAGAGTCCTAGACAGGAATGAAAAAAAGGACAGACCATCTAAAGAAAAAATAAAAAGGCAACACAAGGAGAGAGGCTAGACAGTCCAGGATCTTGGCTGGAGACCTGATTTGAGTAGGTTTCTTGTAGATACTTCTTAGAGGCTGTGGGGTTTTTCCAGAGCTCGGCAGCATGTGTGTTCAAAGGGCTATCGATGTTGGGTTCTCCTAGCAGGCTCTGGATGGACAGCAGAATGGTCCTGCCATCATACAGGGTAGACCACTTGCCCTTCAGGATGCCCAGGCAGATGTTCCCCTTGGTGTCCACGCTGGGGTGGTAGCAGGGTGTGAGGAACTTCACCGTGTGGGTGCACTGTAAGGGTAGCCCCTGGCAAACTCCAGGGAGAGCGTGTACCTCAGGTCTTCATATACCGAGCCAGGTGCACCATTTGTAAAGGTGGTCTGATTCAGGGAAGGCAGAAATTCCTGTGTCACAGACATCATGAAGGTCATCAGCTCCTGCTGTAGCCTCTTGCCCATGGGACCCTGCGCAGTGCCCCTGCTGGGCTCGACTCCTTTGTGGGTGGTGGCGGCTGGTGGCAGTTGGGTGCCACTTCTGGGAGGCCATCTGCTGTCTGGTCAGGGAGACGAACTTGGAGAGCACAACTGCAACCAGAATATTCCATTTATCTAATAAAAACGGACAATGGTAGTAATGCACTAAATATGGATACCTCAGAAGACATTATGGATTTCATTTTACAGTAAAAAACACCAGAAAGGTTTTATGTAACGGATGACTCACCTTATAATACCTTGCCATGAGTTTACTTTCTTTCAATTTAGTTTAGTTTGTTCATGAGAAGGCATAGAAAATGTTAAATACTGTGTCTTACTGTCTTTTATCTAGTATACTTACGGTGGAAGCAAGTATTTCTTAAAGGAACATGGATATGACCTGAACAGTGCATCATCTTTTTTTCTATCCTAACAGTAAACACTTATTAGCTGTGTTAATTGGATAAAGTTGTAATTTTCTCATCTGCAAAAAGAGGATAATAAAACCTAGTATACATGTATATTGTATCAAATGAGGTAAGTGAACATATATTGTCATTGCCCCTCAGATACAAACTGAGTGGGGTGCTTGTTAGCCATTGTAGGAGAAAGAGAACAAGATCTCCTCTCAGGGTGAGGATGACAAAATATATGTGTTAAACCAATAGGACTTCAAGGCAAGGTGACTCAGATAGTTGAATGAGGTACTGGATTTAAATGATGTGAGCGAAGTGGAAAGATTGATTCCACCTGGGCTGTCACATTTGAGCATAGTCTCAATAGACAAGAGCATAGGGGTGGAATGGGTTGGGCAGGCATTTTAGATTTTGGATTGAGGGAAATGTATGAATGAAGATAGGAAAGCTCAAGATATGTATTTGAGGTTCCTTTTGGTTTAAAATATTCATGGCTTTTTGATCTCTTCCAGTTGACTCATGTTGCCTTACTATACCTCAGTGCAGTGTATGAGCCTGGGATTTCCTTGTTGTATAGGGACTGTCCATCTTTGCATACATAGTGGGCAGCCCAGAACCTGGCAAAAAGCAGCTATTCAATAGATAATTGGTGGGTGGATGAATGAGCAAGAATTTTGCAGCATTCAGAAAGCACTGTATCACTTCCTTATTTTTCAGCGAGGATGTGTTTGAATTTCTAGCCCTTTATCACATATTTAACAGATATATTTGTTGATGGTTGTGCGTTGAGATCCCAGGAGCCTTATGTTTTTATTCTCCCATGGAGATCTGACCTGAAGTCAGGGAGTTTTAATTACTTGCTGTTGCAGAGGGCTTGCACTCTACCTCTCAGTGACCATTACATTCCTGCAGGTTTTCAACACAGCTTGTGGAGCTCCATTCTGTGAAGGATGTAGCTGGCTCCACTCCTTCCAGAAAAAAAAAATGATACCTTGCCTGCAAACTTTTGGCTGTCTGGAATGGAACATTATTCTGCAGGGGAGGAAGCACAATGAAAAAGGGTCATACCTACAGGAAATCTAATATTTGCTTTGCAGTGAAATGTGAAAAATTGAAAGAAAGGAAGCAGCATAGTAACTAGAAGTCCACTTTGTATGGGATTTCCTTTTTGGGGCTTTTCTCCTGCCCTGTTACATCGTCGTCGTCATCATCATCATCATCATCATCATTTTTAAGATTTTATTTGACAGGGGGATGGCAGAGGGAGAGGGAGAAGCAGACTCCCTGCTGAGCAGGGAGCCCATGGGGCTCTATCCCAGGACCCTGGGATCATGACCTGAGCCGAAGGCAGAGGTTTAACTGACTGAGCCACCCAGGCGCCCCTCATCATTATGTTTTAATGTTTTATTTCCTAACTGGTAAGTTGCTTTTATATTAATGGTGTTTGGGATCCACTGTGAACACATTAACAGATTCACTGTTTAAAACAACACAGAACTGTTTCCTCTACTTCCCATCATTTTTTGAGAAAGGAAATCAGAAAAGCAGTTTACTATGCATATTCCCTTGCCCCTCTACCCACACTATTAATGATTTTTGCAAGTGGACTAATTATACTATTGATTTCGCAGTTAGAATAAGGAATAGGAGCTATTCTTAAAGGACTTTCTTTCCCCCTGTGAATTATACGATTTTTACACTAGCATATTTGCAAAAACTTACTAATCATAAAGCCAAATATATTATGTCCTGCCCAGGAACACAAAGGGTTAAATCAGATATCCACCAGTTAGCACAGCTCACCACAGATGAAAAAGGGAAAGGGTGAGGACAGCAGTTTTTCTTTGTAAGCCTTTATTCTTTGGTACCCGGTTGCCTCTTGTCCTCATCACTAGCTCCTTTCATACACTTCTGAGATTTGATCAGAGTTTTGCTGACCACGCTGGACTTTTTAGCTGTGTAACAGAGAGAGCTCTTCCAATTCAGACACATTCTGATATGGCTTAAAGAGCCATTTAATAAGTAGTAGTTGCACCATTTCCGAACCTTATGAGGCTTATGGATGTGTTAAGGCTTAAGTTCCAGTGGGAATCAGGAATGGTGTGAAACCCAGGGATATAGGGAGAGGGTTGAAAGGGAGGACTGAAGCAAGGCTCAGGTTTGGAGGAAGGGCTGACAACATCTGTGGCAAAATTACTTGACAATAAAAGAGTAAAAAAATTTTTTTCATTTAGCCATTTTGGTATAAGACAGCCATATTAAAATGTTTTTCTTTGGGGGTGCTTGGGTGGCTCAGTCGTTAAGTGTCTGCCTTCAGCTCAGGGTCATGGTCCCAGGGTCCTGGGATCGAGCCCCACATCGGGCTCCCTGCTCAGCAGGAAGCCTGCTTTTCCCTCTCCCACTCCCCCTGCTTGTGTTCCTGCTCTCGCTCTTTCTCTGTCAAAATAAATAAATAAAATCTTTAAAAAAAAAAAAAAAAAGTTTTTCTTTGGGACATACGTACTCAAGAAATGTTTGTTGAACTTAATTTTTGAACCAATGATGTGTTTTCAACACTTTCTCCTCCTGTTCTGAAATTTTGTATTTGGGCCCCAGAAATTACCCAAATCATGGTGGACAAACTTAAGAGCTGGCCTGCAGATTTTAGTAAAATGAATCCTATTTTTGAAGGAACATGAGGTTCAATAAAGACATGAACATGAGTCTCTTTAAAATCTCTATACAACTTTTTACTATTGCAGTTTTTCCTGCTGTTTCTACCTTCATGTGAATTTGACCAAATTGCGTTCATCTCTCCACACCTCAGTTCCTTTATTTTGAAAATTAAGGAATTGGATTAGTGGTCTTTTAAGGTCTGTTTTAGACCTCTTCATTTTGGTACCTCATTCATTAATCACTTTTCTCAAGCACTGTAATGCAAGATAAATAATTTTCCTCATTTAAAAAAAACCAGTTTTCAAAAATAGTCTTGCCTATAATTTCATTTATAAACATGGTAAACATGTCATGGCCTTGCCTTTGGGAACACAACTTTTGGTTTTAGCATTGTAAATGGCAGGTAATGTAAGTGTTTAAATCACTTCAAAGTTGGTATGATCTGAGCTCAGAATCTTGCTCTTGACAAATACAGGCTTTGTGACCTCAGGCAAATTATTTTCTTAGCCTCAAATTCCTCATCTATAATTTGGAGGTGAGAATGTATTTATAAAGTCCTTATGAGGATTAAATGAGATCATGGCTGTAAATTGTTTAGAACACAGCCTTGCCTATAGGAAGTACTCCATATATATTACCTGAGGTTAATGATGTAACTTCTTAGATCATAAATTGAGGACTATTTCACTCAAATATTAAACTAATGACCAGAATGTTTCCTAATGGAAACTGGGCTAACCTATTTCTTTCTTTCTTACAGATATTATATTGTACTTTAAACACACCTAAAGTTGATATGGAAAGAATCTTAGGATCACATGTAGGTCTTGAAGATTTCATATTTGCCCATGTGAAAGGGATCCAAAAAGAAGTGAATGTATATAAATCTGAGGATTCACTTGGTCTCACCATCACAGATAATGGTACTGGCTATGCTTTTATAAAGGTAAGTCTTAAAAAAATAACTATGTGACCTAACTGAGGGTAATAGGTAAGAAAATCTACCAGTTCAAAGAAATCTTCAGAGTGAAAGCTGGCTTAGCAGGGATGGTTTGATAAGGTTTCATTTAAAAAATGTTTCAAAGACCTCATTTTTTGTTTACCCTTTCCTTGAATTTCTTTCCTTCAGTTTAAACTTCCTCTAGAATTTAGAACTTACTGAAAAGAAAAGCCTGGTCCTGGTGCCCACTCATCCATATGAGCTCTTGTAGGTCTGTAGCTCATTGATATCTGATGACTTCCGTGTTGATTTCCATTGATTTTCTAGGGTTATTTCCAAGTAAGAGTGTGTGTGTGTGTGTGTGTGTGTGTAATATATATATATGTATTATAATTTTTTAAAAAGTAATCTCTATGCCCAGTGTGGGGCTCAAACTCACAACCCTGAGATCAAGAGTTGCATGCCTTACCAACTGAGCCAGCCAGGTACCCCAAGTGTACACATTTTTGACAACTTCTTAAATGTTCAATGTTTTCTAAACTATGTAATTCCTTTATTTAGATACAAAGAGAACAATATAGAGCTGCAAAGATGGGAGAAGGAGGTTTGAAATAGTATGAAAAACTAAGAACTGAGGAGTGGTAAAAAGGAAATTAGATTCATCTCTTTGTTTTGTTTTTTAGATTTTATTTTTGAGAGAAAACAAGCAGGGGGAGGGGCAGAGGGAGAAGCAGGCTCCCCTCATCTCTTAAATATCTACTAAGCAGGGGTGCCTGGGTGGCTCAGTCGTTAAGTGTCTGCCTTCGGCTCAGGTCGTGTTCCCAGGACCGAGCCCTGCATCAGGCTCCCTGCTTGCCGGGAAGCCTGCTTCTCCCTCTCCCACTCCCCCTGCTTGTGTTCCTGCTCTTGCTCCCTCTCTTTGTCAAATAAATAAAATCTTTAAAAAGAAATCAAAAATCTATTAAGCAATTGTATAACAGCTGACTTCTATTGAATGATTATGTACTAGGCACTTTACATACTGTTTCTCAGTCCTCACAATTCAATTTGATACTATGTTTTTTCTTGTTGATGTATAACAGATTTTTAATGTATGGCTTACTGTACTCATACCTTTTGTAACCACCACCGGGCTCAAGGGAGACTTCATTTCTACCACCCAGAATTCTCTTGAACCGGGCTCAAGGGAGACTTCATTTCTACCACCCAGAATTCTCTTGGAACTCTTCTCAGTCACTCTACTTCCCCCACAAAGGTAGCCACTGTTCTGACCTCTATCACCATAGTTTTGCTTCTTCTTGAACTTCATTAAGTAGAATCATGTACTCTATTGTTTCTGGCTTCTTTTGTTCAATATGTCTAGGAGATTCACCTGTGGCAGTATTATTAACCTCTATTTTAAAGATGTAGAAACAGGATCAGGGAGGTTAAGTAGCTTGCTGCAAAGTTACGTAGCTAAAAAATTCAGGATTTGAATTCGAGAGATCTGGCTCCAGAGCTGACATTCCTATCCACTTCACTAAGAATTAGTTATAAATTTCATAAACAGAACATGTTTCATGTTTTTATTTTGTCTAAGTCTTTGCTGATGCATTGTCATCATTAAAGTCTTAGGGAAGCTATCTTAACTGTAAATAGTACTTTATTTAACTTCCCATTTGATAGAATGGCTATTTTTAGCTCTGCAAAAGATATGACTGTGCTGAAGGTCGAGTGGGTGATCAAATGGAAAATCGTGAGTTGGGAAAGTCATGTGGGATTATCTGGGGGAAGCTCAGGACATGAGGCACATGCAGCAATGCCTTTCTAATGTCAGCAGGGAAGGGCTTAGAAGTTTTGCAAGCACGTGTGGATTTTTTAGATCTTAACCTCTGATGTTCAGAGCTTGTATTCTTTATTTTTTTAATGCCTCCTTGAACATGTGCCTGCCTCCATACTCATTACTAGTCCTGTGGAGACAACATGATGGCAAAGAGAAAGTGGAGCATAAGCCAATTGCTGACGTATAATTCAACTTAGAGAAATGAATAGCCTGTGTACATGGTTAATATGACTTTTTAAAAATTGAGGGGGGTAATTTAAAACTTATTGAAAGATTGTAATAATACAGAGGACTTCCATAATACCCTTTATCTATTTCTCCAATTTTTATCATTTGCCACATTTGCTGTTTTGTTTGCTCTCATACGCATGTGTATATGTGTGTATATATACACATAAATACAAATACATATAATTTTTCTGAACTATTTGAAAAAGTGGGTTGTATGTATTATGCCCATTTAGCCCTTACTATTTCAGAATGGAGTTACTAAGCACAGGGTTTTTCTCTATATAACTATAGTACAATTGTGAAATTCAGAAAATCTAGTATTGATAAAACTGCAGTGTTGGGTGCCTGGGTGGCTCAGTCATTAAGCGTCTGCCTTCGGCTCAGGTCATGATCTCCAGAGTCCTGGGATCGAGCCCCACATCGGGCTCCCTGCTCGGCGGGAAGCCTGCTTTCTCCCTCTCCCACTCCCTCTGCTTGTGTTCCCTCTCTTGCTGTCTCTCTCTGTCAAGTAAATCTTTAAACAAACACAAAAACAACCTGCAGGATGGACATTAGTTTAAAATTATTTTATCAGTTGCCAAATATCCTCTTTAATCTAAATGTACATATATAAACAAAGTATTCTATTCAGAGGTTACTTGGAATAGGTTCTTTCCTGCCGCTTTCCCCATTACGTGATTATTATTTATTTGAAATACTGTTGAATCTATTTGCTTCTCTTTGAATTGAGTTTCCCCCTCATCCTTGTTTTCATTTTTTCTGAATACATAAAATACTAAGATGATTTGAAAGTTAAAACTGTATTAAAAGACCTTCAGAGATCTGTCACTCTTTCCCCTAGCCCTCTAACCCATTACTCATTTCTCCCACTCCTTATAAGTAATCATTTTCATTAATTTTTGGCTCACCATAGGCAGAAAAAAAAAGAAGAAACATTCCAAGAGCTTGTATGTCATTCTTGTTCAGGGACTGTGTTAATGTTTTTTGTATGGTTCCAATTTTAGTGTATGTGCTGCTGAAGTGAGTACTTGATATCCTTTCAGTAGTGGTTAGAAGTCAGTATATTAGAGTAGGACAGTGTGGTATAGATTCAGACAAAGGTAAAGAGGAAGGATTCCATATTAGGGAGGCGGTGCAGGGTGATGCATGGGAGCATGGGCTTTATACAGAGGCCTGGGGCACCTGGGTGGCTCAGTCAGTTGGGCATCTGATTCTTGATTTTTGACTCAGGTTGTGATCTCAGGGTCCTGGGATTGAGCCCTGTGTTGGGCTCCATGCTTTTTTTTTTTTTTAAATTCATTTGAGGACAAAAAGCATGAGCAAGCAAGAGCACAAGCAGGGGGGAGGGGCAGAGGGAGAGGGAGAAGCAGACTCCCTGCTGAGCAGGGAGCCTGATGCAGGGCTTGATCCCAGGACCCCAGGATCATGACCTGAGCTAAAGGCAGATGCTTAACCCACTGAGCCACCCAGGTGTCCCAGGTTCCATGATTTTGTGTGTGTGTGTGTCTGTGTCTGTCTGTCTGTCTGTCTCTTTTTTTTTTTTAAGGAGACTCCATGAACAGCTTGGAGCCCAACCCAGGGCTTGAGCTCATGACCCTGAGATAAGGCTTTTGTCAGAATCAAGAGTCCAATGCTCAACTGACTGAGCCACCCAGGTGCCCCCAAAAAGCAGTTTTAATAGGGAAGTTCATAGAGATAAATGCCTACCTCAAGAAACAAATCTCAACCTAACTTTATACCTCAAGGAGCTAGAAAAAGAACAAATGAAGCCCAAAGTTAGTAGAAGGAAGTAAAGAACAAAGATTAGAGCAAAAATAAGACTAGGAATATCCGGGGCACCTGGGTGGCTCAGTCGGTTAAGCATCTGACTCTTGATGTTGGTTTAGGTTGTGATCACAGGGTTGTGAGATCGAACCCCATGTGAGGGGGTTGCTGCTTGGGATTCTCTCTCTCCCTCTCCCTCTGCACCCCCACCCCACTCTAAAAGAAAGAGACTAAAAAGACAATAGAGAAGATCAATGAAACTAAGAGTTGGTTCTTTGAAAAATAATTGACCTTTAGCTAGATTCACCAAAAAGGACTCCAGTAAAACCAGAAGTGAAAGAGATGTTACACTGGATATCACAGAAATGCAGAGGATCATAGGTATAACTGTTCACAGTAGTTTTCTAACATCTTGGACGACATATAAGAAATGGGTAAATTCCCAGAAACCTACAACCCACCAAGACTGATGATGAAATAAAATTTGAGCAGATGGATTTAATCTCCTTGATAGTAATGAAAAACTTCCCAACAACAAAAGTTTAGGACCAGATGGCTTCACTGGCAAATTCTAGCAAACATTCAAAGAGAAGAATTAATACCAATCCTTCTCAAATTCTTTCAAAAATTGGAAGTGAACTCTTCCAAACTCATTTTATGAAGTCAGCATTACCCTGATACCAAAACCAGACAAGAATGCCATGAGAAGAGCCGGTATTCATAATAACATAAATGCAAAAGTCCTCAACAAAACATCAGCAGTCATATTCAGCAATACATTAAAGGATCATACCTCATGACCAAGTGGGGTTTATTCCAAGGATGGTTCAACATCCACAAATCAGTGTGATAAACCACATTAACAAAATGAAGGATAAAAATTATGATTATTTCTGTAGATGCAGAAAAAACATTTAGTAGAATTCAACATCTGTTTATGGTAAAAACTCTCAACAAAGTGGGTATAGAGGGAACATGCTTCAATGTAATAAGGGTCCTATAGGACAAGCCCACGGCTAACATACTTAGAGGGAAAGCTTTCAGCTTTTCACCACTAAGATCAGGAACAAGGCAAGGATGACTATTCTTGCCACTTCTATTTAACACAGTATTGGAAGTTCTAGCCAGAACAATTAGGCAAGAAAAAGAAATAAAAGGTATTCAAGTTGGAGAGGAAGAAGTAAAATGGTCACTGTTTGAAGATGATATATACAGAAAACTCAAGACTTTATCCAGAAAACTGTTAGAACTAATAAATTCAGTAAAGTTGCAGGATATAAAATTGACATGCTAAAATCTTATTTCTATATGCTAATAATGAACTATCAAAAATTGAGAAAACAGTTCCATTTACAGTTGCATCAAAAAGAATAAAGTACCGAGGAATAAATTTAACCAAGGAGAATAGCCTATTCAAAACTACAAGATGTTAATGTAAGAAATTGAAGACAAATGGAAAGCTATTCCATGCTCATGGATTGGAAGAATTAACACTGTTAAAATGTCCATAGTACCCAAAGTAATATTACAGTCAGTGCAATCCCTATCAAAATTCCAATGACACTTTTCATACAAATAGAACAAATAGTCCTAAAATTTATGTGGAACCAACCATAGAAGACCGTGAATAGCCAAGCAAGGTTGAGAAAGAAGAACAAAGCTGGAGGCAGCATACTCCCTGATTTCAAAGTATATTACAAAGCTATGGTAATTAAAACTGTGGTATTGGCATAAAAACAAACCTTGATCAATGGGGCAGAATAGAGAGCCCAGAAATAAACTCCTGCATATATGGCCAATTTATAACAAAGGAACCAAGAATATACAATGGAGGAGGGGACACTCTATTTTTTATTTTTATTTATTTTGAGATATTCTGTTTAATGGTGTGGGAAATATGGGATAGCCAGTAATGGGAAAATTGGATAGTCACATGCAAAAGAGTGAAACTGGATTATTATCTCACACCATACACAAAAATTAACCCAGAATGGATTAAAGACTTGAATTAAAACCTGAAACCACAAAGCTAGAAGAAAAGCTAGGCAGTAAGCTCTTAGACATAGGTTTTGGTGATTTTTGAACCTGAAAACAGAAGCAACAGAAGGAAAAATAAAAAGTGGGCTATTTAACTAAAATAGATTAAAAAAAAAAAAGTGGGCGGAAGATCTGAATAGACATTTCTCCAAAGAAGACCTACAGATGGCTAACAGCTACATGAAAAGATGCTTTATGTCATTAATTATCAGGGAAATGCAAATCAGAACCACAGTGAGATACCACCTTGCACCTGTTAGAATGGCTATTCTCAAAAGGACTAGAAGTAACAAATGTTGGTGAGGATGTGGAGAAAAGGGAACGCTCGTGCACTGTTGGTAGGAATGTAAATTGGTGCAACCACTATGGAAAACAATATGGCTTTTCCTCAAAAAATTAAAAGAACTACCATACAATTCAGCAATTCCCCTTCGGGGTATTTATATGAGGAAAATGAAAATGCTAATTCAGAAAGCTAAATGAACCAGGGATGCCTGGGTGGCTCAATTGGTTAAGTGTCCAGCTCAGGTCATGATCTTGGGGGTGGGACAGAGCCCCACATCTGTCTCTGTGCTTCGTGCAGAGTCTGCTTGTCCCTCCCCCTCTGCTCCTCCCTCTGTGCACGCTCTCTCTAAAATCATAAAGACAAATGCACCATGCATTTGTGTATGGTGTTCATTGCAGCATTATTTACAAAGGTCAAGATGTGGAAGCAACCTAGGTGCCTATCCACTGATGCATGGATAAAGACGTGTACACACGCACACACACACACACACACACACTGGAATATTAGCTGTATAACAGAATGAAATCTTCCCATTTGTGGCAATATGGATGGACCTCAAGGGTATTATGCTAAGTGAAATGTCAGAGAAACACCTATACTATATAATCTATTTTCTATGTAGAATCTAAAATATATATATATGTGATTAAAAAAAATTGAATTAAAAGACAGTACTGCATGGTTCTTACAGATAAAGCTTTTCAGGTGAAAAGACACCAGACTAAAACATTTGTGATTTTAGATTTTACAAGTCTCAATTTCCCAGAACCAGAGTATATAAATAACCTAATCAGAAAATTCAGAGTGTATACTTTTAACAAAACCAGAAATTCCTAGAGCGTTTCAAGATGAGTTGTCAAACATTTACATAAAGGGACAGATGGTAAATATTTTAGGCCTTGTTGTAATTCAGAGTCATGTAGTCTCTTGGGCCACCTCTGTTTGAGTCCCCATTCTGTTGTCGTGTTCTTTTGATCAAGCCATATAATCACTGTACCTTGATATTCTCCTCTGTTAATGGAATGAGGCTTGCTTTGAAGGCTGAGTGAATTAACTATTTACAGTTGTTAATGAATGTTACTTTATTATGAATGAGTTTTGAGGACAGCGTTGGGAGGATCAGCACAGATCTCAGAGTTGCTGACCATGGCAGTAGGGCACGCAGCTCAAACAACCTTGAATCTGATGCCTAAGCTGTGAGGAGGGTGCAATGCTGCCCTTGAGTTCTGCTGATATCTGTGATGAGCAGACAGAGTTCTGTAAGTATATGCAATGAAATAATGGAAAATACTATAATAATGGTCTGAAATGATTGGGAACCTCTGAGTTTAATAATGTGAATCCCATCTTTTAAAAAATATTTGTCTTCTCTGCATTTTGCAGTATCAAGCTCTAAAGCCAGATGGAACAAAGTTCTAAGTGTCACAGAGAATGATACTGACTCAGTAAATATAAGCATAGAACTAATACTTTTTTATTTTCCAGTTCCTTGTGTTTGAGTAGCACTTTTAGCAATATTATTAATCTCTATCATGTTATGATTATCAAAGAATAGATTCCAGAAACCTGTCTCAATTGCTACCTCATTCTTTATGACTTAAGAGGCTACAGCTTATGTAATCCATAACATATATAATCAGTGTCTTCTATTTTGCTTCTATATCTTTTTTTTTTTTTTTCTTAAGATTTTACTTATTTATGTAAGAGAGACTGCATGCGTGGGAGAGAGAGGGAGAGAGGATCTGAGGCAGACTCTGCTCTGAGCGCAGAGCCCAATGTGTGGGGCTCGATCCCACAACCCTGAGATCATGACCTGAGCCAAAACTAAGAGTCAGACATTTAACCAACTGAGCCACCCAGGCATGCCCTTTGCTTCTGAATTTGATTCCCCTTATGGTGTTCTTCAGGTTTCTTACACTGATTTTCCCATCTCTTCATCCCAGATCCTTATCTGCTAACTCTGATGATTACCCATGCTTTGACTTTTTTCTTGCCCACCTGGATTCTTGCCTTGCTACTTGCTCTGACTTCTGGTAACTGCCTTTCTTCCTTCGGTCTGGACGCTCTTCTAGTGATGTCTGTGGCTACTCACAGGTCCAGGACAACCTAGATTTTTGTTACTCTGACCTTTAATTTACTGGTAAGATTTATATGTGTCTGTAAAGTTTTCCATTTTTCAGAAAAGTTTTATTTATTTAATCTCTACACTCCACATAGGAGCTCAAACTCATGACTCTGAGATCAAGAGTTGCATACTCTTCTGACTGAGCCAGCCATGTGCCCTGTAAATTTTTCATTTGATTAATTTTATATACTGCTTATTTTTAATCAATTGTGACAAGTCTTAAAAATATGTGGTGGGACACTGAAATTTATATGGTGTCATTGATCAAAGGAAAAAATAGGTTCAGAAGGTATTAAGAGATAAATTAGAATAAAAAGGAAGTGAAAGTTACATAGATTTTCACATTCTCGAATGGCTTAAGAATGGGTAGATGACAGGATATTTAATAGTTTTTTTTCTTTATACTCTAGTTTTCTTTTTTCTTTTTATTTTTTTTAAAGATTTATTTGATAGCAGAAACGGGGGGGAGGGGCAGAGGAAGCAGGCTCCCCGATGAGCAGGGAGCTCGACATGGGGCTCGATCCCAGGACCCTGGGATCATGACCTGAGCTGAAGGCAGACACTTAACTGACTGAGCCACTCAGGCGCCTCTCTAGTTTTCTTTTAAATCTTGCTTATTTTTCTGTGACCCTTTAGAAACTCCAGTTGCACTTAGTGGTGTGTTGTAGTAACTCTTAATTCTGTTAACTTATAATGCT
The DNA here is from genome assembly GCF_964656455.1 of Halichoerus grypus. Lineage (NCBI taxonomy): Eukaryota > Metazoa > Chordata > Mammalia > Carnivora > Phocidae > Halichoerus > Halichoerus grypus. The sequence continues at coordinate 124,030,532 of NC_135716.1, read as the reverse complement.
AATATTGACTCCTAATAATAAAACAATACCAGTCGGATGATGAAATTTCTCATTTTTTTAATATTTTACTTTTTGTAATGATAGCTCTGAATTGGCATTATTTCTCTTGCATGAAGCATATTAATAGTTACTATTATAATGAAAATAGGAATGTTCTTAAAAGTGGGTAAAAAAGAAACCTATTGTGAGTTTTGGTATATAGTAATAAAACTTAAAACTTAAAAAAGTCCAACCTTCCCAGAATAGTCTTGTACGATTCTCTTTTTTCTGTTGATATTATGGAGATGCTGGGGTACATGAGATCAGTTTTCCTCTTAACTCTTAGATGAAGTGGTTACCCTGCTGATTCAGAAGGTGTTGTTCTTCCACCTGGTAAGAGTGGGGAATGCACATGTTTTTTTTTTTTTTTTAAGATTTTATTTATTTGACAGAGACACAGTGAGAGAAGGAACACAAGCAGGGTGAGTGGGAGAGGGAGAAGGAGGTTTCCCACGGAGCAGGGAGCCCGATGTGGGGCTGGATCCCAGGACCCCGGGATCATGACCTGAGCCGATTCCAGCACCCCAGGATCATGACCTGAGCCGAAGGCAGACGCTTAACGACTGAGCCACCCAGGCGCCCCCACATGCTTTTATTATATATCTAGTAGCCTCTAATATTTCTATCCTACCCACCCCCATGAAGGATTTGTGACTCCTGAGGCAGACTGTGGATTTTCTTTTGCCCTGTTCCTCACTACTGTGGAAGAATTAACTTTGCAGGGCTGTTACCTGTGCAGTTTTTTCCTGGGCCTCTGATCCCTAAAATCCTTCCCTAAAATCTTAGTACTATCTTAGGGAGTCTTAGGTCTCCTTTTGAGACTCTGCACTATAGATTTATTGTATAGAAGTAAAATAGATTTAAGAAAGACCAATTTGAAGTTTTCCTGAGTCCTAAGTTCTCCTGACCTAAAAGGTGTTAAGTGAAAAATGATAGTATAGTATCACTCCTACTGGCTAGCTAAATGGTAACCACACCTGTGTCTTATTAGTTAATCAATGTTCTTAGCTGAGGTTGTACTAATTCTTGAATCATTACATTTGTAACTAAGGTTTAAAAAAATGTAGCCAGTAAAAAAAACAAAAACACTTAAGCTCTATTCTCATGTAATGGGTTTCATTTTGAAATGATTCAACAACCATTTTCGGAGGGACTTTGTGCTAGACACAGAGCATGTAGTGGTGAATAACACCATCTCTGTCTCCAAGGATATTACGGTTCAATAATGGAAATTGAGAAGTAAATGAACAATTGCTCGACAGTATGCTGAACTGGCAAATTACTGGATTTTCCCAAGCTTCAATTTTTCTCATCTATGACGTGAGACTCTCATAAAGGTTGTTAAAATTAAATGAGATGGCAAATGTAAAGTGCTCAGCTTAGAGCTCAGAATATGTAGCAAAACCTACTAGAGAAGCATGAGAGTGACACCCTGACCATTCTTGGGGGAGTACCCCAGGGGATGTCAGAAGTTTCTCAGAGAAGGTGTGATGACTGATGGAGCATAATTCTAAATGAGGTAAGATGGTTGTCCTTTGTTGCTTGGTCTTTCCTCTTTAACTGAGCCTTAAGTTGCATTGTTAGTATGTTGATGTATTATATATAATGTCTCAGGAGCATGAAAAGTAATGTTATGCAGTTCCATTTTGTATTATGTGTTATCCTTAATTTTCTTTCTTTCAGAGAATTAAAGATGGTAGCCTAATTGACTCAGTTAAAACCGTCTGTGTGGGGGATCATATTGAATCTGTAAATGGAGAAAATATCGTTGGGTGGCGTCACTATGATGTTGCAAAAAAATTAAAGGAATTAAAAAAAGATGAATCCTTTACCTTGAAGTTAATAGAACCTAAGAAGGCATTTGGTAAGTGGGTGTGGGTGTGTATGTGTATGAAGTGTTCCCTTCCCTGGCTTGTCTTTATAAGGATAGTGCATACTGAGCTGTGATGCCATGTGATACAATATATCCATTAAGACTATAGAGAATGACAGCACTGATAAGGGAAAACAACTATTTGAGGAAAAAAAAGTTGTTTAAAAGGACAATTTCTGAAAGACCTTTGGAGTCACAAAGTCTAATGTCCAGTGACTTTGTGGCAGTTCCAAACTCCAAGGAGAGCACATTGTATTACATTTATCTTGCTCAGCAATAAAATTCTTGATTGAGCTCTCTAAGCCATAATAACTGTTGTTCATGGACCTCAACAGCAAAAACTTCAGTTACACACAGAATTGGTATTTAAAATAGTTATCTAGTCTATTTTAAAGACTTCAATACTTTTCCTCCATTGGCATTTTGAATTTGGCAGCATGGTATGGTATGAAATTACTTCTACTTTGGTGTGACATCTGTACTTGCTTGGTTTTAGCCATGGCAGCTGTGTCCCAACTGTTCAAACCCCCAGGGCCATCTCCCCTACAGGAAAATGTGCCAGCTTCTCTCTACCCAGCACTATTTTAATAAGCCAAATGACCGCCTAGTGTTCATCAGTGTTGAAATATCTTCAGCAGAATCATTCTAGACTGCCCTTACTCATCCATGACCCCACCCAAATTATGTTCATTCTTTTGCTCACAGTACATAAATATTCCTTATAGTTTGTCTTTAAATGGGTGTTTTCTCAGGGCAGTTAATAAAAATGATGGGAGAATGCAATGGATCTTGGGAATTACATTTTCCCTCCCTTAGCAAGTAAGCGACAGGTACTAGCCATATGGAAATGGAAATTCTTCTCTACTTCCAAGTGATTCTGTGCCATTTAATAGAAATACAGTGTAGATTATATGACATGGGGGAGAAAGAGTTCCATAGAAGGTTTAAGAAAAGAATGCCTTGCACTGAGCTATGTATAAAAATGTTGAATCACTATATTGCACACCTGAAGCTAATGTAACACTGTATGTTGACTCTACTGGAATTAAAATAAAAAACCCCGGGGTGCCTGGGTGGCTCAGTCATTAAGCATCTGCCTTTGGCTCAGGTCATGATCCCAGGGTATTGGGATCGAGCCCCACATTGGGTTCCCTGTTCAGCAGGAAGCATGCTTCTCCCTCTCCTACTCCCCCTGCTTGTGTTCCCTCTCTCGCTGTGTCTCTCTCTGTCAAATCTTAAAAAACCCAAAAGAAAACACTGGGTGTCAGGGGGAGGGGTGAGGAAGAATGCCTTATGCCAGTGCTGCTCCTGGAGGGACCATTCATTCTAGGAAACAATACTGTAGATACTGTGATTCTGCATGGAGTACAACCCAGCTTCTGAGCTTGCTTGTCACAGAAGAAGGTGGGCAGCACTCAGGTTTCTATCTAGCGCTCGTTTTGAAGTGGCTTTGTTTGCTGACCAACTCCTTGGGTGTTATAACATATAAACCGATAGGATATAAACAGTTTGAGATATTCTTATTTGACTTAGACTCTTTGTAAATCAGTCATTCTCTTGGTACAACTCAAGGAGTATAAATTTTTTTCACCTTTATTTCTACCACGTAGTTTATTTTTCAGAGTTAATCTTCTTCTATTTTTACCTACTGTCTGCATCTAAATCTTGTGGTCCCTGTATCTTTATAGAAAGTTACTGATACACTTTAACTTGGATGCTAGGTTGGTGTTAGTTTTGGATGTTACAGAGATCATTGTATGTAGCTATTGTTGCTCCATGATTAGGTTTTCTCCTTCAGTGCCTGAGACACGTGTAGATGGTTGGTGTGCTGCACTGCCTTATGTGCCTGGCTACTATTTTTTTTTTTAATTTTTTTATTAACATATAATGTATTATTTGTTTCAGGGGTACAGGTCTGTGATTCATCAGTCTTATACAATTCACAGCGCTCACCATAGTACATACCCTCCCCAGTGTACATCACCCCCCTGGCTCCTATTGAACCTGCTCTCTGTTGCCTCATAGGAATTCCATGTACATATTTGAGGACAGTGGGTAGGATTTTCCTAGTGGGGGTGTATTGCATCCCAAATTCTGGTGGTGCTGTGGGTTAGGATATGTGGAAATCGATTTTGGAGCAATGATAGGTTTTTATCTTCCGAAATTCCTATGACAGCTTAACTCAGCCCCACTTAAATCTGCTGGACTATGTGCGTTTTCCACTCCGGGTTGGTACTTGACTTTGGGTCATGGCTTGGAGATTCTCTCTTAGAAGTAGGCCTTGCTGCTCTCTGCCCATCCTTCAGCCCTCAATTTTGCTGCTTTCTGCCTTGAGATAAAGGCAATGCTAGTTTGTTTCCCATCCTTTGACTTCATCCCAGTGCTTGGCGCTTTTCTTGGAAGGGGAGTATCCATTAGGAGGTACTTGAGGAATCTAACTTCCCCCAGTTCTCTTGGTTCTAATCTTATTTTTTTCCTGCTTCCTTCCTTCCTGTGTCTTCTAGCATTATCATTAATGAATTGATTCAAATTCCTAGTCCTTCATGATTATCTGACTCTGTTGTGTTGGATTCCTACAGGAGAAAAGGGCCAATGTAGGTGAGGCAGAATGTTCTGGTCTCTGCGATCAGCTAGGCCACCTAGGCTGAAGTGAAGTCATTTCTAGGATTTTTACCAAAAGCTGTTGAAATAGCCATACACTCTAGTATTTTGACATTTCCTTACCAACTTCCCTAAAGATTTAGCCTGGGGAGTTAGGTGGACTGTGTCCTAAAATGCACAAAGGAGTGTAGTTGGTTGCTTTGCAGTGGTATAACAAGGATGATGAACACAACTCTCAGCCATGGATAGGGGAATCATTTACAGCCTGCTCCTATTTTCATATTTTAGGTCCACCACCAGTCACATCCCATTTCCAGGGGCCATTATATATGCCAAGATTCTTTTTGAGAGCTATAGAATAAATACTTTCTAGTTTAATGAAAAGGCATTTTTTGATAGAGTTATCAAGTAGGTCTCAGAAACAAAGACTGTCAATGATGCCTTGGGAAGGTCAGGAACGAAGGCCATTTCAGGAATGTATGAACCAGGCACCTTTCATGGCCCTGGTCCGATTAACTCCCTCCAGTTATTTCCTATCTTCATGTTACTTCACTCAGGATTCAAATTCCTGGGAGAGCAGGGGAAACTGATTAGGTCATGTCCCATCTTGATAGTGGGGAGGCAGGCATGGTTAATAGGCTCACCAAAATCATGCAGAACAGTGAGGGAGAAATTTCCTTTTGGGTAGGAAAAAAGTAGCAGATGTCCATTTTGCCATTTCTCCTAAGCTTTTATGCCTTGTTTAGTGGAGTGTGTTGGTTTTCTCTTAACTTTGTTTTTTGTTTTTTTTTTGGTTAAAGATTTTATTTATTTATTTGACAGAGAGATACACAGCGAGAGAGGGAACACAAGCAGGGGGAGTGGGAGAGGGAGAAGCAGGCTTCCCACTGAACAGGGAGCCCGATGCGGGGCTCGATCCCAGGACCCTGGGACCATGACCTAAGCCGAAGGCAGACGCTTAAACATCTGAGCCACCCAGGCGCCCCTGTTTTCTCTTGACTTTGAATCTGACTCTACCCATGCATGATACTGTCACTCTGGGTATATCAGAATGGATCTGGAGGGAGGCAGGGTATTGTCAGTTGGCTTTGGGTGTCTGGTCTTACGGATTTTTTTTTTTTTTTTTCTGTTTGGTGTTGGGTGCTATGTAAATGGCAGTTTGGCAATGGACTCTCTAGAGATCGTGATGGCATCAAGCTTTTTAAGACTTTAAGTAATTTCTACACCCAACGTGGGACTTGAACTTACAACTGTGAGATCAAGAGTCACATGTTCTACTGACTGAACCAGCCAGGCTGCATCAAGCTTTCTTTAAGGGAAAGAGTAAAAGCCACATTCTTCTTGGTGCTGGTTACCAGATTTGGACTATACTTCTGGGAAGGTCCTTCATTTCTGTCTGCCACAAATAATTTATTGAGAATTTGCTGTGTTCCAGGTAGTCCATTAGGCACAGTGGATACTAAGAAAGACTAAGCCATAGCTCCTGCCTTTTGAAGAGCTCACAGTTTAGCAGAAGGCTGTTACTGATTGAATTGTGCCCCCCTAAAATTCTTGTGTTGAAGCCCTAATCTTCACCACCTCAGAATGTGACTGTATTTGGAGATAAGGTCTTTAAGGAGGCAATTAAGTTAAAATGAGATCATTGGGGTGGGCCCTGATCCAATGTGACTGATCTAAGAGGAGAAAATTTGGACACACATACACATCGCAGGAGAATGCCATGTGACCATGAAGACCTGTACAGACCAAGAAGAGAGGTCTTAGAAGAAAGCAGCCCTGGGGGTGACTTGATATCCAACTTCTTGGGAACAGAGGAAATAGATTTCTTTTGTTTAAGCCAGGTGGTCTTTTGTGGCAGCCCTAGGAAACTAACACAGAGGCCAGTAGGCTTAAAGGAAAATTACAGTGCAAATTCTTTGACTGTGGCAGTATGAGCTCCCTAATAATCTAGAAGGTATAGGTGGAGTATCTTAGCTGTCCTTTGGCCTTGGGTAGGTGGCAGGAACATACTGATGTTTTCATTGAATAGATATTTGAGCAGTTAGTATATGCTGGTATTAGAGTGTTAGTGGCTGGGATGATAATAGTTTCTTGAGCATCCACTGTATTCCATCACCATACTACTTGCCTGGTATATCACATGAATAAGATCTAGTTCTTGCCTTCAAGAAGCTCCTATCTAGTGGGAGGAAATGAATGTGAAAAGAAATTCAAGAAAGAGAGTTAGCAGTGCTAACATGTACTAGAGGCATAAAAGTGGGCGACTTCAAGTCTACCTAAGGAGTTGAGGAAAAGCTTCCTGGAGAAAAGATTTGAGCTGAATCTTAAGAGGTGTGCTTAGTGAACAAATTAGGGAAGGTTGTCCCAGGGAGTAGGAATAGAATAAGCAAAGGTGTAGAGGTATATAGCAGTATCCTATGTTTGGGAATATCATGTATGTCTGTATGATTGGAATAGAGGTTCTAGGTGGTTGTGTGGCAAGAGCTGAAGCTCAAGGGTCAGTAGAAACCAAATCAAGAGCCTTATATGTGAAGATAAAAGAGTGGGCAAGGAAGGGGTTTAAGCAGGTGATGAGCCTTGGCTTTTAGAGAGAGAGTTTGGAGACTGTGTCAGATGGGTGGGGGTGGTTCATAAGCTCGTGTGGCCAAGGAAATCCATGAAGATTCTATTGTGTAGGTTGAGGAGAGAGGAGATGAAATCCTGAATGAAGGCAGTAGCAGTAGGTATGGAGGTGAGAAATAGTTCTGAAGAATAGACTGGTGTGCTGGAGCCATTTGTGCACATCTCTTCCAAACTCCATGTTCAGTGAGCTCACATTGGTGGCTTGAAACTGGCTATGGTGTGGGGTATTTACATCACAGACTCAGAAAGTACTGCAAGTTTGGACTTTTTTTTTTTTTTTTTTTTAGCCTGGAGAGCTGATGGTTAAACACTTACCTGCATGCCACTGAATATTAAGAAGGTAGAGTTGGAAACTTATTGAATGTAGAGGTAAAAGAAAAGAGATTGCAAATGATAACCCACAGATTTGTGGCTTGGGTAAGGGGTGGAATGGAGTGCTTTTCTTTAAGATGAGGAAAACTAGAAGAGAAAGTGATTTGGGTGAGGACTTAGAGAAGAGAGACTGTACTTACAATATAATTTTAGGCTTGATGAGTTTGAAACCTGTGGGAGAATTTAGTTGGAAATGTGTAAGAGGTAGACAAGGGTTGAGAACTGGAGCCTAGGGAATGGGATTTATGAGTAATTTGAAGCTGTGGAAATCTGATCATTCAGAGTAGTAAGAAAAAGACCAAACCTAGAGTTGTGGGGGAAGGCCAGCATTTAGGGAGTAGAAAGAGGAGGGAGGAGCCAGCACAGTGAGGAATGGCCAGACATGGAAGAGACAGCCTCTGGATGGCCTTTTCCCAAGCACTCAAGAACCCATTACTTGACCCAAGAGCAGGTGCTCCACTCAGCTTTTCTAAGTTGGTGGTGGGGCTCTGAGGGAGAAATAAAGGGTACTTTAAAACACACCCTCGGATTCTCCTGTGTTGATCAGAGTTTAAGTCACTATTTTTCATCTAGTGGATTTCAACCACTGTGTTTAGAATAGGGAGTACAGTGGGGTGGGAGGGATGGGGTGACTGGGTGATGGACACTGGGGAGGGTATGTGTTCTGGTAAGCGCTGTGAATTGTACAAGACTGTTGAATCTCAGATCTGTACCTCTGAAACAAATAATGCAATGTATGTTAAGAAAGAAAAAAGGAAGAAGAAGAATGTAGCAGGAGGGGAAGAATGAAGGGGGGGAAATCGGAGGGGGAGAAGAACCATGAGAGACAATGGACTCTGAAAAACAAACTGAGGGTTCTAGAGGGGAGGGGGTTGGGAGGATGGGTTAGCCTGGTGATGGGTATTGAGGAGGGCACGTTCTGCATGGAGCACTGGGTGTTAAGCACAAACAATGAATCATGGAACACTATATCTAAAACTAATGATGTAATGTATGGGGATTAACATAACAATAAAAAAATTAAAAAAAAATAGGGAGTAGAATAGAATTGAAAACTTCATAGTTCTTTGTGCCTAGTAAGGGTAGGTTACATTGTACATGTCAGTTAATGTGTTTTTGTATATTTGTGTTTCAGATATAGATGTGTGTGCATCTGTATAGTTGTGTTATATAATGTGTGTATTTCTCACTGTGGGTCATAGCAAAAAATAAAATTTGGAAGCCACTGGTTTAAATGATTCCCTTGTTAAAAATTTGTAGTTTGAGGAATCTTTCCCATACCTAACATGGTTTCTCCTGGTCAGCTGCTTTCTGATCCAAATTCTCCTTCTAGCCATGAGTTGATGGCAGCCTTCCCAGTTCTTATCAAGTATCGGGTGGAATGTCTCTGGTGGTATTTTTTTTTGGGCATGGCTCACTTCCTTTCCCTTTTTGCCAATGAAAAGGAACATGTCTCCACAATGAGCTCAACCCTGCAGGGTTTGCCCTGTAAACCTTGACTTTCCCAAGGCTATGAAAACCCACTCTTAACTGGCTCTAAGACCAGACTAGTTCAACTGGTTTGTTTCCTATGAGGTCTTTTAATTGCAGAAAAATAAGTGTTAAATCTATGAAACTTAGATTGTTTTACTTGGATGAGTCTGTATTTATCCTGGAGAAGTTCTTTAGTTGGTAATTGTTGCCCTTTATGGAAAGATGTTTGTAGGAGGCCTGAAATGTTTTTGTAAATTGTTTCCAAAATCAAAGGGAGTTGAAAGAAAAAGTTCACCTCCTAAAGCAGTGATAGTCTTTATTTTGGGGTTAGATTTTGTAATAGATCTCTGGGCTATGTCTTCTTTTAGAGAGTTCATTTCTGTGCTATGTGTCTATCAGAATAGGATGTTCAGTATGTGAAGTACGTCTGAGTCCTTTGAGTCATTCACAGCTGGAAAACTCAGACCTCATCTTTGTGATTCAGCTTCACTGATGTACTCATTTTCAAAGACGAAGTCTATTTGATATTAAGAGAGAAATTTTGGCTTTTAAGTTTTAGATGACTTTTTAGATAGAAAGTATTTTTTAAGTATTTGAAAAGTCTATTTTTCATGCTATTTCTAGTGAAAAAGTTTCAACTAACAAATGGTCTTGGTGCCTTTTCATGTATACTGAATTCAAAATATACTGGGGAATATGATAAAAGTTAACTAAAGAGGAAGAAAGCATAAGTAGTTAAGTATATAGACTCTGTCATATATGGGCTGTGTGATAATGTGGCATTAGATGAATTAAACTTTCTGTGGCTTGGTTTCTTCATATAAAAAGTGAAGATGGTAATAGTATTTATCACATTGAGGATTAAATGATTAAACACATAAAAAAAATCATAGAATAGTCCCTGACACATAGTACGTGTTCAATAAAAGTATTACTATTATTATGAAGGTGTAGCCTTTTTTTTCTTTTTTTAAGATTTTATTTATTTGACACAGAGCACAAGCAGGGGGAGCGTCAGGCAGAGGGAGAGGGGGAAGCAGGCTCCCCGCTCAGCAGGGAGCTCGATGGGGGGCTCGATCCCAGGACCCTGGGATCATGACCTGAGCCAAAGCAGACGCTTAACCGACTGAGCCACCCAGGCAGCCCAGGTGTAGCCTTTCTATAAGTTGTTCATGAACAGCAGTGCAGGTGAGTTGGTTAGCAAGTATTTGTTGGGAACTCTGTCACAGTTCCAGATCATGGAAAGACAGATGATGACATCATATCTCATATCAAATAATGAGATCTATCCATATGTCCTTATAGCAGGTACATGCCATTCAGTTTTCTAAGTACTTTCTAAGTAGGAAATCACTTAATCCTTTCAACCATGCTAAAAGATTGAGCCATTTGTTCAAGGTTTTAGAGCCAGCTAGTGTGTGATGGAGGCAAGCTTCTAACCCATGCAGTGAACTTTCAGAGCCAGCTTTCTAACAACTGTTATGGATAAGTCCATGTGTTTGCTGTCCTCAAGGAACTTACAATTTATATAAGGAGGTAGATACATTAAGAATCGAGTAATTCTATTAGTAGCAGTAATAGCTACCATTTATTGAATGCTTATAAGAAGCTATAAAGAACATAGGCTCTGAGACAAATTGTTTGGGTGTAATTCCTGTCTTGCTGCTTATTACCTATGTGATTTTTGGACCAGTTACTCCCTTTGTTCCTGTTTACTTATCCATAAAGTGTTGTGAGGATTAAATGAGTTAATATATGTAAAGTACTTAAAATAGTGCTTGACACATAGTGCTATATAAATGTAAGTCATTCCTAATAGGACTACTGTTATGGCCTGTTTTAATCCTCATGCCATTCTTGAGAGGGTTTTTCAGATAAGTAAACTGAGACTTTGGGCAGTTAAATACCTTGCTGAAGTCACCCAGTGGTGGACAGGAAGTGCAAGTACAGTGCTTAATTCCTGTTTGCTCCTGAGGCTTGTGTTCTTAACCGTGTATGGTACTGCCTCTCTAGAATACAATGTGAACTAGGACACGTGCTGTCATACAGATTTCAACAAAGTGCACTTCAGCTGAGAGCTGACTTCTCCATGACTGGGAAGGGTTCTAAAGCTTAGAGTTCTGGGGCCTGGGAGAAATGGTAAGATTGGGAAGGAACTTCCCCAAAGAGAAAGCCATGGTTTTTGGTAGGTCCCAACAGTATCAGGGACCAGTGTCCTATTTCCATGAGAGGTGACAGGGCCCCTGATAGAATTGCATACAGTATTAGAGTCTTGAGAACTGTGCATGGGGCGCCTGGGTGGCTCAGATGGTTAAGCGTCTGCCTTCAGCTCGGGTCATGATCCCAGGACCCTGGGATGGAGTCCCCCATCGGGCTCCCTGCTCAGCGGGGCGCCTGCTTCTCCCCTGCCTGCTACTCTCCCTGCTTGTACATGCTCACTGTCTGTCTGTGTCAAATAAATAAATACAAAAAAATCCTAAAAAAAAAACTGCACAGCCTTGCAATCTGAGGTGAAGGACACCCTGTGTCCTGGGCTTGGGCTGCAAGTGGACCCACTGACTTGGACATAGAGTTTCAGGGTAGGGTTTGTGTTGGACTGAGCACATTAGCTCTCTTGTTCCTCGGAGAGGAAGATAGATTTACATAATAAAACCAAGAGTCAGTTTCTCACCAAGCCTCTGGAGTGGGGGCTCAAAGTTTGGTTCAGTCTGACATTTCTTATACCCAGAATTATGGAGTAAAATTTTAAATCCATTTCAGAAATTTAAATTGGTGTTCAGAGAAGGGAAAGATATGAGTAGGCTGGACTACGTGAGAAAGACTCCTAGAGAAGATTGCATTTGAACTTGGCCTTGGCAGATGGAAAGAAAAGTATAGACAAGGAGGGTTTTCTGTGGGAAGTGTTCAGGACAGTGAAGAGCCCAGGCTTGTAGGAACTTCAGCAAATCAGGTTGCAAAAGCAGTTTCTGGGTTCTTTCTTTTTCTTTTTTTTTTAATTTTTAAACTTAAATTCAATTTAATTAACATATGCTGTATTACTAGTTTCAGAGGTAGAATCCAGCGATTCACCAGTTGCATACAACACCCAGTGTTCATCACTTTAAGTGCCCTTCTGATGAAAACAGGGAGACAAATCATGGGAGACTCTTAACTACAGGCAAAAGACTGAGGGTTGCTGGAGGGGAGGTGGGTGAGGGATGGGGTGGTTGGGCTCTTCTAAGAAGAGCTCCAAAAACCAGGTGGGGAATCTGAGCTTGTTTTTGAGGTTAATAGGGAGTCATTTAGGTATTAGAACTGAAGAATGACATGATGAAATAAGATTTTGGGGAATTAAGCCTGGAAAAACAATGTGGCCATATTTTATAGAGGAGAAACTGTGTAGCAGTGCCTGAGTGAGGGATAAGGGCTGGGATTGGGGGCAGCAGCAGGCATTTGAAGGAGAGAAAAAATCCTGAGTAATATTGCCAAGGCAGAATGGTGGTTAGGGGCTGGACCGATGCTGCTTAAAGGAGAAGAGAGAAGAGAAGAGGAAGTTCGGAAGCAAATGTCACTCCCAAGATGTCTATCCTTGGAGCCTGTGTAACGAGAATGATTAGAAATGAGGCAGTTTGGATGTGGAAATTGGGGGAAAGTCGGGGAGAGAGATTCAATTTTAGATAGTTTGCATTTTATCTGACAGTGCATGCAACTCTCATGTATTTTTTGGCAAAGGTTTAAAGTCTTCACAGTGATAAATTTGGGGGATAGAACATGCCACCTAATCATCTTCTTATGTCGTAGTTTGTTCTGCCCTTCTATCCAACTAGATGTTGGTTTGGCATTTACCACAAAGTTACTATGGGAGAAGATAAATGAAGAGCTACAGTTTCTTTTGTGGGGGTGTGGCCGATGGGTTAGATGAATACTGAGAGTAACTGATAAATGTGTTTTCAGTGTAAAGACCCAGCTGAATAAAGACTCAGGCTAAATATGCACTCTTCCTGGGCGCCTGGGTGGCTCAGTCAGTTAAGCGACTGCCTTCGGCTCAGGTCATGATCCTGGAGTCCCGGGATCGAGTCCCACATCGGGCTCCCTGCTTGGCAGGGAGTCTGCTTCTCCCTCTGACCCTCCTCCCTCTCATGCTCTCTGTCTCTCATTCTCTCTCTCTCTCAAATAAATAAATAAAATCTTAAAAAAAAAAAATGCACTCTTCCTATTCTAATTGTAAACTGTCATTAAAAGAAAATTCATTAAATGCTGACATTTTTAATTAACAGAAAAGTGAAATTATAATCCATAATACTAAGAACTTTGTAATCGAGGTTTCCCAAGACACTTACCTTAAACAGTGATTGGCTTCTTAGCACTATAACGTTTCAGGAGCATTTGGAGTTAATAACAACCGTGAATAGAAGACAGATGATCGTTTTCAACTGTTCTTAAGCTTAGTAATAGCAGTGTAGGAGGAAGGGAGCAAAAATGATGCAAAATAGGAGTGGCTTCCTTAATAATGCTGAATAGTGTGAATATAATGTAATTTATTAGAAAAACAGCAATTATGTCAATAATACATATTCTGCCAGAGTATTTGTACAATGGGAGTTGTCATATAAATTACAGGAAAATGGATCTAACAAATTGTGCTCAAAATTGTGGTAAGAGTATGTTTTCAGAAGAAGTTAAGGAGATTATCCCTTTTGTGTATGGAAAATGATAAATGAAAAGGCAGATTATAAAATATTGGGTGGTAATATCTCATTTTTGTAAAAACGATCTTTAAATGTAGAAGAAAAATGACTTACAGTGTATGTATATTGAAATTTAATGGTTGTTTAGGTGGTGAGTTTGAGTGACTTCTTTCTTTAGGATTCTTGTAGTTTTTTCATTTTAAAATCTAAAACAAACATACTAACTTTCATAAGAACCAGAAAATAATTATTTAGAAAAAGAGGCTAGCATTTCTAGGCTAGGAAGTAGGGAGACTGAATCATTCTATTTTTAGTGGCTTTATAATTTTTAACTATATGATTCTTATTTTTTTAAAGAATTTTATTTGAGAGAAAGAGCAGGAGCAGGGAGAGAGGGAGAAGCAGAATCCCTGCTGAGCAGAGAGCCGGATATGGGGCTCAATCCCAGGACCCTGGGATCATAACCTGAACTGAAGGCAGGTGCTTAACCAACTGAGCCACCCAGGTGCCCCTGATTATTCTCAATTTAAACAGTTTTCTTTAATATTATAAATGGTTCTGTGTTAGAAATGTGGTAGAATATTCCATTGTATCAGTTCTTTAAATTGTTAAGATTGTTTTTGTAACTACTTTTCATACTTTTTATTGAAGGCTGGTGGAAAAATATGTAGTAAACCAATAATAAAAGTGAACAATAACTCCTGATTTTTTGAATTCTTATGATAAAATCATACTGTAGAATAGAATAAGTTTAAAAGGGTAAATGCATTTTAGCCAGCCCTTAAGTTTTTTGCCATCATATTGGAGTGCAGAGGTTTATAATCTTTTTTGTAACACAGTCCCCTCTGGATTAAAGCTAAAAACCCTCTTCCCAGAGGTACACATTAACTTTTGCCTGTAATTTCAAGGAGTGTTAAAAACAGGGCTGAGTTTTTCTTAAATGACCTCCTAACTAAAGAACAAGATTTGGGTCACGGTTATTCCATTTCCCATAAATGTCATGCACTGTTCAGTCTCATCAGAGGAACAGTTAAGAGCAAGTGTGTGTGTGTGTGTGTGTGTGTGTGTGTGTGTGTTTTATGGGGTTGGTTCACATGTTGCCAGCCCTTTTGATCCAGTGGACAACTGATGCCTTGTGCATGTAGCATCCATTTCGTTCTTTTTATCTGCCCCAGCATCCTACCAGCTGAATTAAGAAACAAAACCTCATAGGCTATTCTAAAGGAGTCTGAGAAATGTTGATGAGAGGAAGGACACATGGAAAAGAGGAATGTACAGTTAAAATTTTAGATTCTGGGCGCCTGGGTGGCTCAGTTGGTTAAGCGACTGCCTTCGGCTCAGGTCATGATCCTGGAGTCCCGGGATCGAGTCCCGCATCGGGCTCCCTGCTCGGCAGGGAGTCTGCTTCTCCCTCTGACCCTCCTCCCTCTCATGCTCTCTGTCTCTCATTCTCTCTCTCAAATAAATAAATAAAATCTTTAAAAAAAAAAAAAAAAAAAAATTTTAGATTCTGGGACACAAGCTAGATTTTAGGTCAGCTGTGCTGAGAAGTGTGTGTTTGTGCATGTGTGTTGGGGTTTGGAAGTAGGGTAGGGAGCACTTGAGCTGTTTCTAGACAGTTCCATTTGTGTATGTCCAAGCATTGCAAGGCCTGTTTAGAAATTGCCTCACTGCTTAGAATTCTGTATTGTGAGATGTCTTTTAGTTGGAGACCGTGGAAAACCTTACCAGACTGGCTTGCGGCAAAAAAGAGAATCTTATAAATCAACTCCATGAGTGATGCTGGCATTAGCCAAACTCTGTGTAGGGCCTGGATAATGTGATCAGGACCCAGTTTCTTGCTCTTTCTGTGCTGCTGCCTAAGGTATCAGTGTCATTATTCGTATATCATCTTAAGGTTAGCTTGACACTGTCCTAGGATGGTGGTCAGCAACTGTTGGGACTCTGTGATTCCTTATTCATGTAGAACAGAGAAGGAGAGTATCCTTGTCTCAGAATTTCTAGCAAAAATTCTCGGGTTCATTCTGACTTAACTGACTTTGGTCACATGCCCACCTCTGAAATAGTCACTTGTGATGAAGGGAATCCATTAGGTTTTCCATCCCTGAAGCTGGGAGCAGTCAGCTTCCAATGAACCACAGTGATCCTCAGGTAACTGATGGATACTGAGAAGACAACCAATGGGATGGACGCTGGAGGACCTCCATTACTGAGTGCCCCCGTGAGGGGTTGGGTTTAAACTCAGCCACTTTGGAGAATGAGTTTAAATGAGTTTAAACTCAGCCACTTTGGAGAATGGGAGGGTCATGTGTTGTTTCCACCCTCCTGTAAATTGAAGAGGGGGGGAAATCATAGTTTTATGGAACTAGTATCCACCCACCTGTAAATTGTGGGGGGGGGAATCATGGTTTTATGGAAAAGAATTAAATAGAATAAAAAAGAGACCTCTGTATTTGAAGTGACAATTTTCTGAACCATCTTAGAAAACCAATGCAAATATTTCTGATGGGGAGGGAGTTCGGGAAGAGCAGATTTCCCTCTCTAGGTTGAAATGTACCAGAAGAAGCATTCTATAATACGAGCCAGGCCACTGGGCTGAGCACATTTTATACATTAGCCATGCAAATGTTTAAAACAACACCATATTTAGGTGTTTATCTCATTTTCCGGATAAGGGCTTATTCACGTTCTCACAGTTTATAAACAGAAGAGCTGGGTTTTAAACTCAGGTTTTCTTATTCTGAAGTCCATCTTGTTCCCTGAGCAAGTGTTGGATGTAGCTGTGTCCATCTGTACTCACCTCCTGTTAAAATCCTGGCTCTGCCCCTGCTTATGAAAGTGATGATCCATACTCTACCCATACCCAACTAGGGCCCTCATGGGACCAGAACAGACCTCGTTCTGGGCAGAAGTTTTCCCCACCGTGTCACCCTGTGTCAGTTGGGGGATCTACACCATGTTGTATGTGTGCCTTCTGAAAATGGGACTTTAGTTTGTCAGCCCCTCTTATTTCTCTAGAGGTCAGGGTGGGACTGGCGACAGACCTTTTCTCTGCTTCTCATTTTCTCCACTTGACCTTGAAAATGCCACTTAAAATGGAGTATTAGAATGATACAGGTGTGTATGAACATCTTATTTTAAAACCTATATATTCTTGGGGCGCCTGGGTGACTCAGTCGTTAAGCGTCTGCCTTTGGCTCAGGTCATGATCCCAGCGTCCTGGGATCGAGCCCTGCATCGGGCTCCCTGCTCTGTGGGGAGCCTGCTTCTCCCTCTCCCACTCCCCCTGCTTGTGTTCCCTTTCTCACTGTGTCTCTCTGTCAGATAAATAAGTAAAATCTTAAAAATATATATATATTCTTGTATTTTTTTTTTTTAATGTAAAAACCCCATTCTTTGCGTGGAGGACACAAATTGGAGTTCTGTGAAGTCTTATATAATTATAACCTTAATGCATGCCTACGGGTTCTGTTTCATTTTTTAAAAACTAGATATGTGAAATGCTGAACGTTTAAAGATATTTTTCCTAATCTAGTGTTGTCTTGCCCACACCTAACTTTTTTTTTTTTTTTTTTATCTTAGCCTCATGGAATCTTTCTAAAGCAGTTAACCTACTTTTCCTAGCAATAACAACTCCTTGGTTCACACTTACTTCATCAGGGCATGTACTTTTAAATTAAATTACATAATTAGAATAACAGATACAATCACCACGAAAGGGACTTGGGAACGAATGTGACTGCTTCTTGGTGCCATCCACCTCAACTTTGGGAGCAGCCATGTGCCCACAAGCCGTGAGTGTTCTGTGCCCCATGTGACCAGCAGGCGGGTAGTCTGTATGCTTCACCCGAGTGAGGAGCCCTGAATCTAGTGAATCCAGCCAGCGGCAGGCTGCTTACTAGTGTCTGCCGTATGAACCGCATCCCTCTCCTCACTCAGCCCCAAGAACGGCCTCAGGTAAACTTGTTCATGGGAAGTGAAGGGACTGATTTAGGACTTGGCTTGTTTGGTTAGACATGCTGAGGCCAGCACCCCAAAAGTAGGCCAGACAAGAAACATTCACAACCTTCAAAACATTCAGCATGGAAGTACAGAACTTGTCCCCTCCCCCCCCCCGCTCTGGGTGAACAGGACCATCCTGCCTGTTTTCATGTGTAAACTGGTTGATTTATGTCCCTGAATCATAGGATCATAGACAAACATGGCTTCTGTTTCCTCAGCTGTGAAGTTGGCCTTTCTGGAGACTGGGCCAAGCCAGAACTTAAATTTTAACTTTTGGTGCCACCGAGTGGTTGGTTTTGAGATAACCACTCTCAAGGAGAAGGACGGTTTGACAAATAATGACTGAAAAAAATATCTGGGGTGAATAGGCAGAGCAGATAGGATTTTAGGACAATGAAACTACTCTGAATGCTGCTGTCATGGTGGATCTATGTCATGAAATTTTCCAAACCCATAGAATGTACAACACCAAGAGTGAAGCCTAATGTAAACGGCGGACTTTAGGTAATGATGTGTCAGTGTAGGTCTGTTGATTGTAACAAACGTACCACTGTGGTGGCGAATGGTGTTGATGGGGGAGGCTCTACATATGTGGGGGCAGAAGGTATATGGGAAATCTGTCTTTCAGTTTTGCTGTGAACCTACAATTGCTTTTTAAAAAATCTTCCATTCTACATTTCCCTTCTAGCTACTGGTGTTTCAAGTAAGAGCAAGGTAAGATAGAGACATCATCTAGGGAGGTTGGCTGACTTCTCCAGCATTGATGACAGTCCCTTGATAAAGTTCCCACATTCCAGAGGCTGGGTCCTTAGTTTTGTAAATCTCAGAAACCTTTTATTTTTTCACTATTCCCAGAGTTGTTCAAATTTCCAGGGTTATATCATGCTCACTAAACTTCTAAGAGACTTGTTAAGTCAGAATGCTAGTGTAGTACTTTACAATTAGAAATGTTTATGTAGTGGGAGACCAAAACACAGGTGTTAGCTGGGCAGTTCATTTTCTGCCATGTAGGAAATTTATATGGGAAGACAGATTATACTGAATAGGTTGCTTGGTGAAGTCACAGTGGTGGGGGGTGTGTGGTATAGGGAGTGGTGGGGGGTGTTAGGTGGTTTATCTTGAAGGTTAGTATCATCAAGCTGAGACTGCCTTTTTTTTCTTTTTTTTTTTTTTTTTAAGATTTTATTTGAGAGAAAGTGTGAGTGTGCGCACATGCAAGAGCAGGAGGAGGAAGAAGCAGGCTCTCCACTGAGCAGGGAGCCTGATGTGGGGCTCGATCCCAGGACCCTGGGATCTTGAGCCAAAGGCAGACACTTAACCGATTGAGCCACCCAGGTGCCCCAAGCTGAGACTGTCCTGAGCACTTTAGGTCTATATGTGACTCAGAGCTGGGAATGTGTTGCTGGGCAGTGCTGATGACAGACTGACCTCATCTTTTTCTTTGGGCATTCTTTTGGAAACTCTGTGCTGAACATCTTGCTTCCATTAACTCATTCTTCCCTCAGGGCTTAGTATGACTGGCAGGGCAAATGCTCTAGACTTGCCAATAATGCTCTAGTCTCTGGAGAATCTGGTCACCATGATTAGCATTAGCATAATCAGCCACCATTTATAGGTTTTTGCTTGGGAGAACTGGTCTCTTTATTGCATGATAATTTTTAATAATTTCATTCTCAGAAGACGACTTGTTTTATGTTTTGGTGATTGTGTCCCCAAATGCAGGTTAAAATTAATATGTAAAATCCTTCATCACTTTGGAGTAGATTCCCAGTAGCAAAACAGTACTTGCTGAAGGCAGGAATTGTTCTAGGTTCTAAGTCAGTCAGAATGCATTTCTGCCATGCACTTGATGTCTGTCTTGAGAGCTATGTAAGACCTCACTACCTGCTTGCATATTACCAGCCTGTCCCGTGGTTCCTCATTGGAGCTCTGTTATTTCCAGTTCTTGGTATGGCCTCTCCCTGCCCCCGTTTCTGTTCCTTGTCCCAAACTGCTGCCACATAGAGTCCTCAGGCGGAAGTACTTGGGGGATATTTTCAAAGTTATAAATTGGTAGCCTGTGACTAGAATCGGATCCACAGATCTTTTACTTTTGCCAATATGTTGTTTTTAAAAGTTCGACTTACTTGACAAAACTTAAAATCGAGAAGATTCACAGAGAATTCTGAGTATCCAGTTTCTTTGCATACAAGTCGCTCCAGTTACACGGGGCCTATATCTCCACAGGTCAGTAAGTTACTGGAGTGGCCTAGAGAGGGCATGGACCTTGGAGTTATCCTCAGGCCCCACCCTGCCCTTTCACTCATTTATGTTACTACTTGGTCTTGGGGAAGGGGGTGACTCTTGGTGCATAGGAAAAACAAAAAACACAACAGGCCTAAGGAAAGCAGTAGTTTTCCATGGAGTTTTTGCTTCTTGTTCTTTTGCCTGCCTTCTGAGGGGAATTCCTTCCTAACTTGTTCCTAGCCTCTATAGAATCCTGCTTCTCTCAGTATGGCACCTCTCAGTATATCCCCTGTGGTTGCAAGAGGGGCGGTGTTGGAGTGTCATTGGGGAAAGCATACAGACTTCGGGGTCACAAGACCTGGATTCGAATCCCAGCTCTGCTCCTTACTGAGTTCCATTTCCTTTTCTGTAAAAGGAGGGCTGTAACTTGTCTCATGGGTTGATACGAGTATTAAATGGGATTTTGTATATAGAGCATCATGCCGAAGGTAGGTACTCAAACAGTAGCACTTCCATCCCTGTCTTCTATCAAGACTTGACTTTTCCTTCTTTGTGACCTTAATGAAATCTGGCTGAACTTCTGCCCCTGCTCTCCTGTTACTCATACCCCATTAATCTCATAATAAAGCTAACTTTTATTTTTTATTCCTTATAACTTCCAGTCTTTCCCAACTGCACACTTCAAATAGTTCCCTTTTCTTTTTTGTAGCCAGACTGTATGTAGAGTATAAGAATAATGATGGCAGGTGAATTTATTTTGTTTAGGAAATTCTATAAGAAGGCATATCTTCTATCAGATCTCTAATTGTGTATATAGTTTTATGATAGAAATTACATTTGCTTTTATAGCAGTCTGTTGAAATTCTGAGTGTACACACCTTTCTCCCTCCATTGTATGTTTATAGAAGTAGAGCCAAGGTCAAAAGCTGGAAAGTCATCAGAAAAAATTAGAACTGGAAGAGAGACACTTCGCCTGAGATCAAAGGGTCCTGCCACCATGGAAGACATGGTAGGTTATGTTTATTTAATTCCCGTTCTGCTTGGAAATGTGTGGATGTTCATGTTTGTTAGAGCTGGAAATAAAAGTTTCCAAAGTTAAACAAAATACCATATACTCTAAAGCATGGACTTTAATTCATTGCCCACTTAAACAATATGGAAATTATTGAAAGCATTTAAGAAGGAAATGTAGAAAATAAGTACAAGAGAAGAAATTGTGATCTATAGCCATCTTCAGCTATCTGCAGACAACATTTGCTAGAATCTGTAGATATCTGGACTGGCTCAGAAACTTAACCAAAGTTCCCTGAGAGCCAAGAGAAAGTCTCAGTACCACCTGTGGTAGCAGGCATACTTAAGGTTTTGATAATGAAAGATTATATTCATGAACTCCAGTCTCCTCGGGTAAAACCTTTTGTAGTCTTCTTTGACTCTTCTCTTTCATGTTCCATGTCCCTTCCATTAGCAAACCCTTGTGGGTCTACCTCCAGAATAGACCAGAATCCAGCAACTTCTCACTACGTCTGCCCTCATCACTCTGGCCCAAGGCACCTACATCTTGTCCTGAATATTGCAGTCACCTGTATTCAGTCTTCCTGTGTTCACCCTTGCCCTCTCTCTTTCCCACTGTGCTCAGCACAACAGCCAGAATTAAAAACACAAGTGGTTGCTTTTCTGTTCCAAACACTCCAGTGGTTTCTCATGCCACTCAGGATAAAAGCTAAAGTCCTCAGAGTGACCAACATGATCTGACTCTGCATTTCTTCTCTGATCTCATTTCCCACCACTCTCCTCTTGGCTCTCACTGCTTCAGCCACATGGGCCTCCTTGCTGTCCCCAAATACTCCAGATGCATCACAACTCAGGATCTCTGTACTGCTGTTCCCTCTGCCTGAATGCCTTGCCCATTTAGGGGCATGGCTCTACTGACTTCTTCATGTTTTTGTCCATATATCATCTTATCTAAAAGGCCTTTGAGTATCTTGCATAACAAGCAATTCCTGCCACCCCTCCCCCTGCCCAATCTCGCTTGCCCTTAATTTTCTTTAAAGCATTAAGCACAATAGGACACATTGTATCTTTGTTTCTTGTCTATCTGTTTAGTTCCTTTGCTCACATGTCTTGTTCACATGTCACCCCAGCGCCTAGAACAGGACCCGGCACATCAAAAGAGTTCACATCTTTGCTGAATTAATTAATAAATGATGCATTTAAACTTGAGAAGGGTAGGATTTTGCTGATTGACTCGGTCAGTTTTTGAGTGAAAAACACCAAAAGGGGGAGAGAGAAATGGAGGGACGAAAGGTGGAAGGAGAGAACAGTAGGGGTTAAGGGAGACAGTTAAGGACTCCAGGTGGCAAGTGGTGGTCTGCTCACCCAGTGAAGACAGCGGTGATGAAGTTGTCCTATAGGCAGCTGGGGGGGGCGGGCAGGGTCAGGCGTGCGTCTGAGGCTGGGGAGTTCCTGCATGCAGAGGGTACAAGTGCCAGACCCGGCTAGTTGTGTGTTCATATTGTCCTAGGATTCCCCATGTTTTTGAAGAGCAGAAGAGTAAAACCGGTGAACAGGGAGGAGGCCATTTTCACAGAGTGGGATCCCAGAACTTGTTGGGTGACGACTTCCAGGGTTAGTCATGGGGGTGGTTTGTTGGAGCAGACACTCAAGGAATCGTGAGGCCAAGGTTGTGCTTTTGAATGTTTGAGTCACCCAGAATGTTGTCAGTTGGGGGGAATCCAGAGGAAGACTCTGAGTTGGGTGCCTGGGTACTGGGTAGTGAATGAAAGGATTGACGTGGAGGCAAATGCAAGGAAGAGACCTGGGAGGGCCAGAAGCATTCTGCAAATGAGATATGAGGTATGTGAAAAACTCAGGGCAGTGACATCTGGCCATTCTGAGTCTCTACTTTCCCAGTGTCCTGCACACTCTTAGGCATATTGCTGTGGGCCAGTAAGTGTTTATTGCATGAGTGAGCAAACCTGAGTAGAAGAAAGGAATCTGGAAGAGAATGGAAGAACAGTGAGGAGGAGCTTGCAGGGGGAGCCAGGAGAATGCCCACCGCTTTCCATTCCAGGCCGGGAGGAACAAAGGACAGATCTTAAAACCGCTTACAAAGGAGGCAGAGGTGGTGGGAAAACTCCATGTCACTTCAGGAGGAGGGTCATTGAATAGTTAACATAATTGATATGTGTTGAGCACCTGCTATGTATAAGGTACTGGGATGAAAAAGAGCAGCTGAAGATCTATCTGGGGAGGTAGGAAAGATTCATTTGAAGATAAACATCTAAAACTCCATTCCTATTTGCATAGCGTGTTTCATTAAATAGGGTAATTGAAAGTAGCCTGTAATAAAAGGAAAAATTTTAGTTTGGTACTCATATTAATTTGGTGCAAATGTCTTATCTAAAGAATTTATAGATCTGAAACAAGTCACCGCCTTCTAACCTAGCACAAGTTCTGAAAACTGTGGGAAAATTCCACCTGCATACCTTATAAATTATTCAGTGTGTGTTTCTTGAGACGGGCTTTACAGTCCAGGTGCTGGTGATACAAAGATGAATAAAGACCTTGTTTCTCCTTTAAGGGGAGGGAGGTGTTGAAAGAAGCTATTGAAAACTGGGGAATAGGTTTAATGTCACAGAGGGCTGATCAGCTGCTGTCAGGGATGGGAAGAGAGAGAAAGGTGGCAGGGGGTGGGGTAGGGCGGGATTTCCATCCTGAAGAAATGATTGAGTTGGTTAAAGATGGGGAGAAGAATGTTCTAGCCCTGAAACAATGATGGGCTTGGGGGACCTTGTGAGTGTCCATGGGGTTGGGGTGTGGAGTGCTGGAGGGACCTGGTGGGGGCGTGAGGAGGCCTGGGTCAGAATGTGAAAGGTCTGTGGAAATGGAGCCATTTAAGAATTGTGAGGAGATGGGCGCCTGGGTGGCTCAGTCGTTAGGCGTCTGCCTTCGGCTCAGGTCATGATCCCAGGGTCCTGGGATCGAGTCCCACATCGGGCTCCCTGCTCGGGGGGAAGCCTGCTTCTCCCTCTTCCACTCCCCCTGCTTGTGTTCCTGCTCTTGCTATGTCTCTCTCGGTCAAAAAAATAAATAAATAAAATCTTTAAAAGAAAAAAAAAAAAAAAAAGAATTGTGAGGAGAGCAACATGGTCAGTTTTGCATTTTAGAAAATCCCTTGGTTCTAGTGGATGGATTGTTGAGCAGGGTAAATTTGAGGGGGTGAAGTTTGCAGGCAGGGAGAAAAATTAGAAAACTTCTGCAAATACCAAAAAAATGAGAGCTGAGCCCAGGCAATCAGAATGTGAGTGGAGAAGAGGTGATGAGATCAAGAGCTATTTAGGAGGTAAAATGGTAATATATTGACGTCTGATTGTGTATGGGAAGTACCGATATTTGTTATGAAAACTTACAATATGGCTGGTTGATACAAAGGTGGACATCCAAGTTTCTTAGCATAGCCTGTTGCTTTACACAGCACATCCAAAATATACTGTAAGGAAGGCAAGAGTGGTATATCGTTACTGTTTTTAAGGCTTAGTTCATATAAATAAAAATATGAGAAACTTGTAATATCCTCAAGGAAATAAAAATCGACATTTGTAATAAAATGCATATTTCTAATAAGTTTGGAGAACACAAAGCAACATATATTTCTAACAGTATTAAAAGTACTATGAATTTCTTACAATCTAATCTTGAATTCTACATTTGCGCCGATAGTTGATTATTTCACATCTTTGGGTAATTTCTTTTTCAGCTAGGAAGCTATTTAAAACCAAGTATTAAAATAAACTGAATGTAGAACCAGACTTTGTCAACATTAAACCAAGATTTTCAAAGAATAATAAAATGCATCCAACCATGCTTTTCACATAAACCTTTAATAGTTTTAGGAAGAATAAAATATTTTGGTACCATTAATACACAAAAATTACTTAAAAATAGTTGTTGGAGGCACCTGGATGGCTCTGTCGGTTGAGCATCTGACTCTTGATTTCAGCTCTGGTCATGATCTCAGGGTTGTGAGATCGAGCCCTTTGTTGAGCTCCATGCTCAGCGAGGAGTCTGCTTGTCCCTTTAGCTCCCCCTCAGCCCCTCTGCTTGCACTCTGTCTCTCTTTCAAATAAATAAAATCTTAACAATAACAAAATGATCGTTTCATCATTTCATCCTTACATTTTTATTTTTTGTGTATTTTTATAATGTATACAATATATTAATATAGTAATGTGTGTAATTTATGAAAGACACATACTGTTAAAAAATGATTAAAGAGAACGTGACTGGCTGGCTCATTTGGTAGAGCATGCAATACTTCATCTCGGGGTTGTGAGTTCGAGCTCCACAGGCATAGAGCTTACTTTAAAAAATAAACAAAATACAATAAAATGTTACTAAAATTAAAAAGAATCATTAAAGGTAATTTACATGATACAAGCAAACTTTATTCATGATGTGGACAGTCTCCTTTCAGAAAATTGCAAAATGGGGTAGAAGGCAAGAAGCTTTGATAGGATAAAGATTAAAGAACAAGTAAGAGAAAAATAGAAAATATTTGACAGGCTGGGGCCACATAGTCTTGTTTGGGGTGAGAAGTCCCAGAGTTGGCTTGTGTTTGGAGATGGGCTGACTGGATTATACTGTGTTTCGTTTTTTTTTTTTTTTTTTTTTTTTTTAAAGATTTTATTTATTTGAGAGAGGGAAGGACAGAGCATGAGAAGGGGGAGGGTCAGAGGGAGAAGCAGGCTCCCCGCCCAACAGGGAGCTGGATGCGGGACTCGATCCCGGGACTCCAGGATCATGATCTGAGCCGAAGGCAGTCGCTTAACCAACTGAGCCACCCAGGCGCCCCTATACTGTGTTTCTGATTAAGCAGATTATTTATAGGGCCAAGAAAGTTAGATAACATGACGCCTTGGACAGCACAGCTCCTTCTTGGGCCTATAAAGTTATTTCAACAATACGATAAAATTAAATAAAAAATAATGAGTATGTGTTCAGAAATGTTTGGCTCACTTTGGTGTGAGCCAGTAAAAGGTTTGGAGACCCTTCATCTGCAAGATGAAGGCTAAAGCCCTTTTCATGGCACACAGGACCCCTTAAGATCTAGTCCTGTCTGGCTATACTCTTTATCAGACTCTGTGACCTCACATAGACGTTGCGTGTCAACTGCAATGCTTTTTTTTTTCTTTTTAAAGATTTTATTTTTAAATAATCTCTACACCCAATGTGGGGCTTGAACTCACAACCCTGAGATTAAGAGTCCTATGCTCCACCGACTGAGCCAGCGAGGCGCCCCTGTTGCATACTTCTATTTGCAGTGCTCTCTCCTGCTTATCTTCCACCAGTGTATCTTTGAAAACAGTTTTTAAGTCACCTTCTTTCTCAAGTCTTCTGTGAATCTTAAGAGATTTAAATTTACTTTGCCTGTGATGCCTCTTACATCCTTTAAAAATTTTTCCTCATTATTACATAGCTACTTATTTTCACAGTTTTGTCTCCCCTTCTAGACTATTGCCAGCTACTTGGAGACTCTGTTCTGGCTTTTCTTCTTTGAATCCATACACTTAATACTAACACCAAAAATAAGTATTTACTGTCTTGATTTGTATTGAGTTACAGAGCACATTGTAGATCGGTTTCCATCCAAATGAGCTGATGTACACAACCATGAACTGGCTTCACATCAGATTTCATGTAAAAATAATATCTTATTTCTCTTTTCTTTGATAAAGCCCTCTGAAACCAAAAAAAAAGCAATTGAAAAGATTGATGATCTTCTTGAGTTGTACATGGGAATTCAAGATACTGATTTAGGTAAGATACTATTTTTTAAGTCTTACATTTCTTAATTGAATTTAGTGCTGCTTTATGTCTTGCTTGCATTTATACTCAATGATACTTTTCAAGGTAAAAACTGTAAAGTGATGAGAAAAACATAATGAAAATAGGGATATAAAACATAAAAGAATAATGAAAAGACCTGGCCCTTACCATTTACTAGCTGCGAGTCAACTTTTCTAACCTTCAGTTTTTAATCTATAAACTATAATAATAATAGCCTTCCTTCATAAGCTTGTTTTACAGATTTAAAAATTATATATGAACAAATTTTATAAATGGCACATATGGAATGTATTTGATACATCAGATCTACATTGATTAAATTATATATCATGTACTGTATGCACTTAATAGGATTACTGAGATCCTGTGAGCAGTGAATCAAACAGGAAGAAAAAGGACACACCTGGTGTGTGACTGATCAGGGCAGTTGAGCAGTTGAATTGCTGGGTATTATGTCGTCACTAGGATGTCAGGGTCTTGATTTATCAATTGCAAATAACAAAACAATAACAACAAACTGAATTCCAACTGACTTAAAGGATAAAAGAGGGGAATTGTTTTGCTTTTTATAACTGAAAACTTCAGAGGTAGATCCTGGCTTCAAAAATGGCTAGATCCGGAGTTCTCATGCTATCATCAGGATGTGGTTTCTCTTCTTTCCACTTAGGCTGCATTTTAGGCCCCCCTGGTGTCCCCTGGCAACTTCAGACCCTCCCTCGTGGAGTCAAAATGATGGCCGTGGCTCCATCCTCTACACCGTAGTGTCAAGCATGATGGGAAACAGGGGAGGGCCTTTTCCGAGTCATTCAAACAAAATGCTGAGGATTGACTCTGACTGGGCTGATGGGCTCACTGAGGCTGGGGGTTGGTTGGGTCTGGGTCAAATGCTCTACCTCTGGAGCTGAGAGTGACTGAAATACTAGGGCTGAGCTGGTGAAAAATCCTGGCCCCTCCCATGTAGAAGCCAGAAGAAAGTGCCCTTGAGAAGGGCAGAGGGATGCTGGGTGGTGAAAGAGTGTGCGCTGCGGTGGTTGGGCTTGTGTCTGCATGCACCCGGGTGTGCGCTCAGAGTGTGTGTGTGTGGATCAGGTACTTAATACATTTTTTTTTTTAAGCCAAAGACTTGTACTGTTTTGTTTCCCTCCTACCAGGTGTAAAGTATTTTACTCTGGCTCAGGTAGAGCGTTTGAAACTCATTATTCCTTTTCTACTTCAACTCATTCTTTTTTCTTATAGAGTCTGTTCTTATGTTTTTCTTGCCTTTCTGAACTTTTAAAATAAAATTTCTATGTTGGATATACGGATGCTGTCTGCAATTGAAGAAATATTAATACTCTTTTTTTCTAGTTCCTTGATTCAAAATATAAAATTTGCATATAATAGATACTTGCTCCATATAGACAAGAAGTTCAAGCTGAGATTATCCTATAGAAAGCCAGCATCTTAAAACTTTTCTACAAAAACTTTTCCTCAACCTTTTGCATTTGGAAAGACAGATTTGCGTAAGTGAGGTGGGCCTATGAAAATTATGCAAATGAAAGCAAAGGGATGGGCGCCTGGGTGGCTCAGTTGGTTAAGCGTCTGCCTTTGGCTCAGGTCATGATCCCGGAGTCCTGCGATCGAGTCCCGCATCAGGCTCCCTGCTCAGCGAGGAGCCTGCTTCTCCCTCTGACCCTCCCCCCTCTAATGCTGTTTCTCGCTCGCTCGCTCTCTAATAAATAAATAAATAAAATCTTAAAAAAAAAAGCAAAGGGGATTTATGAATGGCAGTGCTCTTAAATGCAGATTAGACAGTTTGGAAAAATGATATATATCTCTATTTAGTTGAGAAGTTTTCAAACAGTGTAACTGACTATTATAAGATTCAGAAACTTAGCCTATCAATGCTAGATCTTGATGAACTCAAATTTAGGAGAACCACACTTTTCAAAGGGGAGAGTTTAAAATAGTCTTTAGAATTTAATTTTGGGTATAGGCCTTATAGTTAATTAAGTGTAAGTTTGGAACAGTTAAATTAGTTTTGTTCTTTTGTTATTAAATATATACAAGTATACATGGAAGAACAATAGATAGTGGAGTAATTCTAAGTGAATTAAGGAGCGGTTCTTTAAGAACCCATTTCTTTCACTCTGACAAATTCAGGGCACTAAACATTCCTCACAAATTCTTGTAAATTAACTTGTAATCCCATAGTAAAGTTAATTAATCATCTGTAGCAAATTCCTCCAATGACTCGGAAAGTCATTATCATTATACATGATTAGCAATGTGATCAGTCATCTAGGGACGTAAAGTTTAAGGAAAATAATTGAAGAATGTCAACCATTGTTAAATTAGGAATTTCTGTCATTACTCAGATCTGATTAGCATGAAATAGAAACCACAAATGTGACACTGATTCAACAGACAAATGAATATATTTGCTTGTTTTTATGTCTCAGTGTTCTTAGCTTTCAGAAATGTTAAGTCTTAAGGCAGATTGCAGTGACATCATGTTATTCTGGAGTTGTTAATATAAATTTACATTAAAAAGTGAAAAAGGTAATATGGCAATAAAATGACTAAAACCAAAACACTATCTTCACAAAGCTTTGGGGTTGTATTTACCATTTGAAAATGGAAAATAATTGAAATGAGTTTAGGAATTAACCTTGCAGGTGACAGTGCTTTTTTTGGTTGTAAAGTTAAGCTGTGAACTGACTTTTCAACTTTTCAACATGTGTTGCCTTGGAATGTTATCCATGGTGGAAAAATGGATTCTGGAAGATTGAGTCCTGTAACATATTGTAGGAGATTGACCTAACTTAATGAAAAAGTTGTATCATATAAGTTTCCTCATGAATATTTAAGGCAACTGTGTTAATTATATATAGAACTATAATATGTCCTGATGATACCAATTTAGGAGTTTGGAGATCATCCTAGCCATGTCAGAATTTTAGGATTTCTAATTTATTAAGAGATCCAGAAATGTGTGGAAAAGAAATTTGAATGATAGATCTAAGTAATTTTTTCTTATAAAACTTTTTTTTAGCTCCTTAAAAAAAAATACAATAATGGCATTTAAATAATTACATTTCTTCTTAGGATGATTTTCTTTCTTCCATGAATTCAAAACAGTGAATACTGTAGAAAGTCACCTTCTCAGATAAAGCCAGTGATTTTGGAAATAGATTTTCATTAACAAAAAAACCATATTCAACATTGGTCGTGTTTTTGATGTTTGACTCCTGAGTTCTTTGAAATGGATTATTTGTGAAAAGTCTATGGGAAATAAGTGCTAAAGATCTCTCTTAGAAGGAGATACAACGACAGACGGTTAACAGTGGTTAACAATGTTTAGGACTAATCTTTATTTAATCCGGCTGTGTGTCATTTTATAGATTTGAAAACAGATTCAGAGACGTTTGGTTACTTGCCCAAAGTCAGCTTACAAATTAAGAGCTCAGATTCAGATCTGGGATTTTTTTTATACCAAGATTTTTCATCTGCAGTAGTATCTTATGTTTAAAAGTTCTGTTTAAGTATTTAAAAACTTAGTGGGAAATATAGATTGACCTATATCACCAAAATAAGTTTGTTGTTGATAAATGATGTAAAAATTGTTCAGTTGCGGAAATGATAAAAAGATATTTTCAAAATGGCCAGTAGAGGTCAGCACTTAGCTGCTAGATGTGGTATAACACGTCTATTTCAGTGGATTTTTTTTTTTTTTTTCCGGCCAGATTGCATTTGGGTGTTAAATATTACTGCAGTGTATTGCAGATCCATTATAGGTAAAAAGCATTTTAGTAGCTGTCATATTAATGTGATATAACTTAATAAAAAGTGCTTCTTTTTGCTAAAAGCTTCATTTTGCTTTTCTCTTAAAGATACAGTCTTTAATCAAAAAGGATAAAATTATACCAATTTACTTCTCCTTTAAGAGTGTTCAAAATATGTGTTTATACTTTATTCATTAGCAAAAATTTGTGCATGTTTTAGTGCGTGCTCCATTCTTAATTTCTTTGAAAATTCATATAGCAGATTCCTTACTGTTTTTTAAAAGATTTATGGAACACGGTGTTACATATAGTATTTCTAACACCTTAACAAAGCTGCCTAGTTGGTATTTTTGTTACTTTTAGCAGATCAGGAGTTCCTTGAGGGCAGATACTGTACTGCTTTTAATCTCAGCTCCTACGACAGTACTTCTCCTAGAGTAAATATTTGGTAAATGTTTGTTGACTGTGTGTTGAGAGGCACAAAAATAGTGAATACACAGAGTATGAGTCCTAACTTCATAAGTTTGAAACTTTAGCCCTTGGACAAATTATTAAAGTTTGAACCTTAAATTCCACATCTTTGTAAAAGGGGTATAATAAAAACCTCAAAGGGTTGCCAACACATTAAATGAAATAATATGTATAAAATTCCTGTCACATCATAAATAATAGGTACAGCTATTATTTTTAGTGATGATCACTAATAATTATTACTAGTAATAATGGTAGTGGTAGTAGAGGTAGGACTGTATACTGGAGGTCTGACCAACTCTGGGACTGTATTTAGTGTGGAAGTTTAACTTTTCTGCTGTACCAGCATGAGTGCCTGAGTGAGATTATACAGTTTTTTGGATTGTGAGGTTGTGGTATGGGCATCTGAGACCATCATTTTTCTCATTTTGTAACTAAGGAACGCAAGCCAGAGTTTGCAAGTCAGAGTAGGCAAGGTCCAGAATATATTGTTCCTGGGCTCAGTGCACTACACAATGCTGCTGAGCTTCCCGAGGTCTCATACAGCCATGTACCAAGTTATTTCTTATAGTCAGGCAGGTGTGTGTATGTGTGTGAGTGAGTGATTGGCTGACTCATTGTCCATCAGTGAACATCTGATTCTGGTCTTTGTGTCCCCCCAGCATTTAAGAGCGTCATTCATCTGCACTGTTAGTTTTTGCTTCTGAATGTAGATTTTCTTATATCTTCTGTGTGCATCTTCTTTCTTCCTCTGCTAGATTGTATATCACCCACCTGTTAGTATAATCTTTAGGTAACTGTCTCAACAAATGCTATCTGTGGAGCCTATGAGAAATATTTAAAATGGTAGGCTTAGCAAAATTCTGAACTCGAGTCCTACTTTTGCAATCTTTAAGTTTTGGTTACTCTTTTTTCCATAGCCTGGCTATAGGACCAGACCTCTAGGTTTTGCTTTCTCCAATGCCTGTTAACTGTATCAGTATAAAAATTATTTAAGTATAATTACAAAGCCGCCTCCTGTCCTGTGCATCTACCAGCATGTACAGTGTATAAGACACTGAACTGGTTCCTATGGGCATAAAAGACTGAGTAGGCTATTCAAGATCTGTTGGGAGTTTATTCAAGATCTGTTGGGAGTTTATTCTTTTTTTTTTTTTAAGATTTTATTTATTTAAGAGAGCATAAGCGGGGACAGAGGGAGAGAGAGAAGCAGATTTCCTGCTGAGCAGGGAGCCTGTCACAGGGACTTGATCCCATGACCCTGAGATCATGACCTGAGCCGAAATCAAGAGTCAGATGCTGAACCGACTGAGCCTCCCAGGCGCCCCTAGGATGTGAACATTTTTAAGGATTTTGATAGTACTGATTGTCAAATTATTTTTCAAAAGCTAAGTTTAAGAAGTCAAGCCTGTGTGTATCTGAATATTTGCTTCACTATATCCTGGCTAGCATTGGTATGCCATTTAAAATATATATAAAAGTTGTAATAAACTTGGCCAAACCCTTTGGAGCTGAAGCTGAAGGCCTTCTTCCTCTTTGAAGTGTTTGTTTGGATTGACAGTAAATGTAGAAGCTTTTGGGTCAGGGCTGAGGCCTGAGGCAAGATAAGAGAGAGAGGAATAATGATGAGAAGGAATCCATTCCTCCTCACTCATAACTGCTTTTTATTATTATTATTTTTTTTTTTTAAAGATTTTTATTTATTTGACAGAGACACAGCAAGAGAGGGAACACAAGCAGGGGGAGTGGGAGAGTGAGAAGCAGGCTTCCCGCTGAGCAGGGAGCCCGAAGCGGGGCTCGATCCCAGGACCCTGAGATCATGACCTGAGCCGAAGGCAGATGCTTAATGACTGAGCCACCCAGGCGCCCCTCATAACTGCTTTTTAAAAGTATTTTTGAAGCAATCTTAAACATTGAGAAAGGTTATAAATACAGTACAAAGACTTTTTCCCCTTGAGCATGGGAATAAATTAACAATATTTATTGCCCCCAAATAATTTAGTGCATATTTCCTATGAACAAATATATTCTCCTAGCTTACCACAATATCAATTACCAGGAATCATGAAATTAACATTGATACATTACTATCATCTCTTATTCATATGTTATGTTTCACTGAATACCTTAATATCCATTATAGCAGAAGAGCATGTTCAAAATCTTATGTTACTTTTATTTATATCAATTTAGAACAGTTTCTCACTCTTGATTTTAATGACCTTAATGCTTTTGGAGGGTACAGCTGTTATTTTATAGAATATTCCTCAATTCCGATTTGTCTGATTTTTTTTTTTTCCAGAATTACGTTTAGGTTATACCTCTGGCAAAAATATCAAATGTGATGCTATATTCTTTTCAATTACATCTTATCAGGAGGCATAGGAATTTTTCTATTTCTGATATTGTTCATGTTGATGACTTACAGTGGTATTTGCGAATTGTCTCCACTATAAAGTTATTCTTTCTGTAGTAAGTATTTGGTGGAGAGAGATTTTGAAACTATGTAAATATCCTGTTCCTCATGATCCTACCTTCCTTCTGTCCATTTGTCAGTCAGTCATTACTTTGGGCCACATCTCCTCCTTTCCCTTTAACCTGTGTTAGTACAGAACTGTTTGAGACAAGGCACAGTCCTTAATGCTCTTAAGAGCCCTAGTGGATTTTAGCTGAAAGACCAGACTTCTTGGTTCATTCAGAGAAATCCTACAACTGTTGATTTGTTCAGCCTTAACCTGGGAGGAAAGGAGATGTTGAGCTTTGGTGTTTCTTTTTTACCTGAAGGTTCTTTACCCAAGTCCTAAATCACACCCACACTGTCTCTTTCCAGTTGCTGGTGCTTATAAGGGACTGAGAACAAAACAGCTGAGCCTCATGGGCTCCCAGCCAGTTGGGGCAGGTCCCATGGGAATGTGTACTCCTGAAGATGCTGGTTCTCCAGACATAAGAACTGGGGCTTGGCAATTTACTAGAAAAACAGAACAAGAGCACCACTTTCACTTTCTATCTCAAACTAGAAAGGGGCTCAGGAAAAGTTACCTTGATTCCATGAGTAGACCGATATCATCTTCTTCTCCCTACCTTGATTTTCCCATTGCCAACTTGTATCCTTTGTCTTTGTTCTTTGGAGGATCGGGGAGTACTAGGTTCCATCATAGTTTGGTGTGGGGTGCTGGTAGAAGGGGCAGAGAGAGCTAGTGACTGTGGGCAGGTGGAAGAGGGATGATGTACTCTGAGATTCCTGGCAGGGTTACCCACAGGGTTTCCTTTCTGGAGCCAGAGGAGTACCAATAGTTCTTGACTGATGGGTTCCAAGGTAGAGGAGAGGCCAGGGGCAGCAAATCTGGGTGCAGTGGACAGACTGTTTAAAAATGTATTTGCTACCCTGATAGATGATAGTATGTTACTGTTATAGCTTGTACTACAAATAGATCTATGCATGTTACATTTAGAAAGTAATTTTCCTGCTGCCATTTTTCTCAGTTCTCTGATGCTGTCTCATGTATCATTAATATTTAAAAATTGTTTTTGATAGCTACCACAATATTTGAAGCTGGAAAGGACAAAGGTAATCCAGATGAATTTGCTGTGGCACTCGACGAAACTCTCGGAGACTTTGCGTTCCCAGATGAATTTGTCTTTGATGTTTGGGGAGTCATTGGTGATGTGAAACGAGAATGATGATGACATGGATGATCCATCTCTGGAGAAATGAACCATTCTTTTTTAAAAAATCCATAAGATCTGTTTTTAGACACTGTTACAGACTCTGGTTTGGTCTTATGTGGGTCTTATTTTGGTTTGTGGGTACCTTTTAATGCGGTTGCAGATGTGGTATGCTTAAATCACCTAAAATATGATCAATTTTAATATTCATTCAAGAATCTTTTTAAAGTAAGTTTTAGGGAGTAGCTCTAGAGAGAGAATTTTGCTCCCTATTAACATCCGTGTTTTCTTTTCCACATGTAAGTAGCTGATTGCAGTAGCTCTGTAGCTCATTTTTAATATCTTAATGCAGTGAAACTGGAATTAGAGTATGATTTGCCTCTGAGCATCTTCATTTTGTTATACCAGCCTGATCTGGGTATGTTCAGGAAGTGAAGTGTGAATTATGACCACTGTGGGTCTAGAAAGCATTGTTTCTTTAATCCACTGAGTAAGGGGAGGACGATTCCTAAAGCCTCTTGATGTCTATGGCCTACTTTCTTTATAAAACAAGGGTTGATTGACTTTTATTTTTTTGCTTCTTTGTAATTCCTCCTTTTAAAAAACTTGTTAAAATCTATTATACTGTGTATGTATTTGCCTGTGTGGAAGAAGGGTGGAAAAGGCAGATAGGGTAGAAACCACTTAAATTTGATTTTTTTAAAGCAGTTCTTAAACCATTCTTTTTCCACTCATACCCACTTTTATGTTACCCTTTATAAGCACTCCAGGGAAGGTTTTTATAGTCTTTGTAGAACTTTTCTTTTGAAAGATATTTACTCAGAAAATAACTATGTTTGAGAACATTTTTTTTTTTTTTTTTTTGGGTGAAAGAGCAATGCTTTTAAGCCCCCTAAACTTTAGAGGAGATACTATCAGAAATCAGTTTCCCCCAGTGGAAATGAAGGAGGACGGGAGGAATTGAGAAAATATATTAGTCTATTATTTTAGAGTTCTAACATACTTTCTCTAAAACCTTACATTATTGAGAAAATTGAGGGCAAATGACTGTCTTATCACTCTTGACATTTTATGGATGTCAGAGAATAGAAATGAATGGTTTCAACATAGATCACTTAATAAGGCAGTGCATGGTTGTGACCAAGCATTCTTCTAAAGTGTTAGATGGAAAATGCTGTGTGCTGCCATGGTAATCAGAAATAATGACCCGCGAGGGCTGTATTCCAGGAAATCAGGAGCAGTTCCCTTTTCATGGTGAGTTAATGCTTAGATAACTGTTGTTTTCTGGTGCAACTTTACTTTTACTGACATCCACTCCTCTTTCACATAAGTATAATGCTTTGAAGCAGATACTCTGTCTCATTAATCTGAGACCTGTACAGAAGCCCTGTTTTAGTCATTAATGTGTAACTAAAGGAGTTTATAGAACATGGATTGTCTTAATGCGCTTGCCCATCATTTGCAAATGGGACCCAGCTCAGGCTGTAATTTGTTGTTACTTGTTTCATGGATTTCTTTTGGAGCTCCCTAAATATCTATTAATTCTTTTTTTAAAAAGTTTTTAATTTTTAATTTTTATTTTAAGGTATCTACCGATTCTTAATACCACCTCTCTTAGAAGGACACACAAAGAAAAAGTTGATACTTTGAAAGGTGAGAAAGTTGAGGCCCATAAAAGCACTTTAGCTTAACAAAAAAAGTTTCCTGGCACTAGATGTTACATTTGAAATGATGAGTCCTTATTTATTGTTGATATCTTTTTCTCCTTCCTTTTTGGGCATGCAGGAAGATTGACACTGATTCTCTGTGATTTATGGAATTTCATATTCACAAACTGAGTTGTGCTCACCATGATTTTTCTGGGATTTTGATGTGTAAGGTACAGTGTCCATGTGTAACTCTACTTGCCTGTTAGGGTTAAATAGTAGTTATCATCATTCAGGGCTTCACCTGGGCACAGGTACTTTAATCCTAATAGGTTTTTCCTTGAAATGTCTTTGTCTCTCACCTCTATTGCTAAGCTGATAACAAGGTCAGTTTCTTTGTCATTTTGTTCCCTCCCTGAAAATGTATCCGTTTGTGAACTTTGTGCCTTTCGGTAACTCTTGGTGCACAGAAAGAGCAGGGTCTCATTTTAGTTGTCACCGTCTACAATGTGGGCTACCCTTCTGCTACTACAATGAGAACAGTCTTTTTTTTTTTTTTTTTCCATTAAACATGCTATTTCATTGATACCACCAAACATTTCCAGAAGGCCTCTCTCATTTTCTTTTGTTCTACAGGAGTTTTTTCCCCCCAGTGGAGGAGGATTATTTTATTCTTGATTTCCCTCCATGCAAAATTGCATCTTTCAGGGGCCACTAAGCACACACTGTGTATTTTCTCTGTGGCAGAGTATGCAGGTGGGGACTGAATGTTGGGCTCGATGGGGCTTTGAATATTGCTTGCCCCTGATCAAGTGTACATATTCTGATGATTATAAATAGGTACATTTTGGGTTTCTGTGATGTTTCAAAAATATATAATTACATGATGTGAAACTTTAAGAATTCAATTATAAGAGCAGTAATCAGTTAACCTCTACTTGGGACGGCTGTATCCAATATTGTAATGTAAACAGGTAATTAGAAATAATTTTGCCAAATGACTAATTTGCTGTATTTCCCCCTATAACTTTAACAAATAGAGATTTACCAAGTGAAGCACACTTTCTTTAGGTCCATGTTATTGCTAGACCTTCATCAAGTCTAGAGGGAGCCTTCCTGGCATCCTTTAGTTATCATTGCCTATCTAGCATAGAAGCAAAATGAATTTCATCTGCAAATAGAGTTTTCAAAATAATGGTTCTTCTAAATAGGGCACAGTTATCTGCCAAAGATGTAAAAGATCGATCATATAATGACCCTTTCACCCTCTGATACATCTAAAAATATATGGATACTGATAGCATTGTTATTATTCTGCTGGAAGTAATGGGTTAGAAGGACAGTCGGTGTTTTACCCAAGCTATGAGTGAATAAAAAGATAGGAGATGCTGTTCAGCTCACTGTCCCAAGAACGAGGGCTCTGTGTAAAATGCACATTTATTAACTTCTTGACACAGATTGAAAGGGACATCAGAGTAATTACAAGTCCCTTACACATATCATGGTTATAAAATGTTTCTAAGATTGTGAAGTGTACAAATGGCACAGTCTGTCCCTACCTCTTACCTGAAATCCTACTTCTAAGAAATGACTCATGGTTATTATCTGCTGGGAGGGTGAAAATTGAATGTGACATCTTTATCTCAATTTGAGACATTAAGCCTCTATAAAACTTACGTATAGCCATAGATATTTTTAAAGCAGTAACAAAGAAAATAAAAGAAACTTTCTGATAGTTTTAAATAAACATTTTATATTTTGAACTGTTCATGCCATGCAATGATATTGACTATATGTAGGTAAAATAATCTGTTTTTTGGGGGGAAAAACACTTTTGTCTTTTGTAAAAATCATAGCATATACTTTAAAATGTTTTTTGAGATTGAATTTTGGAAATTTATTAATTTGTGAAATTATAACATATTTTATTTAAAACACTATTTCTACTTGTAGATTGTATAAATGTTTATGTATTGATCAAAGTGAATTATTGTAAAGGTATAATTTATAATATTTAAAATATAACTCCTTAAAATAACCTTTTCATGAAAAAAATGAATGTTTTTATGAAAAAATTTGGGGTTTTAAATGTTTGGCTTTTTAATTTTATTTAAATAAATGATTCAGGGGATAACATGTAATTGTTTAGGCCTCTATTTTTTTTTATTTTTAAAGATTTTTTTTATTAGAGAGCACGGGGTGGGGGATGGGCAGAAGGAGAGGGAGAAGCAGACTTCCTGCTAAGCAGGGAGCTAGACATGGGGCTCAATCCCAGGACACTGAGATCATGACCTGAGCCGAAGGCAGACGCTTAACCAGCTGAGCCATCCAGGTGCCCTGACCTTTATGTTTTTAATACATTTTTGATATATAGTTTTTTCTCTGTGTATTTCATATGAAGTATAACCTCTAAGGTCTCTTAGTTTTAAAATCACAAAATTATATGTTTTGATTCAGTAAAAATATATGAGATATGCACTGCCAGAGTACTCTAAGGTAAAATAGTCATAAGCTATTTCTGTTTATAAAATAGAGGTTTACCCGGGGTGACATTTTTCTTCTTCATTCAGCCAATTTTATGGCAGTAGTTTCCAAACAATACTGTGTAGAAGAAATATCAGCCTGTGCTCTTAGGTGGTTATGCCTTTTGGATTCATTATCTCCTTGATGCATTTTGAAGGCCCTATCAGAGCTATTAGAAATCCTTAAAAATATGCTAATTCCATATGTTTGGGGGTGGGGTCCAGGAATCTGCATTTTGACCCATCCTCCAGATGATTCCAATGGAAGTGAATCCTAAACCTTTACTTTGAGGTCCCCGACAGTCAGGAGCAGCACTGGGTAGGAACAATAGACATGACTTCAAGAACTCACCATCTGTCAAGATAGAGACTTAAAAGAGTTCTCCAAGAAAATTAGGTAAGTGCTAAAATGGATGTAAAACCATATGGGAAGAAGCTATGTATGACAGTAAGATTCCTTTTAATTTTACCAAGTGGGTGATTTTCTAAATGTAAATTGGTATGCTAGAAGAATTTGTTCTTGGAGAAGTAGACTTCCCAATTGGTGCACTATGGATTAATCCATGTGATAGTTTTGCCTTTGTTTACATGCAATATTTGATGCTTAACATTGATACAAATAAATATTGGCTATTTATCTTGCCCTTATTAGGTATTCTCTTCTAGTTTTGTAGATGAGGATCCTCTTAGACAATGGTTTTTATTTTTAATTTTTAAAAAAAGATTTTATTTGAGAGCATGAGAGGAGAGGGTCTGAGGGAGAAGCAGACTCCCCACTGAGCGGGGAGCCTGATGTGGGACTCAATCCCAGGACTCCGGGATCATGACCTGAGCGAAGGCAGTCACTTAACCAACTGAGCCACCCAGGCGTCCCTAGACAATGGTATGTATGTATGTATGTATGTATGTATTTATTCATTTATTTATTTAGGTGTTGTCCACTTCCTATAGAACATTTCCAGTTTTTTAAATTTTTATTTTTATTTTTTATGTTAATCACCATACATTACATCATTAGTTTTTTTTTTTTTTTTAAAGATTTTATTTATTTATTTAAGAGAGAGAATGAGCTAGAGCATGAGAGGGGGGAGGGTCAGAGGGAGAAGCAGACTCCCCGCTGAGCGGGGAGCCCGATGTGGGACTCGATCCCGGGACTCCAGGATCATGACCTGAGCTGAAGGCAGTCGCTTAACCAACTGAGCCACCCAGGCGCCCTACATCATTAGTTTTTGATGTAGTGTTCCATGATTCATTGTTTGCGTGTAACACCCAGTGCTCCATGCAGAACGTGCCCTCTTTAATACCCATCACCAGGCTAACCCATTCCCCCCTGCCCCTTCCCTCTAGAACCCTCAGTTTGTTTTTCAGAGTCCATAGTCTCTCATGGTTCTAGACAATGGTTTTTAGAGTGGAATTGACATGCATGATAAGATTGATCTCTCTCAATGGGAGTAACCTCAGGGGATGCTGTGGTTTTGATTATGGAGAATCTAAGCTTGTAAAAATGCTGCTTGAAGTCTCCTTGTGTGATTTTTCTCTTAGGTTGCTTCATGTAGGGGGTAGAGTGGATACGATTCATGCTTTATTATCTTATGTGTCATCTAAAAATATGTTGGAAATAATATTTACTGTTAAAACAATTGTAGATCCAATGAATTAATTTAGTTTTGAAAAGGTGGTTTCTCTAAGTTAGAATTTCTGCCGCCCTCATTCAGATGTTATTATAAAAATAATTTGATATAATTTTATTTTTATGGCTTTCCATGAAAAGTAAATAGAGATATAAAAAATGAAATACACCAAACTCTTTCTTCCCCATAAAGCAAAAGGAAAACTTTTCTCTTCTGCAATGGCACTGGAGAAAAATGAGGAAATAAAATCCTGCAAAGTTTAAGAATGGTGGAAGAACCATAGGATACCTTAGCTTTGGGAAAGGGAAAATGGGAACATTGTATCCATCTTCCTGCAATGTCCTTCCCTCTTCTCCTGGCTCTTCTCTACCTATCCTTCATCCATGGGGTTCCCCAGGCCTCAGACATGGGTTCTGTCCCGGACTCCACCCTCTTCTTAGAGCACTCATCTCTTCCCATGGCTTTAAGCATCTTTAGTTACAACTCCCAAACATATATCTCCGGTTTGGATCTCTCTTCTGAGCTCTATACTCAGATATTCAACTGCTTCCTTGACATCTCCACTTGTGTGTCAGAACTTTAACATGTCCAGGATGAAACTTAAATTTTTTTTTAGGAAAGGGAGAGGGACAGAGGGAGGAGGAGAGGGTGAATCTTAAACAGGCTCCATGCCCAGTGTGGAGCCCGACGGGGGGGCTCGATCTCATGACCCTGAGATCATGACCTGAGCTGAAATTGAGTGGGACACTTAACTGACTCCACCCAGGTGACCCCCCCCCATTTTTTTTGTCTTCTTCAATTTTCTCTGACAGAAAGTGGCATCATAATTCACTGCTTCTTTCTTCACCTACTATGTCTAATTCAGCAGCAAGTTCTTTTTGTTGTCTTTCTAAAAATGTCTCCCAAATATCTACTTCTTTCTAGTTTCAGTGTTACCTGTTTAATCCATGCCTCCTTTCCATCTGGGAGGCTGCTTCAGGCTCTGCACTGCTGTCCCATCTTCCACTCCTGCCTTCCTCCACCTGGTGATGCGAGTGCTCTGAAAACGCTGATTGCAGGACGTGAGTGCTCAGCTTTCTTGAAAATGAAAACGTCAGGGTCTCATTGTTTTCTTCTCTGGAGGGACTTAACCTTATGCTCATTTTTGTCTTTGAGGGAAGCGGCACTAGTTTTTGGAAGATTTAGCTTCTGCTAAAGGGCTCACAGAGACTAAAGGCTATGGGGGGGGGGGGAGGTGTGTGTGTGTGTGTGTGTGTGTGTGTGTGTGTGTGTGTGTGTAAGGGAGAGAGAGATCTTTAAAGGTCCAAACAGGAAGATTGTGCCTTGTTTTCCTGCATACTTGTTATTGCTGGGTGGAGTGCTTAGACCAGCCAGAACATGAGCCTTCCAAAGATTCCTGGTGTCTCATCATTACAGAGGCAGTAAAACGCACAGTGAGCGGTGGTGTTTGAGTACCCAGTGCCCTTGTGGAAGCTTGAGTCATTGAGCAGAGCCCATCAGCCTTCAGAGAATCAGCACTTCCCATCCCCTATTTGTTTCTATCAGTGTTTGTCCATAGTTTTGCCTATTATTGTCCAGCGAGGACAGTCACCACACCAGCCCAAACCTCTGGCTTATTCCTGTGGATGCCCTGTTCTTGGATCCCTTTTTTTTTTTTTCCCTTTTGGAGTGTTGGGGAAAACCTTTGCTTTTGTACTAAGGAGGCTAAACTGAACCAGCACAAGAGCTTTGACATGAACATGGGCATTTTTCTAGATGCTAATGGGATCACACCACTTCCCTTCCAGCTTTTTATAGTGACCTTCAAAGCCCTACCCATGTCATTACCATGCTCATCTAGCTCTGTGCTTTGGTTACATTGAACTTACTTTTCACTTCCAAGTTCTTCCTTTCTTAGAGCTTTTTCACTTGCTGTTTTCTCTGCCTTGAACCCTTCCTCCTATTTGCATGGCCAGGTCCTTGTCATCCTTCATTTATTAGTGTAAATGCCACTTCTTTGGCAAAGATGTTTTTGACCTTCTTCCTCTCCATATTCTTGATTTCAGCCCTTGTTTTTTTCCATCCTAACTCATCATTTTAAATTATTAGTTTTTATTCTATATTTCCCACTTGAATATCAATTTCTTGGGGCTAGGGTTGTTTATATCTCTCCCTGTTATATCCTGGGCACTTAGCATGGAGCCTGGTACATATTAAACACTAACAAAATAATCATTAATGAGGAACTTCGACAAATATCTGTTGAGTGCCTACTGTGTGCTCATTTGCTGTAAGTAGATCAACTCACCTAATCTTCAGCAACCCCCTGGGGAAGGTAATGCTTATCTTCATTTTAAAGATGAAGAAGCAGGTCCAGAGAAACTAAATAACTTGCTCTAAG
Organism: Halichoerus grypus; assembly: GCF_964656455.1. Taxonomy (NCBI): domain Eukaryota; kingdom Metazoa; phylum Chordata; class Mammalia; order Carnivora; family Phocidae; genus Halichoerus; species Halichoerus grypus. The sequence continues at coordinate 123,987,731 of NC_135716.1, read as the reverse complement.
GCACGTGTTTGGTTAGTGGCAAAGACAGGACTTGAACCCAGTTTTAAGTCCTGAGCTCTCTCCCAAATTGATCCTGTTAATACTTTACCAGAGCAATGTTCTGAGTCACTCAACTGAAGAAAGCTGTGGAGGGGATTAAAGCTGCGAGAACAAGGTTATAGATTCAGTTAGCTGCTGTTGTCAGCCTGAGTAAGGGAATAGCTACTCCGAGGTTAGACCAAGAATCAGACTTAAATGGTTAAGTGATGGATTTTAGGTTAGAAACCATGTGCTAAAAGATTTTAGTGGTTTTTTAGATTAAAAAAATTTAACTGGCAGCAGTTAAGTCTGGATTTTTAAAAAACATTGTAGTCACTGGCATAGTAAGTTCTTTCTGGTGTAACTAAAGAAAAAAAAAGATTAAGAAAATTCTTGACCATTTCTTAGAGAATGAGCATCGGTCTTAGAAATCCTTCAAATCGGTTAAATGACTTCGTGGTTCAATTGTTTTGACTTGGGTTGTGGGTATTTTGCTTCTGGAGTCATTATTGTTTATGTTTCAGAAAACTAAAGGGTGATTACTGTGTTCTTTAGTTCTTTTTTAATATTGTGAAACAAATTTGAAAAAAGCTGCTTGTTATCGAATGCTCTGTGGGCCATTTACTGTTTGAGAATGTAATTAGCATTTGAGGTTTCATGGAGCATGGAATCTCATCATTAACCATTTTTAAGACTCTAAGATACTTGAGTTCTGAGAAATGAATTGGAAAGTTATATTGCTCAGAAAGTCCATTTCTGGACAAAAATTCTAATTTATAGCCAAAGGGGTGAGTTTACAGAGATGATTATAAATACCCTGAGTATGTTCCCTATTCAATTCTTTTCTATACAGAAGAGTGGTCACTTTCAACATATTAACTTATGAGATGGTGAATAGGGAATATTTGTGAGGCTTCCTGTGGTAATTTAAAAAATGAAATCTGTGTAACTGGTAATTTAAAAAATGAAATCAATCATGTACCTTTCCAGAGGATCAAATATTCACTTGTAATTGGGACAGGTTTATTGAATTCCTATTTAAATGAGGTCCAAGGGAGTGCCTGGGTGGCTTAGTCATTAAGTCTGCCTTCGGCTCAGGTCATGATCCCAAGGTCCTGGGATCGAGTCCTGTGTTGGGCTCCCTGCTCAATGAGAAACCTTCTCCCACTCCCTCTGTCCCTCCCCTTGCTTGTGCACTTTCTCGCTCTCTGTCAAATAAATAATCTTTAAAAAAAATAAATGAGTTCCAAGATGTGCCTGTGTGACTGTCGGTTAAGTGTCCGACTCTTGATACCAGCTCACGTCTTGATCTCAGGGTTGTGAGTTCAAGCCCCGTGTTGAGCCTTCTTTAAAAAGAAAATGAAGTCCGGGGCGCCTGGGTGGCTCAGTCATTAAGCGTCTGCCTTCGCTTCAGGTCATGATCCCAGGGTCCTGGGATCAAGCCCCGCATCTGGCTCTCTGCTCAGCAGGAAGCCTGCTTCTCCCGCTCCCACTCCCCATGCTTGTGTTCCCACTCTCGCTGTCTCTCTCTGTCAAATAAATAAAAATCTTAAAAAAAAAAAAATGAAGTCCAAGGAAATTCTGAAGAAGATATACTGACTGAAATAGAGATAGGTGGCATTTTCAGGACTGATCATTCTAAAATTCTATGGAGTATGTCTGCGACTCTTCTTTTTGACTTTTTTGATAAACATTGTTAATCACATTGGTGTAATCTTTTAAGATAAATTAATTAGCTTCCGGAAGGATTCCTCCAGGTGATCTGATGCTTAGAAAGAGACTACCCAGCTCTCTACCACCTTGACACTTCATGGCAGAAGGGAATTCACTAGGCAGTTTAAAAAATTTACCTCCTCTGACCAGTAGGTGGCATTGCTTGCCCTCATGGCTGCCTCTTTTCTATCTGCTTCTTATGTAACCCTCAGTACCAAGTCAGGTATTTTATATTCTTGTATCTGTTCCGACTTGTCCAACTTGATTTTCGAGCTCATTTGTGATTTCATTAAGAATAATTTTTTGACAATGGAAGTGTCTTTGAAACCTAGATAGCTTCTCAGAATCTTGGAGTTTATATCATATGGTCTGGGAGAGTGTTCAGAGTGAATGACTAATTCTACAAAACCAACCAAGGCTCTTCTAGATCTGAGAGGCAAAGAAATGACTGAGCACTGAAGTACTGTAGGAGGTGATTATGGTTAATATCCTGTGAAAGTTATAGACAGCTTCATACCAAGCATAAAATTAAATAGGTACATTAAAAACTTTAAAACTTTACTCATGACTTCAAAACTTTTAGACAAGGTTCAAGCAAACAGTTAATTGTGAATTTGTTCTTTGCCTGAATAAATCAAGCTGAGCTTCTTTGCATTTAGTAATTAATATTGTGTGGATGATTCATATCATGAAAAGACCTTCTTTCCAGTGAGATAGAATTCTGGCCAGAGATTGATTCATATACACTCAACAGTTGCCAGTTGAACTAACTTTTCTTCTCTCTAATGTTTTTTACATTTAAGTAATTTGCCAATACTTGTGAGGTACAGTATTTTGTATTTATCATAGGATATTTTCCCCTTATTGTATATCCTATCTATTATCAACTGATGTTATTATCCTATCTATTATTAACTGATGTTATTCAGGACACTCATTAACTACAGTTAAATGACATTTGCTAGAAACAGAGTTTTTAAAGTTGGAATTATAAATTTTCCTATAATCATGATAATCTAGAACTGCTTCCTTATAGACCATGCTTGTCAATTCAGGTCCAGGGTCTCTATGAGTGATTTCCTGCTGCTGTATGAAGTAGAGTTGCCCATGAAAGAAACAGCTGAATCACACATCAACACACTCAATTAAAAATATTTTATCTGGGCTTTATAACTGGTCATAGTATAATAGAGGCTCACAGGGAATAGCAGAGATGTCAAAGCAAAGAGGAAGTTGGAAGGAATCAGTGGCTTCTAGAGAATTTCCCTTTATTAGACCTCCTGAAAAGCCCTGTTGTAAGCATTAGTCTTATTTTAAATGTCCAAATTCTTCATGTTGCTTTGATAGTAAGGATTTCATAATCTCTGGAGCTTAGTAATTGATTCCAGGAAAAGCATAGACAATTAGGGGGTGAATGTCAGCCATTAATCTATTGTTAGATTCCTTAATGTAGCTGATTTGTGGCTCATTTTTTGCACTTCTGTTTATTTCCTCTGTCCACAGTGTTTTATTAATATGGCATGTTCCAAATGGTTGAAACCAAATATCCAAACCAAATGTTGCACTTGGATTTCACTAGCCTGTGAAAGACCATGTCTCTGATTGACACTCGTAGGAGTCTATTATGTGCTTCATTTTCTGCAGATCTGGAGGATTATGGTTCATCTCTTCAAGCTCTCCAATTCGAGCCTCCGTCACAATTGCCTTGGAGAGAGTGTGCCTCTCCTGATTGATGACCTGGGACCTCTCGTTGTCCTTGGGTCTCTCTAGGTTGAATTTTATGTAAATCATCCTATTAAGATTCAGTTAGAGAGAACACAACCCGCTGTACTGTTTTACACAGAAAGTGATGTAATATGGGGTATCAGGCCCCAGAATTGTTAGGACTCAAGAGAAGTCTCTAAGCTGAGGAGGCAGACACAAGGATGAAGTCCCAAAGCCTTCCTCCCTGGCTGGGTTGCTGGTGGAGCTGCTGCCATGGTTAGGAAGCTGTTTATGTTAAATCTGTAACAGCTCTGGGGCCATACCACATCCGCTGTATCTGCCACAGCACAAACAATGCCATGTGCCCTGCTTCTCTCACAGTAACCTGCTTCTGAATTCAAATCTTGAGTGCTTGTGATTGGCAGAACTTAAGTCCTATCCAGAATCTGTAGCTGCAAGGGACTCTGGGGGAAAAAGTTTTTTGTCCATTGTAGAATCAGAAGGATAACACAGTGAGATTGGAATAGATGTTGAGCAAGCCAACCCACGATATTTGCTACTACCAATAGTCTGTATTTAAGTCAGACTTCTATTTAAGCAACCCAACTTCTCTAATTGGTAAAACAAACAAACAAAAAAACAAACCAGCCAGGCTTTTTGGCATGATGCATAGTAAGCAGATAGCCAGAACATATTTATATAGATTGGTAAACTAGTTTTTGAAAATCTATGCTGTCTTCTAAAAATAGAATCAGTAATTTAATGAATAAGAAATAGCATGGAGGACATTAGGAGAAGGAAGGGAAAAATGAAGGGGGGGAATTGGAGAGAGAGATGAACCATGAGAGACTATGGACTCTGAGAAACAGGGTTTTAGAGGGGAGGGGGAGGGGGGATTGGTTAGCCTGGTGATGGGTATTAAGGAGGGCATGTACTGCATGGAGCACTGGGTGTTATACGAAAACAATGGATCGTGGATCACCACATCAAAAACTAATGATGGGGCGCCTGGGTGGCTCAGTTGGTTAAGCAACTGCCTTCGGCTCAGGTCATGATCCTGGAGTCCCTGGATCGAGTCCCGCATCAGGCTCCCTGCTCGGCGGGGAGTCTGCTTCTCCCTCTGACCCTCCCCCCTCTCATGTGCTCTCTCTCATTCTCTCTCTCTCAAATAAATAAATAAAATCTTTAAAAACAAAAAACAAAAAACAAAAACTAATGATGTATTGTATGGTGACTAACATAACATAATAAAATTAAAAAAAAGATAGCTAATATCTTTTGTTGAGGCTTATGTGAAAGTTGGTGAAATATTGGACATAGGATAAAACAGTACCACCTAGCAGATCCTATTGCCTTAAGACAAAATAATCTATGTTAGAGGATTTTGTTCTTGAAGACATGAAGTAAAGGTGAGCTTTGTAGATTAATTGTTGAGTTGCTTGGCGTGAGGGAGCCTGGTGGTGCACTCCTTTCTCTGCATTTCTCTTTGGTGTGTTATGGCACATTTCATGGCTGCTTATGAGTTGGGGACTCAGTGGGCAACCATCCACTGTATTTTTGTTTCCTTTGTATTTTACTTTCTCTACTGGGTGACTGGAATGTTCCAGTTTTCTTTTCCTTTAAAAAAAATCCTTTGTTCCTACACAAATGGTGGTTCGCTTGAAATAATTTTATTAGGCCTACTTCATTGTTATAGAGTGTCTTGGTGCAAAGGATATAGACGAATCATATTAAGGAACTAATAGACTGTTAATTGATCTAAATGAACAATGGCTTTTTTGCCTCCCTCTTGTTTATTTTTAAAGCATCTTTTCAATGAATTACATATTTCTTTCCAAATTGGATTTTATAAGCAATGCTAAACGGTAGTGATTTTTCCTTTATTTGTTCTAAGTACTGATCTAAGTGAATACGTATTCTCCTTTAATTATTTGTCACTGACTCTTAATTAGTATAATTCCATCCCTGATTGTTTGGTTGTTGAGGTATTAGTTTACCATTCTCATAATATGATTTTTACTTTTGTTTAAAAAATTGTAGATAATTGGGGCACCTAGGTGGCTCAGTCGGTTGAGCACCTGACTCTTGATTTCGGCTTGGGTCATGGTCTCAGCGTCCTGAGATCAAGCCCTGTGTCTGGCTCCATGCTCAGTGCAGAGTCTGCTTGAAATTCTCTCTCCCTCTCCTTCTGTCCCTTCCCCCTGCTCTCTCTCTGGAATGAATGAATAAATCTTTAGAAAAAAGTTTAGTGTTTTAAATGTTCTGTACACTGAGAAATTCATGCTACTGAAAATGTCTTGGCTCTAAGATATAAAGGTTCATGAAAATATCATTGTTATATCATTTAACATGCTACAAACAAGCCCTGCACTTAGAATTTTATTTTGGCTAGAAAATGTTGTAGAATGTATAACATTTTCAGTTTTTAATCAGCCTATCCTTCTTGCAACATGGTGGTAAAATCTTTTGTATCTAGTAGCATCAGATTCTTTTTCCTTCTTTTCCAATTCAGACTCTTTCATCATCTACAACAGAGAAAAATAATTAATGCATGTAAACATATCAAATTAATATATTAAAGAATAGTAGAGAAAAATGGCTCATAACAGGAGACAATATTGCATAATGAAATATTGCATAAGGAAACGGGTTGAAGTCCTATAGACTTGGATGCTAGACTAGCTCCACCACTTACAGGTTGGATAAATTACTCCCCCAACATTCCTTTTCTTCATGTCTTAAAATGGGAATAATACTACTTGTTATTGAGGTCATTGTAAGGATCACATTAGATAATACACCTAAAATGCTTGGCATATTATCTGGAACATAGTAAATATTGAATTTATTTATTTATTGTTGTTGATATACATCCAGGCAGAATTTTCACAAACTGGTGGAGAGGTTTCTGAATATGATAGGAGCTAGCTAGAAGTGCCTGATTTGCCTTCTCCTACCTTCCCATTTATTTATTTATTTTTTAAAGATTTTATTTATTTGACAGAGAGATAGCAAGAGCAGGAACACAAGCAAGGGGAGTGGGAGAGGGAGAAGCAGGCTTCCCACGGGGCAGGGAGCCCGATGCGGGGCAGGGAGCCCGATGCGGGGCTCGATCCCAGGACCCTGGGATCATAACCTGAGCGGAAGGCAGACGCTTAATGACTGAGCCACCCAGGTGCCCCCTACCTTCCCATTTAAATAATCTTGAAGAATGTGGAAAACTTACTTAGCAACAATCTTCCCTACTTGAGAAGGAATTTCCACCATAGGTACAATATATAACTTTCTGGAAAAAAAATTACCCAAATGGATTCAATGTGAGTAGAAAACCTGAATAGTCCAGTAACCATGGAGGAATTCCCTTAACCTACTAAATGATTCTGTGCAGACAGAAAAGATGAGTTTTTTATTTTAGAAAAAGACAGTTTCCATTTTATAACTGTTACACAGCATAGACACACCATGCTAAAATTTTATCGATTACTTTACAAGTGTAACATAATACTGCTATAAAATTTGGTAAGATTTGAATACTTGAACAGAGATTTAGATACAAAGATGATTATCATGATGGAATATCATTAAAATACTGTATGCAGGGGCATCTGGGTGGCTCAGTGGGTTAAGTGTCTGCCTTCTGCTCAGGTCATGATCCCGGGGTCATGGGATCGAGCCCCGTGTCGGGCTCCCTGCTCCGCAGGAGAGTCTGTTTCTCCCTCTCCTCCCTGCTCCTGCTCTATCTCTGTCTCTCAAATAAATAGATAATATCTTTAAAAAAATTGAAAAAAAAAATAAAACGCTGTATTCAAAAGTCAATGTCATGAGAAAATGTATACTGTTTATTTAAAAGGGAGGGAACATAACTTTATATTCAGTAGGATCCATTTTGTTAAAAAACATTTTGGTTTAAGTTTTTGTTTTAATTCCAGTTAGTTAAAACACAGTGTTATATTAGTTTCAGGTGTACAATATAGTGAATCAACAATTTCATATAACACCTTGTGTTCACCACAAGTGCCCTCCTTAATCCCCATCACTTATTTCTCCCAGCCCCTTGCACCCTTCCCCTACAGTAACCATCAGTTTGTTCTCTATAGTTAAAAGTCTATTTCTTGGTTTGTCTGTCTGTCTCTCTCTTTTCCCCCTTTGCTCATTTGTTTCTTAAATTCCACATATGAGTGCTTAGCATAATACACTCTAGCTCCATCCATGTCGATGCAAATATCAAGATTTCTTTCTTTTTTTTATGGCTGAATAATACTCCATTGTATAAATATACCACATCTTCTTTATCCATTCATCAATTGATGGACACCTGGGCTGCTTCCATAACTTGGCTATTATAAATAATGCTGCTATAAACTTTGGGGTACATGTATCCCTTCGAATTAGTGATTTTGTTTTTTTTGGGTAAATACCAGTAGTGCAATTGATGGATCATAGGGTAAATCTATTTTTAACTTTTTGAGGAGCCTCCATACTCTTTTCTATAGTGGCTACAGCAGTTTGCATTCCCACCAATAGTGCAAGAGGATTCCTTTTTCTCCACATCCTCACCAACACCTGTTGTTTCTTGTGTCATTAATTTTAGCCATTCTGACAGGTGTGAGATGATATCTCATTATAGTTTTGATTTGTATTTCCCTGATGATGAGTGATGTTGAGCATCTTTTTCTGTGTCTGTTAGCCATCTGGATGTCTTTGGAGAAATGTCTGTTTATGTCTTCTCATTTTTTAATTGGATTGTTTTTTGGGTGTTGAGTTTTATAAGTTCTTTATACATTTTAGATACTAATCCTTTATTGGGTATGTAATTTGCAAATATCTCTCCCATTCCATAGGTTGTCTTTTAATTTTGTTGATTATTTCCTTTGCTGTGCAAAAGCTTTTTATTTTGACATAGTCCCAATAGTTTATTTTTGCTTTTGTTTCCCTTGCCTCAAAAGACATATCTAGAAAAAAGTTGCTACAGAGTAAAAAAAAATATGAAAAAAGGGTAGTATTATAAATACTAACAATAGTAAAATCTGGGCAGTACAATTGTTCTTGTACTTTTGTCTGTTTTCCAAATCTCAACAATGATTATATATTATTTCTAGAGTCAGAAAAAGAATGTTATTCAAAAAGAAGACAGTGGCTATATCAAAATGTAGTCATGAAAGATATAATGAAACTGATAATATTTATGAAAAAAGATTGGTTGGACAATTTCGAATGGTTAACTTTGTCGTCAGAGAGCTTTGGGAAGTCTCTCCTTTAATTTTTTTTCTTCATTTTCTATTTAGCCCCTTAAAAAATTAAAGATTTTTTAAGCAAATGAATTGTATCTGTTAGAAGTTGTGGAGGAACTGAATTTGGAATTTAACAGTGTTCTCTAGGTGATGAGTGGGCTTTCTGTTTTAATTTTTTGGTCTGCTTCCCATAACATGACAAAAATGGAAGAAGGCTGATTTATTGAAAATTCAAAAGCAAGTAACTTCTATCAAAAGTTTAAGGTAGGAACACAAAGTCAATAATTAGGAAATGTTAGACATTTAAAAAGGATTTAACGAACTGAGCCACCCAGACACCCCAGCTAAAAAGGATTTAATATAGCAAATAGGAAAATTCAATATGTAACTTGGATTTTATGTTTCCGAGTTAACAAATTGAATTTAGAGCTATAGAGATATCTATTTGCACACAATAGACACTCAAATAGTACATGAAAAAAATTTGTTTGAAAGCTATGTTAATTTATACTCCACTCACCTCTTCCTCCAAAGAGATATAATCTGAAGAATTCTAGAGTATTTGTTGTCCTTTTTGTTCTTAGTATTAACAGATAATATCCTCTTTACTGTGTAAGATCATTGTAGCTTTCTCAGTATTCTACAACTTTTAAAAAATTTGAGAGAGTAAGAGAAAGCGTACGTGCACAAGCAGGGAGAGTGGCAGCCAGAGAGGGAGAAGCAGGCATCCCGCTGAGCAGGGAGCCCGATGGGGGGCTCGATCCCAGGACCCTGGGATCATGACCTGAGCTGAAGGCAGATGCTTAACCGACTGAACCACCCAGGTGCCCCAATATTCTACAACTTTTAAAATCATTGTACTTGAGGGGCACCTGGGTGGCTCTGTCGGTTAAGCATCTGACTCAGGTCATGGTCTCAGGGTCATGATATTGAGCCCTATGTTGGGCTTCATGTTCAATGCAGAGTCTGCTTGAGATTCTCTCTCTTTTTCTCTGCCGCTCCCCCCACTCACATGCATGCTCTCTCTAAAATAAATAATAAATAAAATCTTTAAAAAAAAGATTCTCTCCCTTTGCCCCTCCCCACCCTGCTCTTTCTCTCTCAAAAAAAAAAAAAAAATCTGTATTACTTGAATTTCAAAATTTGGTATTATAAGGATTGGTATTATAAGGATTATTCAAAGATTCTGTTAGGAATTTGTGGATAATATTGGTCACATGTATTAAATGCTAGCAATAAATATATTAATTGTAGGTTTTACTTTGAGAGGAAAGAAGAAAACACTGACTTTTAAATAATTAATATAATAATTTAATAAAATATTCAGATTCTGAAGATACTGTGAGGGAAAAATTACTTGAGATTTTAATACTCAAACATTGTTAAGATTTTATTATGCATACTTCCAGTAGTATTCCTATTTGTTTGCTTACATATTTTAACAAATTGTGATCATGCTCTATATATTGCTTTAGATCTTGATTTTTTTGCATTTAATAATATAGTAGGTGTTTCTAATGTCATAAATGTTTTTATATTCTATTTCTAATGTCACAACACAGTTTTAATCATTAAGTCTTATTCCCTCTGATGACTATATCATAATTTATATACATTGAAGATTGAGGTTTTTAAAATAGCTTGTCAGTATTATTAAATAACATGGTGATAGAGTTTTTCTTTTTCCATTAAGGGAATACAAAATCCCTGAAACACACATTAAAAAAAAAAAATCCATCAATTTATCATTAGAAAAATATTTTTAAATTATTTTCTCTAAAAACCTAAGGTGTAAAACAGAAAACTTGATTTTTGTTATATCTATTTTTATAAATTTATAGTCTGTGAAGGAGGATACTTGAGAGAATGGATTCTAAGGTATCTTAGAGAAATTATAAAAAGGTTAATTAGAAAGAATAATGTGGTAGGCAGACTTCTAAGATGGTTCCCAATGATTCCCACCTATTGGTATTCATGTCCTTGTATAATCTTCTCCCCTTGAGTGTGGGTTGGACTTAATGACTTGGTTATAAGCAATAGCTATGGCAACGATGATGGCTGTCACTTCTGTGATTCAGTTACAAAATATGGTGACTTCTATCTTGCTAGAAGATCGTTTTTGTTGTCCTCTTGGCCTGCATACTTTGATGAAGTAAGCTGCTGTGTGGGAGAGGCATGTGTGACAAGGAAATGAGAGAAACCTCTGGCCAACAGCTAGCAAGGAATTGAGGTCTGTAGCCCAACAGCCTGGGGGGAACTGAAGGCTGCCCACAAGCACTGAAAGTTTGGAAAGTCGATTCTTTCCCAGTTGAACCTTCAGATGAGACTGTAGATCCTGGGCCAACCGCATGACTGAGAGACCATGAAGCACAGGATCCAGATGTGCTGTGCCCAGTCTCACGACCCACTGAAACTCTGAGATAATAAATGTGCATTGTTATAAGCTGCTTAGCTTGGGGGTAAGTTGTTATATAGCATTAGAAAGTAATACAGATTTAATTAGAAAGAAGGGGCAAGAATAAATTCAAAGATCATAGAAAAGATGCAGATATAAAGATCATAGGAAACACTGCAACTTTTACTCTTTCAGGTATCTTTAGCTGAATGGATAATAGTGACTGTGTTTTCTTTTTACAATTATTTTTAAGCTAGTTAATCAGGCAGCATTTCTATAGAAAAGTTAGCAAATATGGAAAAGTTCAAAGAAAAAGTAAAAGTCACACATAATTTTATCACCCAAATAGAACTACAATTATTATTTTGGTGTACAGTTTTTGGTCCTCTCTCTGTCTCTATAAAATCAGGACAATACTTCACTAATGTTTTATAATCTGGCTTCTAACCTAAACACATATTACATTTTCCATTTCGTATTCTTCCACACATCTTTTAAATGGCTGTATAGTTGCCCATTGTATGATATATTACAATTTATTTAATGAAACATCTATTATTTGCCACTTACTACTATATTTTAATAATGAAATTTGGACTATCCCAGAAAATCAAGGTTACATGGATAACATTTGTGTTTTGTTTCATGCTGTGCTTTATTTCAGAGACGTAAATGATACATTTTCAGAGCTAAAGGAGGACATAATTTTTAAAGCTAGTTCTGCCAGGCAGACAGCACATTATTCTCCAGAAGATCTCATCAGGGCCATTTCCGTCCAGTGTTAAACAAAAAGGCTTAGATAATTTAACGAAGTGACTGACTAGTGGAAATAAGCTTAAGAAGTGTTAAGCATCTATGACCTCATTTAAACAAAGCCTTAGTTGGACTGCAGGAGAAAAGCAAATCATCGTTTGAAATATAGCTGTTGTAAGGAAATGGAGAAATGTTATAATAAAATACTGCATCTGTTGGCCTTAGCAGACCCGGAAGGATCAAGCCGCTGACCTTTGTCAGTGGGGGCGAGATCTCACCGTGGGTACTAGAAGCAGCAGGGACGCACGTCATGACCACGTTTCACATTTAATACAGAAGTAGTGCACATAGCTTTTTCAGCCTTCTTCCTTACAATTTATAATCTTGCCTCTCTCTGTTGTCTGAAATCAGTCAAAAAATAGTTGGAACACTTAAAAAAATTTAAATAACTATCTTCCTAAATGTTTCATACTTCATTGGTTTTTGGCAAGTCATTCTTTTTAAATTCAAGCTGCAAGTAAAATTGCCAATAACTTAAATGCTAAATTCAGTTTCTTTTTTTTCTTGTTTCCAAATACATTTCACTAAGCATAAGGATTGAATTAGCAAAATATGGGTAGTCCTATGTCTGATGCAGTGTTTTGTCTAGAATCTAGATTATGTATTAACCCCTTCTCCAGTCCTAGAGATTCTACGATTTCATTTATAAGAGTGATTAGAAAAATTACTGTGTGACTTCTAACACTTGGGCTAATGATTTTCATTCCCCTCTGACCATGCCTCCTTTCGATGAAATCTCTCCTCCTGTATTTGCTTTTTTTTTTTTTAAGAACTTATTTTTAAGTAATCTCCATACCCAATGTGGGGCTTGAACTCACAACCCCCAAGACTTGCATGCTCTACCGTCTGAGCCAGTCAGGTGCCCCTCTGTTTGCTGACTCTGTGTCCACACGGTTGGCTGTGCCTGTTCTCTCAGATGGAATATTGGACTTTGGAGGATCTCAAGGCACTCTTCTCAGATGTGAAGATCTGGACCCTGTGTTTTAGGCTGGAAGTTCTGCCCTTGCTCTGAAAGCTTTGAGACAACAGCTTTGTTTAATGGCTGCTTTACCAACTTCTCTGGTTTATGAAACTTTTGGGTTTCTTCCCAGGAAATGTACTATACAAAGTGAAAAGGTTTTTAGATTGCTATATATATATATAGATGTCTATGTGAAAATTATTGTGGCTTTAAAGGAATGTCTGACCTCTTATTGCATTGGAATTCCCATAATGCTGTGCATAAAGTGAAGCTGACTCTGCATTTCTAATCAGAACTGAGATTGACATATATCCTAGTGTGTATGTTTCAAAAAAGATTTTTTTTAAGCTGAAAAGCAAAGCCCAAGTATTTGAAGGAGTAGAAAGATTAGAAAAGGAGAATCAGAAATGAAGATTCTTTTTTTCTAAGTAACCTAGAGAAGTTGCTAGCTTTTTAAGGAAAAAAACAAACAAACAAATAAAAATAAACCAGGTAGGTGGGGGATGTGGTGGGGATTTTTAAATGACTAATTTTTGGTATGTTTTATTGCCATAGGGAAGAATGTAAGTATTTCTTGAACTAAGTAAGCATATCAAATCTTGGGAATGTGCCTTCATGTCAGTCCTACTTTGATAATCCAAAGAAGTCTTGGGATCTCAGCCTTTTTACCTTAATAAGTCTATAACCAAGCCATATCACATGCCTGGAGAGCACATGCCTTTCTTTTTTCTTTTATTCCCTTCTGCTAAATTACTTTTCTCTAAATATCTATTCTTTTTTAACTTCAAGAGATTATTGAGTACCTATTATGCAAGGCCTATGTTATATCTCATGTTGGGTGGAGGGGGAGACATAAAGGTGTGATTCTTGTCCTAGGGAACCTTAACAGTGAGACCGAGCCCTAACTCTAGCACTAACCCTTAGCTCTGGACAGCAAGGTGTAGGATTCACGGTTGGTTCTAGATATCATTCTCATAACTCTGAAGTTCTTTTTATTTTTTTTCTTTTAACCAAGCATTCTATTAATTGCTGTTTGTAATTTTGTCACTTCCTGATTTAAATTGCCCTTTCTGCCTCCTCAGAACTCATTTCCCTGAGACTTTTTCGCCCCTTATCTTTATAGTAAATGTGCAAAATAATAAAATTTACTTAAGTAAGGTTTTTATCAGAAAGCTTAATTCTGAAAGCATTAATTTCAAATTTATGTCTTACTAAGTTTAGGAGTTCTCTGAGGACATAGCAATTGAAAGTCTACATTTAAAATCTAAGGTTTAAAAATAAGAGATACAAATGTAAATTATATCGGTAATTGCTATAAAGGGAATTGTGGGTTCTTAAGTATTTGAGACTAAAAAGTACTTCTATTAAATTCCAGGCTAGTAAAGTATATAAATCATAAAGGTACAATAAGGGTAAGAAAGGGTTGACAGAAAGTTCATTTTGAATGTAATTGTGGTGGTTAATTTATGTGTGCCTTCTACGATGTGGATGGGCATCATCCAAACAGTTGAAGGCCTAAATGGAATAACAAGATTGACCTTCCCTGAGTGATAGGAAAAAGTCTCTGGTAGACTGCCTTTGGACTTCATCTGTACCATCGGCTTTCTTGGGCCTGCACTTGCTTCAGACTGGAACTACACTGCAGATTTGGACTTGCGAGCCTCCGTACTCAAGTGAACCAACTCCTATAATCTGTGTGTGTGTGTATACACACACATCTTACTGGTTCTGTTTCTCTGGAGAACCCTAATACAGTAATATAGATAACATTTGCTAATCATATGCTTATTTTAGTACTTAGCACAGTGTAGATGCCCAATAAGTAGTTGACTAATCGATTTAATTATTATGCTTACAGGCTTCACAGTCAAAAAGTTTTGGACTCTGGCTCTGCTACTTATTAGCTATGTGACCTTGGTCAATTCTGTGGCTCAGTTTCTTCATCTTTAATATTAGGAGAGTAATGTTAACTTCCATATAAGGTGGTTGTGAGGATTAAATAAGATAGAGCAAGGAAAGGAGAGCAGAAGCCTTCCTGTGACCAGCATTCTTATTTATTCGACAGTACAAGGGACTGGGATGTGGTCTGTAGATGCTCTCAGAAAAGACAATGGCCTACGTGGCGTTTCATGGTTCTCCAGTGGGCCCAGTTCAGCCTTCCCTCTCTGGTGAAGCTAAGTCATAACAGGCCAATACTCTGAAAATAGTGGTTCTGAACTCCTGTAGTATAAACATTTTTTTAATGTAACACTTTTTTTTTTCTTGCATTATTCCATCAACCAAGGAAACCCATAATGACAAAAAGCTTCTAAGGATTCAGGAACACTTTTAAGTGAATTTATGTAAGAGACTCAGATACTGCCCAAGGCCTCCATGCCAGATTACATGAAGCTTGAGCTCCCTTGCAGGGCCTGTAAGAGGCGCAGCGCTACTCCTGTTTCTTGAATTTCCTGCTCTTGAATTCCTCATGCTTGCCTGTACTTCCACTTTTTTGCTGTTTGGGATGAGCCCTGGGTCAAGTCCAGAAGCTCAGCCTGTTGACCATTTGCCACAAAAAAATTAACCATAAAGAGTTTGGTGAATGTGGTAATTTTCCTGAAGATCTAAGAGGTTCCTTTACTCCACAGCCTGTGCCATCTTGCTGGCTCTGCCCTCTCTTTTCTGCCCAGGGCCTTTCAAAGCCCGCGCTCTCACCAGGATCCTTCCCAATGATCATGTGTCCCGACGAGTAGAGTTTTCCCTCCCTCTGACAGCTCTTCTCAAGACAGTGTGTCCCTACTAGATCAGCCTGCCTAGCTTCCCCAATCTGCCTGACATTGTTACTCATCAGTAAAAACATTTTTGGTTTTGTGTCAAACGGTTGTACATATGTGTTAGGCATGTTGTTTATACAATCCACAGGCAGGGCTCTCTGCGTATATGTATTTAAGGTCTCCTGGTACTAATTACAGTGGTCAAGGGGCCCCAGGACCCAACAGACTGGAGACCACTCACAAAAATCTCTCTACTATTGATATTTTATGAAGATATTGTCCATGAATTTATTTATATTTTCATTCTTATCTGCTCTTTTTTTTTTTTTTTTAAATTTTTTTTATTTATTTGAGAGAGAGAGACAGAGATAGTGAGAGAGCGGACAAGTGGGGAGGAGAGGGAGAAGCAGGCTCCCCACAGAGCAGGGAGCCCGATGTGGGACTCGATCCCAGGACCCCGGGATCATGACCTGAGCCGAAGGCAGACGCTCAACCGACTGAGCCACCCAGGCGCCCTTATCTGCTCTTCTTAATAAAAACCTAAAGTTCATCCCACTTAAAAAAAAAAAGTACATATTTCCATTTATCCTACATTTGTCCCCACTTAAACTTTAAGCATGTATTTCCTTTATTACATTCCAGGCTTTAGGGAACACATTCAGTACACTTCAATATTTTATAGACATTGATCTTTTCTACTTTTGGCTTTGGCCATTCTGTCCTGAATAATGCTGATTTGTCCCCATGTTTTAGCTTCCAGCTCTTATGGTACCAGTGTGGGAACGTTATAGACAGTCAATATTTCCAGTTGCCCTCATGTCAATACCATTTGCTAATGGTATTGGTATTAGGGAGGCAACTGCCCATTTTCTCCTCTCTGGGTTGTTTAGGAGAAAATGCTGACATAACATTAATAGAGATTCTTCTATGAAAGATTGTTTTGCAGTAAAGAAAACTTGGAGATTTCAATCTCTTCTAATCGGTAAGCAAAAAGTTTTGGCCCATTGGACAATCTTAATTTTTGTGATATAAGTAGGCACTAGTTAGAACCAGGGGTGTAAGCACTATTTTTATTTCCTCTGTTTGTCATTACTGAACCCTCTTAAGGATTTTTCTCCTCCCATGAGAAAACACCATACACCCAACAGTTTAGCTCTGGACCAAAGAATGCAGTGATGACTGGTGTGTGCAGAGTCAGCAGCTGCAGGGAGTAGGTTTTGGGTTTAAAATCTAACATTCAGAAAATACTTATTAAACATCCACTATGTACATACAAGGTGCTATACTGGCAACATTCCTGGTCCTCTGGAGGCTTATAGTTTAGGGTGAAGATCAGACAAGACCAGCAATCAGAAAACACCTTTGATGCAGAGCAGAGTGGTAACCTCCTGAGAGAAGACGCAGATGGGACTCCTGAGAAGGGGGAGAACTCACCCTGCTGGAACCAGGGAAAATTTCACGGGTGGAGTCTTAATGGCACCTTACAAAGTGGCCAGCAGTGGGTCAGGGAGAGCGTTTGACAGAAGGCAAGGCGTGGAGGTGGGAAGGTGGAGGATAGGTATGAGAGCAAGCGATTGTGTGAAGAAAAGTACTGAAATTTCAGTCCGCAATGGTCGGTTGAGTCTGATGAGGGAGGATCTTCAGTATGAGGCTAAGAAAGTTCTGTGATCTCTGATTCTTCCCCAAGCCCTGTAGTTCTGTTGGGTCCTATTTTATAATAGCAGGTATACTAATGTATACTGGTTAATCTGTTTATATGCCTACTAATTCTATTACTTTGTGAGTAATTTGAAGTCCTGGTAAGTCATTTATTTATCTTTTTATTGTAGACACCTAGCAGGACACCTGCCACATGGAAGGTGCTTAGTACGTGTGAAATTGATTGAAGCCCACCTTAGGTTTTGTTTTGTTGCTGGAATAGCATTCATTACCTGAAAAGACATCTCCCTCCCACCTGTCCTCGCCCCCCCGGCCCCCGCATCACTCACACACACACACACACACACACACACACACACTTTCAAAAAGAAGCAGATTTTGAAAGTTGACTTTTTCTTCTGAAGGTTATTAATTCCCAATTTTCTTACTGAATTTGACAGGATCTATTTTGATATGAGTTGCAGCTTTAAAGACTGCAAAAGCTGTTGTCAGCTTGGTGATTATATTTTATATTCTCAATTTTGGGGGGCAACAGTGTGTGAAAGATTTGGATTCTCAATTGCCTCAGAAAAGGCAGATTACTGGCAGCATTCACTCGCAGTTTTAAATAGAAGATATATATATATAACTTCTGATGGTCCCCATTTCTGTAGAATAAAGTCCAAAATTTTGCATGGCATTTAAGACCCATAGCAATATGCCCAACGGAGCCTCTTGTTTCTTGCTGTTCTCTCTCTTGTGTCTTCATTTTAGCTAAAGAGAACCCCTCACCCTCCTCAGGCTCTGTCATCTCTTTTTTTTAATCTTTTATTTTTCTTAAAGATTTTATTTATTTGACAGAGAAAGACACAGCGACAGAGGGAACACAAGCAGGGAGAGTGGGACAGGGAGAAGCAGGCTCTTCCCGCTGAGCAGGGAGCCCGATGCGGGGCTCGGTCCCAGGACCTGACCTGAGCCAGAGGCAGATGCTTAACGACTGAGCCACCCAGGCGCCCCTCTGTCCTCTCTTTCAATCCTCCTGTCTTTGTGGTGCTCCCTCTGCTGTATATACGTTAGTGATTGTAGCAAATAAACTTCCCAACCTCAGGGGCTTAATATGATTAAAGCATACTTATTTTTGCTCAGATAAGTGTGGAATACAATCACTCCTAGAGGATGTCCTTTCTCCACGTGTTTTCAGGGATCCAGGTTTCTTCTATCCTGTGGCTCCCCCATGTTCACACATGACTCCAAATGTTGTCCTCATCATCTCCAGTCTAGCCAGCTGGAAGGCAAAAGGCATGAGGGTCATGAGTCAGGGGGCCAAACAGGCCAGGAAGCAACTGATGTTACTTCTCACATTTTATTGGTCAGAACTGACACATGGCCATGTCTAACCACGAGGGAGACTGGTAAGCATAATCTAGCAGTGCCCCAGGAGAAAAAGGAAATGGTTTTTGATGACTTGCTAACCAGTATCCTCCACAGTATTTCCTTCTGGTTGCAAATTATTCCATTCTTCCTTTCTTTCATAGAACATACCCATTTCTCATAGGCAACCCAAAGACCCATGAAGTCAGTGAGGTGGCACAAAGTTCAGATCTTCAGATGATAGCGTCTGGATGGGGCCTCTTGTGGTGATCTGTCAATAAAAAGGTTGTTCATCCTTTCTCTCAGTGTACAGTGGTGAATCAGGGACAGGATAACGCTAAAAAACAAAAGCAAACATTTTTGGAGCACAAGAGTACTCCACCCCCCTCCCCCACCCCTCTTTTGGAAAACAGAAGAATGCAAGACACTTGGCAATTTCTAGTTTTGCTAGTATATATAAAATCCTGAACAGGCATTGTGAAGGTATCCTGCTTTCATAAGGTGGGGTGGAAAGTTCCTTGATTAGATTCTGATTTTGCTCTCCTGGTGGAACTCCCTTGGCCATGGCCCTTGGTCCATCCTCTGGAAGGGTCTTCCATGTCCTGTTTTCCATGGCCACACCTGAAGAGGACATTTGGGAGTGTATTTTTCTTGAAGGCTATACAACTTTCACAGCCTGCGTCCTGCTTGTGCAAGTGTGAGGTCCTGAGGATTGTTTTAATGCTCAAGTAGTCCAAGGCTTTTTCAGGTTGGGATTATGTTTATTGGGCAGTACAATTCACTCAGAAACTTAGAAGGCTTTCGATCTGGTAGCATCTAGTCGGTTCCACGTGCCAGTAAATATACCCAAAGTTTTGCCTAGATGTCATTCTCAAGTCTTATTTATTTGCTTTCTTGTTCCCAAGCCCTTCCTTCTCAATTTAATGGTGGCTACCTTGAAGCCAATAGGTTTGGGTGAGGCCATACCATTAATGTAATCTTTGTAATAACACTGAAAATTTCAAACAATTCATATTATTCTTATTGATTGCTGATCATATTTCAGAGTAATATTAAAATATATCATCCTCAGTAAATTAATATTCACTTAGAAAATCTTTTTATAGGTAAAATACAACATATAGAACTTTCACTTAAAAATACAAATTTTATGAAAATTTTAAGAATTTTTGAGATTTTTGGATAAAGATATGTTATAAAAAATATTCCTTAGTTTGAACATTGTCAGAAAAGAATACCCAAATTCCTCTGAAACCACTAATTCTATTTAGTTATCCAGTTGCTGTTTTCAATAACATTAGTAAGAAAATACACTTACAGTTTTATACTACAATCATGTCAAGTAATTAGAATAGAATAAATGTTGACATAGATATTAGGTTGAATATTGTTTACATATTTTTAAAAACAGTGTTCTTTCACTCATTTGAATTAAAAAATGAAATACTTGGGATGCCTGTATGGCTCAGTCGGTTAAGCATCTGCCTTCGCTCAGCGGGGAGCCTGCTTCTCCCTCTGCCTGCCACTCCCCCTGCTTGTACTCTCTCTCTCTGACAAAATCTTTTAAAAAAATGAAATACTTAAATCTTACTCTTATGCTCCAAAAATGTTTGGAAACATTTTTTTTTTTTAAAGATTTATTTATTTTAGAGAGTGTGATGGGGAGGGGCAGAGGGAGAGGAAGAGAGAATCTCAAGCAGACTGCCCACTGAATGCAGAGCCAGACACAGGGCTCCATCTCATGACCCTGAGATCATGACCGGAGTCAAAATCAAGAATCAGACACTTAGGGGTGCCTGGGTGGCTCAGTCGTTAAGCGTCTGCCTTTGGCTCAGGTCATGGTCCCAGGGTCCTGGGATCGAGCCCCGCATTGGGCTCCCTGCTCACTGGGAAGCCTGCCTTTCCCTCTCCCACTCCCCCTGTTTGTGTTCCTGCTCTCGCCATCTCTCTGTCAAATAGATTAAAAAAAAAAAAATCAGACGCTTAACTGACTGAGCCACCCCAGGCACCGCTGGAAATATTTTTCTAATTTTTAGCAAAGAAATCTATCCCAGTGACTTTAGTAATAGTCATTGTAACCAAATGCAATTACTATTTTGTGATCTTAATAGTTCATAGGACTTAAGTATGTTTGAAGGTGTGATGAAGTAGCCCCATATTTCCATTTGGTTATGTGGTTTGAAATCATAGTTCTGACTATTGGACATTCTCTTAATGAAACCATGAGGTAATGCATTCTTTGGGAAATATATGCTGACAGATGGGAAAAATAATCTTAGGAAATTGTGCTTGACATATTGGTCAGATATCATCTGAACGAGTAACTTTGTGGCTTGGTCATGTAAAAAATATTCACAAAACCTGTCTGAAAGTCCTCATATTTCCAAAAAAACAAAAACAAAAACTTTAAAACGAAGTAGAATAAACCTAGTAACATCCCAAGATTCTAGTTATATTACCAAACTCCCTGTTGTTAATAAGGTAATGGAACCAAACAGATATGGGAACAAAATTAATTTATACTGACACAATTCTTCTAAGAACGCATACCAGTAATCCTTGGATTTAGAAGGCATAATGAAAGAAGGTACCAATAAAATAAGGCATTTCAAGGCTATGAAAAAGACTTTAAGAAGGAAGACTGTATTTCCAATAATCCAAAGTACTTCCCAGAAGCTTGAATGACCCAAAATAGGATTTTACAAAGATTAAATTGTAATAAAGTGACTGAAAATGAAAGAGAGCAGAAGAAGATCCAGCCAAGAATACTAGTAACCAAGTGTAGTGAATCTTTGGGCACTTTTTCTTAGAAAAAGCCCTATTTACAGTGCTTTTGTTGGCATACATTAAAGTTGTTAGAAGCCCAGTTCCAAGAGAAATTACATATATTCCTGAAGCTTGGATTTTCTGCACATCCTTTAGGCATGGAGTTCATCTGGATGGGAACCTCTCAGAGATGAAGGCAAGGCCCTTCTCCGTCTTGTTGCAGGAGCACTTTGGAAGGTTGCTGCTACTGCTGCATTGTCCACACTTCCTAGAGGGTGGCATGGCCCTTGAATACTTGTACTCTGATCCACGTTCCTTTGCATCAGGACTGTGTTTCCTCTAATGATGAATGGATGGAAGTCTCGCAGTGGTGTTAGGGACAGTGGGAGACAGTCCTATGTCTTCAGTCAGGGCCCTCACACCCAAACCCCACCACAACTAACTTTGTTAGCCCCAGTGAAAGCAGCAAAGCTAGGTTTCAGTGGGCTTTTGTGTTCAAATTTTTTTTCAAAATTGTCTGAAAATTTGGGCTCTAATAGTTTTCATATAGCCTTCCTAGTCAGATCCCTGATTTCTGGACACTCAATTGCTGCTTGCAAACTGGCCAATTATTTCCTGAGCTCATTTCTTATAATACTTTGCTTGACATACAAAGAAAAGTGAGCCCACAGTTATTCTCCTGCCAAGCACATCCCCCAAAATTACAGTCTCAGTGGGCATGTGGTCTGCTTTCCAAGTTATCCCAGGCAAGTTTACCACAGGTTTTGTCACTGTGTAATTAGGGTGTCCATCTTTACAGCTCTGTGATAGATTCCTTTATAATAAGTCTTGACATCCTCCGACTTTTTTATTTTCCAAAGCTCTTTTGACTCTTACATGTTCTTTGCAGCTCTATATGAATTTCAGACTGATCTATTCAATTGCTATGAAAAAGCCTGCTGGGATCAGGAACTGAAGCTGGAGAAGTAGGTGGGGAGGGAGGAGAGGAGAGGAGAGTTGGTGGAGCAGGGAGGTCACTAGGCAGTCCTCCTGAAGCCCTGGCCTGGTGGACAGAGCTTGAGGGGTATCTGCTGAAAGGTCCATAAAGAGGACCATGGAGGTCTGTGCAGGGCTGTGATCTGGTCCTTGTGGTTGCCTCTGTGAGTTTGCAGTTGGGTATCTGGTCATGGGTTGCTGTTGGTCAGCAGGGCAGGCAGATGGGAAGAACAGCTGGATCTGGAGGCAGAGGAGGGTGCAGAGTGGGAAGAACAAATACAGATTGGCACCTGCTTGCTTCTCTGCATCTCTTTCTCCTCACCTCTAACCATGATGACCTTTAGAGCATAAAGTCTGCTGCTTCATTTCACTTTCCAAATCATGTGCAAGTTTCTAACCCAGAACCAAACAGGGAAGAAGGTGAAAAAATGTAGTTCCAACTTAGACTGAGACAGAATAAAACCATTTTCTTTTTCTCTCTGTGTCACCATCTTCATCCAATCAGCCACTAACTCCTCTTGATTCTACATCATTATTTCTGCATTATAAACCATTCCCTTTTCTGCCATTGCTCTTTTTAGTTTAATCGCTCATACATTTTATGTCTGGATTACTGTAGTAGCCTCCTAACTTGTGATTACATCAAATACGGTCATGTAGGTTGTGCACTGCACAACTTCACAGGTGCCATTCATAGACCAGGCTTAATGGCCCTCCCTAGAGTTGTTCAGGGAACAACATGCAGAATTGTACATAGTTCCATCTCAGGTCTAGCCCTGCTTCCTTCAGTAACTTGGGTCATCCTTTCATTTATTTTTTTTATTTTTATTTTTTTTAAAGATTTTATTTATTTATTTGACAGAGAGAGAGACAGTGGGAGAGGGAACACGAGCAGGGGGAGTGGGAGAGGGAGGAGCAGGCTTCCCGCTGAGCAGGGAGCCCGATGTGGGGCTTGATCCCAGGACCCTGGGACTATGACCTGAGCCAAAGGCAAACCTTAACGACTGAGCCACCCAGGTGCCTCTGGGTCATCCTTTTAAAAGGCAAAATGGACCCTATCATTCTCCTGCCTAAAATTGTTGGCCTCCCATGACCTTCAGGGTAAAATTCAAATTCCTTAGCATAGCATACAATCCATTCATGATTAGCAGATGAGCATAGGCTCTGGAATCAGAATTTCTAAGTTGGAATTTTATCTTATCCACTTCTACAATATATGACCTTGGGCAAGTCACTTAATCTTAACTGGGCTTCTGTTTCTTTAATTGTAAAACGGGGGAGGAGGGTGAGACTAGTCCTTTCCTCATCAACTTTTGTCAGCATTCATTGAGATGTAAAGATATATTCCTTCTATAGTGCAGTCTCTCACCATTGCCAGTGCCCACCCCAACTCTATGTTTGATCTGCACTGAACTCCCATACTAGTTCTCCTCGTTGTGCCCCATCCTGCCTCTGTACCTTTACACATACCTGAATCACCCTTTTTCTCTTCCCCCTGGCTAGAACCTCCTCAATTCTACAGGACTCAGTGACTCATCACTCCCTCCTGGCAGCTGCCTCGGATTGCCTCAGCCTCAGTTAGTGACGGTTCCCTTGGGCTGTGTCAGCGTCAGTGCTTGATTATACCACAGTGGATTCTCTTTTTCTGTCTCCCCTGCTATACACTATAGACACTCTTCCCTGCTAGACTATAAACTCTAGACCATGTTTTGCTTGAGGGTAGGAACTGTTTTACCTGTCCTTGTATCCTTAGTTCCTAATGTAGCACTGACTAAGTTTTTAAGAATGTTTGTCAGCAAGTTCTCAAAAATGTTTATTGAATTAATCAATGTTGAATGATGAGGGCTCTAACAGGTATTGTTATACTTTATGGAGAGATATAAAGATGATGGAATATTTAGGGACAGTGCATAATAGCAAGAAGTTTAGAATTCTGAAGGTTAGTGATTAGGTAGATTTCAAAGTATGTATGTTGCTGTTAAGAATAGAAATTAAAAAAATGGAAATTTTCTTTTTTAAATTTTAATTCAATTAATTAACATGTAATGTATTATTTGCTTCAGGGGTACAGGTCTGTGATTCATCAGTCTTACATAATACCCAGTGCTCATTATAACACATACCCTCCCCAATGTCTATCACTCAGTTACTGCATCCCTCCACCCCCCTCCCATCCAGCAACCCTCAGTTTGTTTCCTATGATTAAGAGTCTCTTATGGTTTGTCTCCCTCTCTGCTATGTCTTGTTTCATTTTTAAGAATGGAAATTTTCTTAATGGAAAGAATGAATAAGGACATTTTTTGGTTAAGGCATTGTTTACTACTATTTGCTCAACATCCATTACTTTAAGACCTCTTACAGATATTGAAACCCACAACTATATGGTCAATTAATCTTCAACAGAGCAGAAAAGAGTATCCAATGGGAAAAAGATAGCCTCCTCAACAAATGGTGTTGGGAAAACTGGACAGCAACATGCAAAAGAATGAAACTGGACCACTTTCTTATACACAAAAATTCAAAATGGATTAAAGACCTAAACGTGAGACCTGAAACCATAAAAATCCTAGAGAACACAGGCAGTAACCACTTTGACATCAGCTGTAGCAACTTCTTTCTAGATATGTCTCCTGAGGCAAGGGGAAAAAAAGCAAAAATAAACTATTGGGACTTCATCAAAATAAAAAGCTTTTGCACAGTGAAGGAAACAATCAACAAAACTAAAAGGCAACCTATGGAATGGGAGAAGATACTTGCAAATGATATCAGATCAAGGGTTAGTATCCAGAATCTGTAAAGAACTTATAAAACTCAACACCCAAAAATGAAAATCCAATTAAAAAATGGGCAGAAGACAAGAGCAGACATTTCTCCAAAGCGGGCATCTAGATGGCCAACAGACACATGAAAATATGCTCAACATCACTGATCATCTGGGAAATACAAATCAAAACTACAATGGGATATCACCTCATACCTGTCAGAATGGCTAAAATCAACAACACAAGAAACAACAGGTATTGGCAAGGATGTGGAGAAAGGGGAACTCTCTTGCACTGTTGATGGGAATGCAAACTGGTGCAGTCACTTGTGGAAAACAGTATTAAGTTTCCTCAAAAAGTTAAAAATAGAACTACCCTATGATCCAGCAATCACACTACTGGTTATTTACTCAAAGAATACAAAAATACTATTTCAAAGAGATACATTCACCCTGATGTTTTTAGTAGCATTATCTACAATAGCCAAATTATGGCGACAGCCCAAGTGTCCACTGATTGATGAATGAATAAAGAAGAAGTAGTGTATATATACAATGGAATATTACTCAGCCATAAAAAGAATGAAATCTTGCCACTTGCAACAACATGGATGGAGCTAGAGAGCATTATGTAAAGTGAAATAAGTCAGCCAGAGAAAGACAAATACCACATGATTTCACTTATATGTGGAGTTTAAGAAACAAAACAATTGAGCAAAGGGGGAAAAAAGAGCGAGGCAAACCAAAAAACAGACTCTTAACTATAGAGAACAAACTGATGGTTTTCAGAGGGGAGGTGGGTGAGGGATGGGTGAAATAGGTGATGGGGATTAAGGAGTGCACTTGTGATGAACACTGGGTGAAGTATGGATGTGCCAAATCACTATATTGCACACCTGAAATTAATATACAATGTATGTTAAATGGAATTAAAAAAATTTATTTTAGAGAGAGCATATGGGTGAGGATGAACGGGTGGGGGGGGGGTGAGGAACAGAGGGAGGAGCAGAGGGAGAGGGATAAGCAGACTCCATGCTGAGTGGCTGAGTGCAGAGCCCTAGGTGGGACTTGATCCCATGACCTTTGATCATGACCTGAGTGCAATCAAGAGTCCGACGTTTAACCTTAACCGACTAAGCCTCCCAGGTGCCCCCTAACTGGAATTTAAATAACAAAAATATTATTGAATAATGCATTAAAAGTTCTTTAAAGAGTATTCTGTTTGCCAGTGGTTAATTGTATTATCAAAAAACATAAAGTAGCTATCCTTGGGAAATTATGGACCAAAATCCTGGGAACTACCTGTTAATTCTAAAATGTCTGTATGAGTTCAATCTTTTTTTTTTTTTTTAAGATTTTATTTATTTATTTGAGAGAGAGAGAGAGCATGAGAGAGAGAGAGAGTGAGATCATGAGCAGGGGGGAGGGGTTGAGGGAGAAGCAGATTCCCTGCTGGGCAGGGGGCCCGATGTGGAACTTGATCCCAGGACCCTGGGATCATGACTGGAGCTAAAGGCAGAGACTTAAACTACTGGGCCACTCAGGTGCCCCTCAATCATTTTTTTTTTTTAAAGATTTTATTTATTAGCACGAGAGCACAAGCAGAGGGAGGGGCAGAGGGAGAGGGACAAGCAGATTCCCTGCTGAGCACAGAGCCGGAGGCAGGGGCTTGATTCCAGGTCCCTGAGATCATGACCTGAGCCGAAGTCAGATGCTTAACTGACTGAGCCACCCAGCTGCCCCAAGTTCAACCATTTTAACAGTGGACCTTGCCTTAGCCAGTAGTTTATACCTGATGTTTCTGATGGCAATCTTTTAATAAAGAGAATAAGTAACACTCTGAGGGTTTTTTTTCTTTAAAATTTCAAATTTCCATGTACTGAATATGCTTGAAATAAAGTACATCTGTTAATTTTTTTTTTAATTTTTAAATTTCTGTATCAATAATTACTAGGTTTCTTAAAGTTTGAAATACAAATGTCAGTGCATGGACTAAATATCAGAGGATATTAAATCTAAGCACTTCTGTGGGCTCTAGGTGTTGACCTTTTCCAAAAACCTGTCCTTTCTTCAAATAGGTTCTTGATTTGGTAGGAGGAAAAGTTTGAATAAATATGGAAATGATCACTCTCAACATCAGTATCATGCTTTGTTAAACTTATGACTCTAACTGCTATCCAATGCATCACAATTGTAAGATTAAAAAGAGTGACTTGCTTAAATATTTTTGCATCTTACAAATGAATAAAAATATGAAAATCTCACTAAAGAAATGGGCAAAGGGCGTATCAAAGGAGTCAGAAAAGAAAAAAATTAAAATGGCCAATAAATATATGGAAAAATTTTAGCCTTACTAGTAACAAAATGCAAACCAACACAATAATGAGATACCATTTTAATCTATTTCAGTAGCAAAAGATGTGAAGAAGTGGGTATTTTCATTCATTGCTGTTGGGAGTGTAGATTTGTAGTCTTCTCTGCAATTTGATAGTGTGTGTGAAAGGCTTTAAAAATGCTTTTAGCTTTGACTTGGGAATCCCACTTGTGGGAATTTGTTCTAGGAAAATAATAGGACAAATGCAGAATGGTATACCTTTAAGCATATTTGTTACAGCTTTGTTTTTGAAATGGCATTGGGTGGGTAACCTGCTTTTGCCTGGTTTCTGTGTGGAGGGACAGACATTTCTGGAATCCTTCTGGAATCCACTGCATGCTCCTCCCCAGGGGAAGAGGAGCAACTTGCTTGGTTGTGCTCAGGGTTCTGCTGCCTCTGTTCTGGCACTTCGGATCACTCTGCCTGCAGAAAACCTGTCCTCATTGGCTCTCTGCCAAATGCAGCTTTTATGGGGAAGGCCTCCCCACACCGGGGAAGTTTTCCAGCTCTACCTGTGCCTGTCTAGGAAACTCCTCAACTCCAGATACTGTGTTAGGAATCTCATTGGGCTGCACCACTGATGCATGTCCTCCATCCAACTTTTATAAATATATAAAAAATAAGGCTGATATTTTGATTTCTATCTGTCTGACTCCTCTCTAGTGATCAGTTAGTATTGAACCAGGGCTTCCTGACACCCCCAAGAAATAAGAAGAAACAAAATAGAATTTGGATATCCAAAACTTGGGGTTGATTAAAAGGATATGGCTGTAAAGTTGGAAATGATGCAGCAATTAAAAATGATTCTGTTGATGTATATACCGATAAATGAAGAAGATTCTAATATAGCATTTTGCATATGAACACATTTATTATATACGTATGTAGACAGCTCTTTTCCTCTCTCTCTTTCCTCCCCTATATTTTCTAAAGCTTCTGTAACTACGTACAAATAGATTAATTGCATTTTTGCCTGCGTATAGGCTGTACTTATGGCTGTGTTTTCCGTGTTTATGGTGGCTGGTGTGTGCTTTCCCTTCTTCTTTTGTTTCACGGGGAGTTTCCCTGATGGGGTGAGCAGGAAATCTGGAATTGGGTCAGCTTTTCCCAGCTGGACACCTTTGTTACATAGACACCCCTCACAGGATGCCTGGCCACTGGTTATCTGTGGCTACTGGCTTCACCCTCCTACCTTCTCGGCAGAGCCTCACCTGGTCAAAAAGGGGCTCACCTGTGGGCCCAAATGAGGCAATAGTGTCATCTTGTTCCTCTACTGCCTATTCTGTCTCCTGCTCAGGAAGCTGAAGCTGTTGTCTGAGGAGAACCAGTACCTCAGTCATCCTCGTGCTGTTGGGGGTTGGGAGAATTCTCCTACTCAAGAGAATAAAACTGTGGATAATACCAATTCCAGGGTGAGATGATGCACAGAATTACCTCTAATTTATGGAGATACCAAAATCATCATTTGTAATGGCTCCTGGGAATTGGAATTTTCCAAATAAGTGAAGTTTCTAGATAGCTAACATTTACTCCTTTAAGAGCCTATATTATTTTTCTTTTTCAAGATTTATTTATTTATTTGACACAGAGAGACACAGCGAAGAGAGGGAACACAAGCAGGGGGAGTGGGAGATGGAGAAGCAGGCTTCCCGCCAAGCAGGGAGCCCGATGTGGGGCTTGATCCCAGGACCCTGGGATCATGACCCGAGCCGAAGGTAGACGCTTAATGACTGAACCACCCAGGCACCCCTACTATTTTTTTAAATCATTTTTAATGGAAATCTTTTTTTTTTTTTTTAAGATTTTATTTATTTATTTGACAGGGAGAGACACAGCAAGAGAGGAAACACAAGCAGGGGAGCGGGAGAGAGAGAAGCAGGCTTCCCGCGGAGCAGGGAGCCTGATGCGGGGCTCGATCCCAGGACGCTGGGATCATGACCTGAGCCGAAGGCAGACGCTTAACAACTGAGCCACCCAGGTGCCCCTTTAATGGAAATCTTACTGAAGGGCTTTCAATTTATTTTCATAAACATTCAACATTTTCTTGATGACTCAGTCTCATCCTTATAAAAAAACATTTTATTGTGCTGTAGAATGGTGATGTTCTCTGACTACATTAAACCACGTAGTCCTGAAGAGCAGCTCCTGGTTGTACTTTTAAGGTCACGCCTGTGTTTTTTAGATGGTTGGCCTACTTCCCCTGCTGAAAACTGTTCCATTGATCGTCTGTGTGCTCTGGTTGAGACCCTGCTATGCTGAATTAGCATTTGGTTCGTAAGGTCTCTGATTAGCATTAAGATTTAGCATCTTGTGACAGACACATTTCTGCCGCTGTGAGGCCATTTTCATTTGGTTCTGGGTTTGCTGTTGGGTGTCAGCCACTGTGGTTAAAGTGGTCAGTAATCAGAACTTTGGTTGAATGGGCCATTCTTGTATTTTACAAGATATCCATTCACCTTTTTGACAATCCAATTAAAATTCACATTTTCCTTTACAAACAGGCTTCCTTATAGATTAATGATCACTTACATTATAATTGTAGAAACTGTGGTTCAAACAAATGAAGTCAGTATTCTAATCTTGTTTATAATAAAATTGAAATGTTTATGAATTTCAGGTTCTACTCCTGAGGCTGTAAGACTGGAAATCACAAGCTATTTGTAAGAGAATTCTGAGGAGACAATTGAATGATCATATTCATTCATTTTAACTCTATTCAACTTAATTTTTTGAAAGGTTTATTTATTTACTTGAGAGAGAGAGAGAGAGTGCATGTGCGTACTGGAGCACACACGAGCTGAAGGAGGGAGTGGGAGAATGAGAGAGAAAGAATCTCAGACTCCCTGCTGAGTGCAGAGCCTGAGGTGGGGCTTGAGATCATGACTTGAGCTGAAACCAAGACTTGGATGCTCAACTGACTGAGCCACTCAGGCGCCCCTCTCTTCAACTTAAGAAAGTGATTATTTTATTGGTTTTCCATCACCTAAAGTATGAAGTGCAATTTCTTTAACATTCTGTCAGTTAGTTTGGCTACCTAAAAAACACCCCAAACATAGTGGTTTAAAAAGAAAGTTTCATTATGTTTTATGATTCTGTAGCTCAGTGGGCAGCTCTTTTCGTCTGAGTCAGCTTGGCTAGAGCCGGGTGGTCTAGGTTTTCCTCAAGTATCTGGGGTGGCTGAGATGACTGGGGCCTCTCTCCATGAGATCTTTTATCTCCAAGGGGGGCTAGCCCAGGTAGGTCATACAGTGGCAGAAGGGCTTCCAGCAGCAAGAGAGGGCAAATTCCAAAGCACAGGTAATTTTCAAACTCTGCCTCTGTTACATTTACTGATGTCCCATTGGCCAGACTAAGTCACACTCGCTCTAGTGCATGAGTACAAAGAGTTGCGGGGTCATTACTGCAGTGGTCTATCATAGCATGCTCCAAACTATCATTCTAACCCTGCAGTTCCCAAACTGGCTGAGGTGTTCTGGAACACCTCAGGGGGTGTTGTGGGACATTTAAAAATTTCCAGGGAAACATAATTATACTCCATGACTGTTGGACATCATGCAAATGATGAGCTAGACGTAGGCCACAGTGTTGACATCATAATGATACATTCCTTTTGGTGCTGTTGTATCTTTGCAAGGCTGGGTTTTTGGTGGTTGCTGTGATAAAAAACAAGTACAACATGAAAATTACTGCAGAACAGGGAGTGAGGGTGGTGGTGCCCAATTTGATTCCAAGATTGCAGAAGTGGTACAGTGCCCAGAAGGTGCAGAGATCTCATTATTAAGTAAATGTAGTTATTTAAGGATGAAATAAAATATTTTTGTAAAAGTATATGTGTATTATTATTCAAATTGCTAGGGCACACATACTTAAAAAGTTGTTTGGACCTGACTCCCTAGGAAATGAAACTATTAAGTATTTCTTTTGGTCTAGGGACACTGTGAAAAAATTAACAAGACACTAAGGATGCTGTGAACCGGGAAAGGTCGGGAGCTGCTGTTTTAACCTTATTTGCTACTGCTGAAAAAAGAAAAAAGTCAGGAAGGAAAGTTAGTTTTGGGAAAAGGTAAATGGATTCAGTTGTGGAGTTTCTGAGTCTAAGGGCCTAGTGGGCCATTCAGGGAAAGGTTAGAGCTGGGATCCAGGCAGGAGGTTTAAAGCAGAGCTAATTCCATCCCTGAATAGTCATGTGCAGACTCTCTTTCTGATTGCTTTGGATATTGTATAAACTCAAGAATTGCAAAAGAAAAAGGTAGGGTTGTTGAAAGGGAAGGAACCTAAAAACCAAAACTTGAAACCGACCTGCAAAACAAATGTTCTTGGTTTAATGTTTTTGCAAATGTTAAATGGATGCATTTGAATTTCCTTCTTACATCATGTTTTATTGCAAAGGTCCTATGGAAGAGCCATGAGGTTTACTATAGTAGAGAAAGAGAAGGTGAACTCTTGACCTCTTAGCCAGGTGTTGTGCAGATAGGGGGTTTGCTTAATTACTTTATTTCCCATTTAGCACATCACTAGCTGAGCCCAGAAGATCCAGATCTTAGAGGGCCATTCACTGAATACAGAGGACACCCTTATACACACTTAAGGCTTCACAAGATTAGCATCAAGAAGTAGGAGGATATGATGTTAGGAAAGTAAAGACCTCCCTCCCTCATACATGTACATTTTTTGGCCAAGGAGACTGTAGAAAAGGAATAGAAAGAGAAGATAGTGATTTGTGTCTTGTAATTTTCCCCCATAGCTTGGGGGAAATGAGAATAATAATAAGGACAAAGAGGGAAGATATTGCCCATTTCCAAGTTGGGGGCCGTAGAAAGCTCACTTTTGTCCTGTTCACTTGTACCAGCTTGGGGGTATGACCATAACAACTTAGCTATGCACCACAGACAGAAGGAGATCCTCTGGCTTTGTTTTCCTATGCTGCTTCCAATTCCATGTTTCGTAGATGATGTGACTAGAGCCGGTAGGCCCTTCCAAGGCACCATCTGCCCACCCTGCCCTGTCAAGGCAGGTGTACAGACAGGCCAGTAGACTGGGTGAGGGTCAGAGTAGTCACTCCACAGTCTGTAGCCAACATAGTAGGGGTGAAGCTGAGCTATGCAGAGGTGTTAGAAGTGTTACTTGGTCCTGACCAAGCAAGAGGCCCCCAGTGAATAATGGTTGTTGTCTTGAGATCAATAATAACTTCCTAATGCATGCCAATGACCCCCATGAGGCTAGGAGGCTCTTCTCTCAGGGTTGTAAAGACCCATCATGATATTCCTTCTCCTCAGATATCCAGATGTCATCTCAGGGAGAGAAACAGGGGAAGGAGGCAGCTGACGAGGGCCAGCATTGACTACATAATTTTTGGGGCCCAGTGCAAAATAAAAATACAAGCCCCTTGTTCAAAAATTAAGAATTTTAAGGCTGCAACAGCAGAGCATCAAACCAGGTGTGGGGTCCTTCTAAGAGTAGGACCGTGCAACTGCACAGGTCTCAGACCTATGAAACTGGCCCTGTTGAGAGCCTCAACATATTTTTCCCCTAGAGATTCTCAACACTGCCCAAAGAGATTGTTGAAATTATCAGATTGGATTAAATTTAAACTGCATTGGACATATAGTTAATTCTTTCCCCATTAACCAGCAAATGGGAACCTGGGAGAAATGCCAGATTAGTTTATGGACAATCAAGACATTACTGAGTTGGGTTGAGTTATATTTGTGGCTCTTCTGTAAAGACATCATTTTCTCCTTTTTATAGGAGAAAAGTTTCTGTTTAGAGAGGTTAAGGGATTGCTCAAGGTCACCCAGGTAGTTAGTGGTGAAATAAGATTTAAACCCAGGTATGACCCCAAAATTCAGACATGTTTCCACTCTTCTGATGTCAAAGCTAAATCTGAGAAATTGAACTTTAAAGTGAGATTTCTATTGAAATGTACTTATTTTTTGAAGTGCATGAAGAGTATACCTTATCACCAATAGGAATGATACTGTCCCCTAGAGAGCATTTTCGAAAACTGAGGGGTATTTTGGTTGTCTGAGAGGATGCTGGTGGGCAAAGCCTAGGGATATTAGAAAGTTGAAATTTGTAGGACAGTCCTACACAAGGAAGAATTGTTTGATGTTCTGCATAACTTTTTAAAAAATTTAATTTTATTACATTATGTTAGTCACCATACAATACATCATTAGTTTTTGATGTAGTGATACATGATTCATTGTTTTCGTATAACACCCAGTGCTCCATGCAGTACTTGCCCTCCTTAATACCCATCACCGGGCTAACCCATCCCTCCATTCCCTGATTTCCTCCCCTTCATTTTTCCCTTCCTTCTCCTAATGTCCTCCATGCTATTCCTTATGTTCCACAAATAAGTGAAACCATATGATAATTGACTTTCTCTTCTGACTTGTTTCACTTACCATAATCTCCTCCAGTCCCATCCATGTTGATGTAAAAGTTGGGTATTCATCCTTTCTGATGGCTGAGTAATGTTCCATTGTATATATGGACCACATCTTCTTTATCCATTCATCTGTTGAAGGGCATCTCGGCTCTTTCCACAGTTTGGCTATTGCGGACATTGCTGCTATCAACATTGGAGTGCATATGGCCCTTCTTTTCACTACGTCTGTGTCTTTGGGGTAAATATCCAGTAGTGCAATTGCTGGGTCATAGGGTAGCTCTATTTTTAATTTTTTGAGGCACTTCCACACTGTTTTCCAAAGTGGCTGTACCAACTTGCATTCCCACCAACAGTGTAAGAGTGTTCCCCTTTCGCCACAATCTCTCCAACATTTGTTGTTTCTTGCCTTGTCAATTTTTTGCCATTCTATCTGGTGTAAGGTGGTATCTCAATGTGGTTTTGATTTGAATTTCCCTGATGGCTAATGATGATGAACATTTTTTCATGTGTCTGTAAGCCATTTGTGTGTCTTCTTTGGAGAAGTGTCTATTCATGTCTTCTGTCCATTTTTTGACTGGGTTATTTATTTTTTGGGTGTTGAGTTTGAGAAGTTCTTTATAGATCTTGGATATCAGCCCTTTACCTGTAATGCCATTTGCGAATATCTTCTCCCATTCTGTGGGTTGCCTCTTTGTTTAGTTGACTGTTTCCTTTGCTGTGCAGAAGCTTTTTATCTTGATGAAGTCCCAAAAGTTCATTTTTGCTTTTGTTTCACTAGCCTTTGGAGATATATCTTGAAAGAAGTTGCTGTGGGCGATGTCAAAGAGGTTACTGCCTATGTTCTCCTCTAGGATTTTGATGGATTCCTGTCTCACATTGAGGTCTTTCATCCATTTTGAGTTTATCTTTGTGTATGGTGTTAGAGAATGGTCGAGTTTCATTCTTCTGTATATAGCTGTCCAATTTTCCCAGCACCATTATTGAAGAGACTGTCTTTTTTCCATTGCATATTTTTTCCTGCTTTGTCGAAGATTATTTGACCATAGAGTTGAGGGTCCATATCTGGACTCTCTATTCTGTTCCATTGGTCTATCTGTCTGTTTTTGTGGCAGTACCATGCTGTCTTGGTGATGACTGCTTTGTAATATAGCTTGAAATCAGGTGATATGATGCCCCCAGCTTTGTTTTTCTTTTTCAACATTTCCTTGGCTATTCGGGGTCTTTTCTGATTCCATACAAATTTTAGGATTGTTTGTTCTAACACTTTGAAAAAAGTCATTGGAATTTTGATCGGGATGTCATTGAAGGTATAGATTGCTCTGGGTAGCATAGACATTTTAACAATGTTTATTCTTCTGATCCATGAGCATGGAATGTTTTTCCATCTTTTTGTGTCTTCTTCAATTTCTTTCATGAGTGTTCTGTAGTTCCTAGAGTATAGATATTTTACCTCTTTGGTTAGGTTTATTCCGAGGTATCTTATGGTTTTTGGTGCTATTATAAATAGAATCGTTTCTCTAATTTCTCTTTCTACAGTTGCATTGTTAGTGTATAAGAAAGCAACTGATTTCTGTGCATTGATTTTGTATCCTGCCACATTACTGAACTGCTGTATGAGTTCTAGTAATTTGGGGGTGGAGTCTTTTGGATTTTCCACATAAAGTATCATGTCATCTGCGAAGAGAGAGAGTTTGACTTCTTTGCCAATTTGAATACCTTTTATTTCTTTCTGTTGTCTGATTGCTGTTGCTAGGACTTCTAGTACTATGTTGAACAATAGTGGCAAGAGTGGGCATCCTTGTTGTGTTCCTGATCTTAAGGGAAAGGCTCTCAGCTTTTCCCCATTGAGGTTGATATTCACTGTGGGTTTCATTCCTCTGCATAACTTTTGATTGCCTCACCTGTCACTTGGGTAGGTGAAAACCTGTTTATAATTATGAGTCTAGAACCTAATAACATTTTACATTACCTTATCTTTTGCATGGTTTAAAAATAGGCTGAATTTTCTATAACTAAAACAACTATAAATGGAAGGAAGAGTATACTTGATTTGTTTCAAACTTTATCAAGAGTTGTTCCGCATTTTGGAAAACCACATTGCCCAATGGCCATGCTGCTTTTGGCATTTGGATCATCAATACAACACACCTTAATTTGTTAGTAGATGTCAACTTCCCATAGATTTCACATGTAGATGCATTGACTGCTTCTCCTTTGTGTTATAGTCAGGGCATTTTTTGGTTTTGTTTAAAAGTTGTATGTGTAGGTAGGTTACAATTTTGTATGGATTTCATTTTAGGACTGTATAAGGGCAATGAAAAATATTTGCTATAGAAAGGGGTGAGTCTAACAGTTTGAGAACCACTGCGGTGGGAGACATGAGTATTTGGAATTAGTAAAGAGCAGAGTTATTTTTGCAAGAAAACCTTAGAGTTTTTGACTTTCCCTGAAGGGCTTATTGGCTGTGAGGGCAATAGCCCTGAGCCTGGTGTGAAAGAGTTATTAAATCTTTTAAGAGACTATATTCTGTGTGTTAGGCACAGAATCAAGATATCTGACCTAATTTACCCAAGGAGTAGGGTTTTTCAGGTGACCTCCTTTTTTTTTTTAAGTTAATTTTTGTCCTCTTGGCTGGACAAAGTTGTCCTTTTCATTTGAGGGAATGACCTTGGCAGGAAGAAAAGAGAAAAAACTCTTTTGACTCAGGTTTATTTTTTTCCTCTTGGGAAAAATAACTCTTTGAAAGTAAAATATCTGTGAGACATTCATATTGCAACTCAAAAGGCTCCCTGTTACTAATTGTTATGAGAAGGCTGGCATCAGGGGGCTTCGGGCAAAATGTCCCAATCTACTGAGTTTCTTGCATGACCATTGCTTATGTAACTCCAGGACTCTGCCCTTTTTGTAGGAGGGATGTCTTACCACCTATTATTAACAATATTATATGCCAGTTAATCATATAAAATTGTTAATGAAAAGGTAAAAAACTATACTTTGAGTCAGAGGGAGTAAGTTCTTTGTTCTAGACATTCAGGGTCATGCCATGTAGTGACATCTATTATGGTAATTAGGGAAGAATTTTCCTCTCCTTCTTTTGGACCCTCTCCCTTCTGGAATCCTGCCCCTTCTCACACTGCCTTCCTGCATGGGACAGTGCTTGTCCAGGGACTTACGTCTGTCTGCACAGTCTCTGGTCTGGGTGATGGTTATTTGAACTGGGTCAGGAAAGTGCCTCTGGATCTTCTTGGCAGGTATCTACCTGAGTGTAAGCTGCTTGGTGTAATGATTCAGAGCCCAGTCTCTGGAACCAGTCAGCCAGGATTTCAGTTCTGGCTCTATGGTTAATAGTTGTCTGACTTAAATTCTCTGTCTCAGTGTTCTCATCTATAAAACAGGAATTATAATAATACTTAATCTGAGGGTTGTTGTGATGATTAAATGTATTAATATGTATGAATGGGAAGCAGGGAGGAAGAAAAACCTCTCTACCACACTTAACACATTTAAACGGAAGAATGTTCTTGGTTGGTGTTTTATTGCAGATTGGTTGAACCTAAATGACTTCTTTGATCTTGTGGATGGTGCGTCTAGGGGAACAGCTGGATAAATGCAAAATGGAAGGAGTCATCAACTTGGGCTTTGGATTCAGGAGTGTCACTCTTCTGTTCAAAAGCCATTGAAGTGTCCCCATTTCATTGAGAGTAAAAACCAAAGACTTCATAATGCCTACAGGGTCTTGCCTCATCTGGACCCTTGTGACCTCTCTGACTTTGTCATCAACTGCTTACTCTGCACTCCAGCCAGCCAGACAGGCCTTCTTGCTCTACCTCTGACATGCCAGGGGTACCCCTACCTTAGGGCTTTTGCTCTAGCTGAGCCCTGTGTCTAGAATGCTTTTCCCTTTGACATCAGCATGGCTCACTCCACCTATTTCAAGTCTTTACTCAAATCTCACCTTCTCAAGAAGGCTTGTCCTGATCACCCTATTTAATATTGAAACCTGCCTCTCAACCTCTACCCAGGCACTTCCATTCCCTTTACTGAGCTCTACTTTTTCGTCATAATGCCATTGATCTTCTAATAAACCATATAATTTACTTAGGTATTATATTTATTGTTTCTGATCTGTCTTTCTCTACTAGAATAGCAACTTAAAAAGGACAGGATATTGCTTTTCCACTCACATCCTAGAGTCTTGAGTTCTTGGCATATAGGAGGTATGTACTTAAAAAATATTTATGGAATGAATGTATGATTCACCCATTGAGGCTGAGGACATTGCTGATCTAATCACATCAGGGTTTTCCTAGCAAGAAAGAAGGGAGAAGAGCTATTGAATGGGCAGTTAACAATATCTGATGTGGATTCTAAAATGTCTGGCTGCACATTGGGGAAAATTGGATTATGGACTAATCGAGGAGTATTTAAGTCTTTTCCCAAATCTGGTATGCAAATTAAATGGGAGCTACATTTTATTTCCCGAACTTGTTTTATTTTTTTTTATTTTTATTTTTTTTTAAATTTTATTTATTTATTTGACAGAGACACAGTGAGAGAGGGAACACAAGCACGGGGAGTGGGAGAGGGAGAAGCAGGCTTCCCGCGGAGCAGGGAGCCTGATGCGGGGCTCGATCCCAGGACCCTGGGATCATGACCTGAACCGAAGGCAGACGCTTAACGACTGAGCCACCCAGGCGCCCCCGGAACTTGTTTTATTTTTTTTATTTTTTTATTTTTTAGATTTTATTTATTTATTTGAGACAGAGAGAATGAGAGAGAGAGAGAGAGAGCACATGAGAGGGGGGAGGGTCAGAGGGAGAAGCAGGCTCCCTGCCGAGCAGGGAGCCCGATGTGGGACTCGATCCAGGGACTCCAGGATCATGACCTGAGCCGAAGGCAGTTGCTTAACCAACTGAGCCACCCAGGCGCCCTTGTTTTATTTTTAACAAGAAGGTAGTGTATTTTCATGGACTGTATGAAAGAGTGGTAGCATTGAAATGGTTTTAGTCTTGCAGAGATGCCATATTACTAGGGATGGAGTGATGTAGGAAATAATGTATAAAGACACATGGTTCCTGGCACAAAGGAAGCACTCAGGAAAGATCTCAATTTTGCCTAGGGCTATTCTTACCTTTAAAAGTAATCAGAGGAATATATAATAAAAATGCATTCATATCAGAGAATCTCACTGTTGGAAAGGATTGGAGTGATGTATATCCTCTTCAGGGCTCTTCACAATGAGTGAAAAATGAATCAAGCACAAAAATCAGCACAAGTGAGCTAAAATCTGCCTTCTTTTAAATTTACTCTTTAGCATTCCAGAACAAATCTATTCACTTTTATACCTGAGATCCTCTCAACTATTTTTTTTTTTTAAAGATTTTTTATTTATTTATTTGAGAGAGAGAGAATGAGAGAGAGCAAGCACATGAGAGGGGGGAGGGTCAGAGGGAGAAGCAGACTCCCTGCCGAGCAGGGAGCCCGATGCAGGACTCGATCCAGGGACTCCAGGATCATGACCTGAGCCAAAGGCAGTCGCTTAACCAACTGAGCCACCCAGGCGCCCAAGAGATCCTCTCAACTACTTGAAGACAGCAGTTGTGTTTTCTTTTCCATAGGGTAAACATCTTCAGTTTCTTATCTAGCTTACTTTTGAGAATCTTCACCATCCTGGCCACCCTGTTTCTGATGAAATACAACTTTACAATGTAGTTTTATTTTATTTATTATTATTTTTTATTTTTTAATTTTTTTATTATGTTAATCACTAACATTACATCGTTAGTTTTTGATGTAGTGTTCCATGATTCATTGTTTATGCATAACACCCAGTGCTCCATGCAGAACATGCCCTCTTTAATACCCATCACCAGGCTAACCCATCCTCCCACCCCCCTCCCCTCTAGAACCCTCAGTTTGTTTTTCAGAGTCCATCGTCTCTCATGGTTCGTCTCCTTCTCCAATATCCCCCCCTTCATTCTTCCCTTCCTGCTATCTTCTTCTTCTTCTTTTTTTTTTTTTCTTAACATATATTACATTATTTGTTTCAGAGGTACAGGTCTGTGATTCAACAGTCTTGCACAATTCACAGCACTCAGCATAGCACATACCCTCCCCAATGTCCATCACCCAGCCACCCCATCCCTCCCACCCCACCCCCCACTCCAGCAACCCTCAGTTTGTTTCCTGAGATTAAGAATTCCTCATATCAATGAGGTCATATGATACATGTCTTGCTCTGATTGACTTATTTCGCTCAGCATAACACCCTCCAGTTCCATCCATGTCATTGCAAATGGCAAGATCTCATTCCTTTTGATGGCTGCATAATATTCCATTGTATATATATACCACATCTTCTTTATCCATTCATCTGTTGATGGACATCTTGGCTCTTTCCACAGTTTGGCTACTATGGACATTGCTGCTATAAACATCGAGGTGCATGTACCCCTTTGGATCCCTACATTTGTGTCTTTGGGGTAAATACCCAGTAGTGCAATTGCTGGATCGTATGGTAGCTCTATTTTCAACTTTTTGAGGAACCTCCATACTGTTTTCCAGAGTGGTTGCACCACCTTGCATTCCCACCAACAGCGTGGGAGGGTTCCCCTTTCTCCGCATCCCCGCCAACATCTGTCGTTTCCTGACTTGTTAATTTTAGCCATTCTGACTGGTGTGAGGTGGTATCTCATTGAGGTTTTGATTTGGATTTCCCTGATGCTGAGTGATGTTGAGCACTTTTTCATATGTCTGTTGGCCATTTGGATGTCTTCTTTGGACAAATGTCTGTTCATGTCTTCTGCCCATTTCTTGATTGGATTCTTTGTTCTTTTGGTGTTGAGTTTGATAAGTTCTTTATAGATTTTGGATACTAGCCCTTTATCTGATATGTCATTTGCAAATATCTTCTCCCATTCTGTCGGTTGTCTTTTGGTTTCGTTGACTGTTTCTTTTGCTATGCAAAAGCTTTTTATCTCGATGAAGTCCCAATAGTTCATTTTTGCCCTTGCTTCCCTTGCCTTTGGCGATGTTTCTAGGAAGAAGTTGCTGCAGCTAAGGTCGAAGAGGTTGCTGCCTGTGTTCTCCTTTAGGATTTTGATGGACTCCTGTCTCACATTTAGGTCTTTCAACCATTTGGAGTCTATTTTTGTGTGTGGTGGAAGGAAATGGTCCAGTTTCATTCTTCTGCATGTGGCTGTCCAATTTTCCCAACACCATTTGTTGAAGAGACTGTCTTTTTTCCATTGGACATTCTTTCCTACTTTGTCAAAGATGAGTTGACCATAGAGCTGAGGGCCCATTTCTGGGCTCTGTATTCTGTTCCATTGATCTATGTGTCTGTTTTTGTGCCAGTACCATACTGTCTTGATGATGACAGCTTTATAATAGAGCTTGAAGTCCGGAATTGTGATGCCGCCAGCTTTGCTTTTCTTTTTCAACATTCCTCTGGCTATTCAGGGTCTTTTCTGGTTCCGTACAAATTTTAGGATTATTTGTTCCATTTCTTTGAAAAAAGTGGATGGTATTTTGATGGGGATTGCACTGAATGTGTAGATTGCTCTAGGTAGCATTGACATCTTCACAATATTTGTTCTTCCAATCCATGAGCATGGAACGTTTTTCCATTTCTTTGTGTCTTCCTCAATTTCTTTCATGAGTATTTTATAGTTTTCTGAGTACAGATCCTTTGCCTCTTTGGTTAGATTTATTCCCAGGTATCTTATGGTTTTGGGTGCAGTTGTAAATGGGATCGACTCCTTAATTTCTCTTTTTTCTGTCTTGTTGTTGGTGTATAGGAATGCCACTGATTTCTGTGCATTGATTTTATATCCTGCCACTCTAATGAATTCCTGTATGAGTTCTAGCAGTTTTGGGGTGGAGTCTTTGGGGTTTTCCACATAAAGTATCATATCATCTGTAAAGAGTGAGAGTTTGACTTCTTTGCCGCTTCGGATGCCTTTTATTTCTTTTTGTTGTCTGATTGCTGTGGCTAGGACTTCTAATACTATGTTGAATAGCCGTGGTGATAGTGGACATCCCTGCCACGTTCCTGACCTTAGGGGGAAAGTTCTCAGTTTTTCCCCATTGAGAATGATATTCGCTGTAGGTTTTTCATAGATGGCTTTTATGATATTGAGGTATGTACCCTCTATCCCTATACTCTGAAGAGTTTTGATCAAGAAAGGATGCTGTACTTGTCAAATGCTTTTTCTGCATCTATTGAGAGGATCATATGATTCTTGTTCTTTCTTTTGTTAATGTATTGTATCACGTTGATTGATTTGCGGATGTTGAACCAAACTTGCAGCCCAGGGATAACTCCCACTTGGTCGTGGTGAATAATCCTTTTAATGTACTGTTGGATCCTATTGGCTAGTATTTTGATGAGAATTTTTGCATCCATGTTCATCAAGGATATTGGTCTGTAATTCTCCTTTTTGATGGGGTCTTTGTCTGGTTTTGGGATCAAGGTAATGGTGGCCTCATAAAATGAGTTTGGAAGTTTTCCTTCCATTTCTATTTTTTGGAACAGTTTCAGAAGAATAAGTATTAATTCTTCTTGAAATGTTTGGTAGAATTCCCCTGGGAAGCCATCTGGCCCTGGGCTTTTGTGTTTTGGGAGATTTTTGATGACTGCTTCAATTTCCTTAGTGGTTATAGGTCTGTTCAGGTTTTCTATTTCTTCCTGGTTCAGTTTTGGTAGTTGATACATCTGTAGGAATGCATCCATTTCTTCCAGGTTATCTAATTTGCTGGCATAGGGTTGCTCATAATATGTTCTTATAATTGTTTGTATTTCTTTGGTGTTGGTTGTGATCTCTCCTCTTTCATTCATGATTTTGTTGATTTGGGTCATTTCTCTTTTCTTTTTGATACGTCTGGCCAGGGGTTTATCAATCTTGTTAATTCTTTCAAAGAACCAGCTCCTAGTTTCGTTGATCTGTTCTACTGTTCTTTTGGTTTCTAGTTCATTGATTTCTGCTCTGATCTTTATTATTTCTCTTCTCCTGCTGGGTTTAGGCTTTATTTGCTGTTCTTTCTCCAGCTCCTTTAGTTGTAGGGTTAGGTTGTGTACTTGAGACCTTTCTTGTTTCTTGAGAAAGGATTGTATTGCTATATACTTGCCTCTTAGGACTGCCTTTGCTGCATCCCAAAGATTTTGAACAGTTGTGTTTTCATTTTCATTGGTTTCCATGAATTTTTTAAATTCTTCTTTAATTTCCTGGTTGACCCATTCATTCTTTAGTAGGATGCTCTTTAGCCTCCGTGTATTTGAGTTCTTTCTGACTTTCCTCTTGTGGTTGAGTTCTAGTTTCAAAGCATTGTGGTCTGAAAATAGGCAGGGAATGATCCCAGTCTTTTGGTACTGGTTGAGACCTGATTTATGACCTAGGATGTGATCAATTCTGGAGAATGTTCCATGGGTACTAGAGAAGAATGTGTATCCTGCTGCTTTGGGATGGAATGTTCTGAATATATCTGTGAAGTCCATGTGGTCCAGTGTGTCATTTAAAGTCTTTATTTCCTTCGTGATCTTTTGCTTAGATGATCTGTCCATTTCAGTGAGGGGGGGTGTTAAAGTCCCCCACTATTATTGTATTGTTGTCAATGTGTTTCTTTGCTTTTGTTATTAATTGCCTTATATAATTGGCTGCTCTCATGATAGGGGCATAGATATTTACAATTGTTAGATCTTCTTGTTGGATAGACCCTTTAAGTAGGATATAGTGTCCTTCCTCATCTCTTATTACAGTCTTTGGCTTAAAATCTAATTTGTCTGATATAAGGATTGCCACCCCAGCTTTCTTTTGGTGTCCATTAGCATGGTAAATGGTTTTCCACCCCCTCACTTTCAATCTGGGGGTGTCTTTGGTTCTAAAATGAGTCTCTTGCAGACAGCATATCGATGGGTCTTGTTTTTTAATCCAACCTGATAGCCTGTGTCTTTTGATTGGGGCATTTAGCCCATTTACATTCAGGGTAACTATTGAAAGATATGAATTTAGTGACATTGTATTGCCTGTAAGGTGACTGTTACTGTATATTGTCTCTATTCCTTTCTGGTCTGTGTTGTTTTTAGGCTCTCTCTTTGCTTAGAGGACCCCTTTCAATATTTCTTGTAGGGCTGGTTTCGTGTTTGCAAATTCCTTTAGTTTTTGTTTGTCCTGGAAGCTTTTTATCTCTCCTTCTATTTTCAATGACAGCCTAGCTGGATATAGTATTCTTGGCTGCATATTTTTCTCATTTAGTGCTCTGAATCTATCATGCCAGTCCTTTCTGGCCTGCCAGGTCTCTGTGGATAGGTCTGTTGCCAATCTAATGTTTCTACCATTGTAGCTTACATATCGCTTCTCCTGAGCTGTTTTCAGGATTTTCTCTTTGTTTCTGAGAC
Source organism: Halichoerus grypus (assembly GCF_964656455.1). NCBI lineage: Eukaryota > Metazoa > Chordata > Mammalia > Carnivora > Phocidae > Halichoerus > Halichoerus grypus. The sequence goes on along the minus strand of NC_135716.1, from coordinate 123,943,468 downwards.
TCGTAAGTTTTACTATTAGATGTTGGGGTGTTGACTTATTTTTATTGATTTTGAGAGGGGTTCTCTGTGCCTCCTGGATTTTGATGCCTGTTCCTTCCCCAAGATAGGGAAGTTCTGTGCTATAATTTGCTCCAATATACCTTCTGCCCCTCTCTCTCTTTCTTCTTCTTCTGGGATCCCAATCATTTTAATGTTGTTTCGTCTTATGGTATCGCTTCTCTCTCAAATTCTGCCCTCGTGATCCAGTAGTTGTTTATCTCTCTTTTTCTCAGCTTCTTTATTTTCCATCATTTGGTCTTCTATATCACTGATTCTTTCTTCTGCCTCATTTATCCTAGCAGTTAGCACCCCCATTTTTGATTGTACCTCATTAATAGCCTTTTTGATTTTGACTTGGTTAGATTTTAGTTCTTTTCTTTCTCCAGAAAGCGTTTCTCTAATAACTTCCATGCTTTTTTCAAGCCCAGCCATTATCTTTAAAGTGATTATTCTGAACTCTAGATCTGACATCGTACTAATGTCCGTATTGAGTAGGTCCCTGGCAATCGGTACTACCGCTTGTTCTTTTTGTTGAGGTGATTTTTTCCGTCTTTTCATTTTGTCCAGAGGAGAACAGATTAATGAGAGAACAAAATGCTAACAGGGTAACAATGTCCCCAGAAAATATACTCTAAACAAATCAGAAAAGACCTGAAGCTGGGGGAAAAGAAAGGGAAAGAAAGAAAAAAGAAAAAAAAAAAAAAAAGAAAAAGAAAAAGATAAAAACAAACAAAAACAGAACAAAACAAAAAAAAACCAGAATATGATCAAATATGATCAGGCTGGTGCATAGATCAGTGCCACACACTAGATTTTGGGTGTATTTTGGTCTGTTAGAAGAAAGTGCCTCCCAAAATTTTAAAGAAAGAAAAACATATATATGTACAAAAATAAGGGTTGATATGATGAAGGGATGGAATATGACTGTAAAGATGAAAATTATAAAAAATTTTATAGAAGGAATTGATAAGTTGTTTGAAAAAAGAAAGAAGAGGATTTAAAAAAAAGAAAAAAAAAAGGGGGAGAGAATGTGATCAGGCAGGAGAGTAGAACAAAACCATACACTAGAGATTTAGGGTATATTTTGATCTGTTAGAAGAAACTATTTCAAAATTTTAAAGAGAGAACAACTTATATATATATGCCAAAAATAAGGGTAACTACTATGAAGGGATAGAATATGACTCTAAAAATGAAAAAGAAAAATGTTTTTTAAAAAAGGGATTGATAAGATGTTGGTTGAAAAAGGGAAAAAGAAAAATTCAAAAAAGAAAAAAAAAGACAGTTAAAAAAAAAATTAACTTTGAAAGACTAAGGAATTATGGTAAAAAAGCCGTGGATTCTATGTGCATTATTCCCCCAGCGCTGGAGTTCTGCCGTTCTCATTGATCGGCAACTTGGTCTTGGCTGGCTGTTCTCGCTGATCTTCTGGGGAAGGGGCCTGTTGCCGTGGTTCCCAAATGTCTTTGCCGGAGGCGGAATTGCCCCGCCCTTGCCCGGTCCGGGCTAAGTAATCTGCCCGGGTTTGCTCTCAGGAGCTTTTGTTCCCTGCAAGCTTTCCCTCCAGCTTTGGAGGCCGAGAGTGAAAATGGCGGCCTCCCAATCTCCGTCCCGGAGGAGCCGAGAGCTCGGGGCCCCGCTCCTCAGTGAGCCCCCAGAGAAAAGCCGTCAGTCACTCCCGTCTCCCCGGTCGCCGGCTGCACTCCGTGCTCACCCAGCCTGTGACCTAGCGTTTCTATCTCTGGCACCCAACCCTGTGTGGAATCTCCAAACCCAGCAGATCCCTGCAGTGTGCTCCCGCACTGCTCCTCCTGGGAGAGGAAGGGGAGTCTCCCCGGATCTGCCACTTGTTGGGTCCCTGCTGGAGGAGCAGTGACCCGACTGTGTGCCGCAGATCACAGTTTATGGCAACCCGGAGCTGAGATCCTGCACCCTGGCTCCGTCTCTGCAGCCGGCTTCCCCGCTCCGATACCTGGGAGCTCTGCCACACTCAGGCACCCCCGGTCTTTCTGTGAACCCGAGGGTCCTGAGACCACACTGTCCCATGAGGGTTCCACCCCCCGCTTAGCCACTGGAGCAACGTCCCTCAGCGGAGCAGACTTCTAAAAGTTCCGATTTTGTGCTCCGCAGCTCTATCACTTGCCAGAAGCGGCCGCGGGAGGCCCCTCCCCCGCCATCTATCCTCCCGAATATCACCTCGGATTCACTTCTCCGCACGTCCTACCTTCCAGAAAGTGGTCGCTTTTCTGTTCAGAGAGTTGTTGCTCTTCTTTTCTTTGATCTCCTGTTGAGTTTGTAGGTGTTCAGAATGGTTTGATCCCTATCCAGCTGAATTCCTGAGACCAGATGAAATCCAGGTCTCCTACTCCTCCACCATCTTTTTATTATTATTTTTTGAGAGAGCAAGAGAGAGGGGGAGGGGCAGAGAGAAAGGACGAGAATTTTTTTTTAAGATTTTTATTCATTTATTTGTCAGAGAGAGAAACAGAGAGAGAGAGGGAGAGGGAGAGAACTAACACAAGCAGAGGGAGGGGCAGGCAGAGGGAGAAGCAGGCTCCCCTCTGAGCAAGAAGCTCGATATGGAACTTGATCCCAGGCTGCTGGGATCATGACCTGAGCCTAAGACAGACACTTAGCTGACTGAGCCACCCAGGCATCCCAGGAAGAGAAAGAATCTTAAGCAGGCTCTACATGCAGCACAGAGCCTGATGCAGGGCTGGATCCCAGGAACCTGGGATCGTGACTTGAGCCAAAGGCAGATGCTTAATGGACTGAGCCATCCAGGTGTCCCTACAGTGTAGTTTTTAAAAGTCAGTGGCCAGGGGCACCTGGGTGGCTCAGTCCGTTAAGCATCTGCCTTTGGCTCAAGTCATGATCCCAGGGTCCTGGGATCGAGCCCCACATAAGGCTCTCTGCTCAGCAGGGAGTCTGCTTCTCACGCTCCCCCTGCTTATGCTTGTTTCCTCTCTCTCTCTCTGTCAAATAAATAAATAAGATCTTATAAACAAAAGTCAATGGCCAAAGTGTTTCTGAGTACTCCTAATGGAGTCTGATAAAATGAAGTGCAAAGAGATCACTTAGCAAAATGAATAAATATATAAACAAACACATTAGGTAAGTAATTAAGGGGAGGGGAGATACTGACTAACAACTAAAAGGTCAGAGGTAGGTCTACCTCTAGGTAGAGCTGGAGATCCAGGAGTTCATCTATCATTTGAACTCTGTCTTCATTACTTAGCTCTGTTTTTCTTTGTATTTTCTTCACTCCTAGGAGGGGTCTCCACATTATTTCTTCTTAGAAGCTCCATGTTTACATCTTACCAAATTAGCAACTCCTCTCCATGGTAAGGATAGAATTCTGGAGAAAAACTAACACAGGAAGAGAAAGACACATTGCTGATCTTCCAGAATGTAAATTTTGTCATAAAGTAAACAATTTCAGAACACTGTGACTTGCTAAATTGGCTTTTAGTGACACTTCTTTTGAATGCATTCACAATGCTGCTTTATTTTGTGTCTTCCAGAATTTTTCCTGGAATTGATGTCAAACTCATGATTTGAATGTTGTAGAACTATTCTTTTCAAATTTTGGAAATTAAGATATCAGTTCCCTATCTTTTATTTTTTGATCCTTTTCTAGTTCACACTGATTTTTCAGAGTTACAGTATTTCAACATCTATTGACTACCACACAGTGGTACTTTCTTCATTCATATTTACAAGTTCTTGGCTTCTGAGACAAGAATTCATTTAGCTTAAAAACTTGAATTCCTTTAAATCAACCAGTTAAATCGTACTTCTTATAATCTGCCCACCTGCCTTGTCTTTCTAGTTCTACATAAAGAGCTTCCTAGTTTGGAGCCTTGGTTTGAAGAAACAGAGTCAATCAGGTTAACTCCAGATTATGGAGAAGCTTACATGTAGCAGAGGAAGAAAAGGAGATCATAAGAACAGAGAAGTGGATTTCATGGAGGCTTGTGTCTGTGGGTAGGTCCTAAGCAGTGGCATTTCGAGGGTCTTCTATGTACCATAACATCAGTTTTTGACTCTGTAAATTGAGACTGTGACTCTCTGACTTGCTCTGTTTTTCTTGGTGAGTCTTTTTGTTTGTTTGTTTTTAACACTTTATTGAAGAATAACTTCTTCTCTGCCTCCCCCTACCCTTGTCCCCATGTGTTCTCTGTCACTGTATATTTGTTTGTGTTTCCTAGACTTTTATATAAATAGAATCATAGTATGTCCTTTTTTTTTTTGACTGACTACTATCTCTCAGGATAATTTTTTTGAGATTCATCCATATTATTTTGTGTATCAGTAGTTCATTCCTTTTATTGCTGAGTGGCATTCCATTGCATGGTTGTTTTACATTTTGTTTATTCACCTGTTGATGTACATGTGGGTTTCAGATTTTGGCCATTACTAATAAAGGTTTTATGAACACTCATGTACAAGTCTTTGTATATATGAACACAGGCTTTTATTTCTTTTGGGAAAATAGGTAGGAATGGAATGGCTGGATCATGTGGTAGGTGTACACTTAACTTTTTAGGAAATTGCCAAACTGTTGCCAGAGTGGTTGTATAATTTCACATTCTCGCCAGCAGTATGTAAGAGTTCCAGTTACTTTACATTCTCTCCATCTCTTGCTGTGGTCACTCTTTTAATTTTTTGTTGTTCTAGTATAGTGGCATTTCATTGTCATTAAATTTGCATTTCTTTAATGTGAACATGTCATGTGCTTATTTGCCATTAATATTTCTTCTTTGATGAAGTGCTTATTAAAATCTTTTGTCCATATTTTCTTAGACTATTTATTTCCTTATTATTAAGTTTCAAGAATTCTTTATATATCCTATTTAAAAGATCTTTATCAGACATGTGATTTACAAATATTTTATCTCAGTTTTCTTTTTGATCTGTGGGTTACTTGGAAGAGTGTTACTTTTCAAATATTTGGGGTTTTTCCAGTTATCTGTTATTAACTTATAATTTATTTCCTTTGTGATCAGAGAACATACTTATGACTTGAATACATGTATCAGTTTTGATTATTTTTTCTCCTTTTTATAGGCTATATTTTCTTACTTTATTTTTCATGCCAGGTAATTATTGATTGGATGCCAGACATTATGAGTTTTAACTTCTTGGGTGTGAGATATTTTTGTATTCCTATAAATATTCTTGAACTTCGTTCTGTTTTTCTGTTTGTTCTGTGGTTGTGTTTCTTGGAAACACTTTGATCCTTGTGGGTCTTGCTTTTAATCCTTGTTAGATAGGAACAGAATAGAGTCATTCTAGGGCTACATTTTCCCCACTACTGAGGCAAGACCCTTCTGAGTACTCTACCTGATGCTGTATGAATTATGAGGTTTTTTGTTTTTTGTTTTTGTTTGTTTTTAAATGTGGCTGGTGGAAAGAGGCACTATTCCTGGACAGGTGTGAGCACCAGGTATTGTTACTGTGATGGTTAATTTTATGTGTCAACCTGGCTGGGCCATGGTGCTCAGATGTTTGGTCAAAGATTATTCTGAATGTTTCTATGAAGTTGGATTTTGGATGAGATTAACATTTAAATTAGTAGACTTTGGGTAAAGCAAATTGCCCTCCATAATGTGGATGAACCATGAGCCTCACTTAGTCAGTTGAAGGACTTGATAAAACAAGGACTGACTTCTGGAACAAGGATCCTGCCAGAAGATTTCCTTGGGACTCAAACTGCAACCTTCACTGGTTCTCCAGCTTGCTGGCCTACCCTGAAGATTTTAGATTTACCAAGCTTCTACAGCTGCTTGAGTCAATTCCTTAAAATAAATCTCTCACTTTATATATTCATGTCCTGTTATATATTCATGTCCGGTTCTGTTTCTCTGGAGTACCCTAGCAGTTACCTCTAATTTCTAGTGTGTCTTTTTTCAGGTTTAGGTAGTTTCCTCACACACATGCTCTGATCAGTATGCAGCTGAATATTTGAGGGGAACCCTCTTTAGATGTCCAGAATTATCAATCTGTTTAGCTCTCTTTCTCTGGTACTGTCTTTTGTGAGGTCTTGCTGACTTGGCCTGCTTCTGCTCCCAGCTCTGTCTCATCACCTCACGGAGTCTGCCAGGCTTCACTTGGGTTCCCCATCCCTGAGTGTCTGGAAATGCTCATGAGGCATGAAGCTGGGGCAGTTGTTAGGCTCACCTTTTTTTTTCCCCATCTTTCAGAGATCAGTGTCCCTCATTGCCTGATGTCCAGCATCTTGAAAACCATTGTTTAATATATTTGTCTGGGTTTTTGGTTGTTTCAGATGGGAGGGTATATCTGGTCCTGTTACTTCATCTTGACCAGAAGTTAAAGTTCTTAGTTGTATCTTCTTGCATATTCTTCTTTCACTGATCTGACTTCCTTTCTTTCTATGCTAGATGTATATTTACTCATTGCTTTTGCTTATCTGTTTCAGTTTCCTTGAAGCTGTGATTTATTAATCCTTCCTCTTATCTTTCTGTATGCATCTTTTTAGCTTCAGTTTTTGCAGATAGTTTACAGATGAAATGCTTTTGTGTTAAATGCCCTGACTGAACTACCTGGACATTGTTGAACAGGTTCTGTGATGCAAAACAAAACTAACTGTGATTGCCCCATCTGCAATGAGATGCTGGACAGTTTATCTTAGAAGAGCTATTAGACATGACAAGCCCTATGCAGAAAAAAGCATGTTTTTATTTTATAGAAAGAAAATAGTAGACAAATAATTCAATTTTCCTTTGTCACATCTTATGCCTTCCTACCATACTAGAGTGTAACCTCCTTGAGAGCAGAGACGGTGTCTCATTATCACTGCATTTTCATCATCTGCATAACGACTGGTACTTAATATCTATTCTCATATCTATGGAATGAATGAATGTATACCCTCTGCCCCCAAGAGGTTCTATCACTGTTTTTCCTGCCGTGAACAAAGCTCAAAAAAGTCCTTCTTGTTGTCCTCAGCTATTCTTATAATTATATGCCATTCTTGTTTTTCATGACTGTTTATACTGTAAATTTCATCTTGGGAGATGGTTATTTTGGGACTGCTCCACCATCTAAAAGAAACTAAGGGTTAGGGCATTTAGAGAGAGATTCTTGAGAAGACCTTAGCTCTGAAGCACTTATCCAAAGTGTGTTGGACTATGTCTTTGCAGAACTGTCAAATTGTTGTGATCCTACTGTCCTTGTAGAGTGCTATTCTCTGCTGATTTATAGTTTCTAAGTGACATTGTTAGGCTTGTGGGTTTCAATCTCTACCTAACAAATCATGACAACAATGTGTGGGATAAACCCTAGCCTAAATTTGTTCTTAGTAGACATGAATAGCCTCTGATTCTAAACCCCTCAGGCACAGCCTAAAAGAGAATTAAAATAATGCTTTGACAAGTAAGACCTGTGGGCATTACATTCAAAATAACACCAGCATTTTTCACAGAACTAGAACAAACAATCCTAAAATTTGTATGGATCCAGAAAGGATCCCAAATAGCTAAGTAATGTTGAAAAAGAAAAGCAAAGCAGGAGGCATCATAATCCCAGACTTCAAGCTATACTACAAAGCTGTGATCATCAAGACAGGATGGTACTGGCACAGAAACAGACACATAGATCAGTGGAACAGAATAGAGAGCCCAGAAATGGACCCACAACTCTATGGTCAACTAATCTTTGACAAAGCAGGAAAAAATAGCCAATGGAACAAAGACATTCTCTTCAACAAATGGTGTTGGGAAAATGGGACAGCGACATGCAGAAGAATGAAATTGGACCACTTTCTTACACCATACACAAAAATAAATTCAAAATGGATGAAAGACCTAAATGTAAAACAGGAAACCATCAAAATCCGAGAGGAGAACAAAGGCAGCAACCTCTTTGACCTTGGCTGCAGCAACTTCTAACTAGACACATCTCTGGAGGCAAGGGAATCAAAAGCAAAAATGAACTATTGGGACCTCATCAAAATAAAAATCTTCATAACGAAGGAAACAATCAACAAAACTAAAAGGCAACTGACAGAATGGGAGAAGACATTTGCAAATGACATATTGGATAAAGGGTTAGTATCTAGAATCTATAAAGAATTCATCAAAATCAACACCCAAAAAATAAATAATCCAGTCAAGAAATGGGCAGAAGACATGAACAGGCATTTCTTCAAAGAAGACACACAAATGGCTAATAGACACATGAAAAAATGCTCCCCATCACTTGGCATCAGGGAAATACAAATCAAAACCACAGTGAGATACCACCTCATAACTGTCAGAATGGCTAAAATTAACAACTCAGGAAACAACAGATGTTGTCAAGAATGCAGAAAAAGGGGAACCCTCTTGAACTCTTGGTGGGAACACAAACTGGTACAGTCACTCTGGAAAACAGTATGGAGGTTCCTCAAAAAGTTAAAAATAGAGCTACCTTATGACCCAGCAATTGCACTAGTAAGTATTTATCCAAAGGACACAAAAATGCTGATTCAAAGGGGCACCTGCACCCCAATGTTTATAGCAGCACTATCAATAATAGCCAAATTATGGAAAGAGCCCAAATGTCCATCAACCAATCAATGGATAAAGATGTGCTTTATATATAAAATGGGATGTTACTCAGCCATCAAAAAGAATTAAATCTTGCCATTTGTGACAACGTGGATGGAACTAGAGTGTATTATGCCAAGCAAAATAAGTCAGTCAGAGACAGACAAATATCATATGATTTCACTCACGTGGAATTTAAGAAACAAAACAGATGAACATAGTGGAAGGGAAGGAAAAATAAGATAAAAACAGAGAGGGAGGCAGAGGCGCCTGGGTGGCTCAGTCGGTTAAGCCTCCGACTCTTGGTTTAAGCTCAGATCATGATCTCAGGGTTGGAGATCAGCATGGAATCTGCTTGGGATTCTTTCCCCCTTCCTCTCCCTCCACCTCTGCTTTTCTCCCTGCATGAACATACGTGCAGGTGCATGAACATGTGCTCTTTCTCTCTAAATAAATAAATAAATAAATAAATAAATAAATAAATAAAAAATCTTTAAAAAAAGCAGAGAGGGAGGCAAATCATAAGAGATTCTTAACTATAGAGAACAGACTGAGGGGTGCTGGATGGGAGGGGGGTGGGGGAATGGGGTTAATGGGTGATGGTCATTAAGGAAGGCACTTGTTGGGATGAGCACTGGGTGTTATATGTAAGTGATGAATCACTAAATTCTACTCCTGAAGCCCATTCTATACTGTAGGTTAACTAATTTGAATAAATTAAAAAAAGAAAGAAACAGGAAAAAAATGACTCTGAGGAGTCCATTATTCAAATCCAGATAGTGGGATATTTTATAAAACTGATCTCATTTCCTCAAAAAGTCAATGGCATGGGGAGAAACAGAAAGAAAGACTGAAAAGACTTAAGGGACATAACTGCCTAATGAAATGAATAGAATCTCTTTGAATCTTGATTTTTAATAACAAAAAATACAGGTTTAGATTTTCAGAGAAATTTGAATATAGCCTAGGTATTAGTCACGGTCAGTAAATTATGGTTAATTTTTGTTACATGAAAAATAACTGTGCACATTGAGTAATGTTATCCATTTAAATGTTTTCTTAATATTCATACTCTTGACCCAAATTAATGCCTATTATTTGTAAAGCACTTAGCACACAGTCTGGCACAGAATGAGTGTCCAGTACATGTTAGCTATTGTCATTGTTGTTGTCAAAGTATTTTCCTTTTTCATCTATCTTTTCTAGGTTTGTCTTTATCATGGTTCTTTGATACCACATTATATGCAAATGAAAAGATCTGTGAAAAAACAGTTGACTTGTGCTTTTTGTTTCATGCATCCAGTTCCAGTATTATGTTTTCTAGTGTGAAGGCTAGTGTCACTATTGCTATAGTTAGTATTGTAGCCCTGTCTCTTACACCCTTTGTACCATCTCCATCCCAAACCATTCCTCTCTTGTTTGTTTGTCTCAACATGGTCAATTGGTTGATGTAGCTTCCTTAGGTGCTTATAGCCCATATCAACTGAGATTTAGAAGATGGAAGGAAAGAAGCCATTGTTTTATAGCAGGCATGCAGTCATTAGCAGTCGGCAGATGTGAGTTTTACTCATGGTGGTTGAATATTGTCCTGGGATTATTGGTGATGGCTCCCAGCAGCAACAGCAACTTTCTAAAGTTTGCCTATTTTGTTGCTGCAGGTATCTGAACTCCCTGTATTTGGAGATGTCTGGAATTGACATTCCTGACATTTGATCCCCAGCCTCCCAACAGTAGTGAAAACCTCTATCTCCCTATATTAAATTTTTTCTTACTCAAAAATCTAGTGTGGCTTCTGTTTTTATGACTAAATTCTGAATGACAAAGAATAGTAAAAATCCCCAGCATTTTTTTCCTTTCTTTCCCTTCCTTCCTTCCTTCCTTCTTTTCTTTTCTTTTTTCTTTCTTTCTTTCTTTCTTTCTTTCTTTCTTTCTTTCTTTCTTTCTTTCTTTCTTTCTTTCTTTCTTCCTTCCTTCCTTCCTTCCTTCCTTCCTTCCTTCCTTCCTTCCTTCCTTCCTTTCTTTTTTTCTTCCTTCCTTCCTTCCTTCCTTTCTTTTTTCTTTCTCTCTTTTCTTTCTTTTCTTTCTTTCTTTCTTTCTTTCTTTCTTTCTTTCTTTCTTTCTTTCTTTCTTTTTCTTTTCTTTTCTTTTCTTTTCTTTCTCTTTCTTTCTTCTTTCTTTCTTTCTCTTTTAAGGTAGGCTCCATACACGGCATGGAGCCCAACATGGGGCTCAAACTCATGACCATGAGATCAAGACCCGAGCTGAGATCAAGAGTTGGACGCTCAACTGACTGAGTTACCCATGCGCCCCCCACTTTTTTTTTGCATTTTGAAAATACTTTTTTTTTTAAAGATTTTATTTATTTATTTGACAGAGAGAGACACAGTGAGAGAGGGAACCCAAGCAGAGGGAGTGGGAGAAGGAGAAGCAGGCTCCCCACTGAGCGGGGAGCCCAATGTGGGGCTCGATCCCAGGACCCTGGAGATCATGACCTGAGCTGAAGGCAGATGCTTAACGACTGAGCCACCCAGGTGCCCGAAAATACTTTGAATAGTCCTGGAGATGTTGCAGTCATTGGGATATTTACTCCCTTGACAATGGAGGGTCTAGATTGACAGCCCCTGGATGCTGGACTGTGATGAAGGACAAGGTATTTCATTTATGTTCAGGGTTACATAGGTTTGGGATATAAAGTATTCAACCTGAGTCTTGGGACATACTCATTCAGGGATAGGTCCTGCCTCTTTCTTTCTCCACAAAATTAATTCCAACTGTAGGGAACATTATTTTTTGAGAATGGTTAATCCTCACACTGTCTTTCCACATGAATAGAGATTATGGATTAATTTTTGGCTAATACAGTATGCCAAAGATAAAAAGCATTTCACTCTGAAAAATGGAAATATAATATAAAAATAATTTAAATTAAAAAATGGAGCCAGGCTTAAAATAATGGAAATCTTCAGGTGCAAGAAATGTAGAGGAAATGCAAAGCTAAAGTGGCAAGGGGGTAGTGAAGCTGAAGTAGAACTTGGGGTGGTAGATCTGATAAAGTCCTTTTGGGCTGTAGTCTGGAATTTTAACACTCATTCAAAGTCAGGAGATGAGGTCTCAGGACTGTACAAGATAGGGAACTGGAACTGAGACCACTGCATGGAGCCAGAAGGCTTGTAGAACTGTGCCCAAGCCATTGAATGGGGACTAGACAAGTGTGGCTCACCAGCCCAGGAAAGCTGGGAGCAACATCCTGATTTATCATTCTTGTGGGATGCCAAGTTGAAAAATTAACATATACACTGATTTAAAAACTGAATTTCAGCAGAGACAAATGGGAAATTATTCTCTAGAGATGACCACAGATCATACATGGGACTCCCACAGGAACAACCCTGCTGAAGATAAAAGAAATGGCAAATCCCATAAGGAAAGGAATCACCTAGGAGGGGAGCCAGCAAATACAAATAATAAGAGAATTAACACCACAGGAACTGGAGGTAATAGAACTATCTAATATAGACTTTATACTTAGTATATTTAACATTTTTAAAGAGAAGAAATAAAGAACAAAGCTGGTAGAAGAACAAGAGAGTATGAAAAATGAACCAAGAGATTAGAAAAAAAACTAAGTAGAACTTTTGGAAATATGAGACATTGGAATGAAAACTTAATAGGTTAAATAGAAGGTTAGACATAGCTGAATATAACATTAGTAAATTGGAAGATAGATTTGAGAAAATCATTCCATATAGTATACAGAGAGAAAATCTGAGAGAAACTGAAAACTTCCTACATATATCTAATAAGGTCAAGAAGAACAGAATAGAGAAAATGAGGAAGAGGCAATATCTGCAGAGAAGTGGCTAATAATTTTTAGAATTGAAAAATAGAATGAATTTTCAGGTTAAAGGAGATTATCAGTCTTGGTCAAATAAATAAAGCCAAATTTCTATCTGGAAAGCATTGTAGAACATCTGTAGATGAAGGACAAAGAAAAATCTTAAAGGCTTCCAGAGAGAAGAAACAGAGTACTTATTAAAGGCAATTAGACTGAGAGTGACTTCTCATCAGCGTTAATAGATGCCAGAAGGAAATGGAATGTCATCTTTAAAATGGTAGTGGAAGTTCTATATATTCAGCTAAACTATAAACTGACAGATTGTTGGAGAGTACCTGTCTCAAAAACTTGATCCATAAATTAAAAAATTTTAATTTCATGGTTTCATCTGGAGATTTGTTTAGCTAAGGAGTACCAACAAGGGATAGATGGCTTTTAAATGGCTTTTGTTTCTTATGTGTATCTTATTCATTTATAAGCCCCAGGGAATAGGATGAAAGTAAAAGGATGAACAGAAGCAATTCCTTACAATAACGCAAGTTGCTGTCTTTATTGTAGACAGAGGAACAGATTATTTATATACATGTGGAAAACCACTAGACTTCTTTTGTCTAGATTTGGGCTATATTTACTCTGAGGCTTAATATTTGTCATTGGGAGGTGAATATGTATGCTTTTGAGCCAGTAATTAACCACGGATGATCAGGAAGTATAAGGCACAATTGCCTCTCACAGTGGTGGGAAGACTCCAAAAGCCAGGTGTGAGCTGCCAAAACCTACCTTGAATGGCTGTAAAGTAGTCCCCAGTGATGATATTCTAGTTTGAATAACTCAGATTTAGGGAAATATTCTGTTGAGTGCTCAGAGCTGGGGTAGGTGGAGAATTGGAGGATGTGCCCTAGAACAAGACCAATTCTTTTTTATTTTTTTGGCATTTTCTCTTATTGTTTAGCTATTTGCACAACTTCGTTGTTTTTAATGGGGTTGGGTGGGGGCATTGTGATTATTGAAACTCCTTGTTCTGTGTCCTGGGGGGAGCCTGGGAGGAGCCATGCTTTTTCAGGAGTTGGTGGAATGGGACATTCTGGCAGTGGGCATTTCATGGAAGGATAAGAGGGAAGAGAGCAGGGAGGTCCCCATACAAACACAACTGCTAGAGTATGGTTTTAAAAAGGTGGTGAGAACAAGACCAATTCTTATTGGGTCAAGGATGAGGTTATCCAAAAGGAGATGGAGTCTCAGTCTGGGGGTTTGTTGAAGACAAGGGAGCAAGATTAGAAACTAGGATGTGACCAATGGGACAGCACTGTGAAGAGTTTTAACTTTTATGCTTTCCCTTTAGGTTTTAATGGCAGTCTTATTTACCATGTGGTTAAAAACATTTACCCTCCACGTTATAATTTCCTTTGGCTATATGTAACCTGTTACTAAAGTCTGATCTATCGGTACAGTGGAGAATCCAGGGATAGGACAGTAAGAGGATGTGCAGCCTGCCCCACAGTCAGTCATCTCTGTCCTGAGACCCACTGAAAGCAGTAGCATCCTATCTAGGATGCAATTCAGCAGTGGTCCGTGCTAGGCTTAGAGCAGAGCGGGGGAGCACTTGTGTAGCAGGAGTGGTTGCTAAGTGGATGGCTTGCCTTTCAGGTGGAGGAAAGTGGCTCTGAAGGACCATTAAACTCTTAGAATGATAGGGGCACCTGGGTGGCTCAGTCATTGGGCGTTTGCCTTTGGCTCGGATCATGATCCCAGGGTCCTGGGATTGAGCCCCACATCGGGCCCCCTGCTCCGCGGGAAGCCTGCTTCTCCCTTTCCCACTCGCCCTGCTTGTGTTCCTGCTCTCACTATCTCTCTTTCTCTGTCAAATAAATAAATAAAATCTTAAAAAAAAAAACAACCTCTTAGAATGATAATTTTTTATTCCAAAAAAAGTAACAACAACAACAACAACACCCAACAACAAAAAGCACCTTACAGTCTTACCACCTTAACATAAATTTTCTTATATTTGCATATTATCTTCTACTTCTGGACCACTTGTGTCTGTATTCCTAACAAGATGTAATCATATTGTTCATGCCATTTTGCCTTTTGTGTGAACCTGGGTTTGAAATTTTAGGTTTATCAGTTAGGAGCAGTGTGGCACTATAACCTCTTTGAGCCTCTTTTTTGTAAAATGGGAGTAATAAGAGATCCCACAAAAATATTTTCAGGAGAGGCTAATTGCTGGGGATTGGAAAGTAAACAAATGCAAGCCCTGTCTCATGAGCTTGCAGCCTTGTTAAAGGGAGCCACAGTAACTTACTTGTACAACTATAAAGAGGGCTCTGGAATGAGGTTCATGGTCCTCTGCAGGTATGCATCACAGGGATTTGACTGAGTTCCTTGACCAGGGAAACTTCCCTGAGGTAGTGAAATTTGAACTGAAATCTGGAGGACAGGAGGAGTTAGACAAAGAGGTGCAGAAGAATGTCCTGTTCCAGGGAACAGCATAGGTGAAGGGCCTGTGTGGGTGGGAGCAGGCAGCATCCGGGTGGCTCTGAGGCCAGTGTGCTTGGACAGTAGGGAGAGCGGGTGTGAGAAGCAGACTGGCATGGCACGGTAGGGCCAGAAAGAGCAGAGCCTGGCAAGAACCTCCTGGCTATGGGGAGTGGATTGAGGGGCCAGTGTGGAAGCAGGTAGGCCAGCAAGGAGCTCCTGCAGTACTCCCCAGCCAGAAGAGGAGGGGCCATGGTGGAAATGGTAGAGCTGGAGAAGGGTGAATGGATTCAAGAGATATTTAGGAAGTAAAACCTCAGGAGTTGGTGGTGGATTGATTAGAGGGGAGGAAGGGTAACAGTTTAATGAAATCCTCTTGTGATAGAATCAGATGGTTCTAAAATGGCAGACATGGTTGTACCACCTAAACAATAAATAGTTTCCTTTGAAGAAGGTGGCTTTGGAAAAGAATGAATTGAACATGTATAGACATTAAATTTTCTGATATAATTGCAAAAATAATTTTAAAAACACATCAAGCCATAGCTTCAGAATATGTAAAGTACCACTTTATAAAGTCACATATGATTCAAGTCAGTTATTATTATCAGAATTATTAAGGTTTTTATCAAATGATAATTTATGTGGGTGGGAAAAATGAATAGAAGTGAGACTTCTGAAAATATTTGATTTAAATAAAAACCACCTTAATTGGTGTAGGACTGGAAGGGATAACTTTTTTATTTTTATTTATTTATTAAGTTTTATTTATTTGACAGAGACACAACGAGAGAGGGAACACAAGCAGGGGGAGTGGGAGAGGGAGAAGCAGGCTTTCCGCTGAGCAGGGAGCCCGATGCGGGGCTCGATCCCAGGACCCTGGGATCATGACCTGAGCCGAAGGCAGATGCTTAACGACTGAGCCACCCAGGTGCTACCATGGAAGGGATAGCTTTTTTAGAGCCAGTTACAATGTAATGGAAAAGGTGTGTTTGGGGATAGTGTTTTTTTGATAGAGGACTCACTTGATAAGAGACATAGGGATATTATGTATTTTGATTCAGTTAGCAAATATTTTTGGGGGGTTTAAGTATGACTTTATTCACCTGATATAACGGCACTTGGCGTGAAGTAATTCCAACATGGACCAAGAGATTTGCTCAAAAGATAAAATGTAGTGTAATTTTCTTTACAAAATGATTCACAACGGCCTTGAAAATACCAAGTTCTCCAGCTGCCCTTAAAATAGGCAATTTATGAACACAAATGTTTTACACACATTTCAGGAACATTCTGTAATGTAAACCTCATGGCTCCAGATACCATCAGTAAGCTAGTGACTCCTACATTGAAATCTCTAGCCCAAATGATTCCCCTTAATTTGACACTTGTATATCCGCTTCTTAGCAAATATTTTCTAGTTCCTCCTAGAAGCTGCTGCTGGATACTGTGCAGATTGTGAATAAACAGTGGTGAACAAAATAGCAAGGTTCCTATCCTCATGGGTTTAGTGTAGAAGAGTGTTAAGCAAGTAATCTCACACAGGAATGTGTCTTTCTAAAGAGTGGCCAGTGCTTTGGTGGAAGAGAGATGGGTAGGGCAAGACAGAACGGTGTAGGAGATGGCTTCACATTCAGGGGTCAGGAAAGGCCTTGCGAAGAAGGGAACGCTCTTAGGCTGCGACCCGGAGAGTGAGGAGGCGGCCAAGTGAGGAATCTGTTGGGGAAACTGAAGCAGATGGAGTAGAGGAGCTGGCACATTTGAGGGACTAAAGGAAGGTCAGTGTGACGGGAATGCTTGAGTAAGTGGATTTGTGGATATATATATTTTTAAATGCTGGCAATAAATCAAGGCAGTCAGATAGTGGGGAAGGGGTATTGAGGCAATCAGAGGTGACTTGACACTACATTAGGGAGCCCAGATTTATATTTTAAAACTCTGGGTCTTTCTAAAACATCATTTTTTTCCCTCATGTAAACTTTGTACTGCTATCTGTCCCTTGATCAAGGAAATAGTTAAGTACTTTCTCTAGGTAAGTATTCGAAGATTATCTGAAAGTGAAAATGCTTTCTCTGATTAATCTTGCTCAGTCATCTGATTGTAGGAGAACATTTTGTGTTGCACAGTTATTTGCGTTCTAGTCACTTCTGGCCTGGGTTATTTAATATTCCCGACTAATGAGACAGTTTGTGTGCTTGAAAAAGCAGAATGGGAAACACAATTACAATTTTATAATTAACTTAGATCTTACGTAGTATTCTTTTGTTCATATAGTATTAGGTTTTAAAAAGAATCAGGGGTTCTTGTTTATGAAGGCCAGTCTGATTTTCCTAATTATTTTAAATCTTACTATGATTCATTAACATGTTGTACCATCATTAATCTAATTCATACAGAGTTACAATGTTTTGCATTGCTATGCCTATCTTAACTGTCATCAAATTCCTTTGACCAAAGGATTTATACCAAGTCTTACTCTTAGTGTCTTCTATTTTGAAGATATATTTTTCATTGTTTCAAGAGTATTAGGTATACATGGTAGAGCCCAGTTTTTATGACTACTGTATTATGGCTTAGTGGTATAGTGGAAACAGACATGGGTGTGAATCCCAACCCCGCTATTTCCTGAGCTCTGTCATCTTTGGTTAGTTACATAAAATTTCAAATCTTACTTTTCTCATTTGTAGAATGGAGATAATTCTTCTTCACAGAACCCATAAAACAGGGTTAAATGGGATGTGTGTAAAGCATCGCATAGTGCCTGTCACTTGGTAGGTTCTCAACTGTGTATGTGGTCTTTGGCAGATCAGATGGCCCCACTTAGAACTTCATTTCAAATAGCTCAGGTAGATTTGCACTGGTTCATTTGTGTTCTTCTCCCCAGTCCCTTTGTGTGCAAGGACACATTTATTTCTCTCTTGGGATAGAAGGAAGTGTTTCTGGGGAGCACAAGGCTGGCCATGGCTGGAGGGAGCAGCAGAATGTTACACTGTCTTGATCCAAAGGCTCTGCAGCTGGGGTTGGCAACTAAGTGAAGTCTAGGCCAGCATTTAAGTAAAAGGTCCTAACCTTGAGAAAGAAAGTGTGGTTGGAAGCTAAATTCAAAAGTGCAATCCAGGGCTATAGTCAAGAAGTCAGGTCATCCATTCAAAAAAACCTTGACTGAGAAACTGTCATATGTCAGGCCCTATGCTAGCACTGAGTTCACCAAAGTGAACAGAGCCTGGTGCCCCAGGGTCTTATGATGTAGAAGGGAGCCCCACAGATACATTACAGTGTGGAAAGTGCTGTTATTGTGGTGCTAAGGAGGGAAAGGGTGCAGGATCTGAGATTTTGAAGGAGAGAGAACCGTTCCATATTTCTGGGAGAAAGCTGGGAGACAAAGAGTTTCAGAAACCCACACCTGAGCTAAGAATTAAATCAGTAGTTTAACAATTAATAACAAGGATAGGAGGGTAAATTGTGGGTCAAGTAGTGAAGAATAGGCTCTGAATTGCTGTGTTTCTGTACCTTAAAGGAGCCACGCGAGGAGCCAAGCAAGCAAGGCAATGAGATTGGTTTTGATAGTACTTGTGGGATGCTCCCGGGAGGGTCCCGTACTGCTCAGAGAACAGAGAGACCCTGCCTGATCCACCAGGGGAATGAAGCCTTGACCTTGTTTTCATCAGCTTGAAGGAGAAATGGTTTAAACGGGTATGTAACTTCTGTTGGATGTAGTCTAGAGCAGGATAAGATTTACCTACAGACTAATAAAAATTTCTGCTTGATTTTACGGGATGAGAGAAATGTCAGTGAACTATTTACTTTTTAACCTGGAAATTCTAGTGGACTGCTGTGTTTGGGGACATTTTTGAATTTGGGGACATTTTTGAAAATTGGCTAAGTATTCTAAATCTTAAATGAAAATCTCCCCAAGGCTTTCTTTCTTTTTTTTTTTTTTTTTTGGTGGTGGTGGCTGGGGGCTCAGAGGCTGTATAAATTGGCTTATTCTGTTGTCTGGCAATGTCTAGCTGTACAAATGCAGCATGAACTTGCCTCCAGATGCTGAGATATATATAGGACAGTATATAGCTCATCTGTGGGAGCCAGGAGCTCTGTCATTTGTTCGGTTCTGGTTATTGTCATTCCATTTATCTCCTTTTCTTTAAAATGCACTCTCAGGAGATCCAGCTCTGTGATTATCTGGGGGAACATGCAGCTGAGAGAGTAATGCTGGAGAGACTCGATGTATTCACCATCTTTCTCTGCAGCCAAGGTTTGTCAGGTTGATTTCCTAGTAAGGATTCACTTGAGAATAAGCAGTAACATTGCCTTGCGTTTATACTACGATTACAGTATAACCATGTTCCAAAATTTTCTCGGGTATCATAATTCTGGGAAAGTAAGGATTTATATAGAAAGACTTTAGTTCTTATTGCAGTTTATTCCTATAGTGCCTACAGTTCCCCATAACTAAGTCCATAAAAATCTGGAAAATTATTTGCACAGTGAGGCAGAAAGTACTCATTGGTTAAATTATTAAAATCTATGAATGTAATTTAAAAATCATGAGGGTATTTTAAAGTCGGCATTTGAGTATATTTTTTCCGTTCTGATAGTTGCATAGAGAGCTCTGTTATCTGGCTTGTTGCTTGAAGACACTGTGTTTCAGGGTGATTTGTTACGCAGCAGTAGATAACTGAAACAGTGGATCAAATAGCACCTGGGTTCATGAAGGGCAACTGGGATTTTGCAGAAGCATTTAGTCTCAATTGGGCCCAGTAGCAAGCTAGGAGTGGTTTCTTAAAAGGTGAGTAGTTATCAGCAGTGGAGGACCCTAGGGGTCTTTGCTGTGATTCTTTTATTAGGGTTTGCCAGAGACTCCATAACATGTCTTTGTTTACCATAGACACTTGAGGTTCCCCTGGATCTGTTGGTAATGAGCAATGAAGGGAAGTGTGGAATGCATCAAAGCTAGGACCTCCTGCAAGGTCCTTCCCCCCCCGCCTCTTTTTAATCTAACTATACTCACCGTGCTATATGTTATATTCCCAGGACTTATTTATTTTATAACTGGAAGTTTGTAACTTTTGAGTCCCTTTACCCATTTTGCACACAACGTGTGCACTCCAGCATGAGCTGGGTGAGGGGCAGAGAGGGAGGGAGAGAGAGGGAGAAGCAGACTCCCTGTTGAGTGGAGAGCATGACAGGGCTCATTTCCAGAACCCTGAGATCTGACACCTAACTGACTGAGCTACCCAGGCACCCCTTCATTCCTTCACATCTTTATCCATGCTTGTTGTTACCATGATTTAATTAATTAATTTATTTTAAAAGATTTTATTTATTTATTTGAGAGAGAGAGAGAGAGAGAGCATGAGCAGGGGGAGGGGCAGAGGGAGAAGCAGACTCCTTGCTGAGCACGGAGCCCCACTCGGGGCTTGATCTCAGGACCCCAAGATCATGACCTGAGCGGAAACCAAGAGTCAGCTGCTTAGCCAACCAAGCCACCCATACGCCTCTTGCCATGCCTTTTAATGTTTACCAATTTATTGGCTGTAAAATAAGATCCCATTGTGGTGTTAATGCATTTTGCTGATTGCTAATGAGTTTGAGCATCTTTTTACATATTTATAATTTTTGTTTTCTCTCTTGAGACATCTGTGAATTTCACCCATTTTTCTATTGGTTTATCTTTCTCACAGCTTTTTTTGATGTTATTTATGTATTTTGGCTTGAATCCTCATTTGCTTGCTTTCCTTTGGCTAGAAAGAATAAAATGGTAAGCTTATAGTGAAGATTCTCTTGTTAAGGGGTCTCCTGGGTATTTCCCTGGAGGCTATTTTCCCTCTCCATTTAGTTCTTGCCTCATTGAAGAAATTGGTGAACTTTACCCAGGACTTGGTGACCTCACCTTTTGTCCTAAAGATTGCCTGAGGAGTGGGGGTGGGGTATGGGGTTGGTGAGAGAACATGCAGGGGGAGGAGACATACCTTGATTCCTGGAATCTTCTATTTCTCTTTGTCTAGTTCCTATGTCAAATGCTGTCTTGAAGCTATATTCCCTCCTTTGAGTGCTGCTGGTTTTTAACATGTATCTGGTGTTCATTTTGTTAGGTTTGAAGTGGGCAGGGGTCTGTGTTCTTGCTTTTTTCTACCATTTTACCATGGAAGTCTCTGACACAACTTTTTAAGGCTGCCCTTGATGTTCATTTTAAACTGGTTTCCTTAGGGTAATGGTATTGGAGAGAAGAGATATTTTTACCCTTGACTGTGTTTCTCTAGGATGGCCTTGCTTATTGATGCAAAACTCCACTAGAAGATGGTGGCAGTGGAAGTGGGTGTCACATGCCACAGACTGTGTAAAATAAAACCTCTCCCTCTCCCCATAATCGAAAATTTTTAGCCTGAGCCAGAAATCTTTTTTTCATTAAGATTTTATTTATTTATTTAACGGGGTAGGGGGCGGGGAGGGAGAGAATAAGCAGCTAGAGCAGCAGACAGAGAGGGAGAAGCAGACTCCCTGCTGAGCAGAGAGCCTGACTTGCTACTTGATCCCAGGACCCTGGGATCATGATCTGAGCCAAAGGCAGATGCTTAACTGACTGAGCCACCCAGGCGCCCCCTTAGCCAGAAATCTTAATCCAACCATTTAGAAATAAACTCAGGCACTTTTGACATTTTTCTTATACCTTTCAGGTTTTAACGCAGTCAAATATAGGATTTGCAACACCTCCCTCCACAGCTTTTTTTTTTTTTTGCCTCTAACTTTGCTGCTAAGCTTGGCTTGAGGAGAGGTGCGAATGCCTTTGCAAATAAGTGGGAGATTTCTGTGCCTCAGCCAAATATGTTCAGGTCTTTGTTGCTGTCTCTTGAGAAAGTGCGTGTCTTGCTGAGCCTTCAGTGTCCCCATCTATTCTGGCATCCACAGACTTGTTACCCATTACCCATCCAGTCCTTCACCTCAGGTCCAATCCCGCATCCTCTCATTCCTGGCTGTGTGAATTAGTTTTCTATTGCTGTGCAACAAATGACCATAGACCTAATGGTATAAGACAACAGTCACATGTTCTCTCAAAATTTCTATAGATCAGAAGTCTGGGCACCATTTAGCTGGGCCCACTGCTCAGTGTCTTACATAGCTGCAATCAAGGGGTTGGCCAGGTTGTGTTCTCACCTGGAGGTTCTGGGGAAGCATCTACTTCTCAGCTCACACTGGCTGTTGGCAGAATTCATTTCCTTGTGGTTATATGACTGAGGTCCTCATTTTCTTGCTAGATGTCAGCCAGGGGCCACTCTCAGCTTCTAGAGAGTGGTCCCTCAGGTGCTTGCCAAAAGGCCCTCCTCACTACATGGCTGTTTGCTTGCTCAAGGCCAAGAGAAGACTCTCTTTCATTTCCAATCTCTCCCCATAAGGAAGGGCCTTTAAAGGGCTCACCTAGTTAGGTCAGCCCACCCAGCATAATCTCCCACTTGATTAACTCCAAGTCAGCTGATTAGGCACCTTAATTACATCCTCAAACTCCCTTCACCCTTGCCATATAAGATCACCTAATCATAGTTGTAAAATCTCATCATATTCACACACAGTACTCATACTCAAGGAGAGGGAGCATACGGGGCAGACACAGGGGGTGGGAATCTTGAGACTCTCAGAAGTCTCAGAATTTTGAGACTCTAAGACTATGCTGTGGGACCCTCAGGGCTCTAGTTCTCTCTGCTGACTTCTGTGTCTCTCTTGGAGTCTGGGGCGTGGAATTTTAGATGTTCTGTTGTGTCACCCAGGGACTGAGAGGAACCTCAGGGCTCTTTCCAGCCTTGTCATGCAGTCTGCCATTCCCCTCTGTGGCCACAGGCCTGCAAGGCAGAGGGCTTCTCACTGAGCTCTGTTTCAGATCCTTAGGCTTAGAAGGAGAGCCACTTCCCTTTTTTTCCTACAAGTCCTGGCTGAGGTAGGCAAAGAATAGGACTCTCATATCATTTCTAATTCTTTTCTTTTTTTCCAAATTCTTGCCACCCCCTCCAATCCACAAAAGTTTTATTTGCTCTCCTCATTGGCAGATGGGGGAGGGATAGAAGAGAAGACTGGTTAAATACTCTTCCAGATCTTTTCCTAATGGCAAGACCTCAGCTCCATAAGCTTTAAAGCTAAAAATTAACTTCTTTTGTTCCTATTTGCATATCATCTATGGTCTAGCTTTTGGGCAGCAGAGGCCAGGATTAGTTTAAACAGGGGTGGGAACTACAGGGTAAACAAAAGGATTACAAGGCTATCTCATGGCTCCCCTTCCCCTATTTATGGGTTAATGCTTCATATATAACCTGCCACATTAATTTCTAAAACAGTCTCAGTTTTCTAAGTCATCCTAAGAATTGGATTAGTTCCATGTCAATTTTTATGCCTCATCTACTATATTCTTTATCTATGAACATTTTCCCCCTTCTCTGAGCAGGTGGAAACCCCAGAGAAGGGCAAATTCAAACAGTTCTAGAAATTAACAAAATGTTAATTAAGTTTCCCCTTGCTGAGGGAAAAGCTGAGCTTGGCAGTGTTTCAGGGAGAATAAAGGACTCATGCTTATACTAATTAAGAGTGTTACTCAAGTGAAATAATTGGAAGTCAATGCAAACCCAAAGCTTAGTAAACATAAAGAATGGTGCTGAGTTGGAATAAAAATAAATGGGTAAAATGATGTGTCCAAAAAGCCGTTGGTATTTCTCACCAGAATAGTTATGTTAGGATAATTTTATACTCAGCTTCTAACCACCATTTCCCTCCCTACCCAACCCTCAATACCCAGGCTCGATTGTCATGTAAACAATCTGCTAATCTTGTGGCATTAATGCAACTCATGGAAAAATCTCAAAGGAGAATGTAGTGACCTTGGTTGGCCTGTTTCCTTAACCAGATGGTGACATCGTCTGGCTGCTAATTCACCAGGCAGAGCTTTGGGGGGCACTGCTCCTCTCACCTGCCCATTTTCAGTCTTCCTGATTGCTTTCTTCATGTTCTTTCATCTCATTTCCAAAGGAATAGGTTTATCTTGGGCAAAGTCATCTCATTTCCACACAGATGATTTCTGAGGGCTCATTTCCTCTTGATTTTTACTTTTCTTTTTTTCTTTTGAATTTATCTTTGCTTTACCTGGATAGTATAACCATTTTGGCGAAGAGCAGATTTTTTTTTTTTTAATTTCATTTATTTATTTGAGAGAGAGAATGAGAGAGAGAGCATGAGAGGGGGGAGGGTCAGAGGGAGAAGCAGACTCCCTGCTGAGCAGGGAGCCCGATGCGGGACCCGATCCTGGGACTCCAGGATCATGACCTGAGCTGAAGGCAGTCGCTTAACCAACTGAGCCACCCAGGCACCCGAAGAGCAGATTTTTATCTTCGTATCCCCAATGTCTAACATGAACAACAGGAACATAGTAGCTGCTCATCTTGTTGATAATATGAGCACATGAATGAAATATTTATCTACTTATCTATGTCCCAATTAGATAGTACCAAACACACTGCCTGGCACATAGTAGGTTCTTAAGCGACGTTTACTGAGTAAATGAATTACAACCAGGGGCTTACTGATGTATCTCAGCATACTGCAAAAGAATAATAAGCTCTGAATAGAATTTGAGAATATACTACCATAGAAGTAGGTAACAAAAGGTTGCCAAGTTGGTCTTCAAACAGTTACTGGGAAATGGGGCAAGAAGAATGCAATGAGGGATAATTTTTAAGAGACTATAGGTGAGTGTTCTTGCGATGCAGACTTTACAGAGTCAAGCACATTTCTGATTTGAAGCAGAGAACAAACACATCATCTCTTTCCTTGAGATGAAATACAAACTCTAAATGCTCTCTTGAAAATCATTATGAAATCCTTTCAACCAAATGGCCTCAAGGAGTTGAAATCGAAGCCGATATCTGAGTCAGACAGTGGGAATAATTTTCATTAGCGGAACTTCTTGTGCCACTGCTGATTTGGTAAATACCTCAGAGCACATCCCATTTATTTCCCCAATGGATGACCTTAATTTGCTTCAGCCAAAATGAACAAAGAAATGATGAAGAACAGAGCCTGTTTCTTTCGCAGTGATATGTTCAGGTTTGAAAATCAGATGAGATGATGATCTATTTTTTCTATCTGTGTTCCTCTCAACATTTTCCAAGCTCTTTATTCTTTCCTCCATCTTTGCCTACAGTTTTAAAATACATTTTAATTATCTGGATATAGTCATTTTTCCTGCCATGTTAACCTTATAGAATCTGATTTTCTATTTCTAGATTAACTAAGGTGATAATTAAAACAAAACAAAACAAAACCTAAGGTGATAATTAGTTTGATTCCAGATGTGTCATATTTTTCTTCTTGTTAATCCAGATGTCCAAATTGATAACAACATATCCAAATTTGAGCAGCATCTCAATTTCTTTGAAGTAGTGTTATGTATTGGGAAGACCATAGGTTTTAGAATCAGACATATCTCTTTGACTCCTGACTTTGTTACTTACTCCAAGATGTGTGACTTTGAGTATATTTCTTAATATTTCCTGATTGGAAAAATGTGAAAAAAACCCAACCACATCATAGGAATTTCTTGAGATTTAATTAAATTAAAAGACCTCCTTAGTAAATGATATTTTTTTTCCCCCAAGCAAACACTTCAACTAACATTGGAGTTTAATGTTCATTCTCTAATCTTACTTTTAAAGAGCCTTGCTAATGACTAGTTTTAGCATCAGTAAATGCAGCAATAGTTAGCAATAAGAAATTAAGATTTTTGTGACACTTAAAAATGATATTTTGGTGATACAGCTCTATTCTCTGCAAATTGAATAGTTGAAAAGAAAGTGATAATCCATATTTAATACAATATTTTATTTTACTAATGAGGAAAGTGTAATTGAACAAGAAGTTGATCAACTTGGAGAAGATCACACACACAGTTAAGTCTGATTGTATTCATGGATTTCCAGTTAAGGGCTACTATACTATGTCCAGTGATTTCTCACTACTGTCCTCCTTCCATTTGTATCATCTCCATCCTACTTCAGAACCTCACTGCTTCTCACCAAGACTAGATCAAGAACATCTTACTTGGCACATCTGTCTTCAAGTTGCGCTTCTCTCCAACCCATCCTCCAAAATTGGTATGGTCAGATTAATCAGATTGTTACATTCTCCTGCTCAGATACCTCTACTAGTTCTCCATTTTCTGTTAAGTCATTTCCAAACTCATTAGCCTGGCACTCAATGTCTTTCACAATATGGCCTCATGTTCATACATTTATTTGACAAGTGGTATTGAGTGCCTACTATAAGCCATGTCTAGGTTCTGGGAATATAACAGTGAACTAAACATAATCTCTGCCCTCACAGAGTTTATATTCTAGTTCAGTGGTTCTCAAAGTATAGCAGGGGATCTGGAGGAGCTCTGACACTCACTCAGGGTATCTGCAAAGTGAAAATTACTTTCATAATGATACTAAGACATTATTTGTCATTTTGACTCTCATTTTTTTATGTGTATACAGGGAAGTTTTCCAGGGCTACCTGATATGTGCTATTACAGCAGATTGAATGTGGATTGAATGTGGATTGAATGTGGAAGCAGACGTGGTAATCTAGCTGTCTTTTATAGGTCAGAAATTAAGGAGGATTGCAAAAATATAAAGCAATGCTACTCTTTTAATGATTTTGTTTGAAAACACTTTTTCCATAAAAATATTATTTACATTAACATGTAATGGGTTTATTTTTGTTATTTTAAAATGCATTAATAAATATTTTAAAATTTATCAATTTAAATTCTTTTGTTTTTTTCAAAAACAGCTTTATTGAAATATAACTGTTATATAAAATACTGCATATGTTTAGTGTATATATTTTGATGAATTTGGATATATGCACATATCCATGAAACCATTGCCATAGTCAAGGTAATAAACATATTCATCACCTCCAAAAGTTTCCTCATGTCCTCCTTCCCCTGTTTTTGTGGTAAGAACAATTAACATGAAATCTATTCTCTTTACAAAACTTTTAAGTGCAGCAATATAGTGTTCTTAACTACAGGCATTATGTTGTTACAGCAGATCTCTAGAAATTATTCATCTTGTATAACTAAAACTTTCTACCAGTTTTAATACAGCAGGTATTTATAGATGTATCCTATATAAACTAAAGCTCTTTGGGGACCTTAGTAATTTTTTTAAAAGATTTATTTATTTATTTGAGAGAGAAAGAGAGAGAGAGCTGGGGGAGGGGCAGGGGAGGAGAAAGAGAATCTCAAGCAGACTCCCTGTTGAGCGTGAAGCCCTATGCAGGGCTCAATCTCATGACCCATGAGATTATGACCTGAGCCAAAATCAAGAGTCAGATGCTTAACTGACTGAGCCACCCAGGCACCCCAGCCCTTAGTAATTTTTAAGAATGTAAAGTGGTCCTGAGACCAAAATATTTGAGATTTGAAATTCTAGTTATTCTAAAAATAAGCAGATAACATAGAGTTAGTATAATAGAGCGTCAGATAATAACAAAGGTCGTGAAAAAAAAATGCAGCTGGGAAAGGAAATAGATCAATTGGATGATCAGTAAGGATCACGATCTATGACCTGTGCTCTGGTTAAACTGAATCACCTAACCTTCCCTGAACACAGTCCATGCTTTTCTACTTCCATGCTTTGTAATGCTGTTTCTTCTACCTGTTTTGTCTTTCTTCCCATTTTCATTTCTTAAATATCAATTCTTTCAGGGCACAACTGAAATGTCACCTGAGCCATGATTCCTTCCCTCATTTTCTTCTAACAGAAGTGATTTATCTCCCTTTTATTGTTCCTAGCCTCAATGATAATATTTTGATCTTATAACACTCATAATTTTATGCTTTGTACAGATTTATAGTTATGTGTATACCACTCATACCCTTCTCAAGTTTATGCAACTTCTTAAAGTTGGGGGCTGTTTTTTATTTACCTGAGTACAAACCTTCTTTGTACCAGTGAGGCTTAGGTTCAGAAATAACAGAAAACCTCCAAATAATAGTGGTTTCATCAAGATGGAAGTGTATTGTTTCTCATGTAAGTCAGGCAGTGAACAGTCCAGGGCTCGAGTAGTGAGTCCTGGTATAAAAGTCTTTAGGGCTGGTAACTCCTTCCAGCTTACTGCTCTAGTATCCTAAGACTGTGGTCCTCAGCCTCCAGATAGCAGCATCATTGTTTCAGTAGGAAGAAAGGAGAGAGAGACAAAGATAAGGGGGCTAACAATATGTATCAGCTCTCTGTTAAGGAAGGTTCCCGGAAGCTGCTAAAGTGACTCTTCTATTTATACCCCATTGGTAGAACTTAGTCACATGGGCATACCTAACTGCAGAGGAGGCTGGGGAATGTAGTCTTTTTTTAAAGATTTATTTATTTATTTATTTATTTATTTATTTATTTATCTATTTATTTATTTATGAGAGAGAGAGAGCGCGGGCGCTCGAGAATGGGCGCGTGCGCATGTGCATGTGTTGGGGGGGGTCAGAGGGAGAGAGAGAATCTCAAGAAGACTCC